>NC_136063.1:1774022739-1775222739 GCF_964261635.1 Lissotriton helveticus
CGCAAATTTCCCACTGCCTTCTGGCCGCGCAATATCTACATGAAAAAGGCTTGATAAAGGGACATGAGTTTGAATTAGAATTTGAAATTCAAGAGTATTTGATAACCCTAGGAAAGAAGGGCAGCAAGTGTGCAAATGTCCTACTGCTTTCGGCTGGGGTAGTAGCTACAACAAAAAGACTTGAAAAAGGAGTTTGAATCAGAATATGAAATTGAAGAATAATTGATAATCCCAGGCACGTAAGGTAGTAAGTGTGCAAACTTCCCACTGTCTTTGGCTGCGGTAGTAGCTACAATAAAAAGGTTCGATAAACTGCATGCATTTTGAATATGGATATGAAATAGAATATTAGTTAACCATAGCAAAGAAAGGTAGAAAGTAGGTGTGTGTGCGTGAACATGATGTGTTGATTGAGTGGAAGATAAAAAAGGTAAGAAATAAGAAAGAGAGCTGACGCACAAACTACCCACTGCTTTGTAAAGAAAGTGGGTGTTTGGTTTCCCAGTCCATTAAACAGAGTGTGCGTCTGATTGTGCAGTGGGAACCTGAGAAATGGGTATCTCCTCTAAGGAGTTTAGCGAGTGCACAAAGTACGCACACTGTGCAGTAGAAAGGACGTAAAAAAGGATGCAAGTGTACAAATTACCCACTGCCATTCATGGGTAGTAGTTACGAAGAAGGTTCAATAAAGGGCCTGCACTTTGAATTTTAAGAGGAATAATTGATAAGCCCACTTAAGAAAGGCAGCAAGTGTGCACATTTCCTACTGCTTTCGGCTGGGGTAGTAGCTACAACAAAAAGACTTGAAAAAGGACTTTGAATCAGAATATGAAATTGAAGAATAATTGATAATCCCAGGCAAGAAAGGCAGTAAGTGTGTAAACTTCCCACTGTCTTTGACTGCGGTAGTAGCTACAATAAAAAGGTTGGATAAATGGCCTGCATTTTGAATATGGATATGAAATAGAATATTAGTCAACCATAGCAAAGGAAGGTAGAAAGTAGGTGTGTGTGCGTGTACATGATGTGTTGATTAAGTGGAAGATAAAAAAGGTGAAAAATAAGAAAGAGAGCAGACGCACAGACTACACACTGCTTTATAAAGAAAGTGGGTGTTTGGTTTCCCAGTCCATTACACAGACTGTGCGTTGGATTGTGCAGTGGGAGCCTGAGAAATGGGTATCTCATCTAAGAAGTTTAGCAAGTGCACAAAGTACGCACAATGTGCGGTAAAAAGGACGCAATAAAGGATGCAAGTGTACAAATTACCTACTGCCATTCATGGGTAGTATTTACGAAGAAGGTTTAATAAAGGGCCTGCACTTTGAATTTTAAGAGGAATAATTGATAAGCCCACTTAAGAAATGTAGCAAGTGTGCAAATTTCCCACTGCCTTCTGGCTGTGCAATATCTACATGAAAAATTCTTGATAAAGGGACATGAGTTTGAATTAGAATTTGAAATTCAGGAGTGTTTGATAACCCTAGGAAAGAAAGGCAGCAAGTGTGCAAATTTCCTACTGCTTTCGGCTGGGGTAGTAGCTACAACAAAAAGACTTGAAAAAGGAATTTGATTCAGAATATGAAATTGAAGAATAATTGATAATCTCAGGCAAGAAAGGCAGTAAGTGTGCAAACTTCCCACTGTCTTTGGCAGCGGTAGTAGCTACAATAAAAAAAGTTCGATAAACATCCTGCATTTTGAATATGGATATGAAATAGAATATTAGTTAACCATAGCAAAGAAAGGTAGAAAGTAGGAGTGTGTGCGTGTACATGATGTGTTAATTAAGTGGAAGATAAAAAAGGTGAAAAATAAGAAAGAGAGCAGACGCACAAACTACCCACTGCTTTGTTAAAAAAGTGGGTGTTTGGTTTCCAAGTCCATTCCAAGTCCATTACACGGAGTATGTGTCGATTGTGCAGTGGGAGCCTGAGAAATGGGTATCTCATCTAAGGAGTCTAGCAAGTGCACAAAGTACTCACACTGTGCGGTAGAAAGGACGCAATAAAGGATGCAAGTGTACAAATTACCCACTGCCATTCATGGGTAGTAGTTACGAAGAAGGTTCAATAAAGGGCCTGCACTTTGAATTTTAGAAGGAATAATTGATAAGCCCACTTAAGAAAGGTAGCAAGTGCGCAAATTTCCCACTGCCTTCTGGCCGCGCAATATCTACATGAAAAAGGCTTGATAAAGGGACATGAGTTTGAATTAGAATTTGAAATTCAAGAGTATTTGATAACCCTAGGAAAGAAAGTCAGCAAGTGTGCAAATGTCCTACTGCTTTCGGCTGGGGTAGTAGCTACAACAACAAGACATGAAAAAGGAATTTGATTCAGAATATGAAATTGAAGAATAATTGATAATCCCAGGCAAGAAAGGCAGTAAGTGTGCAAACTTCCCACTGTCTTTGGCTGTGGTAGTAGCTACAATAAAAAAGTTCGATAAACATCCTGCAATTTGAATATGGATATGAAATAGAATATTAGTGAACCATAGCAAAGAAAGGTAGAATGTAGGAGTGTGTGCGTGTACATGATGTGTTAATTAAGTGGAAGATAAAAAAGGTGAAAAATAAGAAAGAGGGCAGACGCACAAACTACCCACTGCTTTGTTAAGAAAGTGGGTGTTTGGTTTCCCAGTCCATTACACGGAGTATGTGTCGATTGTGCAGTGGGAGCCTGAGAAATGGGTATCTCATCTAAGGAGGTTAGCAAGTGCACAAAGTACGCACACGGTGCGGTAGAAAGGATGCAATAAAGGATGCAAGTGTACAAATAACCCACTGCCATTCATGGGTAGTAGTTACGAAGAAGGTTCAATAAAGGGCCTGCACTTTGAATTTTAAGAGGAATAATTGATAAGCCCACTTAAGAAAGGTAGCAAGTGCGCAAATTTCCCACTGCCTTCTGGCCGCGCAATATCTACATGAAAAAGGCTTGATAAAGGGACATGAGTTTGAATTAGAATTTGAAATTCAAGAGTATTTGATAACCCTAGGAAAGAAAGGCAGCAAGTGTGCAAATTTCCTACTGCTTTCGGCTGGGGTAGTAGCTACAACAAAAAGACTTGAAAAAGGAGTTTGAATCAGAATATGAAATTGAAGAATAATTGATAATCCCAGGCACGTAAGGCAGTAAGTGTGCAAACTTCCCACTGTCTTTGGCTGCGGTAGGAGCTACAATAAAAAGGTTCGATAAACTGCCTGCATTTTGAATATGGATATGAAATAGAAAATTAGTTAACCATAGCAAAGAAAGGTAGAAAGTAGGTGTGTGTGTGTGTACATGATGTGTTGATTGAGTGGAAGATAAAAAGGTGTAAAATAAGAAAGAGAGCAGACGCACAAACTACCCACTGCTTTGTAAAGAAAGTGGGTGTTTGGTTTCCCAGTCCATTAAACAGAGTGTGCGTCTGATTGTGCAGTGGGAGCCTGAGAAATGGGTATCTCATCTAAGGAGTTTAGCGAGTGCACAAAGCAGATTTTGCAACGTCCACCCTAACTGCATGATAGAACGTAATTGGGACTGGCCATGTTGTAGTATTAGCAAGTCCTGCTCTATTATGTCAATGGCAGAAGATACAATGTTGTCCAAAGAATAAATTCTGGAGGACAGAGTCGTTAAGCCATTGTCCACTACAGAGAGACTTTTCTCTAAATTAATATGATCAATTTCTCGTACCTTTCCTGCAGTTTCCATTTGCGTTACTTTCCAAGCTTCGTTGTACCCAGCGTATATACCGGCGTATATGAAACGTTTTTGACGTGGTTTGCGAGGTACCAGTAAGAAATCTCGCAAATCATTGCATTCTTTAAGTAAAGATAAGTGTTGTTTATTCTCCGAGAGTGTAGATGTCTGTAGCCATTCAAGGCATAACTTCCCTACACAACAAGTAGTTACTAGCCCTGGATGTTGTCTCTGGGAGTATATTGGATCTGGCCTGTTCATTTTGAAACCTTGTGTTTTGTTCAGGAATCTATCTCAACAGTTATCAGTGTCTGTGGGCCAGATTAACCATTTTTTCCAGTTAGGATCAGTTCTGTTTTGTTTTAAAATGTGGGATACGTCTAAGTCCTTATCAGTATTGTTATTACTGTCAGGTATGGGACTCTTGATAGGTCTGAATTTTGTTACTCCGTGAATCATGACCCATTATCTTTGTTAAAGGTTTGGAAGTCTATAGAAAATATTGTAGGAATATGATTTTTAGTGTGGAGAGTTTACATTTTACGGTACAGATGTCTACATTAGATACATTACAAAATTATTTAAAAATATTACCCTTTAAAGTATTGGGTATCTCCTCTAAGGAGTTTAGCGAGTGCACAAAATACGCACACTGTGCAGTAGAAAGGACGTAAAAAAGGATGCAAGTGTACAAATTACCCACTGCCATTCATGGGTAGTAGTTACGAAGAAGGTTCAATAAAGGGCCTGCACTTTGAATTTTAAGAGGAATAATTGATAAGCCCACTTAAGAAAGGCAGCAAGTGTGCACATTTCCTACTGCTTTCGGCTGGGGTAGTAGCTACAACAAAAAGACTTGAAAAAGGACTTTGAATCAGAATATGAAATTGAAGAATAATTGATAATCCCAGGCAAGAAAGGCAGTAAGTGTGTAAACTTCCCACTGTCTTTGACTGCGGTAGTAGCTACAATAAAAAGGTTGGATAAATGGCCTGCATTTTGAATATGGATATGAAATAGAATATTAGTTAACCATAGCAAAGGAAGGTAGAAAGTAGGTGTGTGTGCGTGTACATGATGTGTTGATTAAGTGGAAGATAAAAAAGGTGAAAAATAAGAAAGAGAGCAGACGCACAGACTACCCACTGCTTTGTAAAGAAAGTGGGTGTTTGGTTTCCCAGTCCATTAAACAGAGTGTGCGTCTGATTGTGCAGTGGGAGCCTGAGAAATGGGTATCTCATCTAAGGAGTTTAGCGAGCGCACAAAGCAGATTTTGCAACGTCCAGCCTAACTGCATGATAGAACGTAATTGGGACTGGCCATGTTGTAGTATTAGCAAGTCCTGCTCTATTATGTCAATGGCAGAAGATACAATGTTGTCCAAAGAATAAATTCTGGAGGACAGAGTCGTTAAGCCATTGTCCACTACAGAGAGACTTTTCTCTAAATTAATATGATCAATTTCTCGTACCTTTTCTGCAGTTTCCATTTGCGTTACTTTCCAAGCTTCGTTGTACCCAGCGTATATACCGGCGTATATGAAACGTTTTTGACGTGGTTTGCGAGGTACCAGTAAGAAATCTCGCAAATCATTGCATTCTTTAAGTAAAGATAAGTGTTGTTTATTCTCCGAGAGTGTAGATGTCTGTAGCCATTCAAGGCATAACTTCCCTACACTACAAGTAGTTACTAGCCCTGAATGTTGTCTCTGGGAGTATATTGGATCTGGCCTGTTCATTTTGAAACCTTGTGTTTTGTTCAGGAATCTATCTCGACAGTTATCAGTGTCTGTGGGCCAGATTACCCATTTTTTCCAGTTAGGATCAGTTCTGTTTTGTTTTAAAATGTGGGATACGTCTAAGTCTTTATCAGTATTGTTATTACTGTCAGGTATGGGACTCTTGATAGGTCTGAATTTTGTTACTCCGTGAATCATGACCCATTATCTTTGTTAAAGGTTTGGAAGTCTATAGAAAATATTGTAGGAATATGATTTTTAGTGTGGAGAGTTTACATTTTACGGTACATATGTCTACATTAGATACATTACAAAATTATTTACAAATATTACCCTTTAAAGTATTTGATAAAATAAATTTAGATAGTTTAAACTATTACAACCAGTTATATTTTCCAAGATTAACATTGAAAACGGACTAATAAATGTTGAAAAACTTGTACTTACCAGAAGTATCCAATGACAGGCAGTATTTGTCGGAGTAAGAAGAATGTCCATTTTCTTAAAAGGTACCTGTATAGTTAAAATGCAATCATTAACAGGTTTACATTACAACCGAATTACATTCGTTTAGAGTTATAAGTATTAGAAAAAGTGAATATTAAAAAATATATTTTCAAAAGGAACATTGTTTCTTTGAAAAACTTTAAAAAATATCTTACATTTGCCATAGTCTTCTAAATGTTACTCGATTCTACTCTTGAGCACGTGGTGTAGTACAGAAATACGACACAGAAATGTATGCAGGCACAATTTATAAAAATTAGAGGTGTATACGACCTGGTGACTTATAAAGAAACATTTCAATTATGTAAGCACACTTTGAAACCATTGAGGGGTAGGAGGGTCACGTGATGTAGAAAAGAATACCATCATGTACATACAATAAAAAGAACAGATTCCAAAGCACGTGAGACTCTTCAAAAATACGACACAGAAATTCATGTAAGCTCAGTGTATAAAAAAAGAGGACTGGGAGGGCTTGTGACGCAGAAAAAAAAATACCATCTTGCACGCACAATTAATAATGGAGGCCTGAGCACGTGGCGTAGTAGAGAAATACGAAAAAGAAATTCATGGATGCTGAATTAATAAAAAAAGAGGCTTGGGACGGGCTCGTGACGCAGAAAAAAAAATACCATCAAGCACACTCAATTAATAATAGAGGCCTGAGCACGTGGTGTACTCCTACCCCTCAATGAAACCATTGAGGGGTAGGAGGGTCACGTGATGTAGAAAAGAATACCATCATTTACATACAATAAAAAGAACAGATTCCAAAGCACGTGAGACTCTTCAAAAATACAACACAGAAATTCATGTACGCTCAGTGCATAAAAAAAAGAGGACTGGGAGTACTCCGTGACACGGAAGGAAATATTAGGATCAACAAAGGAAGATCAATAAGAATACAGGCCTGGGAGGGACTTGTGGCGCAGAAAAAAAAAAACCATCTTGCACGCACAATTAATAAAGGAGGCCTGAGCACGTGGCGTAGTAGAGAAATACGAAAAAGAAATTCATGGATACTGAATTTATAAAAAAAGAGGCTTGGGACGGGCTCGTGACGCAGAAAAAAAAATACCATCATGCACACTCACTTAATAATAGAGTCCTGAGCACGTGGTGTACTATAGAAGTAGTACACAGAAATTCATGGATGAACAATTTATTAAAAAAAAATTAGAGGTGTTGAGCAAGTTGTCACGCAGAAAGAAAGTTTTAAACTATGTGCATACAATTTAAAACCATTGAGGGGTAGGAAAGCCATATGAAGGAGAAAAAAATAGTATTATGGATATTCAATTTACAGTGGAGGCTGATGTTGTGACGTCTTCTCTTACCTTTGCTTCTGTCGTCTTTTGTTGTGTCTTCAAAGGCTGCGGTTTCGCTCAGTCTGGGGTGTTTTGCATGCGGGTGGCGCGGCCTCCGCGCCTATGGTAATGTGGCTGGGCGGCGGCAGCAGCAGTGACACCGCATCGAGTGTCAGGAGTCCTCCTCCGCTCAAGCAATCATTTCTTTGTAAAGTTGATGACGACACTCTGTTTGTCACCGCAGCACAGGCAGGCAAAAGAGAGCATGCTCATGTCAGTGCCCGCATTATATGGGAACCACGGGGGCTGACCAAATGAAGCCGAGGGCCGTGATTGGTAGCGTTTTCGCGGTGTGCATGAATGACCGTCCTGGGTGACATCCCATTGGCTAGTGTATTCGTTTCCAGCATTAGTGAAAGGAAGCATGCTAGGAAGATGCTAGACTGCCCGGTAATGCATTAGTACTCGCCTGCACCCCCCCCCACCACCTCTCATCACCTATCATTCACCTGGTATCTCATCTCTACCTAGCTCTGTTGTTGGTATTGCCCCACCCCCGCTCCCACCGTTCTGGTCCAGACAAAATTGTATGGCACAGGTCTCTCGCGGAGCGGAGCACCAATTTGAGAGCTTTGGAGCATCGGAGACACTGGGCTGCGGAGCGGAACAGCGAAGGTGAAAGCATTGGGGTGGCTGTGAGTTAAAAGAGCTTTGCGTGCTCTGCGGTTCGCAACTACGGGGGACAGTGGAGGCTTGTTGAAAGTCATCATAATCAGACACCAGGCTAAGGTTGAAGCTAAGGTTGAGGACAAGGTTGAGGGTCTTTTAGCCTCACCCCAGCAGGACCCCTAGGAGCCCACTAGAAGCTCACTACGAGCACACAACGAGCCTTGGATCAAGGTGGGCTAAGTTGGTTCTCGCTTTCTCCCTGCCTGACCTTCGATGCCCACTACTGCCCACAGAAGGCTTGCTTTCAAGCTCTCAAGGACTCAAGCGAGAAACCAATCTAAAATCAACATGACAGCACCAAGCTAAACAACAACAAGGACAACACCAGTAAATAATGAGAGAAAAAAGGGGGGAACATGAGGTTTGGCAGACAAAGAAAGACCCCAACCAACTCAAAGTTAAAGTTAAAAGCTACAAAATCAATAAAAAGAAAAAAGTGTTTGAAAGTGGGAGCAAGGAGGATGACCCCCCTGGCTCCGACTCAGACTCCCAAAAAGTAAAATGTGAGAAGCTTGAGGATAAAAGCTACATACCGCTATCTAAAGAGTTCTCCAGCCCCTCGAAAATGTCTCCAATTACCTGTTTACTACATTATAGTTCTTATATAACCTCCCATAATGCCTTTTCAAACCAGGGCAGGACATCAACCAAAGAAACATCTAAAGATACAATGTTAAACCTTGAGGCCAATAAAAGGCCAGGCCTGGTAACAAAAAATGTAATCACAATAGAGGGCTCCTTCCAATGGAAGACTCCAAGCTACTTCCAGCCCAATATATACACTAAATTTCCCTTTCTGAAATACCTTGGCACTGTAATATTTTCAAAAACTAGTGATATCAAAGGACTGCAAACCCCTCTGCAACCAAGCAACTTCGATTTATTCCTTCAGTCTGAAACAAAACCACATTCAAATCAAATTGTAGCACAAATCCACACAATGGAACCACTACAACTGGAACCAAATGGAATAAGTAACAATAACTTAACCACCAACAGGCCTAATCAGGATCAAGAATCAAAAGATAAACTTGAAGTGACCAGAGGACGAAACACTATAGCGGACCTCGCTCGCAATAACCATAATGATCTCGCCAAAATTACTGATAATGTACAAACACAAAACCTAACACATTCACAGGAAGGCACAGGGACTACCCAGTGTCCTGCAAATAAATCTGACCAACTCCTCCAACCCTCCATGATCACCGCAAGAAGAGAACTCGAGGTAGTCACGCAGAAATCTTGCCAGCAAGAAGGGCCAGAAAATGGCACAACTACTAAACCCAATCAGTGCCTCCTACAGACAGAGGAAACCTATCCTCTGACTATCACTCAAAGTTCATCAGAACAATTAGGATCAATTACCTTGTTAGACTCAAGTACCCATCAGGAGAGTTGAAATAACACAGTACAAAGAGAAGAGAAAAAATTCAATGAACCTAGTGTGCAGGTTACCAGCTCCTCCCATCAACACCGGCAGAACGAAGCAAAAACCTTGACGACCCCCAGGAAATTTGAAGAAAGCACTCCACTGGGGCATAGTCAGTTGACCCCCTACGACGACCCTCACACTTCTAACGGCAACATGTCCTTTTTAGCTTCTCAAGAGTGGGAGGAATTAGTTGCCTCATACAGTCACGATCCAAAAAGGATAATAAATAGCGCAAAGACAGAGTCTAGCGACAAAAACAAAATGACAAAAGACACATTTTGGGCAACAGTATTAAGCAGGATGCATTATTCAACTGCAGCATTACAATATCAATCCTGCACAATGGATTTACAGCAGACAGTGCTTCAAACTTTAGCAAACTTCACTTCTGCGATTAACAGGAAGTTGGCAGACTTAAATGGATTGATAAAGAGAGGGCAAGAAGTGGCCTTTAATGGCAAGTTACTACAGCAAGAAAATACCTGTGCCCCAATTGTGGACAAACTATCCATGTTACCAACACTGTTGGGCGACTTACTATTCATCAAGAAAGCAGTAACAACTGAAACTCAGATAGAGGCAAGCCGGGGACTCACCTACAAAGGGGGAAATAAAAACAGAACCCCAACACACTGCGATGCCAACTTCAAACAGGACCTACAAAACAGGAGAGAGCGGCGCCTCACAATACTACAAAGCAGATACTCCCAAAAAATTAGCAGTGGAATTATCTGAATCAACTGACAAAAACACGTCAACGAATACCCGTCGCAGGAACAAAAGGAAGGGGATGAAGAGAAAAATAACTGCTCAGGCTCAACACCTGACCAATCGGCTACCGCTCCAATCACTATTTATGAACGTTAATACCACAATCACTCAACGCTCCACAATTCCATTATTGGAAGAAAGTATAAATGACGAGTCTATACAACCGCAAAAGACACTGCGAGGGGATTTGCATATTTGTCACCAAAAATCAACCAAATAGAGGCAAGTGCTCAAGTAAAGACACAAAGCAGACCTATCAACCAATTAGCAACAAGCTCAAAATCGCACAGTACTGTCCAGGAGTGGACGCACTTGATAAATGCCCCAGGAAAGTCTCTGCAAGCCCGCAGCTTATCATCGGAAGATGAGAGACTAGCAAAATTGAAGACTACGGGTAGAGAGTTACACCATTCACTAATGAAAGAAAAAACTTGGAAACCTCATGGCCAATTGCCAATCACTCATGGCAGTATTGACAGTAAAACAAGCGACCTTAATACCTTCAGGTCATATCAGCCTACAGTCGTTATTAGAGACAGCCTTGAGCCTTTGACCCAGAAGTCCATTAAAGAGGAGGAGTCAGACATGATCATTTTCACCCCCATTACAAGTCGCGAGGTCGAACAGACATCTTAAATAGAGGGAAAGTGCTACGGCTTCTGCAAGCCATCCCAAACTTAGCCAACATTAACACTTCCGATGTATTGTTTGTAGAGTCTTTGCCAAACAACAGCCTGCCAAGCTCCGAAGCTTCCAAAACTAGATGGAAAACGCCAGAGATAGCTAGTAGAGTTATTCAAGAAAGCAAAAGACTTCAAAGCTCGGAGATTATTTTAAAACCAGTGCCAAAACCACTATACCCAGCTCCATTTCTAACCATTGACACTAGCAGTCAATACAGATCATCTACCTCAGTCCTAAGGGGAGATAGGTGCCGCTCCCCAATAGAAGGTCAATCTCTTCCAACGTAATCCAACGAATGAAAGACAGGACTTACAATGTACAATACTGTTAGAGCAACCAAATTGACATTGGACGCCCTCTCCGTCAAACTTGTGACCGGGTTATAATGTAGTTAATATATGTATCTGGAATGTCAATGGCCCAACCTCCCAACTAAGCGACTATGACTTCTTAAACTACCTAAAATCCTTTGACATAATTTTACTCCAGGAGACCTGGAAAGACAAACCCTTTGACTTACAAGGTTATTTCTCCAGTTTCATTCCGGCCACTAAGGGATCTGCGTTTGAACGCCGCTCAGGGAGGTCTACTTCTCTTCTCATCTATAACAAAAATTGAAGAAACGCTCCCCTTAAAAATTTATATTACCCCTTCAAATTATATTCAGGCTTCAATTGTTAAGTTGATTTTCAACCAGACTGTTCAGAAGCTAATAATAATAAACATCTACCTACATCCTAAACACAAACTAAAAGCATCCAAGGAACTGATTAAAAAAGTTACAGGAGTAATGGAAGAAGAGGATACAGATAACGTTATCTTGGCTGGAGATTTTAACATGCCCCTTTTGAGGAACAATCAGGACGATGACTTTACGCAATACCTGACGGTTGCATGGGGAATTCCGACTCAAGGTCCCACGAAGTAAACCAAATCAGTAAATAGCTCAAATTACCTCCTCTCGGAATAAGAGCAACTGAACTTGAGGGCAATAAACAGTCATTTAAAGGGGGATAATACTCCAGCACCGACATATCATTCAGCCAAAACATCTTCTCACCTAGATTTTACATTAACTACATTATCCATGTTTAACAAGACAGCCTCCTTCCAAATAGGCAACAATGAACTTAGTGACCACATGCCACAAGAAATGAAACTTCGAGTGGTTATAACTTTATCCTTGGAGGCCGATAAACTCATCGTCTCGGTAGGAAAAACAAACCCTAAACATATAAGGTGTAATTCAACAAATACAGAAGCAGTATCAGGTACAGCTAAGGAGTCCTCAATCAAGTACAGAATAACACAACTCAACCGTTGGAAGGTTGGGAGAAATTTGTCTTGTCCCTTGGTGACAAATTTCCAACTAAAATGGGTCAGAAACGAAAGAAAGGAATAGACCCGCCAATGACGACTGTAAGGAGCCTAGGGGAAGATGCGAATTCCGGCCTTTGCGAATCGCAAAAGGCTTATTAGCATTTATTGACATGTATCAAAAAATCGCAAAGTAAGGAATCGCAAAAATGTGTGATTCCTTATTTTGCTTAAGCATTTCAGGAATCGCAAATTTTGCGATTCCTTAAATGCGTTGTATGTAGGTTTTCGAAATTGCGAATTTGGTTTAAGAAGTCGCAAATTACCACCAACTTGTAGTTGGTGGTAATTTGCGATTTCTTTTAAAAATGCCCTATTTGGCATTTGAGAGGGTGGCATGTGACGCACATACATGCCATAGGGCATGTATGTGCCCCATATGCACACACGTAGATTTCAGGGGTGCAGCAGGGTGTCTTTGAGACACCCCTGCACCTTGAAATTATTCTCAATTTGCGATTAGCAAATTGCGAATCGCAAATTGAGAATTATTTCACAATAATTCCTATGGGCCTCCTGGCCCATAGGAATGCATGGGAAATTATTCCTTAATTGCGAATCTGCAAAATGCGAATTCGCAAATAAGGAAGACTAAGAAATCGCAAAAAAATAGTGATTTTCTACATACATTCCATTTTGCGATTTCTAAATAGCGATTCCTTAAAAATCGCTATTTAGAAATCGCAAAATGGAATCTTGATACATCTGCCCCCTAGTATCTAAGAAACTGAAACAAACGATAAGTCAAGTATTACGGCAACTCCAGAAATCACTGGGAAAACAGAGCCTGTTGCATTCCCTTCATGACTCAAAGGCTATTTTTAAGCGAAGAAGATGGACCAGGAAAAGATCCATGAATAACACATTTTGGGCTAAACTCCTTTATGATGCAAAACAGAAAAATAGTGCCACGTTTTGGCAATCTGTAAATAAGTTACATCGGCCGAACTATCTCGGCATCAACTCTCATATTATCGAAGTGGCCTGGGTAGATTTCCTCTTTAATCATTTCAACGCAGCAGAGCAAATAGCTACCCCACCCATACATCTGGGATCTGAGAGTTTCAGCAGGACTGCAAAGGAGTTGGTACAACAATGCCCACCTTCACCTGAGGAAAGGGAAAGAACAGTGTCGATCCAACAACGGGTCATAAATTCAACTTCTGTACATAACAACACATTGAGATTAGAGGAGGGGCATAGCAGTTAAGCAGCTCAACAGATAAAGAAACAAATAGCAAGGGACAGACTGGTTGGAGCCCCTGGCCCAATGGCATCCCGCCAATGCTGTTAAAAAATGACCCGGACTATTGGAGCAACATACTTGCACCAGTTTTTAAGTATGCAGATAGAAATTTCATAATTCCTGAATCATGGAGAGGCTCAACCATATACCTAATTTATAAACAAGGTGTGAGGTCTGCACCGAAAAACTACCCCCTGTTAGTCCTGATTGACATCGAGGCAAAATACTATGCTGGGCTCACCTTAAATGACCTAACCTCTTGGGCCAATGATAATCATATAATTCCGCCAACGCAAACAGGGTTTCGGAAAGGGCAAGGTATAAAAACCAACATAATGGCGCAGACCTGCTCATGCACGCAGCTAAACAGGGAAAATACCCCCTTTTTCTTTGCTTCATAGAATTTGAAGCTGCATTCAACCATGTTGACCGAACACAACTTTGGCGGCTGGGGGATACCTTCTCCTCTCCTACACCAATTAGGGAACCTGCATACTAACACATGGGTCAGGGTAAAACTTGGCGAAGATCTACATATATAAAAAAATCTCTACCATTGCTTTTCAATCTTTTCTTAGTAGATCTTCTGGGGGAGCTGAACAGTTGCGTAGCCCACGCACCAAAACAAGGAAACACGACTTTGTCAAACTTGTTATACACAGATGACTTAGTTCTGACCTCAACTGGACTTCAGCATCTACTGAATGCAACTCATTTATTCTCACAACAAAATGCACCAACAATAAACTTCAAGAAAACAAAAATTATGGCAGTGAACTATCACAAGAAGAAACATCTTAATTGGTTTCTCGACGGCCATTGTTTGGACCAAAAAGCAAGTTACAAGTACCTAGGGGTAATACTGGATTAAAACAACTCATCGAAACCGCAAATAGAATCCTTGTGGAGAAAGGGGGTAATGACCATTCTCGCCATAAACCCACTAAAGAAGCTCTTACCACACCTGACGCTTGACCCTTTGCTAAGGGTCCTGCAAGCTAAACTTCAGCCAACAATAACTTATGGGAGCGAAACGATGAAGGGAAAAGACGCAACAATCCTTGACAACATAATATCCAACTTTTACCGAGCTATCTTTCAACTCCCCAGAAACATCTCCCCAGCCCAAATACGGTTGGAATTTGGGATTCAAAAACAGTCATTGGTACAAAGGGGAGCATGTGTGAAATGTTGGCATAAGATCAAAGGCGATTATGAAGGATGCCTGAATGACCAACTCTGGATGGAACTGTCTCGCTCAGGAAAAGCACTAGCAAGTGATTACCTCCAGGAATTCATTAACCTTCTAGGTCCAAAAGACTTGTGGAACACCTCGATGAATCATGGAGGATAAAAAAACATTAGCCAAACGATCTCATGGCTGAGTGGTCCGAAATACATACAAAGCACTTAAAGCCCAACTCTACTTGAAAATTAGGAATAACAATTAATATCAAGGAAAAATTCCTAAAACTTCGGCTGGGGGTTGGGCCCTTTAATCAATTCCTACCCCCTTGGGAGAGAAATGGAGGAGACCAGTCTTGTCGTTTATACGGCTGTAGTGTCGAGGATGTTATCCACGTTATGTGCATCTGTAACATGCTAAATGATGTAAGGATAACCTTGCTAAAGCCAGTGTTTAGACAGTATGGAGTTAGGTCTTGCAGACAAGCGGTAATGTTTTGTTCCAACCCTGAGCTGGTGCAGCTAAATTGCCAGCTAACTAAATTCCTTGACATAACCGCAAAAAGATTGAAACACCGGTCTTAGTTGGCCAAGGACTAATTACTACAAGAACAGACATAATTACTAAAAGAACGGACATAGTTGAAACAATACTTACAGTCAAGCATGATCAACGTGCAAATTTTTTAATAATTTGAGCACTTCTTCCAATGACCTGAATGACATTATTTATTCCTATCACTTATTTTTTATAAAAATCGCGAATTTTAAATAATGTTTTTACCATAAAAGTGTAAAATAATCTATTTTTAAAGAATTAGTGTATGCAATGGTTTTAATTAATCAAGCATAATAAAATAAACTTCAAACTGCTGTGTCGAAGTTACTAGAGATAGCAAGAGCAGGAGGGCTTCTGGGAACCCAAGACCCCTCAGCATCAAAGAGGACTTCATCCCCAAACCAGCAATACACCAGGAGGTGCATTTGCACGGTGGCAGAGAAAGGGGGCATGGCCACTGAAGACCTCTCAGCAGTTCTGCTGTGTGGGACTTACTGAAGGTAAAAGGAGGGCTTGTTGACTCCCAAGGGCCCTCTGGAGCCAAGAATACTTGTTCCCCCAACTAGCACTGTGCCAGGAGGCGCATTTGCAGAATGGTGGAGAAAAACGGCCTTTCTTCTGGATGCCCTGGTCCCACCCATGGCACCCACTTAAACTTTTGGGGACAGCCGGGGAGCCTCAATGCCCTCGTGGTCCCTGCTGACTCCCCGGCTCCAGTGGGATCCGGAATTGCTTTGGCAGAGAGGGAGCTGCTAACATGTTTCTCCCTCTCTGTCAAAGCAATTTTGCTCCGCCTTAGGCCAACAACAGCAAAATGTCCTCACTTGCTCAAAGTGGAGCGCGGTTTGCTGTGGCTAGGCGGCACCCCCCTTTTTTTCTCGGCTCCGTTTGACAGATCACCTGGAAACTTTCAACACAGCAGCTAAACCAAAAAGGAGAGGTTTTGTGAAAATGTTGTGAAGATTCGTCAAACGCCGTCAAAGTCATTGGCAAAAAAACAAACCTATTTTCCTATGGAAACTTTGGTCCTAATTATAATTACTTCCTGGCATTTAGGTATAGGTAGCCCTGGTCTAAATAGTACCTACACAAAAGTACTCCCAATGTAAATACTGTACTGCAATGTAATGTCTAAATGTTAAAGTAAGACAATTATTGACTGCCTTCACCCTGTAAGTACTGGACAATGGCTACCACACAATACTCATTGGAGATCTTTTGCTCTTTTCCTTTTGCCCTTTCAGCAGAATTTGCTGACACTGGTCACCAAACTATCTTCTCCATGGCATCTGTGACATCTTCCTCCACTGTTCAAATAATTCTGTTCAACAGACAGCAATATACCCACATCAACTTGAAATCTCAGCTTGTAGCCAAACATTAATATCTACATAACTCTATCCTTGCTCTAATGCTGCCTAACATTTACATTGAGACTCTTGAAATGTTGGCAGCCAACTAAGACATTGCCCTCCACCAAAATAGAGATGAATCGCCCCTTTAATTTAGTGTAATTCCACCGCAAATATTCAGGACCTAAAGCATTGAAGTATTCAATTCAGTTATGAATGCGGACTGTCTATCTTAAATGAAACTCAACAACAACAACTGAGTTTTTACTCATTACAGGAGGCAAACTACAATAGAAAATGATCAATTTGTTTGACAATATGAAACTCAATGGCTTCTTTCCTCCCTCTTCCTTAGTACTAACTCTAGGGTCATCTCACTTGACACACAGTGCTACTTCAAAATTGGTTCCAAATAATCTTCCTATGCAAAATAATATTATTTATTTTGCCTATAAGTTCCTAGTGCATTAGCAGGGCCTGTAAATTAAATGCTACTAGTGGGCCTGCAGCACTGATATTGCTGCCAACACAAGTAGCCCTTTAAAACATGTCTCAGGCCTGCCACTGCAGAGCCTGTGTGTGCAGTTTACACAGCCATGTTGGCTTGTCAATTAAAACCCCCTGCTAAGTCTTAAATTATTTGCCTTTTATTACATATATGTCACCCCTAAGTTAGGCCCTAGCTAGCCCATAGGGCAGGGTGGTTTTAATCAAAAGATGTACTTTTACATTTTGCATGTCCTAGTAGTGAAAAACACCCAATTTAATTTTTCACTACTGTGGGCCTACCCCTCTCATAGGTAAATATTGGGAATTCCTTAATACATTTTATAAGCTGTAATTTCTGATTGAGAATGAGTAGATCAGTCAAGTTTCATAGCACTGTAATTGTAGTGATAAAATCTCTATACTGGCAAAGTTGAATTTATATATAACAAAGGAGAGAGTAAGGGAGATTACACAAGCTATGTGTGGTGGGAACTCCTGGTCCCCGGGGTTAATAGTAGCAACAATGGAGGAGTACCTCCTAGGAGGAAAGACAGAAAAGGATTATTTCTGTATCTAGAGCGCGGAGCTCAGGTTAGCACATTTTGCCCCAACCCTTTACAGGACAATGCATGTCCTTGAAGAAGACCCCTTCTTTAACCCAGTGCTAAATCTATCTCTTAGCACGGGAGCGGTTCTGCAGGCCTGGAAGCAGGCCCTTATCCTCCCTCTCTTAAAGAAAACTAATCTCGACCCCAACATACATGCTAACTACAGACCTATTTCCCTCCTTCCGGCTTTTGCCAAGGTCGTAGAGAAGCATGTTCACTCTTCCCTCTTCACGACATTCTCCATCATACCCAGTCCGGCTTCCGTGCAAACTTGAGCACGGAAACAGCACTGCTGGAAATGACAGAAGCAATTAAGGAGGTCCTGGATTCCGGAGGAAAGGCGATGCTGGTGATGTTAGATCTCTCGGCGGCTTTTGATACCGTCCCCCACAGCCGTCTTCTTTCAAGACTCTATGAGATCAGTCTGAGGGGGACGGTCTTCAGTTGGTTTAAGTCCTTCCTAACCAACCGCCAACAAACAGTCTGGGCCCCTCCTTACTCAGATGCAGTGCCGCCATTGGTGGTAGGAGTTCCTCAAGGTTCGATCCTGAGCCCTATTCTCTTTAATATCTATATGGCCCCTCTGGTGGCGCTGGCTGATTCCCATGGCTCCCAGATTGTTTTGTACGCCGATGACAGCCAGCTTCTTTTCACCTGCGATAGGAACACAAATTTCAATGGAGAGAGCATCAAGAGCTGTCTAGGAGCGGTTTTCAACTGGTTCCAACTGCACCACCTTAAGTGTAATTCAGATAAATCAGAGGTGCTCTTTTTTGGATGCCCTCTCGACGCTGGTTGGAAGTCCTGGTGGCCGGTGGCTATGTTTCCTCCCTCCGCCGCCACTTCTTTGGCCAAGAATCTGGGAGTGAAGGTGGACAATGGTCCCACCTTTAAGCCACAGATCCTGGGCCTAGTGGGACAGTGCTTTGGTCTCCTAAAAATGCTCAAGAAGTTTCTTCCACTTCTATCCTTAACTCACAGGAGAACCATAGTCCAGACCCTGATAGGTTCTCGCCTGGATTATGCTAATGTGTTATATTTGGGTCGTCCTGAATATCTTTTGTCTCGGTTGCAAATTGTGCAAAATTCTGCTGCACAAGCAATTTTTGGTCTTTACCGGAGATCCAGCTCGGCAGCCTTTCTTAAAGCCCTCCATTGGCTGCCTGTACGGAAACGTATCATCTTTAAAACTTTTAACCACGGCATTCAAATCCCTCCATGGCACGGGCGCCCGGTATATCAGGAAAAGATTGGAGTTTTATTTGCCATCACGGTCACTTCGGTCATAATCGTTGGCCTTGGCTACTGTACCAGCAATTAGGCGAGCCCGCATTGGAGGTCGCTCCTTCAAACGTCTAGCACCCCAACTGTGGAATGCTCTGCCCTTGTCATTGAGGAAGAACGATAATCTCTTAGCCTTCAGGAAATATCTTAAGACATGGCTGTTCGGACAGTAAGCTCGTCACTCTCTCTTGCTCTGTGCCTTTTTTGGTCTATAGCGCCGGGACACTCTTTGGA
Source organism: Lissotriton helveticus (assembly GCF_964261635.1). Taxonomy (NCBI): domain Eukaryota; kingdom Metazoa; phylum Chordata; class Amphibia; order Caudata; family Salamandridae; genus Lissotriton; species Lissotriton helveticus. Next base: position 1,774,041,937 of record NC_136063.1, read on the forward strand.
GTAGCTGAGCGCTCTATAAAACTCACATTATGCATGTACTTTGCAGCTTGAAAACATAGAAACATATCGACTTAAAACATTGTTGTTACTTATTTGTAAAGTACAGGATATCAATCTAATGCTGTGCTCACTATTAATTTATTTCTCTAGTTTTGGTTACATCTCATCTTATTTCTGCCTTTATCACAAGGAACTAATATTGAAGAATGGGATTTTAGTCCTGAAGAAGGCAATAACCTTTAATATATATTATTCGACCTACTTTCAGTAAGAATCTCTATCACATCACTGTTTACTGTAAACATTCATCCATTTTATATCATTACATAAACCAGTCAAGCCTCAATTCCCCTGTAAATAGTTTTAATGTCCTAATTTTATGTTATTAAGCAATTGTGTTAACGTATCTCAATTTACAAAAATATTGTAAAGGCCTTGAAACATTGAACTATGAAGTTTTAAAATATTTACAGCTGAACAACTCTGTATGCAATGGAGTTTTACATTACAAGTTCATGAATCTCTGCATTATTGTCTTCTTAGAAATATTTTGAAAGAGGTGACTGTTACGTTATGTATTGATTTATGTACGCAAAAACCTACGCTTTAGAGAATACAAATGATGCACTGAGGTTTACTTTGGTAAGAAAGTAAAAGTGAAGGACACGCATGTTTATAGCAAAGGCACTTACTTTTTAATACTAGCAACCTGTTGTGCGGAGCACCGGTCGAACTGAATATAATCATGTGTGTTAAAGCGAACAAAAAACCTGTAAATCGCTTTGCATCAGATATTTGCATGGCTATAACCGTCTGCAAAAAGATGCTATTAACAAATCTTGTCACTTGTACGGTGTTTATAAATCAGAGATGTTGAACCATTTGTAGCAGCAATAATTGGTTGAAGAAAATTCATATAGAAGAAACATTATGAAGAAGATACCCGCAGAACGCCTTTATTGAATTTAGCAGCTGCTATTGGTCATGAATGTAATTATACTACTTATTGCTGAAAACATATATGTAAAAACACTCTTATTAAATTTGCAAAGAGCCTATAGCGTGTTGGTAGTAGCTAGCCCGAAGGTTAACATTTATTGCTTTCTGCCACTGACAATATGACTTTATGGGAGACATTTGTATGCTAAATGCCTGTTTTATTAGAATGCAAGTTCCAATTTGCAGCATTAAGAACACGATTTGACAATAATTGTTTAAATTGTGTTAGTGCTATGGTAGACATCCTAATAACTCACACTTCCTATGGGCTAAATTTACTGCTTTCTGCGCTGGAAGGGTTTTCAATTTCTCATGCAGGGAATGCTTTAATACACTCTTTAATAGAACTAACTCTATTGTAAGGCTATAAACACAAATGGAACAGGCGTCTGAATATCGTGGTTCCTCTTAAAGACAATGGGGTCAATTCACAAAAGCATTTATAAGCAAAATAAGTAGTACTCCTGTAGAACTATTCCAAGTACTTTTAAATGTCTTTGTCAATCGACCACAAAACACCCATCCCCCTATTAGTAAAAGTGCAAAGAGGGCACCACACTTTCTACTTGAGCTACAAAATTTACATTTTAGTGAAAAGGTGTATTAAAGTACATTATTATTAAAGCCTAACACAAAGCCTTCAATTTCACGTATAATCCCATAATATTAAATTAATTTATGTTGGGAAACAAACTGTAAAATAAGCATTGAAATTGACCAGTAGCATTATATGCTCCTACTGACCTCTCACTTGAAATCATCGATGACATCCATCATTTATGATATCACCCGTGACACTGCATGTTACATCATCATGTGCATTATGGGTGATATCAAAGAAAACATTAACAATCACATCATCAATGACATCACTCTTAACAAACAAATTAACAAACCATGTCTGTAAGGAAGAGGGCACGTGAGCGAAACAAATGTCCTGAGACAGAGTCCTAGGTGTTTCCCAGTTGGTCTTAGCGGTAGGATTAGCATGCAGAGTGCAGTTGTAGGGGATAGTCTATGTCATCCATCCACTGGTTACAGAGGGTGTCTATGTGCAAAGGATGCATGAAGAGGTTCAAAGTGAGCACATTCATAGTCTACCACCCACGGGCACGCCAGTGGTCAAGGCATGATCGGGAAGTGGGGCTGTGCAATTCAGATAGTATACAGGGTGTAGTCACAATATGGTACCTTTTGCTTGTCACGTACTGTGTAAATACTTAGTATGCCACATGTGGGAATGGGAGATGGAACCTCAGTTTGGGCAAGTGGGACATAGGGTTGAGGGACAGTTCACACAGAAGGCCAAAAGTAATAGACAGTGCTGAGGGGAAAGAAGAGGACATATGGCTTCGGTCATACTCACATACCCAGTCTACCAGTTGTCTAGTCACTGTCAAAGGAAATGCCCATTGTGTGCCAGGGAGGCAACAAAGTACAGACATAGTTCAGACAGTGGCTAAACCCACTGTTCAATTTATGTTGGGAGGAGCCACTGTGGTCCCAAGGCCAGACTCTGAGCAGACCATTCACTTTGAAAGAGAGGCCAACAAATCATAGATGACAGCACATGTCACTCGTTATGTTTACGAGATGGCTGGCAGAGTTATATGTCAATAATAGTGGGAGATCTGAAAGTATATAAGAGTCCAGAGTATGATCCAACTATATCTTACTGTTGTCAAAAATGATAAACACAACAATAAAAGAATTGCTGCTGATATTGTATATGATGTAATTGGTATTTGGACAAAATATTGGATTAGAAATATCGAGTATTGAAAAAAAATATCGTTATCCAAAAATAACGTGATGCAAAAACACGTTCTTAAAAATATCTACTTTTCAGGTTAGCAATATCGTTTTCAATTAATAGTTGTAAAAATATCGTTTTATAATTATCTTTATGTTAAGATTTTAATTTGATTTCAAATAGTAATTCATATTGTCTCAACGAGATGCTTGCTTGGTAGGGGTGTAGGATGGGAAGTCAATTAATTATAGTTAATTAATACATAATTATTAAATTAGGATTAATGATATATGGAAGTTAATAGTAATACTTAATTATCAATTCATTATTCAGTTATTATTAATTATTCAATTGAGTAATATATATGTAAATTATGTAATCATTCTATTTTATATGTTTCATATTAGGTGCAAGCTGCTGGATTGGTAAGGGGTGGGAAGTAAATCAATAAATAATTAATTACCAATTAAATATTAATTTATGATACATTATTTAATTGATCAATAAATATGTTAATTGTGTAACAATTGTATTTTCTAAAATTATATATTAGGTGCAGACAGCTGGGTTTGTAGGGGTATAGGGTAGGAAGGTAACTATGATTTAATTAGTTAATTATTAATGAATTATTGAATGATTAATTGATATTTCATTGATTTTAATTGTGCTACATTTATTTATTGTAGTTATATTTTAAGTGTATGCTGGTAGGTTTGTGGGGGTGTATGTGGTAAGTTAATTTAGTAATAAATAAATTACATATTGTAAGTGATAATTAATTAGTAATGTATTTACTAATCATGTTATTTGTTTAATTGCTTTTTATTTTTACATATATATATATATTCATGGATAAAGTTCATATTAAGAGTTTTATTTGTGTTAAAATTAATAGGGTTATGTTTTGTATATGTTAAGTATTGAAGTGCAGTACTTTCCCTACTGTTGCACAGACTGGAGTGTCAATAGTAATTGTTACCCCTCCGAAGTCCAACGCTTTCCCTACTGTTGCACAGACTGAAGTGGGAATAATAAATGTTACCGCTCATGAGTCAAATGCTTTCTCTACTGGTGCACAGACTAGTGGAAATAGCATATTTTACCCCTCTGCAGTCCAGTGCTTTCCCTTCTGTTGCACACACTGGAGTGGTAATAGTCAACTTTACCTCTCCAGAGGACAACGCTTTCCCTACTGTTGCACAAACTGGAGAGGGAATTGTATAGCTATTATCCCCAGACTTTAAGCCTTTTATTTAATATTCTTTAAATATACACATTATTATTATTTGTTTGTGTGTTTAATTTTATATTATTTGTATATAATTGCACTGAAGGACAACGCTAATATTGTGCCACAGTTGTAGACAGGAGGCTCTGCCACTGTTTCTATGGGAGGCCTGCCAGACAAATACTTTATCAACACTTTGGGGCAGCCAGGGTTAGCGGGTGTATTGGCCCCTGCCTTTTGAGATGCAGAGAGATGAAAAAGCAGGTAACTGCATGGCTAATTTACAACCATAAAAGCATGAGGAGTAGTGCCCCGGAGAAAAAATGTAAGCTATACTGTTACTCAGCCCTACATGGAACTGATTCCTCTGAGGTAATAGGAGAGCATTCTTTCTCATTTTAATCCATTAAGGCATGGTTTTAATGTCTATAGAGTGGATGAAATAACAATGCCTGTGATGACATTTGTAAGGCATTATGGACATTGAAGTCCTTTTACCACATTGGTACTTGGCTCAGAGTGTTTTGGACTCAATATTGCTGAATGAAGAGCATTACCAAAGATTAAGTCAGAGTTATTTTTATTGAGTGCTCTCTGATGCCCAACAACTAAAAGCAGTAGAATTGTTTGATATTTCTTTAACACAGTGCCTGCATTGTGAGTCCTTCTACACTGTCTAACGTTGCATATATTTAAACCTGAGAGCAGCTGACCTTCGATTCTTGCATATTATTAAGACCCAGCAACGGTTGAAACATGTTGTGCTATGTTACCTGGATTACCTGCTGACATTAAAGTAACTGTGGTTCACTGCTTCTTGACAGGAGGGCATGGTTATTCACACTCTGGACTGTGTGTAACTTTTCTGGTGCTATATTTAGTGGTGATGTAGCCTCCAACTGCGACTCTCTAGGCTGGGTCTCCCTTGTCGTCAAATCTCTTTTGGAATTGTATATGATGGGATGCCCGCCGGCTGCCTTGAACCTGCGCTGAAGGACAAAGCTGTGTTGTGCCACTGTTTTAGCTGTGAGGCAGACAGGGTTTGCAGGGGTATTGCCTCCTGAACTTTGAGATGGTGAGATATGAAAGAGCAGGCAACTACACGGCAAATTTAGAACCATTAAAGCATGAGTAAAAGTTCCCAGGAGAATAAAATTGAGTTATACTGTTGATTGTCAACCCCAGATCGTGTTTTCCTGGATTTGATAATAGGTTTCAGGAAAATACGATGTGGATTTGTAAGTTGCCAAAGTTCATTGTATTGGTGCTTAATATATCTGGTGACGCTTAACAATTTGATGTGCCACAGGGATGTGTGCTCGTATCTGGCACAACTAAAAGTGATGTGACCCGTCACACGTCTCTTGACCTTTTAATTGGAATGTTCCAGGCGCAGAAGTCACAAAGTAATTGGGTGGAATTTCTCCAGCAGCAAGGCGTGGTCAATTATTGCCGGTATGACGAGGTCTCGATGGGTAAATGGTAAACCCCCGGAATCCTTCAAATGTCAGGATTCATACGTCGGACAGCATGATAACTGGCACAGGCGTAAAAAGTAGCACAGTTGCCGGTCCCACTTGGCTGCTAAATAAGCCCACATGTCGACGTCATGACGTGTGGGCCAAGAGGATGATTCTCTTGGCCCACACGTCATGTCGTCGACTTGTGGGCTTATTTAGCAGGGTGGAAACAGTTGGTGTACCACGCCTTGCTTTCCGAGAAATTCCACCCAAATACTTTGTGACTTCTGTGCCTGGAATATTCCAATTACGGAGTCAAGAGATGTGTTACACCAACTGTTTCCACCCTGCTAAATAAGCTCACACGTCGACGTCATGACGTGTGGGCCAAGAGAATCATTCTCTTGGCCCACACGTCATGACGTCAACATGTGGGATTATTTAGCAGCCGAGCGGGACCGGCAACTGTGCTGCTTTTTACGCCTGTGCCAGTTATCATGCTGCCCGACGTATGAATCCCGACATTTGAAGGATTCCGGGGGTTTACCATTTACCCATCGAGACCTCGTCATACCGGCAATAATTGGGTGGAAACAGTTGGTGTACCACGCCTTGCTTCCCGAGAAATTCCACCCAAGTACTTTGTGAATTCTGTGCCTGGAACATTCCAATTACTAGGTCGAGAGACGTGTGATGGGTCACATCACTTTTAGTTGCGCCAGATACGAGCACTCATCCCTGTGGCACATCAAATTGTTCATGCATCACCAGATATATTAAGCACCAATACAATGAACTTTGGCACCTTACAAATCCACTTCGTATTTTCCTGAAACCTATTATCAAATCCAGGACAATGCGATCTAGGGTTGACAATCCATTGATCCATACATGAATGTACAATACTACGCAGGTTACTGAACCTATAGACTATATAAGCCCTGACGAAGTTCCCGTGGCACTGGCGAACGAAAAGCGTTGGCTGTGTGCCGGTGTTGTTTTATTCAAGAATTCAATAAAAAGTAGATTCCATAAAGTATTTACTTCTCATTGGTCCTGACTTCTACGAAGTGCACCTTCCTTTGGCTTACATTCTTTCTCATTTGTATCCATTAAGGCATGAATTTAATGTCTGTAAACTGAAGACATAACAATGCGTGTGATGATATTTGCAAGGCATTATGGACATTGAAGTCCTGTTATCTCATGGTTACTTGTCTCAAGAGTGTTTTGGACTCAAACATTGCTGAAAGGAAGAGCATTAGCAAAGATTATATCAGAGTACTTTTTATTGAGTGCTCTCTGATGCCCAACAACTAAAAACAGTAGAATTGTTGACATTTCTTTAACACTGTGCCTGCCTTGTGAGTCCTTCTTCGCTGTCTAAGGTTGCATATATTGAAACCTGAGGGCAACTGACACTCTATTGTTGCATATGATTAAGACCCAGCAAGGATTGAAACATGTTATGCTAAGTCACCTGGATTACCTACTGCCATTACAATAACTGTGCTTCACTGTTTCTTGACTGGAGGGCTTGCTTGTTCACACTCTGGACTGTGTGTGACTTTTCTGGTGCTAATATATATTCACAGAAAAAAACAGAGGTTTCATGGACGTTATAGTTAGGCTGAGATGTCACTCGTACAAAACCAGAGAAATGCGGCTGTTGTAGTTAGCATTTAAAAAACCTTAGAAATTCACTGAAAAAACCCATAGATTTCAGGGACGTTATAGTGAGTTGGACATTTCACTCGTACAAAACCATAGAAATTCCCCCATTATAATTGTTCGGCTAACTATAACTCATGCCCCCGCAATGCTCTGCTAGTGATGTCACATATAACATCACTCATGCCATGGTCAGTGACATCACTGATGACATCTCAAATGACATCACTGATGACATCTTCCACTTAACTTCTGATGCACCTTCTCACACCCTAATATAACCTTTAACAGAGGTGCAGAAACAGACAAGAGGGGTGCAGAAAAAGGCAAGAGAAGGATAGAAAGAAGCAACAGAGGTGCAGAAGGAGGCAAGAGAACTACAGAAAAAGGCATGACTTTTGCAGAAATAGGCAAGTGCGTGCAGAAATAGGCAAGAGGGGTGCATAAAAAGGGAAGGGAAGATAAAAAGAAGCAACATATGTGCAGAAGGAGAAAAAGAGAACTGCCGAAGGTGGCAAGAGAGTTACAGAAACAGGCAGGAGAGGTGCAGAAAAAGGTAACAGGACTTCAGAAAGAGGCAAGAGAGGTGGAGAAAGAGGGAAGAGGGGTGCAAAAAGAGGCAAGAGAAATGCAGAAAAAAGCAAGAGAGGTGCAAAAAGATGCAAGAGCAGTCCAGAAAGAACCAACAGAGGTGCAGAAGGAGGCAAGAGAGGTGCTGAAAGAGGCAAACGGGGTGCAGCAATTTGCAAGACAGGCTCAGAAAGTAGCAAGAGCAGAGCAGAAAGACCCAACAGAAGTACTGAAACAGACAAGAGGGGTGTAGAAAGAGGCAAGAAAAGTGTAGAAAGAAGCAACAGAGGTACAGAAGGAGGCAAGAGAACTGCAGAAAGAGGCAAGAGAGTTGTAGAAACAGGAAAGAGAGGCAGAGAAAAAAGGTAACAGGGCTGCAAAAAGAGGTAAGAGAGGTGCAGAAAGAGGGAAGAGGGCTGCAGAAAGCGGCAAGAGGAGTGCAGAAAGAAGCAAGAGAGGTGTAGAAAGAAGCAGGAGAAGAGCTGAACGAAGCAACTGTGGTGCAGACAGATGCAAGAGAGGTGCAGAAAGAGGCATGAGAAGTATATAAAGAAGCAACATAGGTGCAGAAGGAGGCAAGAGAACTGCAGAAAAAGGCATGACTCTTGCATAAACAGGCAAGAGAGTGCAGAAATAGGCATGAGGGGTGCATAAAAAGGGAAGGGAAGTTTAGAAAGAAGCAACATAGGTGCAGAAGGAGGCAAGAGAACTTCAGAAAGGGGCAAGAGAGTTGCAGAAACAGGCATGAGAGGTGCAGAAAAAGGTAACAGTGCTACAGAAAGAGGCAAGACAGGTGGAGAAAGAGGGAAAAGGGGTACAAAAAGAGGCAAGAGGAATGCAGAAAAAAGCAAGAGAGGTGCAACGGGTTCCTTAGGAGGGTGTTGTGAAGATGATGAGAATAGAGGCACAGTTTCCCCAAAGTAGTGCTGCTTAGATTTATTTTGAGGTTGCAGGGTGTATCAGGGTGTGGGTTTAGATTTAGATTGGGGGAAAAAGTTGTGCCTATTTTACTTGATTTTAGCTGGCCTTCGATACCGTGTCCCACTTTATTTTAGCTGAAAGACTGAGAACGCTGGGCCTTAACAACACATTTTAAGAAAAAGAGGCGTTTGGTCCAACTAAGGCCAGGGATGACCTAAAAAATTTTATAACAAAAAGAGACCCTGGCCTGCTATTTATTGCTGCTGTTAAGTTGTTTAGTAATTTAATTACGTAAGACCATTCAAATCGTATAAAGGTCATAGTCTGTTTAATAGCTAAACAGCAGCAATAAATAGCAGGCCTGGGTCTCTTTTTATTATAAAAGGGCCTTGACAACACACCACTGAACTGGTTTACATTCCTTAAAGATCGGACGTTTCAAATTTTTTCAGCTAATGAGAGGTCGGCGTCAAGGGCTCCCACTTCGGGGCTCTGTTTGAAGCCCTATGTTGTTTACTATCTATATTCCCCCTCTACCTGATGTGGTGGAGAACAATGGCCTAACTTAATTTTCCCATGTAGATGATATACAGGTTATTTTTCTTTGTCATCTGCACAGGACCCTGGTTCCTCCGCTCTCAATGAGGGCTCAAGCCAAATCTTCTTAAGGATAAATAATTACCTGCTGAAGTTCAGAGGTGATGAGATGGACGTCATGGTCCTGGGTAAGAATTCCTCTCTTTAGTGTCGCTACATTGGCCGGCATCCTTAGGGCCTTTCCCCAATCCATCATCCAAAGAATAAAATCTAGTCTTTTTGCTGGATGATAATTTATCTATTTATCCACAGGTAGGCAAAGATACCTCTGCCTGTTGTGTGCTGCTTAAGTGGGTGATGAAGATTATCTGGCTTCACCCCTACCAGCTCAAAGGACTCATTCTATTCAGGCTAGATTATGGCAATGTGCGGATTCAATGACTGCAGCTTGCCCAGAATTCAGTCAGCAGATTTCACATCTTTCTATGAACTCCACTGGCTTACAATCACAAAGCCCATACATTTCAAGGCCTTGTGATATCTGCACAAAGCTAAAGTTTAAATGGGATCAGCACAAGAGACCGGGACACAAGCCGTGAGGGCAACGGCAGTTCTTACCTGTACTGCAGCCAGAGAAGGTCCGGTCACGCCGTGAGGGGAACGGCAGTTATCAGACTACATTTCCCAGCAGCGTTGGGGGCCGCGCATTCCGCCCACGCCACCAACGCGCCCAGAGGCGCTTAAAGCAGGGGAAGCACCACTCGCCCCGTGAGTCGCGCGCGGGAGTGTCTCGGGAGAAGCCCGGGACAAGGGTGGGAGAGTCTGTGGCAGTCCGGGGCAGAACGAGGCAGGGCTGGGCCACAGACTTTGTCCCTCAGACATTGACGCAGCCCCTTACTCCTCATACAGTGAGACTTTGCATTATACATGGTTTTCTCTAACTGTTGTGTTACTTTTTAAGGATTCGTGCCACTAGGTGGCGGTTTAGCATATAGTGTGCAACTAATTCAAGAGCTTCATTCGGTTATCTATATTTTTGTTTCATTAGTTTTTAAATATGTCCAAACACAATGCCTCACCTGCACTTGGCACCTTGGATAACTATTTAGTTAAGGTTGTTAACAAAATCAATAGTGAAAGGCGACAGTCGTTAGGATTGTGTTGTGATCCCTTACCCCCTATCATATGCACCTCCCCCGCTGTACTAGCACAGGATGATAGTAGTAATTCTATCAATCTTGATGTATCTGATAGGGTAATACCGGAGCAGTCTACCTCTACCCAAGTTGAGTTCAACAATTCTATAGACATTATAGTACATCATCCTCCGACCCCTGTAGCCAGAGTGGTTAGAGCATGCAGAAAAGTTCAGATTAAACGTGGGGGTACACGCACCTCTAGGAAAAAAGTAGCTACACCCCTTAAAAATTTAGATAAGGAAGATATTGCCCCAGCGGAAGCAGCCATTGTAAAAATGGATGATGAACAACTTAATCTCCTAGCTAGCATTATTGATTCCAAGATAAAGGGCATAATCAAACCTCTAGTGGCAAAACTTGACCGGATGTCTGCGGAGGTTAATAGATTGGGTGGACTTCTGTCTAAGTATAGGGATGCAGTAGGCAGTCTAATTGCTTCAACCAAGACTAGTAGCGATAATCAAGATCCCCCACTTGGGAGTGATGCACATCTAACTGCTTCAACTAAGACTAGTAGTGATAATCAAGGTCCCCCACTTGGAAGTGATGTATGCGTTAGAGAGAACGTTGGACCAAAATCTCACCCTCCAGATTGCCAAGCTAAACAAGTAACTAGGAAACAACCTACGTCAGAACACATTACTAGACCTAGCACTGATCTGGCCACAAGCATCGACAAACAAATTCCAACTTGTATCAATCTCCCACCAGAATGTAGCACCTATGTAGCAGTATTAGTTAATGTCCCAAAACTGAGTAAGGGCAAAACAGAATCACATGATGCAGTTTAAAATAAAACTTTACACTGGCTCACCAACAATTGTAGTTACCCTGAATTAGGAGCCAATCAGATTTTATGACACAAAGGGTAGGCTGGGCGTGTCCACTAAGAAAAAAGTTTGAGGGGGACTGTATAATCATAAATTACAGATCCCCACACTGGGCAAAGAGTAGTCTTGCTTTGGCCCCACCCCCATCACCCTGGGAGTTCAACATGACCCTCCTCCCTTTGGGATATTTTTACAGACATTTATTCGATTCTGCATTGTGTGTCAATGAAAACCCTACTCTCAGTAAAATAACTGCTCCCTTGGTGCGCTATACAATCCCAACACAAAATAGATTTCAGGTTTTCGACTCTCTGGAGTCCAATGATTGACAATGGCCACCTGTGGGGACGGTGTTAGAAAGGCTCCCACATGGGTTACAGTCAACTGGTAAAGTCGAATCCAGTAGTAGGACTTTGCTTAATTCTCTACAATTGGACATTGGGAAATCAGAATTAGGTAGCCCCATTGCTTTGGCTATTAGCATTGACGAGCAATCTGATGAACCCAAGCAGGTACAAACTCCAATTCAAACGTCTCCAGAAATATCCATAATCTCAGCTGCAGATTCATCATTCCCTTCTATAGACGTACAACCAAATATTATCATAGGTCAAGATTTAGGCTATAGTCTAGTTACCTGGAATATAGCGGGCCTTAAGAAAAAGTTGGATACCCCATTTTGGAAGGGTTTTATCACTGATGGTCATGACATTAGTTGTCTCCAAGAGACATGGTGCAAAGAACCTATCTTTATAGAGGGTTACTCCTCCCACTGGCTACCTGCGGCTGACTCTGCTGCAGGACGCGCGAAGGGAGGTCTCCTTCTATTGATATCAAATAAATTAACTGCATGTCAAAATAAAAGTTACAGTTCAGATGGGATCAATAATCAGGTGCTTCGTCTCAAATTTAGTAAAGGCAATGATCTAATAGTGATCAACTACTATAATAACAAATTCGACAATAATAGATGGAAAATCCTACTTCCTCTAGAGAGTGAAATTGAGAAAGCCCTAGCGGTATCCCGAAAACAGGCAACTATTCTATGGGCGGGCGATTTTAACATCAAGCTGTGCCCATTAGCCAAAAGTAATTCCAGTGGACTTAGAAAGGAGTCTGGTGTCGGAGACGCAGGGGATGATCTTCATTTCTCCCATTGTATTTATGGTATGGCTTTGAACAAACTACTGGCAAAATTTGATTTGGATCTGTTGAATTGCTCGAAGAATAAGGAAAATCTCCCTTGCCCAACCTATACAGGCAGAAATACTAATACTAGTATTGACCATATTCTGCTTTCTAATAACATCGAGTATTCAAATCTTTGGGTTATGGAACAACCACTAAGCGATCATAACAGTATCCATATATCACTGTTGTGCTGGGGTAATAAAGAATCAGTTGACAATAATCGTGTCATCAATGCCATAGCCACCAGAATAAATGGGATGAGAATCAAATGGGCTGGTATCGATCCTCAAACAAAACATCTAGAAGTGGTGACTAAATGCAGAGTAGAAATTGAGAAGTGCCTGAGCGATGGAGTCACTGTTTGCAATATAATTGATGAATTTGTTAAAATGAATGTCACCATTGAAGAGATTTTTACCAGGAAAACTTGTATGAAGAGGGCCGAGAATGTAGGATGGTTCGATTGGGACTGTACACGGGCTTTGCAAGCATTAAAACAAGCATTGACTGTTAAACCTCGCAACAATGTAATCATAAAATCATTACATTTAGATTATAAGGTAGCCATTTCCAATAGGAAGAAAAGCCTTCAGGATGAGGGATGGACTAACCTTAACTTTGCAGCAGAAACAAACAATGGCAAACTTTACTGGGAAACTATAAACAGTCCCTTTTTAAAGTCAGATAGCATGCCCGAATTAACTTCCTATGTTGAATGTAATGCTTGGATTGAGCATTTTACGAAGATTTTTAACCCAGCTAGGAATACCCTAGACTTTTTAATACACGAAACTTCCACCTGGCACCCATTACCTCTGTTGATTAACCTAGATGAGGTATATGAAGGTTTAATCAATAGTAAAGGTGGTAAAGCTTCTGGACCGGATGGAGTTCCCATAGACCTCTATAAAACCGAAATGGATCTATGGGCACCCATCCTAACCAGGGTTTATAATATGGCAGCAGAGGGACAAATCCCACTAACCTGGGGCCAATCGATAATAGTACCACTCTTTAAAAAAGGATCCAAATCCGAGGCGAGCAACTACTGCCCTATCTCCTTGTTGGATGCTTCCATCAAGGTGATGAGCAGAGTTTTGCTAAGGAGATTTGAAACCTGGGCTGAAGAGCTGGATATTTTAACTAAGGTACAATATGGTTTTAGGAAGGGCCTAGGAACCCTGGAGCAATGTGCCAACCTTGACCTTTTGATAAATAAATATACTGCCGCGAAGGAGGGGAATTTGTTTCTCTGCTTCGCAGACTTAAGTAGCGCCTTCGACCTCGTGGACCATGCCATATTATGGAGGATCCTATTGGACTTAGGCGCTCCCAAGGAAATAGTACACTTTCTAGGGAGGCTCTATGAAATGCTGTCTTGCAAAGTCCGATACGGCCCATCCGGAGGATGTACCCCTTTTTTTAAAGTTACTAGAGGCATACGCCAGTGTTGTGCATTAGCACCTCTTCTATTTTCATTGTTTATTAACCAAATAGATTCAACCCTAGGCCAAATCTCATCAGATGTCCCGTGCATTGACGGCAAGGTGGTACCAATTCTATTATATGCGGATGACCCTGTTTTAATATCTCGTACAAAAATTGAACTACAGCGCCTCATAGATAACTTTGCTGAATTTATCAAGGGCAGGAAATTACAAATTAATAAAAGCAAGACTGTTGCCATGTCATGTGGCAAAAAAAACAATAAAACAAGCTCTTTGTTTATTGATAACGAGAAGCTGCTAACTGTAAAGAAATGTTGTTATCTCGGAATAACATTTTCAGATGATGGGAAATGGACACAAGAATTTAACAACATAGGCCTGAAGATGAATAGGAATACAAATAGCATCTTCAGCATTTCCACTAAATTGGGGGGCCCCAGAAGAATTAAGAACCTGGTAACCATCTATAATGCTAGATGTGTTTCATCAGCATTATACGGAGCAGGAATCTGGGGTTATTGCGAGGGGAAAACCATGCAAAGTGATGAAAACAAATTCCTAAAGAGAGTATTGTGTGTCCCCCAATCTGCATCAATTGTACTTGTGCATGAAGAAGTAGGTATAAATTATATTACAGATCTTGCAGCTATGTGTCCTTTAACATTATGGTGATCCATTTGGGCAAAACCAGAAACGTTGTTTACACAACAAATAATAAAACCTGTCTAAAACTTGATTACTTTTCCCATATACCATGGTTGAAATATATTCATCATTGGTACTGTATTTTATTTAATATTGACATTCTGTTAAATCCAGATTTTGCAGCCTCTTTCTCTAAGAAGGAACTAAAGGAGAAATTTCTATCATACAAGAGAGAGAATAGAGCAAGGCAGTCCAGGACGCTACCAACGGTTGTTTTCTAAAAAGAGCTTGATTTAAATAAAGGCTTCCAGTCTTACTTGTCTATGGTTACATATAATTCACATCGATTTGTTTTAACGCGTCATAGATTGGGTACCGTACATCACTTGGTGGCATTTCCTGTTATGAGAACTGTTTGCCCCTGCGATGGAATCTCACGACAAAGCTGCCGTCATTTTTTTCTGTTTTGTAAATTTTACTATTTTTTAAGGCTTTTTTATCTTAAATTTTTTTTTTTTTTATTTAACACTCAATCCACAAAATTTGCAATGAAATTAATTATTCGCCTAGAAAATCCAGATATTTGTTTTTCTGTTGCTATATATATAATGAAATGTATAGATGCTAGGAAATTACTGTTTAACTTGGCAACCAGTATATAGTCAAAATATATAAACTATACATTCACCCTGCTGGCATATTCTTCCCTTTTAGAAGGGTTTTAATATGTATATTTGTATATAGTAGTTGTTTGTTCTGTTGTTTTGGTAACATGTTTTTAAATATTGATGGAACATTTCTACTATAGTGTATTAAGGCCTTATATTCTTGAATAATATGTAGCACTTTTGCACTTTATGGACGTACTCATTGCACAAGGAACTTAAGCATTCTTTTAGGGGGACTTGACTTGTACATATGTGTAACACGAAAGAGAAATGCATTGGCTATCCCGCGAATAATTTTTTATATTTTTATGTCAGGCATAATGTGTTGTTGTGACTAATTATTATCCTAATTTGCTGTTTTGATTCTTGTTTGTGCTTACATGGATTGTTATGACAACCCGAATAAAAGCTTTTGAATGAATGAATGACTATGTCACTGTTGGAACATACTATTCTGCTGAAGTTGCAAAAAATTGAGCACTTCTGGTATGTACATTTAATGAAGGATATGCAAAAGAATCTGAAGATGACACTATCTTTTCGATTATGATGTCAGTAGTAGACAATTGGGAAGAAATCAAAAGATTACAGGAAGACGTTTCAGAGGCAGAACAGTAAGAGTGGATCAGAGCAGGATGTGTTAAAGATGCAAATAACATTTGGGTTTCAGTAGATGGAAGACCGGTGTAGCCAGATAGCTTACTGTTTCCCATGACACAACTTTTCCATCACCCTGTACACATTGGGAGGGACGCAATGGTTAGGCTATTTAGGCAAAATTGGTTCAATCCCTAATTCCGAGTTCTAGCAGAAGAATTATGCCATAGATGTGTAACATGACAACAGGCAACTGCGCATGCGCATTTCTAGCAAGAAATGCTCATGCAGGAGCCCCCTCGCATGCGAAGTTGTCATCAAGAAGTCGCAATGGAGGAAGAGGGCAGCCCAAGGACACCACAGCTCAGGTAAGGCATTTTTATTACTTTATATTGGTTTTTTAAGCCTGTATAACAATTGTTAATAGGGCGGGTGGGAGGCGTGTGGCGCATAGTAGAGCTACACAGAGTATGCAGAGTTTGTTTTAAACTCCGTGGTGCTCCGCGTAGCCCCACTATGCCTACTACACCCAGGGTTATTATATATTTAAGTTAAAGTCAGCCTGAAGGGCAGTGTTCCCTTTAAAATGAAGTAGGCACCTTGGAAGTACACACTTAAGTGCATTAGGTCTACTGGGCTTCTAAACCTATATGCCCTACTATATATTAGAAACTTAGGGCTAAGTTGATGCTACAGCGGAACTCCAAAAATCATTTTTTTTGCACTTACCATTTCCCTGAAACCTCTGAAAACACACTCATTCATCAGTGGGGCCCTTAACACTGCACATTTACTCTGTTTACTAAAACTTGGTTTCAAGGAATTTGGTGAAACACAAAGGAGTAATGCTGTAACATTTGGTGGAGTGTCTAAACCTATTTAATCATTTATTATTTACACCTACAGTTTTTATACACTTTACCATGGTTTTATTCAAACATGAATTTTATTCAGACGCACCACCATAGTGGCAATGGATCTGCTAGAAAGAAAATTAGGCGTAGGAAAATCACAAGACCAGCTTTAATAGTCCATTTTCAGAATTTTATTAAAAGCAAAACTTTAATATGTCTGACATTTAGGCATTGATTAATTCTTTATTAAGTAAAATCTTAAACTTTATTTCAAAATGATCATTTTATTTAGAGCTCATTTATTTAGAAGTCAGTTAAAAGTTTAGCAAAGAATAGATAGTTCCAAATTCATTCTCTCCTAACATCCCTAACTAACGCCCTCATCTTATCCTTCAGTCCTGCAAAGCAAACAAAGAAAATAATTAAATTATCTTACATCCAGGAGTCGATCTGCAATCCGACAGCACTTCGAGAGGAAATCGAAAGAGCGACACACTCTAAGCAAAATCAGGGGGTTTTATACACTAATTTCCTAACTTAATCTATCTAAAAAGTATCTAACTTCCCCAATTCGGGTTCTGATTGGACAATTTTGGGGTGGGTGAGCATCTCCTCACCATTACAACATCAAATTCACGGTGAATCAGCAGAATCATAATGGTTCTTTGTTTAAAACAGTCTCTGGCCTGGTCACTTCCTTGACTCGCAACGTTAGCCTGTTTTCTCACGTTTAGAACACTCAAATGTCCATAATTTGGCGATCATCCTAACTTCAGGGCAAAGCAGCCTTGAACTTCCCATCCGAGTACAGGCAGCTCACTCTCGCTGGCAGGCTTTAGGCACGCATGTGCAGTCCAGCACTTGCTCACAGTTAGCCAGAGTAACCGGATTTTGTAGGCCTCAGAGGCCTCTTTTGGAACTATCATAGAAACAAACACAAATTCATGTTAATTATGGTAATGAAACCCTTCTGTTTACCTCCCACCATACTAATGTTTCCCTATTAGTTATTACCTAGCAGGTAAGCCACGTAAATGCGTTTCATACTTACATATCCGACGATTTTTAGCACAATAACGTATACCATAAGCACATTCATATTGCGTTTACTTATCTCTAAGCTGTGCATTAGTTCACAACACAATACCAATACAAATTAGTTAATTATTTTGCTTCATGCATGCAAAATTAGCATTCCCCAAATGTTCATGTAGTGTGCATCTTATACTATGGTTGGTTATTTTACCACAACACACCATTAGTAAATATTAACTTTATGGAACATTGATTTCACAAGGGCTACACAAAATTTTGTTTTGCCACCTTGCTCCATCAATTCTCTCATCTTGTGATTGTATCACCAAATATCTCTCAAAATTTTGGAAAATGTAGCAGAACATGTTTCGGATTCTTTATATTAGTTTCACCTATACTCTTGTATCTTTCTCCTTTGAATCATTGAAAAGTTTCTCTCCAATTTCTTCCATTTCTATCTCATTCTTTTCTCTAACTCTTGCTTGTAATTCTTCATTCCTTTTCTTTATTGCTTTTCTAAAATCTCTCCTACCTTTGTATATACAACATAATCTTATCAGAAAAATCATTATTACTAAAATTGTTATCGGAATTAGTATTTTACCTATAATTGAACGACCTATTTCTTGGAACCAATGCTTGATTGCTGAGAAACTTTTGCCCAACTTTTCAAGGACACCTTCAACCTCCAGTGGTTCAATTTCTTTATGCAAATCTGTAATATTTATAATATACTTTTCATGATTCTGACTTTTATCTGGGATATAAGAACAACAATGTTGGACTTTTAAAATCCCACAGACTCCTCCCTCTTTTGCTAAAATTATATCAAGGGCAAGTCGATTTTGCATAACCATAGCTCTCATAGCAACCATTTCAGTATTAACCATCAGGAATCCTACTGCTGTGTCTGTTGACAATCGATCAACTATTGTGGACAATTTTCTGATTCTATTTGCATTAAACGAAATTCCCACTGCTAGTATCAGTGCGCCAAATACATCACCTATTATTTGTAATACACTCTCTCTTCTTTTTCGACTTAGAACTTTACCTATCTCATGCTTTCCATTAGTACCTCTATCTACATGAATAATTTTAGGAAAGACCAAACTCACATAACAGGTCCCATACCAATGGTCTGGTAATCTATAGTAAGCTCTATTCCCACAAATAAAATACATTCTAGGAAAAACAGGATCATCTCCTCCTTTAAATCCCCAACCCCCATAATTGTATAGGTGTCTTTGCACTGACTTGCACCCACAAAATTATTGTCATACATTGAATTGTCTCTTCTAATACAACATTTTCCTAACATTGGAGCATCTATATTAATGGCTACATTCACATTTTTATCCTCAATATTCTCATCATCAAATGTTAAGTATTTAGATTTTGCATGTTTCATTTTCTCATTTCGTTTGTAAGCAATCCTTCTTTCCTTAACCATGTTTAAAAATGCTTTCTCTTCAACTCTCATTTTACATGTCAAATTATTGTTAAAAGCATACTCATGTATCAGCTCATCTAATTCTAAGAAATATTCTCCCATCTCTTTTGCAGGTTTCCTTTTATTCAATGTACTATCAAGTCTTAATTTTGCAAATATTTCATCTACATTGGAATAATGATTTTCCAATCACCCAGTCTGATAAAACAAACTTGCAATTACACTACAATTTACTCCATATGTAAGCGGAAGGTGGTGATAGGTCACCCCTTCTGACACCGATGCTGCCAATTTTACACAAACATAACAGTCATCAACATTCGTATAGTCACCAATTGGCCTATCTTGATGCAACTCTGGTTTGTACACATGGGTCTTATGAACTTTTTCTTTCTCACTTGGCTTATTAAGACTCACATTTGGTTTTAATTTCGTTACCCTATCTTGAAAAGGAATTACAATAGCTAAAATTACCCATAATATTATCAAAAATCCCATACATACTGAGCAACATCTACACCATTTTCTAAAAATAGAACATTTTGTTTTATGGTTATTCATTGCCATTTTCTCTAACACAGTTTCTTCGACCTTGCGTCACTTATGAATTATATACCACTCAATTCACTAACAAGTAACAAGGCCAATAGCAACTCTATTGAAAATTTATAAAGCAAAATGCCTTGCAGTGGCCACATACGGTAGTGCAATTTGGGGATACTGTTCTTCATACAGTATACAGACTACTGAGAATACATTTTTAAGAGCTGTCCTCTCTGTGCCACAGTCCACTCCATCTTACATAGTTCACACTGAATTAGGAGTAGGATATATTTCAGACATGATTAAAATGGCCCCTGTTCTAGCCTGGCTGAAGATCTGGTTGAACCAGGAAATCCCTCTTAACCACATTATTTTAAAAGACTGCCTGCAGCTAGATAGAGCAAATAAAATCCTGTGGCTAGCATATATTAAAGATAGTCTTGCTAAGCTAGGGAGACCAGACCTTTTTTCTTTCCCGGCGTCCATAACAACAAAGGACATCGCCATGATTAAGGGTATGATGGGAGAATCGCTAAGCATGGAGAGGGAACAGAAGGAATTACAAAAACCAACGGTGAGGGCTAGAATTATTATGAGCACCCAAGTAGGCCCTGAATTGTATCTAACTACTGTGAACCATGCTTATCACCGATTTCTTTTGACCCGATTTCGGTTTAATCTGATTCACTTGAACCTTGGTCATTTTCCAACCTGGAGTACTCCTGATAACGCAATGCCGTGTTCCTGTGACAACTTTTCTATCCAGAATACAATGCACTTTTTGATGTTCTGTGGTCACTACACGGCAGTAAGGACGAAATATTTGATCCCTATTTTAAAGGAGGCAGGGTTTATTCAGGTAAAGCCAGCACTCCTGTTTTTACAGTTATTGCAGACCCCCAGGATTATGTTTCATGTTGCAAATTTCCTAGTGGGGGCTGTGAGGATCAAGTAGAGGAAAATGACCTATAACCTTTATAACATGGTTTTATAGTGGATGAAAGTAAATACTGTTCATACTATAGGGAATGTTTACTGAACGAAATGGATAGGTGTGAATGTAAAATGTATGAAAAAATGTAGTCCTACCTAACTGACCTCTTTTTATTGTATTTTAACGTATTTTAAATGCATTTTTAAAAGACAATATTTTAATACTCCTTTGTAAATATTTGGATTGTGTAAATTAATCATTATTTTATTTATCGAAATAAAGTATTTTGACTGACTGACTGACTGACACTAACAAGTATTCTTGGACCTTGTGTCAATCCTATTCTAAATTGTACTATAGTTAAGTTTTCTAACAAGTTTTCTTCGACCTTTTGTCAACTCCGACCTCTTCTATATTTACAATATCCGTCTCACAGGACTTCAGAACTTTTTACTTAATACCATATATTTTGAGCACCTATCTCTTATCTCTTAGTTGACTTTTTACTCACTTTTCCCAATTGGCTTTGGGTTGTACAGGTTTTCTTGACTGCTATTAAGTGCAACAATGGGTGGTAGGACGATGTACGTCCACTCAGGTGATTTATACCTATGGTTTGGAGGTCTTACTCTTTTTGGCCTTTCAATAGTTTCTATTTTCTTTCCCAGCGTTTCCTTCTGGCTAGTAATCTCATTCACTTGTTCTTCTGGTGCTTTTTTTCTGTTCACTATTTTGAATCTCAATCCACCGGTTTCTTTAGGCCAATTGTCTCCTTTGCAGACTTTCTTAGTTTTTGGCTCAACTGTATAATGCTCCACTCTCCAAGCTCTTTTTCTTGGGCTTTTTCTTAATGGAGTTTCATCTGCACTGTCATCAGTTTCACTTTCAGAATCTTCAACTGTATAATGGATTATGATTTTCACAATATCTTTGTCTTCATCAGACTCAGCTTTCTCTTCTGTTACTCTGTTAGGAACACCTTCATAACTGGTACTTGGAATCTCATCCTTATCGTGAGTTACTTCCTCTTCCACAGTCTCAGGATTTCCGTTCCTGCTTCCAGAGTTTTCAGATTGCTCCTCAGTTTTTCCTTATCAATAGCTTTGTCTTCACTTTCTTTTGCGTCTTTTCTGGTGTCTGTCTTTACCAATTCTCGATCTTCAGATTGATCTTCTGAATCTGGTATTTCCACAACCTCCCTTTCACCTTCACCTTCAGACGCAGAACTGGCTTCTAATACTTCCAGATGTCGACGTTCCTGTCGATCTTCAGTATCTGGAGTTTTTTCTGGTTCAGCTTCAGAGTCGTACTTTCACCGTCGTACGGGTATTAAAGTTCAGGTACACGAATGGTGTGGCTAGCATGAACCCATCTTTTCAACCCAGCACACTTGACTGCAGTAGTGCTAACCAAGATAACCTGTCTTGGTTTCTGCCACCGAGGTACCAAGCAATTTTTCCTGCGATGCACTTTCACTCGAACCCAGTCTCCAAGGACTAGATCATGAGCTGGATTTTTCTCTTTGGAATTTGACTCAGTTCCCACCTGGTGGAGCACAGAAATTACCACATAAGACAGATTTTTGCAGTAATCCAGTATGATGCCATCATTAATTGTCAACAACTTATCAACTGGTACATAGGCCTGTCTCATCACCCTGCCCATCAAAATCTCATGTGGACTTAGTCCAGTTTTTCTGTCAGGTATGCTTCTTAGTGTCATTAAAACAAGTGGCAAGGCATCGGGCCACTTAAGTCCTGTTGCCTGACACATTTTTGCAATTCTGTTTTTATTTGTTCCGTTCACCTGTTCCACTACTCCTGAAGCTTCAGGTCTATAAGCACAATGCAGCTTCTGGCGAATGTCCAGAGCTTCGCAGATCATCTGCATAAGTTCATTTTGGAAATGAGGGCCTCGGTCTGACTCATTCATCACTGGGAACCCGAAACGTGGTATTATCTCACGTAAAAACAGTTTAACATCAGTCAACCCCTCGTTTCTTCTCGTGCGGAAAGCTTCCACCCATCGGGAGAACAAACAGATTATTACAAGAATGTATCTGAGTCTGTTGCATGGAGGCAGCTCAACAAAATCCATCTGAACCCTTGTAAATGGACCACCCTCCCGTCCTATGGTTCCCAAACTTACAACAGTTCTTCTGTTTGGATTAAATTGCTGGCATACCAAACATCTTTGGCACAAGCTTTCGGCAATCATTCTGAATTTAGGATTATACCAAGTCTGTCTAAAAAGACGAATCATAGCATCTCTACCAATGTGGGCCTGACCATGGTACATGCGGGCCATGTCTGAGATCATGCTATCGGGCATTACTGGTCTTTCATCTTTGTATACCAAAATGTCATCTTCCTCTCTTTGTCTGCAACCTGATTTTAGCCAAATATCTTTTTCTTCTGCTTCTGCCTCTTCCTGTATCTGTTTCACTTCCTGCCAAGTCTCAACTACAGTGGTTTGCATTAAAGGACTCCGAACATGTTCTTTTAACTTCTCTTGATTGATTGAAATTAGATTATTTCCACGTGTAATGTAATCCTCACTCTTTTTATGGGCTGAACATTTTACAACTGCTATTTTCTCAGGCAGATGGATCACATCTATTAGTGTTTTCACAAATTCAGCATTTCGAATAGGTGTTCCTGCAGAGGTCAAATAACCTCTTTGCGACCAGAGCTGTCCATAATCATGTACAACTCCGTAACCATATTGACTGTCAGTCACTATAGTTACTTTCACCTCTTTTCCCAATTCACATGCCCATATCAAAGTAATCAACTCCTCTATTTGAGCAGAATGAATTCCTTTCAAACAATATGCTTCCAACACTTCTGCCACAGTACAAATAGCATATGCAGCACTTAGTACACCACTCTCTGTTCTCAGGCATGATCCATCCACAAACATCACAAAATCTGATTCAGTTAGTGGGTCATCTCTAATATCTGGTCGGGGCTTTGTACAGTATTCCAGAACCTCCAAACATTTGTGATCAAGCTCACCTTTTACTTCTGCTTCAATGGTATCAGGTAACAATGTAGAAGGATTGACATTTACACATCTAGTAACTGTCAAATTCTCAGCTCCCAAAATTATTTTCTCATATCGGGTCATTCTGCTGTTGGTCATGTACGGTGTCTTTGCTCTAGTGAGGAGAATCTCGACAGAATGAGGTACATATACCCTCACAGGAAATCCTATCACTATTCCCTCACTTTTCTCCAAACTTACACTAGTTGCTGCTGCTGCTTTCAGACAAACTGGCAAAGCCAGGGTCCAAAACAGCTGAGAAATATGCAATTGGTTTTCTCAATTTTCCATGTCTCTGAACCAATACTGACAATGCACATCCTTTCGCTCACTGCAGTGCAGTTCAAATTCTTTCTCATAATCAGGCATTCCTAAAGCTGGTGCTTCACATAGTATAGTTTTCAGCTGTTCAAATGCTTCCATCTCTGTTTTGGTCAGAACAATGGGATCTCTGATATCTGCTTTTGTCAATCTCTGTAATGGTTTTGCAATCAATGAAAATCCACTAATCCACTGTCTGCAATACCCTACCATTCCCAAAAACATTCTCACCTGTCTTAGAGTTTTAGGCGGCTGCATTCCTTGTATCATTTTAATCCATCCAGAACGCCTCCGCCCGACTCATCCTGGATGTCCCCCGATGCAGCCACATCTCCAGCCACCTGAGGAACCTGCACTGGCTCCCCGTCGACAAGAGGATCACGTTCCGGCTCCTCACCCACGCACACAAGTCTCTCCACGACCTGGGCCCCAAGTACCTCAACGACCGCCTGACCTTCTACACGCCCACCCGCCAGCTACGGTCCACCAGCCTCGCCCTCGCAGCCATACCACGCATCCGAAGAGCCTCCGCCGGAGGAAGATCCTTCTCTTACCTGGCTGCCAAGACTTGGAACTCCCTCCCCATCCACCTTCGGCTGACCCAGGACCATCTCGCCTTCAGGAAACAACTCAAGACCTGGCTGTTCGTGCAGTAGCATACCCCTCCCCCCAAGTGCCTTGAGACCATCCCGGGTGAGTAGTGCGCTATACAAATGGCATGATTGATTGATTGATTGAATTCTTTCTATTGTAACTTGTCTGATTCCTTTAGCAATCTTGTGACCTAGATATTGTACTTCATTTTGACAAAACTGTAATTTTGATGGAGACACTTATTGTCCCTCTTCTGCCAAATGATTCAGCAATGCTACGGTGTCAGTTACACACACATCCTTTGTTTTTAATGCAATTAAAAGATCATCGATGTATTGTACTAACACAGACTCTCCAGGCATGCTCAAATTTTCTAATGATTTCTTTAGCAGCTGATTAAAAATCGATGGACTCTCAGTGTACCCTTGCGGAATTTTACACCATGCTAGGATACAATTTTGGAATCGGAACGCAAACATTGGTTGGCTTTCTGGATGCAATGGAACAGTAAAGAACGCATTGCACAGGTCAATCATAGTGTACCATTCTGCATCATGAGGAATTTGGTACAAAATCACTGCTGGATTAGGATCAATCGGACAGCATTGGACAACAATTTTATTAACGTTTCTAAGGTCTTGCACAATTCTAAATGTTCTATTAGGTTTTTTCAATCCCATAATTGGTGAATTACAAAGACTGCTTTCTATTTCTCTCAGAATTCCCTGCTCAATCATTTTGTCAATCACTGGAGTTATTCCTTCAATTACTTCTGTAGTCATCTTATACTGAGGTATATTTTGGTAACTCACACCTTCTTTTACTGTAACTTTTACAGGATCAACACCTTTCATTAAACTTATATCTTTTCCAGTGAAATCCCACACTCTTTCTTTCACTTTCTCTTTCAATTCAACAGGAATCTTTTCTTTGTCAAAAACAGGAAATAGCTTATCCTGCTCTGCTTCAATCATGAGCATTGTCATTTTATACAAACTTTCTTCATCTGGAGTTTGCAATTCTATGCCATCCGGTGAACAGTATATGGCACAGTTCATCTTGCACAGTATATCCCTGTCTAACAGATTAACAGACTGCTATCGCACACCACAAATCGATGAATATCTTTGAAAGTTCCAATTTCTATTTCAACTGGTTTTGTTAAGGGAGTTTTTATCTGTCTATTAGCTACACCTTCTCCTTGACGACAAGCCTGATGTATTTTTTATTACCGAAACATGGCTCAACACTGACTCCTCCCCAGACATCCTAGCAGCTCTCCCAGAGCCATATTACATTCTGCATGCCGATCGGGCGCAAGGAAAGACGGGTGGTGGAGTAGCTGCAATCATCAAAAAAGAGCATGTATTCACTTCTATGTCCACTCTGAACCTTCCTGGAGTAGATAGCCTAATCATCAAACTGGAGTCTAAGACTGGCCCATTAATCTGCGCTCTTATCTATAGACCCCCCAATATATGGCCTCTTTTCCCTCTCCCTGTGCGAACAATTAGCCACTGTAGTCACTGACTATACGAAAATTCTCCTGCTAGGTGATTTCAACTACTGGTACAATGATGAGTCAGGCGGCCCGCAGGCTGCTGAACTCACGGAACTTCTCTTGGGCCTTAAGTTTTTGCCACCATATCACCTCCGCCACGCACGTCAAAGGTCATATCCTCGATCAGGTGTGGAGCAACAACCTCACCATCTCCACTCCCTTCATAAGCCCCTGCATATGGTCGGATCATTTTTTGATAAAATTCACTATCTCCATGGCTAGCGATAGTAAATCTCCGACAATGGCTGGAGGTCTTATCAGGAAATGGAGCACTCTTAACAAGCAAGGCTTTCTAGACAACTTAACAAGCACCATCCCTGCCGACAATACAGATCTCGAGCAGGCCGAAATGAACATCTCTCATTGGTTGCTGGCAGCAAGCAACTTACACGCCCCCTTGAAGAATTTCAGAACCGGCCGTCGTCCGGACTCCCAGAAGTGGTTCTCGGAGGACTTGAGGGAAAAAAAATTAGACATCCGCCAAAAGGAACGAAAATGGAGGAGAAATCACGACCCCCCAGGCCAAATCTATCGATATAGCTGCTCGCACTACTTATAAACAAGCTATCGTCCAGGTCAAGGCATCTTACTTCTCTAATATAATTATCCATTCTGAAAATAAGTCTAAGGACATCTTCGCCATTGTTAATAAGCTGTCAAACATGGAGAGACTTCTCCCCAAACCCACGGTGACCCAGGACTTGTGTAATTCCCTTAATCTTTACTTCCAGGATAAAATCTCTACAATCAAAGCTAGCATTCCAGTCACTACCCTCAATTTGAATATCTTCCCTTTGACCCCTATTGATCACTCCTTTGCTCACTTTCCACCTCTCAATGCAGACTCCCTACAAACTCTCATTACAAGGGTGAAATCTGGCTCACCTAGGGATTGTTGTCCTCCGTATATTCTAAAGGAAATTCTCTCGGTCCACTCTGCCCCCTTTCTGTCCCTTCTTAACACCTCTCTCTCTCAGGTTGTGGTTCCTAAGGCCTTCAAAGAGGCAGTAATCGTACCTTTGCTAAAAAAATCAGGTGCGGATTCCTCAGTCCTCTCCAACTATAGGCCAATTTCTCTCCTTCCCTAAATAGCTAAAATCATTGAAGCCTATGTCACTACTCACTTTTCCAATTTTATTGAAGGCTCCAACCACTTGGATCCCCATCAGGCCGGGTTTTGGCCTGCTCACTCTACCGAGACCGTCATCACCGCCGTTATGGACTCTCTCCGCGACAATGCGGACAAGGGAATACCTCAGGCTCTGGTTCTATTAGATCTGTCTGCCGCGTTCGACACGGTCGATCATGCCATCTTATTGGACCGTGTCGAACAGGCAGGCACCCGAAGCTTTGCCTATAATTGGATCAGGTTTCTCCTTAGCGACCGCACTCAAGCGGTCCGCCTGGCCCCTTTTACTTCTCCCAAAATTCCGACGACCTGTGGGGTCCCTCAGGATTCATCGTTGTCCCCACTTCTGTTTAATCTGTACCTTATCCCTCTGGTCCAGACTCTGAAAAAGTTCAAAGTCACCACATTCAACTCCGCTGATGACCTCCAGCTCATCTTTACTATTTACATCGCTCCAGATTCTATCAGGGAATTCCAGGACTCCATGCTTCATATCTGTTGTTGGATGGATGCCAATCATTTAAAATTGAATCCTGGAAAGACTGAAATAATCCTCAACGGCAAAAGTCAACTACTTTGGGGCCCCCAGTACTGGCCCCCGGAAGTAGGCCTTGCTCCCATCCCCTCCACATCGGTCAAAAGTCTGGGGGTAGTTATCAACAGAGACCTATCATTGAAGACCCAGGTGGGCACGGTGGTATCCTCCTGATTTTACCAGCTCCGCAGGATAAAGAAAATCAGTCGGATGTTAACCCAGTAGGCTCTGATCCAGGTGGTGATAGCGTTAGTTCTATCCCACCTGGATTATGCCAATTCCATCTACCTCGGCCTCCCACTGTATCTCAGCAAACGTCTCTAATTGGTCCAGAACCAAGCTGCCCGACTGATCCACCAACAGCCCCGCTGGCAGTCGGCCAGGCCACTGTTAAAACAGCTCCACTGGCTCCCCTTTCCCCAACGAGTGCAATTTAAAACTGCCTGCATTGTTTCAAGTCTCTCCATACCCGCAGCCCCCAATTTATGAATACCCTCCTGTCTAGGTATACCCCTTCCCGCAATCTCCGCTCTGCCAACCTTCACTTGCTGTTCACGCCAACATTTAAGCTGCAACGCCAGGGCGGACGCAGATTTGCCATCCTTGCATCCAAATTCTGGAATTCCCTTCCTTTGGGGATCTGCTCCTGCACCGACCTTTTAGCGTTTAGGAAGCAGCTTAAGACCTGGCTTTTTTCTTTGGCCTAGGCTCAACCCTTGTCCATCTGGGTTTCCTGTTAGTCAGCGCCATGAAGCCCTTGGGTGTACGTGCGCTATATAAACACCTACAACTTGAATGGTCTCTCCTGAGAGAGGAAGATTTAGAACTTCCACTGATCTAACAGTAGAACGGGTAGCACCAGTATCCACTAGGAAGGTTATTTCCACATCATTCACCTTACCGCTCACAAATGGACCTGACTGATCTACCTCAAGAATGGCTCCAAGTACACACTCTTCTTCCTCTCTCAGGCACCGTCAGAAACTTTCAACTGGCTCACTGCCATCCTCCTCTTGTAACCAATACTGAGGATACGCATTCACTCTTTGCGGTCTTTTTACCTGTTCACCTCCGCTGAATCCTGTCTCTGCACTGTATCTTTGCTGGTTTACACTGTATGGCAGTGGTGGTTGTGGCACCTGACTTTGCTGATTTGCTAGCTGCTGTTGTTGCGGTTGCTGTTGATTTACCTCACACTGCACCTGCGGATTCAATTACGTATTTTCTTCATTAAGTGTAGGCGGACATTTACACTCTCGTTTCCAATGCCCTAACTTGCCGCTAATGAAACAAGGCAATTTCTTTTTCAATTCATCAATATTCCCTACTAATTTGGGTTTACCTTTAAAACTACCTTGATTCCCTGTATTTCTATTCTCCATTTGTGCTACTTGTTGTTCCACTACCTTCACTTGTGCCCACATGGCTTTCTCCATCAGCTTTTTCTGTTTCGCATCAATTTCCTCACTACAATATTTTGCCTGTCTCAATACTTTATCCACTGAACTAGACTAACATCCTATCATACTGTGTCTAATCATGTCTGAAATTTCTGGTCTCAAACCATATACGAATCTGTATATAAAGTGGCTCATGTCCTTTTCGTTCAGCTCCTCATAACCACTATACTGTTTAAAAACTAACACAATCTTTCATAGAATGAATGTACAGTTTCTTTTGGCTCTTGTGTGGTCCTGTCTATTTTCACCCAATCCGTTTCCTTTGGTGGTATTTTATTTTTCAGCCACACTATCACTTGTTCGTACTTTCTCATTACATCTGGTGATGGAGCTCCTGTTACTTTGTCTCTGGGAAACTCTTCTCTTAGCCAATCTACAGATATTTTGCATTCTGTCCATAAGTCTGCTGGAGCAACTATGTCAAATAGTCCATCCAAATCAATCCATAAAACTTTTGACACTTTTACAAATCTGTCTACCTGTCTGTACCATTCCACTGGTTTCTCTCTCAACCTAGGAAAATCATTTGTGAATGACAATATGTCTTGTCTGCTCCAAGGAACATGTACATATCCTCCTCCAGGTATCTCTCTCATGGGGAATTCAGTTGCCACTGTCTCTTTTTCCCTAATTGGAAAAGCTAATGTTGATTTATCACTGATCTCTTCTTTTTTCTTTGCCCACTTAACCCTCCATTTACTTACATCTCCCCATTTTCGCAACAGCACAATCAAATCTTGTATTTGTGCTAATCTCCCAGCAGTATTCAGGTTCTCAATATCCCTTTCTGGAAAATCTACTCGATAGGTTTTCTGCAATGATTTTATTTTTGAAAGTTCTATGCCATTTTCACTTGCTGCATCTTCCAACTGATCATACATTGTTTTAGCCTACCATGTTATGCTTTTACATAAAAACATGAGCTCATCATCCTGATACGTTTTTAGTCTGTCTGTTCCAATGATTATTTCTTCCATGTCTACTTTTAATTTAGCCACATTCAGCACTTTTGATTCCTGCTCTTTTATTTTTAAGGTTTTAATCCAATCACTCAATTTTTTATCTGATGGTCCTACAGGTGTTTGGGTTAAATCTATTTTATCTACACTTCAATCTGGAGTTGCAGAGTCAGATTCTGCTCCTGTTGGGTATCTGCATGACAAACTTTGATTAAAAGTCAACTCTGGTAGATTTACATTAAAATTCCGCCTTATTTCCGACAAATCAGGATAAATATTCTCTTTTACTTTCTGCAGACTCTGTTGTAATGGAATTGTTAAACTCGGCTCTTTTATTCTCTGATTTTCAAATACTGGTATCACAGGTCGTATTGTTACTGGGACAGTTACTGCTTCCATATTTTTAGTAAGGTTTTGAATCAGTTCCTGTGCAGAACGTCCATAATCAGAATAGCTGGCTGCACATCATTTCACCTTTCAGCGCTTAGCACAGTTTTGTGCGAGTTATTACTTTATACAGGAGTACCTGCAATTCTAGCTTCTCCTATCGGTGTACTTGGGACATATCTAGTTTCTATTCTCTCAGGGAAATCTCGGAAATTTGATGGTTGTTTTGAAGTTTCACTAACTCTCTCATCTGCAATTGGAGCATTCAGGGTAGTCCATAAAGAACCTGGTTGATATGGTGTTGGTCTCCTATTTAATATTTCTTCGAACACAGCATCCTCTGATTCACTTTCACCATAACTTTGGTTCCCTATCTCCACATTCTTGTATTTTTCTGTACATTTCCGTCCTTCATATTCTTCCACTAATCTGACTGGATACATGCCATCACACGTTACCATTCCTCCATCTCCGCATTCTAGTCTCATGTGTTTCTCCCCATAAATCTCGACCTTTACCTCTTGGTCTAAGATGCCTACTTAACCTCTCGCTCTCCATTTGATGCATCTCATCTTCCCACTCAACCAGTGCTTCTAATTGAGTCGGTCTAGGTCTCGGGTCAAGTTTCATCATTTTTTCTCTCAAATTTCTCAAAATTGCCAAATCAAAAGATCCTCCTTCTGGAAAAGCTAATACACCATCATCCTTGGTATACCGTTCCCAATTCTCTAACCAAACACATGTATGGTAACCATATTTTGACTTCATATAGGAAGCAGGCGTTTTTGGCGAAGGAAGTGGTTTTCCCTCCCTAGTAACTACCTCTTTATCTTTTACAAACATGTTTTTCAATCTTTTTAAACCATAAAGATTTCTTCTTGTCTTCATCATAATAGTAGTACGACATTTTCAGTAAATTCTCCTGCTTTCAAAAGATCGCGTACTATTCTATTGCTGTTTCCGTAACACCAACCTATCACAGCGCGATTCACACTAATGTACCAATTAGAACACGATACGTCACTATAGTGCTTAACCAATAGCTTTTGCTGCTTTTTGTGATGCACCAATCAGACTCTACTTCGTCTTGGTCACAAGGACCAATCCCAGCGCGACACTTTTGATGTCACCAGCGCTCCGGCTTCTGCAGCCCTAACTGACCCCTCCTTTACAGGGTTTTTTCAAGAAGCCGCATTTACAAGATATTTTACAAAATCAGTTAGTAACTTACACAAAACAATACCATTTGCCTGTTTCGCTAATAAAGGGATAGATTTCTCAATCTTACAAGCATTCTGTAACCGGAGTAGACGACTCTTACCTCCTCAGAATTTTTAAACTCGTCGATAAAGTAGCACTACCCTACCTTACCCTTCTATCGGGCAATAACAAACTCGTTTCTCTAGGAAAGCACATACAGAGATCTTTTATACCTCCTTAGAGACAATCCCAGAGTTTCACCAGAACGCATATTGCAATTTCATTTACACAAGTTCATACAGAAATCCCTATTCATTTATACACAAACTCTGTATCACCAGTAGGCAGCCCTTACCTCTAGCCCACCACAGAATTCCACTATCGTTAGTAAAGTAGACGCCACTCCTTTACTCTTCTATCAAGCTCGAGTTAAGTTCTATTACTCTCCCAGCAGTAAGTTTTAATCAGGATATGCAATGATCCCTGTGCTTGAAGGCTGAGATTTTATAGACTGTCCTCACTATACATTTAGCCTTTCACACCTAATGTCCCTAAACAGTGATATGCGACAATACCACTGCAGTATACGACGATGCTCCTTTTTTGAAACAGACCAATGCACTGTGCGACTTTACTTGCCACACTTCCTCTGCCTGCAGACAGAGGCACTAGCTTCACGCAACACTTGGAAGCCTTTTCAGAACTACATATAACGTAATACGAACTCAACAGATGTTAGTCATAATTCTGTACGTCAAATTCTATATAGTACTTTATACATAACCCTAGCTTATTTCCTTAGCAACTACCACTCTGCTACCAAGATATAACGGATGTATGACATTACAACGCATGCTTTTACATCGCATGCCTTTACAACGCGGTTTTTACGACGCAAACCTTTACAACGCATAGCGCTTTGGGGTGCTGGATAGTGAATAGTTTAAATTACTATTCCAACTCCAGTCCCCGTGGACACTAGGGAAGGTGTTGGATAGTAAATTAAACTTATTCCCCATCCTAGAGCGCCCCCCAGCGCAATACGTGGTAATGGTTTGCGTTGTAAAAGTTGCGTCGTAAAGGCACTGCGTGGTAAAAGTTGCGTTGTAAAGGATGTTTCCCAGATATAACTGCTACAGCAGAACTCCAAAATCATTTTATTTGTACTTACCATTTCCCTGAAACCTCTGAAAACACACTCCTTCATCAGTGGGGCCCATAACACTGCACATTTACTCTGTTCAGTAAAACTTGGCTTCAAGGAATTTGGTGAAACACAAAGGAGTAATGCTGTAACATTTGGTGGAGTGTCTAAACCTATTTAATCAGTTATTATTTACACCTTCAGTTTTTATACACTTTACCATGGTTTTATTCAAACATGAATTTTATTCAGACGCACCACCGTAGTGGCAATGGATCTCCTACAAAAGAAAATTAGGCGTAGGAAAATCACAAGACCAGCTTTAATATTCCATTTTCCCAATTTTATTACAAGCAAAACTTTAATATGATTGACATTTAGGCATTGATTAATTCTTTATTAAGTAAAATCTTAAACTTTATTTCAAAATTATCATTTTATTTAGAGCTCAGAAAACAGTTGTTTATTTAGAAGTCAGTTAAAAGTTTAGCAAAGAATAGGTGGTTCCAAATTCATTCTCTCCTAACATCCATAACTAACGCCCTCATCTTATCCTTCAGTCCTGCAAAGCAAACAAAGAAAATAACTAAAGTATCTTACATCCAGGAATTGATCTGCAATCCGACAGCACTTCGAGAGGAAAGCGAAAGAGCGACACCCTCTAAGCAAAATCAGGGTTTTTTATACACTAATTTCCTAATTTAATCTATCTAAAAAGTATCTAACGTCCCCAATTCGGGTTCTGATTGGACAATTTTGAGGTGGGTGAGCATCTCCTCACCCTTACAACATCAAATTCACGGTGAATCAGCAGAATCATAATGGTTCTTTGTTTGAAACAGTCTCTGGCCTGGTCACTTCCTTGACTCGCCAACGTTGGCCTGTTTTCTCACGTTTAGAACACCCGAATGTCCATATTTCGGCAATCATCCTAACTTCAGGGCAAAGCAGCCTTGAACTTCCCATCCAAGTACAGGCAGCTCACTCTCGCTGGCAGGAATTAGGCACGAATGCGCAGTCCAGCACTTGCTCACAGTTAGCCAGAGTAACCGGATTTTGTAGGCCTCAGAGGCCTCTTTTGGAACTATCATAGAAAGAAACACCAATTCATGTTAATTATGGTAATGAAACCCTTTTGTTTACCTCCCACCATACTAATGTTTCCCTATTAGTTATTACCTAGCAGGTAAGCCACATAAATGCGTTTCATATTTACATATCCGACGACTTTTAGCACAATAAAGTAGACCATAAGCACATTCATATTGCGTTTACTTATCTTTAAGCTGTCCATTAGTTCACAACACAATATCAATACAAATGAGTTATTTATTTTTGCTTCATGCATGCAAAATTAGTATTCCCCAAATGTTCATGTATTGTGCATCTTATACTATGGTTGGTTATTTTACCACAACACACCATTAGTAAATATTAACGTAATGGAACATTGATTTCACAAGGGCTACACACAATTTTGTTTTGCCACCTTGCTCCATCACTGACAGTACCAGTTATAATTACACCTAATTTCTATATTCTTATCATCAGAGCACAGGCCCTGGGCCTTGAAAGCAGAGCCAAGGGCACAGTCAGAGTCAGTTACCACCAGTACAAAGCACAAAATGGGGATGATCAGGGCAAAAAGGATGACTTTCTCACAAAGCCCCACCCCAGATGAAAGGTGATGGGCAACTAACGTACACCCTGGTGGTTCTCATCAGCTAAGTGGAAAAACCTGGATTGTCTATCTGCATTGTCATGGGCACTCCCCTGTCTGTGTTCAACTGCGAAGTCCATACCATGTAGGGAAATGGACCACGTAATCAACAAAGAGAGAGTGAGGGTATTCAAAAGGGTTCCTACTCCTTAGTCCCCTAGAATTCAAATTAACAAAACAAAAGAAAGGAGTATCCCCAGGACCCAGAGTCCTAGTGATCTAGCATGGAGATTGAGAAAATGTGGAAATAAAGAAATATTTCTTTCTTAAGAAACCCCTCACACACCGACCTGGTTGGTGACATGCTTCATCATCGGGGTCCACCCGAGTGACCGAGTGCCACTCAGGTGTGCTTCGACGCCTGCAACTGCAGCAGTGCTGGATTTTTGTGGGTGTGTGAAGAAGTTGTGAAGTTTAAAAAGTGTACTACGCGTACTCCCTATAGACTTTATTCTGGAGTCAGTATGACACTAATAAAAACAAGTGGGATACTTCTATTGGTGTAATTTGACCAGGGAGTATCAAATGGTGGGTAAAAAAATGGTCAACATGTTTCAACCGTGTATGACTTTTAGGTTTTCTTCAGGACCAAGAGGGGTGAGCCGGGAGGTCTGCACTCGCTAAGGTGCACCTGTCCCTGACCCACCTGTGTGCTAGACTGTGTACTTATGGTTTAGCTTGCTTGCAGCCTTCTGTGGAAAGGAAATCTGAAACAATAGAACAGAGCATAGTAATGGTGCAGGGGTATACATATCTGGTGTATTTTGCTCCAAGCGGAAAGATTCCTGTCTCTGTGAGATTCAGTTTGTGCATGCAAGAGCCATTCCAAAATGCATGCTATAACACACCGTCTATTGAAGGTGCCCAGATAGTGTGACCCAGCTAGGTATCTACTGAGTTCCATACATACCCACTTTACATTCATCTTTTTAAGTGGGTGTCAAGCGTTCCTCATAATAATATTACGGGCGCTGAGTGACTACATCTAGTCAGTGTGTGTATATAGTCCTAGAATTAGAGATAACTAGACATATATACCGACCAGGTCGGTGAGTGAGGGGTTTCTTAAGAAAGAAAGATTTCTTTCTTTCCACATTTTCTCTATCTGCGTGCTAGATCACTAGGACTCTGGGAAATGGACCACCTCAACAGTTTGCTATTTCCCCCCTCATCTGCATGAGCCATTTACGATAGTCAGTTTGAACACAGAAGTGAGTGCCAAACAGGTATGACCTTAACTTCTTCAGGGACCAGACCACAGCAAAGTCTTCCCTCTTCATGGAACTCCACCTTTGCTCTCTGGGGAGAAGTCACCAACTGATTAAGTTAATTGGCAGATCAAGGTCCACTTGATTTTCTTCCAACAACACTGCTCCAATCCAGTGTTCTGAAGTATCTGTCTAAAACACACATTTTTTTGTATAGTCAGGGACAAGTAGCACTGTTGCTGAACATAAAGCAGCTTTCAGAGTGCCAAAGGCCTTCTGACATTCTGGGTTCCGAATGACTTTCTTGGACATCTTCTTAGAGGCAAGTTCTGTTAGAGGGGTCACAATGGTCCCATAGTTCTGAACAAACTATCTATAATACCCAGTCAGGCCAAGGAATGCCCCAACCTGTGTCTGTGTTGTAGGTGTAACCCAAACAACAGTAGTTAGTATCTTGGGCTGGAGAGATTGTACATGGCCTGCTCCAACAAGGTAGCCCAGGTACACTACCCTAGTTGGCACTTAATGGCCTTAATAATCAGGCCTGCCTGCTGCAGGACCTGAAACACTTCCTTCAGGTGGAACGAGTGATCCTCCCAGGTGGAACTGTGCACAGATATATCGTCCAGATAAGCTACACTGACTGCTCCAACCCAGACAACACCCTGTTTACCAACCTTTGGAAGATGGCAGGTGGCAGTCTTAAGGCAAAAGAGCATTACTATGAATTGGTAATATCCCTCTCATGTGGAGAAAGCTGACCTCTCCTTGGCTTCTTTAGTGAAGGCAATCTGAAAGTAAACTGTGGTCAAATCATGTTTACTCAGGTACTTCATAGCCCCTAATATATCAATTAGCTCATTAGCTTTTGGTATGGGGTGAGCTTCAGTCTTAGTGATGTTGTATAGCATTTTAGGACCCTAGTGTGATTTTCCTGATTCATGCCCTTATAAAGGTATAAATCACCATATCCTTATATAGACATAGAAATCATAACCATATTTAGACATAGCTCATGCAGTCCAAATACAGCAGGGCTACTTCCACTAGTTCCGAAAATCCACAACGATTTCTTGGAAAACTACCCCCTGCTTGCATATTGATTTAACCAAGAAATCATGGAATTTTCAAAGAACTGTGACTCTTTGATGACGTTATTATGCCCACCTTTACGTCAAACTCAGCACCTTCAAGGTATAAATATACCCACACTTGCCATAGCAAACACACAGTGGTTTGGAGCAGTTTGACTATCTACTTGCCCGATGCATCCTGCTACAGCAAGTGCCGAAGGAAGCCGACCATCCAGCAAACGCACTGAGAGAGACGCTGTCTTTTCTCTTGCTGAGAAATCCAGCTCCAGTGTTTCCAAGCAAACCCTTGAGATTGTTGAGAAATCGAGTCCTGACATTGACCGTCTTCATTCTAAACCAAGGTACGGAGCTGTTTAGACCCTAAGAGAAATCGTGGATAAATTCTTGGCAAAGAATACTAAATTTATGCTACACCTCACTTACTTCTTCCCTCATACTAGACTTAGGTTAGGTACATCGGGGTAGGCATATTTTAGAAGCACCAGTTGAGTATTTTTTAGCCTTTGTTATTTATGCGTGTATTCCTCTATGGTCTAGAAACCATACAATGCTCTTCCAGTATTATTTTATTCTACTCTTCTTACTGTACACATTATACTTTGCAACCAGTATTACAATTGTAGCAGTTCATTTCTTCTGCATGAGAAAGAAGACTGTTCAAAAAACACTTTTATTGAAAACGCCCGTCTTTCTATTTCTCTGCAAACTATGATGAAACGAAGCATGCACGAAAGCCTGAGTAAAATATCTATCTATTGTTTCCACGACTCTGAAGATCAGTTTTATCTTGGGGAAACAAAGTTGTCAGGTTTATGCGGTTGTCAGAAACTAAATCCCTTCTTGTGAACTCGGGAAAGTTTCTAGTGACCTCTGAGCTAGCTGGCACTCACAAATAAGTCTAATATATTCGAAAGAGACCTAGTAGACATAAGTCCTACGTCACATCTATAGGATATATTATTCCAATGCGCAGAGCCTATTGGGAATATAGGAACTACACTACTGTGACTGATTTAGTTGTCTATAGTCCACACAGAACCTTAACTCCTCCTTTTCCTCTTGGGGATTAGGTTTAGGCACCAGCACCACTGGGCTGGCCCAAGTACTGACAGAGTACTCAATTACACCCCATTCCACAATATTAGCTAACCCAGCCTTGATGCTGTATCTGACATGGTCAGAAAACCGGTACAGTTTATTTTTGGCAGGTAGCCTGTCACCAGTGTCAATGTTGTGGGTACACCAATCGGTGATACCTGGGGTCAAAGATAACAGAACAGCAAAATGCTCCTGCACCTACTGACAGTCAGTGTGCTGCTGGTCTTTTAACTTGGGAGAGAGTACAACTCCATCCACTGACCCGTCTTGGACATTGTTAGAGGAGGTCTGCCAATGGCTCAGTCTCCTTTTCTCCTCTGTCATCTGTGACCATCAGCATGGTCATGTCTGTCCTATCATGGTGAGGTTTCAATATGTTGACATCTGGCACCCTGTGAGGGTTCCTGGGGGTTTTAAGGTCCACCAGGTATGTAACTTCACCCTTCTTTTCAAAGAATGGATAGGGTCTAGTTCACTTGTTTTGGAGGGCTTCAGGAGCTACAGGCTCCAACAACCATACCAATTATCCTGGAGTATATTCAGGCATCACAGCCTTTTGATCACACCAGTGCTTCATGAGCTGCTGGCTAGCCTCCAGTTACCTGATTAGCTTGTACATGTACTCTGCCATGCATGAGCGTAGGCCAAGTACGTAATCCAGCACACTGTCTTTAGCTTCCTTGAGAGGATTCTC
Organism: Lissotriton helveticus; assembly: GCF_964261635.1. Taxonomy (NCBI): domain Eukaryota; kingdom Metazoa; phylum Chordata; class Amphibia; order Caudata; family Salamandridae; genus Lissotriton; species Lissotriton helveticus. The sequence goes on from NC_136063.1 coordinate 1,774,080,622, forward strand.
CTAAGATTCTCTCACCAGACACAATGGCCCTCTGACAAGGTGAACAAACATATGAAAGGAGCTAAAGCCAACTCTATTTTGTGGTACCTCCCTGTAGGCAAAAAGTAGTCATGGGAGGAGAACATAACAGCTCCTCCTTTGTTTGTCAGACAAACTAATGATCATGCACTTCAGGTCCTTATTGAACCTCTCTACCAGATCATTAGCCTGGGGATGATGTAGGGTGGTGAAATTGCACGTACCACCACATTCATTCCACATCACCTTCAGATAGAGGGACATAAAGTATGTGCCTCTATCTGAAACCACCTCCTTTGGGACACCCACCCTGGTGAACACTCCAAGTAGGGCTTTAGCCCTTTAAGGAGTAGTGACTGTTCTAATGGGTATTGCTTTAGGGTATCTTGTGGCATGGTCCACTGCCACCAAGATATAATTGTTCCCTGATGCGATTGGTGGTTCTAGGGGACCAACAATCTCTACCCCCACCCTCTCAAAGAGAGTCCTAACCAATTATAGTGGTATCAACGGAGTCCTTGCCCTGGCCCCTTTCTTGCCTCTGTCCTGACAAGTTACACAGGAACTGAGGAACTCCTCTACATTTGCAACTATATAGGGCCTGTAGGACTGGTTTACCAAATGGTTCTAAGTCTTGTTCTGCCCCAAATGACCTGCCAAGGAGATATCATGACTTAAAGTCAGGAGGAAATCTCTGTACTTCTGTTGACCCAACAACCTCATTGTGGCCGCTTCCTACAGGTTTCTGGCCTTACTGTAGAGAACCCCATTCTCTCAGTAGACTCTGTGAAATCCACTTATTTAGTGCAGTCTGTCTGAAGTTCTCAAGGGTGGGACAGACTTTCTGTCCCTGACAAAACTCTTCTCTTGAAGGTTCACTGGCTCCTGCCAATTCTGCTAAATCTGACAGATCTGGAGGGATGGAATTCCTTTCTCAGAGGTCAGATCCTCTCTTTCAGGGTCAGTTTCCTGCTGCACCTCTGGAGTTCCTGGGGATGGCTCACCAGACCCATTGCCCTTGTCCATGAAAGCCTGGCCCATTGTACCAGGGTCCAAGTTTGCAGTATTTCCCTTCTGCATAGTCTGTGGCCTGGTCATAGCACATACCCACTCAGGGAGGCCCAGCATCCTTGCATGGACCGTTCTCTCCACCACTGATGCTGCAAGATCTTTTCCCAGTAGACAGTATACTGGGAGTGCAGGAGACACACCTACCTTCATGGGGCCTGTCACATCCCCCCCTTCCAAACTCATAATTGCAATCCGGTGGCTTTTGGGTCTGCTGTCTGCATAGGTTGCCTGATGATACACAATAGGTATGATCTGCCTTGGAGAAACCAGCTTCTCCATGACTGTTAGACCTGGCACCTTGACGTGGGACTCCCTTCCATTTTTGCTGTTGCCTCGTGTTTTTGCTGGTTATAGATGCTTTGGGCACTGTCTTTGGGCACTGTGCCACTGCTATTCAGTGGCACAGTGGAAATGCTCCCTATGGTAAACTGATGTATGGATTAGTGATTCCATGATTGGCTGGTTTGGTTTACTTGTCAGACCCTAGTACAGTGCACTGAGTGTGCCCAGGGCTTGTAAACTAAATGCTGCTGGTGGGCTTGCAGCACTGGTTGTGCCTCCCACAGAAGCAGCCCGTAAAAGTGTGTCTCAGGTCAGCCATTGCAGATCCTGTGTGCAGTCTGGTACTGCCATGCTGACTGGACATGTACACCCACTTGCCAGTCCCTAAACCTTCCCTTATTAGTCACATCTATGGTAGGCCCAAGGGCAGGGTGTATTGTAGGTAAAATATAGAACAAGCCCTGATGTGTGTGGTATGTCTTAATAGTGAATTACATCCATTTTTGTTTTTCACTATTGCAAGGCCACCAGTTCCCCATTGGCCGGAATGGGCAGTTTTAATATTACATTTTATACTCCTAACTGACTCAGGGAACTAGGTAGAAAAAAGTAGGAATTTCTTGCCTAACTATCCAAGCCTGCCTCCGCTACGTTGCGTATTTGTTGTCTAGTGTTTGAGTATTTATTTTATTTATTTATTTATGCGATTTTATATAGCGCAAACTTTACCCGAAGGTGCCAGAGCGCTTTACATAAGGACCAGTTGAAAAACATAAGGACTTAGGACTACATGCGTTACATAAAGGATACAAACAGAAAAAAATTGCAAATGTACAAGATGTAAAGACACACAAGGAGATACAAATGGATATACTCTAAGAGTCACCTAGGAATGGTAGATAGTACAAAGGTCTACTGCAAATACTAGTGATTAGAGTTATCTCTATATACATAGGGAAGGGATACAAATGGATATACTCTAAGAGTCACATAGGAATGGTAGAGAGCACAACGGTCTACTGTATATACTAGTGCTTAGAGTTATCTCTATATACATAGGGAAGGGATATGACTGGATATACTCTAAGAGTCACATAGGAATGGTACATGGTGCAAAGGCCTACTGCATATACTAGTGATTAGAGTTATCTCTATATACAGAAAAGCAGAGTTCCATAAGTGGGGTCGGAGGGGGGATGCAGTCACAGCACAAAGGGAGGGTGGGAGGGATGCAAGGGTATGGAGAAAAGACAAAGCAGAAAAGGGAAGAAACATTTCAGGATCATCAACGGGGAAAAGGGTTAAAGGACGAGGGAATGGATGGAGGGTCAGAGTCCATAGAAAAGTGTCCGAAATCAGCAGCAAAATGGCGGCCAGGGCAAAACAAAAAGTAAAGAAGTCCAGGAGAGAAGGTGGTGGTGTGGGACGGCTGCCCGTCACCCACCAGCAGCATGTTGCCCAGGTGGGAGATGAGAAGAAAGACCACAGGCGCCATGGCATGGTGGGTTGTTGTCATCGGGTGGGCACCTCACATGCAAATGTCAGGTAGATCGTGGTAGCAGTGTGACATCAGTGTGGTAGTCTCCTCGCTGACACCACGTTTGTCACGGATCTCGTGGCGCTCCTCGCCACTCTCGCCTCGTACATCTCGCTGGCTGGTTCCTCAACCGCCACCATTGTTGAGTCAGGCTGGCGGGTACAAAGATGGTGTGACGCTGGGGTGCAGGCGAGGGGGAGAAGCAGAGCACTCCGCACAAGTCACCACCATGGATCCTTGAAGAGGGCTCACCCCCGCAGGCATGAGACACAGAGAGAGCTTGCGGCGTCTCTTACAGCTACTCCGCCACACCGCCATATTGTGGCAACAGATGCAGCTTTTGTTATGGGAGAGGCAGTAAGCACTGGGGCCAGATGGTCAAGTAGAGGCGCTGATCGGTAGTTGCGGGTCAACCCCGGCCGCCATTTTAAGGTCAGGCAGGCATGGGAAGTCAGACTGTGACGGGTGCTGCCCCAGTGTCTTTCCGCTACAGAGGCCCCCGAGATTATCCTCAACTAGAGCCAGCCACTGCGTTCCTTAAATTTTGCCCATTAAGCGTACCTCCCACTGAGGGTTGAAGTCATCGGCGCTCTCGTCAGGGCTCCGGCCGCCATTTTGCCCGCTGCCATCCTCTCCTCGCGTCTCCTCGCAGATCTAGCTATTTCAGCGGCACCAGGGGCGATCGGAGTAGCCCCGCAGGTGCCCCACACATTACGCTTCAGGTAGGGGTCATGAGCGTCGTTGAGGGCTTCATTCAGTCACCAGGAGCTGGGCCGGGGCAGCGCCGAGACGGTCCACGCGCTGATGGACAGGGGCTGGGGGATTCCAGGAGACAGTGTGAGTCAGCACAGGGCTGAATAGAGAAATCTGGATGTAGATGCATGGGAGGAGTTGCACCTGGGGCCTGAATAGGGATGTGCCTTCCCTCCACAATGCTGGCTCCACTTCCTGTGGTGCGTCTGATGTCCCTGGCCTATACCGTGAGAAGAAAGAAGGAGTCTTGTCAACAAAGGGCTCCAGGACTGACCAGAACTGGTTTGGACTAGGCAAAGGCCTCTCTGCCTTCAGAGAACAAAAGGAAATGAGTATAAAAGAGGGGACCCAAACCCCAGAACTTTGGATCACTTTTGGGAAACAAGAAGAAACCTTTGCTGAGGAGTGGAACCAGAGGAACTGAGGAACAGATTAACCCTAAGCTGAGTGCTGTCTGGGGGATTGGCCTGCAGTGGTTGCCTGATTGCCAAAGAAAGGAGAAAAGACTTGTGCTACTTTTATTCACCTTGTGAATGATCTCCAAGGGCTTGAGATAGAGCTTGCCTCCTGCTGAAGTCTCAGGGACAACAGACTTCACCCACCATGTCCCCAAGAGTTCTTTGAAAGTACCTGCAGTTGTGTTGGGCTTTCCGAGGGACTGCGTGTCCCAAGGAGCCGGAAGCGTGACTCATGAAGGAGAAACGTGTCACCGCTGATGCAGCTTTTGTCACATCACTGAAGAAGGGTGTCACGGCTGCCACTTCGACTCGTAGAAGCGCCTTGCATCACCGGAGAAGAGTGTCGCCTTTGCATCATCGGGAAACGTGTCGCCGCCGCAGCCGCTGTCGTCCTATCACTGAAGAAGGGTGTTGCCGCTGCAACTGTCGCATTGCATATTCGAAGTGTCTCGCATCATAGGAGAAGAGTGTTGCCGTCGTTTCAGATACCAACGCATCACAGGAGAAGCCTGTTGCAGGGCCTGTCACGGTTCAGAAGAATCGTTGAGTTGCCGCACGGATGTCAGGCGTGCACGCATCATGTCGCATCAAGAAGAAGATGCCATTTTTGTTTCATTGCACCGGATCTTCATCACAGCACTGCTCGGCACATCGCCATGGAAGCACAGTGAGAAAAGACGCATCGCCTCCCAACTCTGAGAAGATCTGACGCATCCCCTAAGCATCAGTAGAGACCTGACGCATCACCGTTCTTGTGTGTAAGGAACCGACGCATCACCTTCCCTGCAACACTTTTGCTGTATAGCGCTAAGCATCCAAAGGTACATTGAATTCAAAGTTTCGCAATTTACATCTAAAGAGAACTAAGCTAGTTCTACCATTTTTAAAGTACAGTATTGTGGATTTTTGTCATTTGTGGTCTTGTGTTAAGTCTATATAAAAATACTTATTTTTGCACTACAACTTGTGTGGTGTCCATCTGTAGTGTTGTCACTGGGGTACTGTATGTGTTCACAAATGCTTTACACACTGCCTCTGAGATAAGCCTGTCTGCTCATGCCAAGCTACCAAGGGGGTGAGCAGTTTTTTTTTTAGGAGTGTACCCCCTTACCCTGACTAGATGCAAGGTTCCCTACAGGGTCAAAGGTACCTACCTCTGCCGACTAGAGACCCCCAAATCTAACAGTGACCATAGTCACACTGGCTCCTGTATCTCTGGGTATAGTAAGCTTAGAGTCCACGAGGTACTGGTGAAACTTCTCTTGTCCATAGTGAGACAGGATGTGTACTTTAAAATTTAAATTACATAGCCCCTCTCAACTACTCACTTTTATCCAGCCCTTTAGTGCCTTCACTGAGATGTCCACAATGTCCAGTGGGTGTACCTTCTGGGTGTCCTTGAACTTGACCCTGTACTATTCTGGAGTCAGACCAAATTCCTGACCTAGGCAATTCCTCATGTATGGGTAGGATTCTCCCTCATCCCCCTTTAGATTCAGGAGCCTATCCCTCCAAGCTACTGGAAGCACATCTCATAGAAGTGAACCCATTGTTTAGAGTGGACCCTTCCCATCCTAAGAGCCCTTTCAAATTACACCAACCATTTGCCTATGTCACTCCCCTCCTGGTAGATGGGAACTATTCCCTTAGAAAGTCTAGGATCAAACTCACCATTGCGGGACATCTTAATCTCTTCTTTACTTTCACTGCCACCATTTCTCCTCTCTTCCTCGCTTGCCCACTTCTTCTTAACTAGGGCCAACTTTCTCTACTTCAGAGCTTTGAAAGCTAACTGAGCCTCAAGCCTCTGTCTTCTGAGGGCCCTATCTGGGTCCTCTGTGTGGGAGCCTCCCCTCCACCCATTAACTTGAAGTATGAACCTTGTACTTGAAGCACTGGAGGAGGTATCATCATCATTCTCCTCTTGGATGGTGTTGGTTGGGTCAACATCCTCCTGCCCTTATTCTCTAGAGCTGATCTTGCCCAGGCCTTAAGGGGCCTAATCATCTCTGCTTTCTTAATCCTGTCAGTAGTAGGTAGCCCCCTATCCCTACCCTGAACCTTAAGCTCAGTCACTGTGAGTTTAGTCAGGTGAGCCAGATCTAGCTCCATTGTATCCTTAGATTTGGGTCACAAAATCTTTACAAATCAGAAGTAGAACACATTTAGAAAAATCAAATATATAGATTAAAAACTGAATTTACTGTATGGTGTAATAAAACACAAGTACATATCCCTCCACTTTCACCAAATTTTTGTAAGTGGATTATTGGTAGTGTCTAACCTCTAGTAATAAGGACACAGACACAATAAAAGGATCAGTCAAGGCCTCAATAAATGATTCCCGTGGTCAACATTTTGCAGTTGTAACTTAGGAGACAGGCGTGTAAAGCAGTTAAAAACACCAAAACATTAAATGGGTAAGCCACAACACACCTCCAATTAATAAAAATATATTTTATTTTTATGTACAAATAGACACATAAAGTACAAAAATCCATGTAGGGAACAGGCGATATGAAGTTTTAAAGAATAAACTCTTCCTAGTGCTTCAAAACATATAGCACCCCTTTAGGACATCAGATCATGCTTGACCCTAGCAAAGGCAAAAATTGAGGCTGACGGCTGATTGGATACACTAAGCAGGAGGCCTCAGTCAAAATCTTTTATTTTGGAATTAGAAACCTTTCTGTAAGATATTTCTCTTGAAATCAAGCGGTCCCTACCAGCAGGCCAATTTCTAAGCAACATCAACAGATTGCTTCTCCACAAGGCCGTGGTCAAATGCTTGAAGTCTGGAGCTCAAGTGCGTGCAGCTTGACAGCTTGACTTTCGATATCGAGTATGTCACCTTATGGAGCTTTTTCCAAAAGTTTCTCCAAACTTCTAGAATATTCCTGAAATTCCTGTTGATGGTTAAAAGTATCCAAAACACAAATCCAAGGATCTTAAATCTCCTAGATGGTCCTCAGGATGTCTAGACAACAATTCCCACAACTCACCTGGCCAAATTTTCTAAAGTCCACTGGGCACACACCAGGATGGGGACTTGGTGGAGATGATGCTCTCTTAACCTATAGCTTGCAGGGAGTCTACACATTAATCCGTTTTTAAGCAAGGCAAAATACCTTAGGGTTGTTGTACCAGATTGTGCAGCAGGTGCAGTACTTCAGAGTGCAATTCTTTGGGTGCAGGTCCAAATTTCAGAAGGGCAGTTCTTCTTCCTGGGGGTCAAGCAGAGGGATGCAGGGTGCCACCCAGGTGTATGACCACTTCCTCTATAGTATGGCATATTTTTGCCCAGGAAACCACTATTCTCTCATAATTCAAAATTGACAACGTTTCTCCAGAAAAGCTGGATCCAACTAACCTAACCTACTGGAGTGGCTAGATATCCTACAATATTACAATATTAGCCTATGGAACAATTCTCTGCAATAGTGAAAATGATATTGGCAGTGTTTCCCTCACCAGGGCTAATAAAACATATTGTATAATGTCCCTGCTTATAGTAACAAGGTACCATGCCCCTTAGGGGTGACTTATATGTACAAATAAGCTATATTTCTAATTTGGAAATACCTTTAAAGGAAAATCGAATTTCCACATATATTTAAGGTAAGGGCAGACTTTAAAATGACAGCAGGCACAACTATAGCACACACATAAGTGCATTGAGTCTATTGGGCCTCTAAACCTACATGCTCTATTATATAATAGAGACCGACAGCTATGCCTTCAGTAACAATTATAATTATACCCAATTTGCATATCCATATAATCAGAGCACTGGGCCTAGGCCTGGTAAGCAGAGCCTAACCCGCAATCAGAGTCTGTTACCACCAGTGGCAAGAAAAAATGGGGGCGATCAGGGCAAAAAGGATAACTTTCTCACATCTCCCCAAGAAATCCTCATAAGTCATTCTATGAGACTGCCTGTTGTACCTGAAAATACGCTTGTGAACATCACAGATGACATGCTACTCGATTATTGCAAATGATTAGCTGATGTGGTGCTTTCTGTTTCTCACCAGGTTTGTGCTGTCACTGCCAGTCTACATTAGGAGGAGTGGAATGACCTTAGCCTGGAAACTGAGTTTTGTTGAAGAAACATACGGGAAATTCCTGCGTAGAGCCAAGGTGGAAAGGCCCCTAACAAATTGTCTTAATCACAAAGACCAATGTCAAATATGCTGGGATACCTACTTGGGGCATGTTTCACACACCCAAAGATTCAGGTGCCTGTATGAAGAAACAGTGTTCTTTGATTCAAATCAGTGATCTTCAGTACCTGCATGCCAAAAGGACCCGAGGGGGCTTGGTACCATAGGATCCTACACCGGTACTAGTTCCTGAAATCTCTCAAAATAGTGTGGAGCTACACACTGAAGAGGAAAAATTGAGAACTGAAAACAAAACACTACAAGTGCAACCAAATGATCCAGATGAATAGACAAGTTTGAGGCGAGAAAGACCCCAAAGGAAGTCTGAAGGGCACAATGGTGGGAGGCATTTGAGATCAAGTATGTCAATTGAATGAATACCACTAACAATGGATGAAAAACAGAATCTAGTGTGTAAGCATGACGAAGGAAGATCAACAGACACCACGGGGAGAAACAAAAGAGCAAGATGTCTCATTGAAGGTTTTCTGCACCTGAATGGACTTACTACTTGGAGAATTTGCAGAATGCGCTGTCACAAAATCCTAATGAACTCAGAGAAGAGCTAGTGACCTGACCGCTGGTCAGTCCCCATGCCGCACGGCTCCTCCTGGTTGCCCGTGACAGCCCCACTGCTGCTGCGGGTCCACCGCTGGTTCGCCGCTGGTGTGCCCCTGGTACCTGTTTCGTTGTCATTGTATTGTTGCTCTGTTTTTCCCCATACCTGATTGCTATTTTGTTTTATTTGTTCCTCTGATTGCCGTTCCTCTGCGCCCTTGCCCTCTGTGCCCCCCGCTTCCTGCGACTGCTCCCCTGCGGCCCGCCCCCTTTTTCCTTCTGTGCTCCGTGCCCTCGCCCCTTGGCTGCCCCGCTCCCGATTCCCAGCTGCTCCTCCCTCCCACTTCGCCTCTTATGGAGGGCACCACGCGGAGGCGCAGCGGGCGCGCCGATGGCGCGCCAAAGGCGCTCCAAAGCCAAGCCCGTCTGCCCCGTCCGCGCCTGGACTACGCCCAGCACCAGAACCCCTGGACACAGCGCCCCCCGCAACACCAGACTGCACTATGACTCCAGCACCCTCCACGCACTCAACACCAGACGAGACCACCCCTGCTACCAGGCCACCCCGAAGCGCACCCAAGGGCCCTTCGCCTGCCGGAACTGCAGATACACCAGCATCCAGCCATACAGACCACCAGCCAGCGAACCCAACCACCTCCGCTGCATCCTCCTCAACACCCGCTCCGCTCGCAAGCACGCCATCAAACCCTGGGACCTCCTAGACTCCACCGCTCCCGACGTCGCCTTCCTGAGGGAGACCTGGCTGAACGCCACCTCAGCACCAGACTTCGCCATAGCCATCCCACAGGGCTACAAGATCTCCCGCAGAGATCGCACCAACGGAGTTGGAGGGGGAATCGCCATCATCCACAAGGACACCCTCAGAGTCTCAACCAACACCGATGACACCCTCACCACCGCCGAGCACATGCACTTCCAGATCCACACCGATCCCAACACCACCCTCAGAGGGACCCTCGTCTTCCGGCCACCCGGACCAAGACCACAGTTCTGCGACACCATCGCCGACCTCGTCAGCACCCACGCCCTCGCCTCCACAGACTACATCCTCCTCAGGGACCTGAACTTCCACCTCGAGAACAACAACCACACCAACTCCACCGCCCTGCTCGACAACCTCGACAACCTCAGACTTAAATAACTCGTAACGACACCCACCCACGCTGCTGGACACACACTGGATCCCATCTTCTCCACAAGCCCCCACGTCTCCTTCAACCACACCACCGAACCCCACTGGACCGACCACAGATGCATCCACTTCACCTTCAGGAAACCCACCACACACCACCGCACCCAACAGCTACCACGCCGCTGCTGGGGCAAGGTCACCAAGGACCAACTGACTACCACCCTCGCCCTGAGACCACCCGCCGACCCCACCGACCCAGACACCGCCGCGACCAACCTCAAACAATGGATCAACGACTGCACCAACACCCTCGCCCCTCTCAAGACCTCCACTACTAACCACACCACCATGAAAGCCGCCTTGTTCACCGAAGTCCTCCGGACCTCCAAGCGCACCTGTCGGAAGATGGAGAAGAAATGGCTCAACGACCGAACACCAGACAGCCAAACAGCCCACAAAAGCGCCACCCGCAGACACCACCAACTCATCAGGACCGCCAAGAGGACCGCCTTCAAGGACCGGTTAGACAACAACGCACACAACACCAAAGAGCTCTTCAGCATCGTGAAAGAACTCTCCAACATCAACGACATCCCACCATCACAAGACCTGTGTGACTGCCTGGCCATCTTCTTCCATCGCAAGATCGCCAACATCTACAATAGCTTCAACTCCAACACCCCCAAACCTACCACCGATTCCACCACCCCCGCGACCACCACCCGCACCAGCCGCCTTATTGCCTGGACGAACGTCAGCGAAGACACCATCAAAACCATGAACTCCATCCACTCCGGATCCCCATCCGACCCCTGCCCTCACCACGTCTTCAACAAAGCCAGCACAACCATCGCACCCCACCTCCGGAAAACAATCAACAGCTCCTTCGAGACAGCAACCTTCCCAGCAAGCTGGAAGCACGCCGAGATCAACGCCCTTCTGAAGAAACCCAAGGCAGACCTCAAGGACCTCAATAACTTCCGGCCCATCTCCCTGCTCCCCTCCCTGGCAAAAGTGACAGAGAAGATTGTCTACAAACAGCTGACCCGTTACCTCGAAGACAACGTCCTGGACCCATCCCAATCTGGCTTCCGCAGCAACCACAGCACCGAGACCGCCCTCATCGCCGCCACCGACGACATCAGGATCCTGATGGACAAAGGAGAAACAGCCGCCCTCATCCTCCTGGACCTATAAGCCACCTTCGATACGGTCTGCCACCGCACCCTATTAGCGCGCCTCCACGACGCCGGAATTCAAGAGAATCATCAACAACAATAAAGGGTCTTGCTCATAAGCAGCAAGGCTGAGCTCAAAATAACCAACAAACCACAACCAAATGCCAATACTGCTGCTGTTCTAGCGAATTGAATTAGTACAAGATGCACGAAGTAGCCATCAAAACATCTTAAAGCTCAATAGTCGCTTTTTTATTTTTGAATTTTCACTTAATTTTTTCAAAAAACTTTTTTCATTTTATATATATATATATATATATATACATATATATATATATATATATATATACAATACTTTTCACAATAATCCACAAATACTATGCAACAATTCACAAATGACATGACAAATCTCATCCCACTCACCATTTCACACAGACTACACTCATACACATACACAATAATACATTAATATAGACATAAACCAAACATTAAAATTAAACAAAAAAACTTTTTGTTAAGCGAAATTCTGTACACTTCTTACATTAGATGAAATTAATATTATTTGCATAAATCCTCTAATCGAAGAAAATATACATTTGGGAACAAAAAGTAACATTCGGTTTTATCCTCTGGTCTACGCGTTTCAAACCTCTTTGTTTAAGAGGTTCTCATCAGGACCAAACTCACTCTAAGTAGAGTCTAATGCCGGACAACTCTGATGGCACATGTTTTAAAAAAAAAATTAATATGGGAACTTTAGGCCAGTAGCTGGACGCCGCTGTTGTGGGTCCAAGACCGTCGCTGTTCGGCAGTCTTGGTCTAGAGCGCTTGACTTTTGCTATTCTGGAGTTGTAGTCGTATCGGCAGTGGAATCAATCTCCTCCGAATCGTGTTCTCATCAATGGCCAATCAATGTGCCCGAACAGCGACGGTCTTGAACCCACAACAGCGGCGTCCAGCTACTGGCCTAAAGTTCCCATATTCATTTTTTTTTAAAAAACATGTGCCATCAGAGTTGTCCGGCATTAGACTCTACTTAGAATGAGTTTGGTCCTGATGAGAACCTCTTAAACAAAGAAGTTTGAAACGCGTAGACCAGAGGATAAAACCAAACGTTACTTTTTGTTCCAAATGTATATTTTCATCGATTAGAGGATTTATGCAAATAATATTAAGTTCATCTAATGTAAAAAGTGTACAGAATTTCGCTTAAGAAAAAGGTTTTTTGTTTCATTTTAATGTTTGATTTATGTCTATATTAATGTATTATTGTGTATGTGTATGAGTGTAGTCTGTGTGAAATGGTGAGTGGGATGTGATTTGTCATGTAATTTGTGAATTGTTGTATAGTATTTGTGGGTTATTGCAAAAAGCATTGTATATATATAAATATTAAAAATGGGAAAAGTTTTTTGAAAAAATTAAGTGAAAATTCAAAAATAAAAAAGCAACTAATGAGCTTTAAGATGTTTTGATTGCTACTTCGTACATCTTGTACTAATTCAATTCGCTAGAACAGCAGCAGTATTGGCATTTGGTTGGAATTCAAGAGAAGGCCCTGGCCTGGACCACATCCTTCCTCTCCAGCAGAACCCAGAGCGTCCGCCTCCCTCCCTTCCGATCAAGAACCACCGAGATCATCTGCGGCGTCCCACAGCGATCCTCCCTCAACCCGACGCTGTTCAATATCTACATGGCTACACTCGCCCACGTTGCACGACAACACAGCCTCAACATCATCTCTTACGCCGACGACACCCAGCTGATCATATCCCTCACCGAAGACCCCAACACCGCCAAAGCCAACCTCCACAGAGGAATGAAGGCCATCGCCGACTGGATGAAGGACAGCAGACTGAAGCTGAATTCAGACAAAACGGAGGTCCTCATCCTCGGACCCACCCCATCAGCCTGGGACGACTCCTGGTGGGCCACATCGCTAGGCACACCCCAGGAACCCACCGACCACGCACGCAACCTGGGTTTCATCCTCGACTCCTCCCTCTCCATGACCAAGCAAGTCAACGCTGTCTCCGCACCCTGCTTCAACACCCTCCAAATGCTCTGTAGGATTTTCAAGTGGATCCCTCCCGACACGAGAAAAACCGTCACCCAGGCCCTCATCACCAACAGACTCGACTATGGAAACGCCCTCTACTCAGGAACAGCAGCCAAGCTCCTGAGATGACTACAACAAATCCAGAACGCCTCAGCACGACTGATCATCGACGTCCCCCGGCGCAGCCACATCGCACCCCACCTGAGAGGCCTGCACTGGCTCCCAGTCAACAAGTGGATCACCTTCAAACTCTTCATCCACGCACACAAAGCGCTACATAACACCGGACCATCATACCTCAACAACCGACTCAGCTTCCACACCCCCACCCGCAACCTCCGCTCTGCCACCCTCGCCCTCTCCACAGTTCCCCGTATCTGGAAAACCACTGCCGACGGCAGAACCTTCTCCTACCTCGCCGCCAACACCTGGAACGATCTCCTTGCCTGCCTACGACAGACCCAGGACCTGCTGGCCTTCAGAAGACTTCTCAAGACCTGGCTCTTCGATCAGTAGCAGCACCCCCCCAGCGTCTTGAGACTCTCACAGGTATGTAGCGCGCTTAATAAATGCCTGATTGATTGATTGATTGATTGATATTTACCTTCATGATATGCCACACTGAGAAACAACATTGATTAAATATTGATGATTTCTGAAAGAAAATGTTACAATCAAAGAACTTGAACAGCATTATCTAGCGATATAGAAAATTTGAAGTAATCGAGAAAACACCTGTTAAATGTTCCTCAAACTGGAAAAGTAGACTAAAACAACAGGAACTGTAAATGAACAATTAATAAAACAAATAAAAAGAATTAAGAAGATTTCCCTAGGGCCAAGGCTGCGGTAGAAGTGTAGGGATAACACATAAGAAGATAAAGTAGGCTTAGGGTTGTCACACAAAGATTTCTATATAGAAACGGGTGCAATAACTGCATTGCACAAGCAGAAGTCAACGGAGGATATGAATCTGCCAGCTGCCATTAATCTACTTAAGGTCTGACTGTAGACAAACGTGTATCAGTTGCATTGTCTAGTTATATCTATATGGGTGAATAATAGTGTATGGAGGTTCAGGACCTGGTCTTGCCAATCGTACAGCAAATGAATTATGCTCATTGACAAAAGACATAAAACTAATGCCCTGATATCCAAAGATTACTTTCACAGGAAGTGGTAAGAAATTGTGCATCAACCTTTTGCAAAATGCAGTCTTTGGGACCCAACTTATGTACAAATATGCCAGTTCACAAAATACTGAATCACAGGTGCTTCCATAAAGATCTGCCTAAATAATAATAATTAGTCGGGTCACAATTCGTGACCCCTGTGATTGGCCACAATCACAGGGATGGATGCCTGGAAGAGTCAGCAGCCCATGAGCTCTTTAAAGCTCCATTAATTTTATATGTATATATTCACACATATATATATGTATAGATATATCTATTAGATTACTCATCGCAATTTGGAATGTCTGGACGTGAGGGAAAGGGGAGGAAAGCTGCAACGGGCGAGTATGTAGCAGGGACACTTGACAATTTTATTACAAGGGCTACTTCAGTACTGGCCCACGAAATTGCTATAACCGAGCGCCGCCTTCCTCAGGAACTGGGTTTTGCAAATTGCTCATCCATGGGTGATCTGATCCTGGCATTCACTCCGGAGAGGCCAACCCATAAAGCCACAGACCTTGGCACGCCACGTCAAAGTGGCAACCTTCTGTCTCAGGAGTTGATGTCTATTTTGACTGTTGAGGACCCCGACCAGCCACTCCTAACTGCACACAATAACATCTTGGGGACTACTGATGATCGGGTAGCTACTCGCGCTTCTATGGGGACTATTCCGAAAGTCTTGCCCGATCCACAAGAACAGACCTCGGTGGCAATCTCAAAGAGAAAGCGAGGAGGGGGCGTACAGAGGGGAAAAAAACCTCAAAATGCCCAAACTGAACAAGCATGGAGATCTGCCTAGCGTTATACCCTCAAGTCCAGGGTTATTGCTTGTGAACACGCCCTCTGCAGATTCCCTGCCGAAGACCACCCTTGTTGGCTCCTCGTCCTAGATGGATGAGTGTCTCTGGCAAAAAATTGGTGGCCTCATCACCTCTTCTCTACAACCCCTATTTGATAGGCTTTCATCTATCGAGGACAGGTGCGAAATTTAAACAATTGACCATAACCAACCTAGATGGTATCAAGAAGAATCTACTAATAAACACCCAGGATAAGGAATTGACTATGAATGGACCCAGAGCCCCGTTGGGTGGAAGTTTGACTTCTAATGTGCATGTTTCTGATCTAACGGAAGGCGCTCCATGTTGGAACATTGTAGCAGGTGTTACTGCTGAGCGTAGATTTGATGTACTGGAACATCTAGACTGCCCTAACGGTGGAAGTGAAGAACGACAATTATTGGGAGTGGTTCCGCCTAAAAAACTTACAGGGAGGTCCAAAGGGATCTGACAAACATAAGAATGTGTTGCTTCATATTGATTTGCACCCTGAGTAAGCACCTTATGTTGTTGTTTTGACAGGGGTCCCGGATCTAGCCAAGGGTAGTGTTGAATCCTATACTGAATTAAAGAATAAAACTATCCATTGGCTGAATACCAACAACCACTCCCCTCAAATGTACATAGCCAAATTTTGTTTGCCCGTAGAGTAAGCTGGGTAGGCCAGAGAGTGAAAGATATATCAGGTGACTGCATAGTAATTAATTTTAGAGACAGACGGGCAGTGCGTCATATCTGTGAGGGGCCTCATCAAAATGCGAGAACCTCCATTCAGGCTTTCGATCTTAGTTACTTCGATACTCCACCACCATGTATGGAGGAGTTTGGCTATTAAAGAAGGACTTGGGAGGGGCGACTCCTACCTGGCAATCTTAGCAATAGAACAGGGTTGGAAGCCTTTTGTTCTCTGTCCAGTATTTCCCTTAGAAATAGATATAGCGTTCTTGACATGGTTGACTGACTAGCTCCAACCAGCACATGCCATTCAACATTGTTTAACCAGCTGTGCGATACCATCCCGGGTATGGGGGATGAGTTTTGGGGACAACATTCAGAGTGAAGAAGGGCTCTGGGGTACAAAGAGAGAACGAGAACCACCATACCTGGTTTCTGTGAGGGTGTGGGTAATTGTGTAGCTGAGTCTAATAGTAATAGTGCTACAACCAGTGAGGAAGGATCACACACCAAATTCCCGTGAATATTGGTAATAATCTTGGGCCTACAGAAACTACAGATAGACTAGATATGGAGGTGACCTCTGAGTGTGTGATGGAAGTAAGCCCAAAAGGCCTCAAGATCTTGTCATGGAACATAGCAGGATTAAGGGCTAAATTAGAGCTGCCGGATTGGGGCAATCGTATAGACTTGCATGAGATTTGTCTCTTTCAAGAAACATGGGCCTTAAAATCTTTGTACAGAGTAGGCTATGCAGCGTATAGCAAGATAGCAGTGAAAGGTTTGAGAGGTAGACCATCGAGGGGGCTTTGAATTTGGGTGGGCACACACCTGGGATATACTGTGAAGAGAATAGACACCCCTTCTCCGGATATTCTATCATTCTTCTTAGTAATGCAGATCTCCCCCAGCTGGCCGTTATTAATGTCTATTCTCGGCCAGTTAAGCATGGGCATACATCGCCAACACTGGATCACTTGGCGGCCCTACTTATTACACTCTCAAGGAAAGCATATTTTAGTATAGATGGTGACTTTAATTGCGACTTTGAAACCCTTAACGGGTTATGATCACTGATTACTTGTGAGGAGGATCTAATATTATCAATCCCCACATCCAATGCTTACCCGGTAGGGGGATGGACCCCCTTGGTCCTCCAACTGACCTTCCTTACCCTCACGTATTCGCTAAGGGCCTGTAATGGCCTATTCCCGGAAGATAATCCTGGACACTTTACTTTTAATAAACCTGTCCAGGCTTCCATAATAGATTACATCATAATAAATACTGAAATCTGGCACAAAGTATTAAAGTTTTGTATCCTTCCCAGGGCTGAAAGTGACCATAACCTCTGGTTGTCACTTTGGAAGCTCAATTACCAGAAGTAGGGCAAGCTTCGGATTTCCACCAATACAAGAATTTATCAGTGGTAGGTGGAGGGCGATGCATTCGCTGGGGCTTAATAACCCAATCCCCAGATATGATGGCGGACATGTACTCCTGTGTTATCCCTCTGCTGGAAAAGGCAAGTTTTCCCACGGGCATTGGTGCCTGTGAAGATGATAATATAGAGTTGGGAAAAGTACTCCAGGACTTGGTCGCAATCTGGGCGGACTTCTTTTATAGTAGCAAACCAATTAAGAACAACCTCTCCAGAGAAAAAAATCTCTGGTATAATTCGACATGCAGGGAAGCTAAAGTAGCACTGCTGGCATTTCTCAAGAAGGGTGATATTTTAAGTATGAGGGAAAGTAGGCTCTCTTTTAAAAAATTGATTTCACAAGCAAAAACAGAATGGGCAACTGAAAAATGGCAGGCAATTAAAAATGATGTGGATCACAAAGACACAAGAGGTTTTTGGAATTTAGTCCACACCGGAAGAATAGAGGGAAAGACTACCATTGAGCCCAATATCAGTGAGGATGCCTGGCGTCTTCATTTTAAGGATTTGTACTCAAGCCCATACGAAGGCCCAAGTACGAGCCGGATTGAAGGCAATGCCCAAATTTTTGATTTTCTTGGGGATTTGCCGCCCTGCGCTTTGGCCCAGGTGTCGGCAGCCATTGCGAAGGTATTACCTAATAAAGCCCCTGGGTTAGATAGAATTCTCGGGGATTTGTACAGAAGTGAACAGGTAGTGTGGGTCCTATATCTTCAATTGCTTTTTAATGCAATCCTTAATTGGTTGCCACCTCCCCCCACGTGGGCAGGGGCAGAGATATTTCAAATATATAAAAAGGGTCCCCCACTGACCCTGTAAATTACAGGCCAATCAGCCTTATTGACGTGTCTCTCATTTTTTTTGCCAGATTGTTATTAGGCAGACTACATGAATGGATGGAGGACTCTAATATCCTAACTCCCTTACAAGCAGGCTTTAGAAGCAAAACATCGACCATTGATTAGTTGTTTAGGTTACAACTGATCTATTGGAAGCATATAGTCTTGGAGGGTGGTAGCCTGTACCTCACATTCGTGAATTTAAAATCAGCATTTGATATTGTAGATGGTGATCAGTTGTGGGGCATCATGCTGGACATGGGGTCCCCACCATATCCCCACCACATCTATGCCATCATCTCAGACGCCTTCAAGAGGGAACCTTTGCAAGAGTATGGTTTGGCAGAAATGAGAAATTTACGGCACCTTTTCCCGTTGAAAACAGGGTGAGACAGGGTTGTGTGCTCGCGCCGACTCTTTTCTCGCTTTTCAGTAACAGGTTAATTGAAGAGCTTCTTGCCGTCAAGGACATCGACCCCTGAAAACTAGCTAACTGCAAATTTCCAGCACTAATGTTTGCGGATGACACCCTGCTCCTCTAAAAATCACCAATGGGGATGCAGCGTATTCTAGAGGAATTTAGTCAGTTTTGCAAGAGGAGGAATCTGGTGGTCAACGTCAAAAAGACAAAATATATGGTCTTTAATGCCAATCACATTAATTGGCCACACCCAAGAATGGATGGTAGATCCTTGGATAGGGTCCCCATCTTTGAATATTTCAGACTTAACATAAACAATAAAATGGGGTGGGGCTAACTTAAAGTTAAGAGGCCCAGATCTAAGTCGTTGATCCAACTTTGCAGAAACCTGCGCATTAGAAACTATGTCGAATTTTTTAGGATTTTAAAAACAGATACTGACCCGGTTTTTGTTGTTGCGATCTCAAAATTCCTATTTGCAATGTGGTCTAAGCGAAGGTATCTGCTTGAACACTGTCATGAGAATTTATAACACCTGCCGACTTACCCATTTTTTTTTCTGTGATCACGGATAACGAAAGATCTATGTTCATTTGTGTAGGCACTTGTTTACTAATCGATTGAAATATACCTAGAGGCTGCTAGATGATGATAGGCTTTAGACATACTTTTATAGGAAATGTTTAAATTGTTTTAATATTTAGATACTAAATTATATTTTTAAGAAGTTTATAGAAAATTAAATCTCCCATAGCTACAGTTTTTCATTGGCCAACTTCCCTAAATGTGTGTTTATATTTGTTTTTATACAATTCAACTATGTACCTGAGAATTGATTACCCTTCTGATTCTATTTTTATGTGGTTGTAAAAAAAAATGTTTTTTTATGTGCTTTTATGGCTGTATTAGCCAAAAGAAAGTTTCAGTGAATTAATAGATATCTATATATACATACATATATACATATATATATATTCACTGAAATAAACACAGGTTTTGGTGGGTGTTATAGTTAGTTGGACATGTCACGCTTACAAAACCATTGAAATCCCCCTGTTATAGTTAGTTGTACCAACTATAACTCACGCGCCCGCAATCCACTGCTGATGATGTCACATATTAGATCATTCATGACATGGTCAGTGACATCACTGATGACATCACTGATGACATCTCAAATGACATCACTGATGACAACATCCAGTGAATGTGATTTGCTTCGATATTTAAAAAAGTACTATATATATATATATAGAAATCTGCCTTGAACATTGAGTGGATGTATAAGTGTCGAATGGAGGAATTCAGTAGCAATGTGATTGAGTGTCTAAGTGACGAATTTAAAGTGTCTCACTAAATATATGGGATAGTGATTAAACTTTGTGAATACCTGTATCACTCTATCTCTTGTTGTGTAAACTACTACATCAGTTGGTTACTAGGTATGTAAAAGTCTACATTAGTTATAAATTAGTTAAGTGAGTATTTGTATGGGATAGTGAATGAATGTGCGTGTGGGTGGGTGGGACGTGTGCGACTGTCGATAGATGTGTAAATAGTTGATTTAGTAGGTATATGAGGTTAAGACTGTATGATGAAACAGTTGTTTGGGTGAGTGAATCTCTTTATGGGTGTGGTGATGAGTAAATATATTTCTCAATGATATATGTCCAACAAACTGAAAATATAAAAGGCAGTGTATGTGACAAGTGTATATAAATAAGTATACATAAGACTCAGTGATTGTATGAGTGAGATATGGATAACTGTATAGTTGTAATAGTGATTTTATAACACAATAAGTATGAGTTACTATCTATATGAATACATAAAGTGATGTTTGTGTAAGTGTGTAGCTTAGTAAATATAAGTATGATCAATTATTTGCATAAGTTAGTAGGATGTCTGCATAAGTGAATAGGATATGTGCTAGTGTGTAATGTTGAAGTAGGTGTATAAGTATATTTAGTAGTGTTCTGTTGATCTTTGTTAGCATGTATGAGTGAAACTATAGGTAAGTGTTTAGATGTGTGTGTAGATCTAGGAATCACTGAATGGGTTTTTAGAAACTTGTACTAATGTGTCAATGGTTTCAAATATGGTACTTCATATTTTGTAATGAGTGTTGAAAGGTTATGCTTCTGTATGATGAGGTGTATCAGTTTGTTACATGGATGATGTCATCAGTGATGTCTTCAGTGATGTAATTTGAGATGTCATCAGTGATGTCACTGACCATGTCAGGAATGATGTAATATGTGGCATCATCAGCAGTGGATTGCGGGCTGGTGAGTTATAGTTAGTACAACTAACTATGACGGGGGAATTTCAATGGTTTTGTAAGACTGAAATGTCCAACTAACTATAACACCCCTGAAACCTGTGGTTTTTTCATTAAATATATATATATATGTATATATGTATGTATATATCCTTGTCCACCTGAGCAGGCCTAGAGGGTCAGGGTGTGTCTACCCTCCCCCTTTTCAGGTTTTAAACTCACATGTCACACGCTTCTTCAGCCACCCTTCTACCGAGGCATAAAATTGCTGACAACAGTTTCAAGTTTCGAATGTTGACAAGCACTTGACAGCCAAGTAGCAGTCAGCGTGTGATCCGAAGGCTGCGCTTATGGTACGATGAAAATAAGCGGAGTATCCGTATTCAATTTTTTTATGGGAAGGGGGCCGCGTGGTCCCCCTCCCGTGGTCAATTCCGGGCACTGAGGTCCCCACCCCCGGGACATGGCTAATTATATATTATTATTTTATGGAAGAGGGCTGCATAGCACCCCAACTGAAGCCACTTCAAGGCCCTGGGGACCCCATTCCCCAGGGACCGCCTTTCTTTTTTTAAAATGTATTATGGCCATCACCATTGGGGACCGTGCGAGGGTCTTTAATCCCCCTCACTGTCCCACCGGCTCCCCGCCTCCTGCGGGAGCCGGTGTTCTATCGACATCCGAAGTCCATCTGTGTATGTACCACATAGGAGTTGCCTTCACTTTGCGCATGCACGTTTGTGGTAGCGCATCCGTGTTAATATTACGTATGCGCACAATACGTCCCACCATCTGGCTATGTACCCCTTACATATTTCATTTTATTTGCGCATGCTCAATTACAAAATGCCCAATCACAGCTCTCACACCCAGTGACATCATGCTCAACCAATTATCCTTCTGCAAAGCATTTATAACCTGCCAACCTTCTTGAACTTTTCCTAGTCCGCAGTCACATCCATTGATAGTGTTCGTATCCACTTCTTCGTAGGTGAGCACTCCTTTTTAGAATAATTAAATGAATGATCTTTAATACCGCATAAATGCCCATTTTTGTTCGATTTGACAATGTTGTTTTTAAGCACGCTTTCCTACTTTTTATATTGTTAAAGTTGACTTCGTAACTTTTGTTTCTGAGCAAATCACTTAATCCTGTCGCATTCAATTTTGTAAGTAGTGCGCCATGTGCTGCTTACTCCCCATGCAGTGCACATGTAATCGATTGGCCAATGTATTTTAGCACGCTCTCCATGTTTTTTAATAACATTAAACTTGATTTCTTGTCCTTTGTTCTGTGCAAATCAGTTAATCCTGCCACGTTTCTTTAATTAGCCAGGCGCCACATGGCCCTTCCCGCATCAGTGTGCTTCATACTGTTCAAGTTAATGCGATGTATTTTTTCTCATGTAAGTAGTGCGTTTCGTGCCCCATGCATTGCAAAAGTAATGCTTTTGGCAATAGTGTATTTTAGCACGACTTCCAGCTCTTATACCTCAAATATCTTATCTTGGTAGGCGATGTTTCTAGGAAAATCATTTAATCCTGCCACCTTTAATTTTGTAAGTAGTGCGCCACATGCTGCTTCCTCCTCATGCAATGCACATGTAATCACTTGACCAATGTTGAATTTTAGCGTGCTCTTCATGTTTTTTAATAACGTTAAACTTGATTTGCTATCCTTTGTTCTGTGCAAATCACTTAATCCTGCCATGTTTCTTTAATTTGCCAAGTGCCACGTGGCCGTTCCCGCAACAGTGTGCTACGTACTCTTCAACTTAATGCGATGTAGTTTTTCTAGTCTAAGTAGTGCGTCACCATTCACCCCTCCATTGCAAAAGTAATGTTTTCGGCAATAGTGTATTTTAGCACAGTTTCCAGCTCTTATACCTCCAATATCTTCCCTTGGTAGGCGATGTTTCTAGGCAAATCACTTAAACCTGCCGCCTTCATTTTTGTAAGTAGTGCCCCACATGCTTCTTCCTCCCCATGCACTGCACATGTAATCGATAGGCCAATATTGTATTTTAGCATGCTCTCCGAGTTTTTTTAATAATCTTAAACTTGATTTGTCCCCTGTTCTATCTCATTATACAGATATCTCAACTATGAGACGTACTGGTCACCACAAGCTGTTTATTCCTGCCCATGTACTATACCGGATGGTGGTAAACCACTCGACATACCAGATCCACTGCCTGCTCTTCATATGTTATCAGCCGAAAATTGCAATGGACCTAATGGAGTTATCAGGTTTGACTTTAACATTTCATGATTGAAAAGCATTCTGAGATAAGCCTTTGTGTGCTGTTCTCATGTTTTGGTAGAATTAGTGGGTATTCTGGTATCAAGAAAATGTATAAAAACCTGTCCTCGTGATTTTATTGACCAAATATGTGATTTGAAATTGAACAATGTGTGTTATAATTTTTCTTGCTTCTATAAATATTTTTTATAAAATGTAAATCTTCATTGTGATAGTCTTATAGACGTTTGTTTCTGAAACCCATATGTTTCTCATTTAAATGCTCGTTACACGTTTTCAGCCTGCACTTGAGATACAAAGTGAAAATGTTGTTTTGTATTTTGTTATTTGAAGACGTGTCTTTCAATTTTTCTTGATGTTTATTTCTCAATTTCTAGATCATGGAAGACCAAAAAGGGTTCTATCAGATCAAGGCCAGGAGTTTGTACCAATCTTGACCTAACATTTGTATAATGCAATGCTATTTCCTATTTTGCTTGCCAAATATAACCTCTGATGATTGCTTTTCAACCCCAATCCTATTGAGAACAAATGTTTTTATGTACATTTAAATTAATCGTGGACATATGTACAACATATACATTTGTAACTCTTTTTTCAGTTTGCAGAATTTTACATAAATCAGCAGCAAATTGCCAAGGTTGAAGAAAAGTATATCCTCCTGTTCCAGCTGATTACACCGATGTCTCAAATATGGCATGAACTAGTTGTCTGAAGCCATACAGATGCACACATTTTTAACGGATAACATCAGATAATGTCCAATTCACACTTGTACGGATGAGTCTGATACAAGGTAGATCTCTGCATAACTAATGGATGATTAGGTATTAGGATGGCATACAAAGCTCCCAACCTTCTTACTTTTTCTCTTAAAGGGTTCTAAATTGGGGACGAATATTAGACTGTGCAGTAGAGGTTGACGGTATTGCTCCACTAGTACTTGGGCCTTCTCATGAAACAGAAGGAGCCTCTCTCAATATCCTTAACTCTCCCCTTCCAAAGTTGACTGGATTCCTATTCTGCAAGTTCTTCCGCATGCTTGCAGTTCCACACCAGTACTCTTTATTGGGGTCTCCTCTTGAAAGCAGTCTTGCATATCCGGCAAGTAACCAACTAAAGCACAGTTCAAGTTGTGAACTCTGTTGGACACAGTGTTAGATATACAATACCTCCAATTAAATGCATTATAAATAAAATATCTTATTTACAAACCCCTTGTGCCACTTTTACATCACTTTCAACATGAGAAAAGTAACACAAAAGTGGCACAAAAGTTTTGTAAATAAGCCCTAAAAAATATTGTCCTGCATAATGACTTCTTTTCTCACCTAATTCTGTCTCATCTGTGAATCATTTTAAAGACCTGTTCATCTGTAATATAAATATGAGTCAGTAGGCACTTCTATACAGACACCGTTTGAATGCAAGCCTATAAGATAAGTGAAATCTATCAGGTACACTGCACACATTAGAAACATAGAAAATATTGTTGTGTTACTTTGACTTGTAATGTGTGACCTCATTTAGTCACATCGATCTAATTTTAAACACTAATTTTCTTTTTTGTTTTTCAGATTAACTACAGTACTTCTATTGGACTCCATATTATATGTTGTTTTGTTTAAGTTATGGTTCTAGTTATTTATTGCATTGTTATCATTTAGTTATATTTCCAGTTATTTATTGTTTTAATAAAAGTTAATTAAAAATACATACTTCTTTTGTTTGTGGGGGTAGCAGTCAACAATAGAAATTATATTTATAATTTGAAGTATAATTCTGAGGCTAGCTCTTCACAAGATCTTTACCACAGTGTATAGCTAGAACTTACGGTTCCAATTCAAAAGAATAAAAAGTACAACGCCATTAGCAACATAGTGTGCTGAACTTATAACCTCTGTGCTCACGTAAGTGTTCCATGAACTGTTACTATTGTAACAGGCAGAAAACTGTTTGGAGGTAGGATTAAATGTTGCTGGCTGTACAGAAACCGTTATATTTACCCTGGATCCTCTACATGACAGAAAGGAAAGCAAAATAAAACAAAATACTGTCTACCAGATTTACAACTCCCTTGCACCACTTTCGCATCCAACCCCCTACAAAATAACAAGTATGTGGGCCTCAATGACCCCCCTCAAGCTCCGGGAATCACCACCCCTGGAAATTTGTGTATTACAGGAGGCAGACTGCGTGGCCCTCCGCCTGGTGCCCTCGAGGGCCCTGGAAATGACTACAACCGGCTCCTGCAGTGTCCCGGGTTGCCTACCCCCGGTATACTGCTGTTTGCTTTGACCGAGCGGGACTCTCACGACTCCTGCCCTCCCATAGCAAACATAGTTTGCATTTTGAAAGAAAGAGCAGTGAAATCTATTCTCACTTTCAAAATCCAAAGCAGATTGCATTTCCATATACAAATTAGCATCTACCTATGCAAAAAAGCAATACTGGCACCCGAAGAACGCAAAAGTTCATCAAACAATGTTGCTAAAAAAAACAGCGTGTACTCAACTTCTCAATATGCTACCTACTCCTACGTAATGATATTTTCAATCACGTTCTGATAACCAATAAGAATCATGCTTTTAAAATACAAAAACATGCACCCTAGTTTTCTGTGTAGAATGTTGTCAAACAACCAATCATTTCTTTTCTGTTTTAATTTCACTTTTCCCTCAAACTCCCTTTGTCTATTCTAACATATGCCAAAGGCAGAAATGGAACGACTCCAATCTATTTTGTCCACAGATTGAGAAAGCTAGAAAAAATTGTGAATAAATCTGTTTCTACTTTTCTCCGAGACTATAGAATGGTGTCCATATACCACAAAAATCTGCGTTCCAATATGCATGGCTTCTATAAGAGAGATGCTGTACATTTTACAGATGAATGGAACAGAGTCTTTGTCATGAACTTTAGACTCTGCATCAGTACTTACTTGTAAGTACTAAAATCTCTCAATAAACACAAGGGCTTTTTTTAGAGCCACCCAACATCTATACACACAAGCTTGATGTATATCTCAAAAATACATGCTACGGCAAAATGTGGGGATCCTACGCACATCCCGTGACTTTATTTTAAAAAGAAAAATAATATCTTACTTTTTGGGCCCTACGGGTCCTTATATGACCCCCTGAGCAGGCCGAGGGAGTCAGGGTGTGTCTACTCTGCCCCCTTTTCACACATTCCACACATATTTCAATGACTTCCTCAGCCTCGCTTCTACCGAGGCACAAAATGGCTGCCAGCGGTTCTTGATTTCGAATGTTTACAACCGCTTGACAGCCAATTTGAACTGAACGCGTCATCGGTACGGTGCGCTTATCCTACGAGGCCAATCCTCGCACAATCCGCGGATCCTCCGCTCCCATAGATATATAAAGGACTTTAACCATCATTTTCAAAGAAACTACTGAACAGATTGACACCAGATATGCGAAAGGCACAAGTCAGAACTGAGGACTACCTCTCTGCCATATTTGGTGTGATTCCGTTCAGCCATTTGAGCTGTAGCCGTGGCTAAAGGTCCTATGGGAAATTGCATAGGGAAAACATGTTTTGGGACCCCCCTTTTTTCGCGGCCCTCGCTTCACCAATCACCCCCAAACTTTCAGGGAAGGAGCAGAACTGAGCTGGCCAAACGTTTGGAAAATTTCAAGAAGATTCATCAATCGACACCAAATTTTTTGCCAATAGCATGTTGCGGATTTCCTATTGATAATAGGTCCTACCTATAACTACCTATTGGTGACCGACAGTAGGTAATCTACATACACATCTATATATATATATATATATATATATATATATATGTGTGTGTGTGTGTGTGTGTTTTTAATTTCAATGAGAGCTGGCAGTGGCACTTTCTACTCTCCTTAAAACTTTTTTCAAGATTCACAAATTTGAAAGGGCTCAAAGTGAACCGATTTTACTTTGTGAATCTGTTACAATCCAAACATGGGTGTAGGTAACTGAGCAACAGTTCATGACTGGAACTATGGTTGCAAACCATTCAATCAATCAATCATTCAATCAGGATTTTATGTAGCGCAGCTACTCACCCGTGGGGGTCTCAAGGCACTGAGGGGGGTAGGTGGGCTGCTGATCCCTCTCGGTGCTGGGGTTCAGTCGAAGAGCCAAGTCTTGAGATCCTTCCGAAACTGGGGCAGTGACAGGGATTGCCTGAGTTGAAGAGGCAGGGTGTTGCAGGTCTTGGCGGTGAGGTAGGAGAAGGATCTTCGACTGGCTCTGGTCTTGAGGATCCATGGGATGTTGGCAGGGGCCAGTTTGGCAGAGTGGAGATGTCTGGTGAGTACGTGGAATAAGGAGCGTTGGTTCAGATATGCTGGTACTGCATCATGGAGGGCTTTGTAGGTGTGTATGAGGAGCTCGAAAGTGATTCTTTTGCTGACTGAGAGTGAAGTGGAGTTCTCGCAGGTGTTCAGTGAGGACCACTCAGGCTGCAGCATTTTGAATGTTCTGTAGTTTCCTGAGGAGTTTCTAGGTGATGCCGGCATAGAGTGGGTTGCAGTTGTCAAGCTTGCCTCTGGTTAGTGCATGGGTGACTGTCTGTTTTGAATTTGGTGGGGATCCATTTGAATGTCTTTCGGAGCAGGTGAAGTGTGTGGAAGCATGATGAGGATATGTTGTTCTGGAGGTCCATCGTGAGCAAGGAGTCCAGTATGATGCTGAGGTTTTGTGCAAGGTCCGTTGGGTGGGCGTTTCTCAGTGCAGTGGGCCACCAGAAGTCATCCCAAGCTGAGGAGGTGAGTCCGAGGATGAGAACATTGCTCTTGTCTGAGTTGAGTTTGGGGCAACTGTCTTTCATCCAGGTAGTGACGTCCTTCTTCCTGCTCGGAAAGTTGTTTCTGGCGACAGTGGGGTTGTTGGTGAGGGAGAGGATCAGCTGGATGTTGTCAGCATAGGAGACAATGTTGAGTCTGTGGTTCCTGACGATGGCTGCAAGTGGAGCCATGTAGACGTCAAAGATGGTGGGGTTCAGGGAGGAGCCCTGGGGAACTCATCAGCTCATTACAGTAGGTTCTGAGAGGAACAGAGGTAGTCTGACTCACTGTTTTCGACTGGTGAGGAAGGAGTTGATCCAGTCCAGAGTCTTATCACAGATGCCTGCACAGTGGAGTCTTGTGATTACGTGTTGAAAATTAGTACGGTTTGGTGAACATTATCTGCGCCATCTTGCCTCTTCCCCTGATGCCACACTTTTGTCGTGCGCACCCGCCATTTTAAGATGCCCTGAACGGAACAAACCCTTTTTGCATGCCGCTGGCCCCTGACATAGCCCTTCGCCCTCACTAAGCCTGCACGCTGACCAACCCCCTGCTTGCACCTGCCTTGAATCATAAACCCCTCTCCGGCGCTGCTCTGCCTCAGGCCCTCATCCTGTCCCCAGCGCAACACCTCCCTTCTTCCCTTTCATGATCCCCGGCCCTTTGATGCAAACCCCCTTTTCCCCGTGTGCCCGTTTGTCCTCCTCGTTCCCAGGCCGGCACCCAGCTCTGCCGATACTATTCCTTGCCCCTCCCCGTACAATAGAAAGCTTCCCCCATCAAAGGATCCCCGGGTTGATCAAAGCCCCCACCCCACGAGATCCGATCGAACCCCGCATTCCATGAATTGACGGAATATCCAGCTGCGCGATACTCATCACCTGTTGTGACTAGGGTGGGGACCTCTACTGTAAATGTGTGTGGGAACGGGCCCGGAGGGGGGGTTCCGGGAATGTCTTTCCGTACATCAAAGCTTTGTCATGAGTATGTAAACTGTAATAAAAACCGCAAAACCCTGTATATAAGGGGCCAGACCTCAGACATAAGTTAGAGCACCTCAGAACGATACCTGCTGTCCGTTTTGCCGTGTTCTCCTCCGGAGAGAATAAAAACCTTGTTTCCTGCTTTCCAGTCTCCAGCGCCTGCCTCTTCATTGATTAAATAACTAGAGGGTCACAGAGGCAATACCGCCGGGCAAATATCGATTGTCCCCGACCCGAATCAGGTTTTTTTACAATTGGCGTCCCAAGCGTGGGGCCCATCAGCGACTCGTGGATCCAGTGGGAGAGGTCCCGACGACAGAGTGAATGACTGCAACGATCGGGAGAGCTCTTGCCCAATAGACCCTCGTCTGGCAGCCGATCATCCGAACTTCACTAGTTCCGAACAGACCTCTCTCGAGTGATCTACGGTCCTGACTGGGGACCATTAGGAGTGCCGTGAGAAATACGAGAAAAAGAGGACGAACGGGCGCTGGATTCGGAAGACAAGAAACTGTCCACACGGTCCGGGTAAGGTCGTGTAAACACGACGGATTGCGAAAATAATTGATTGCTTGATTGTTTACAAAAAAAATATACTAGTATTACTCTTTGTTTGACCTATTTGGAGATTCACTGTCTGCACACGGAGAAACAGTAGGCTCCTTCTCTTTTGCAAACAGTGAAGGATAGGTAACGTAACCGTCGCGCCTATCTTTCTCCCCCACTGACTCTATTATTTCTTAACGGTTTTTGGGAGACTCCCTCTCCCTCACTGATTAACTGGGTTCTTTAACGCCGAACTACTGTTCGCAGATTGTCTTCTGGAGATTCTCTGTCTGCAAACCGGAAACAACAGATTCCTCTTTGCGGATAGTGAAAGGGTAGAGGACGCAGACTTTTGCGCCCTACTTACTCTCCCCATTGATCTTACTCTATCTTATTTATTTATTGATTGTTTGATTGTTCCTCGTTATTTGTTACTTTTTGTTCATGAGGTATTCACTGCCTGCAAACAACGTAGAATATGAATATTCTGTCTAGTCTTTGCACCTAGTGATAAGATAGGCAGTGCTGACTTTTTAAGTCCCTCGTTACGAGCCGTCATGTCTGTCTTCTCCCCACTGATTGATAATTGGTTCAGCCCGGACCGTGTATTAGAGGTGGACCATATAGCTCCACTAGAAGGTACCCCTAATAAGGACATGTTCATAAACTATGGATTAGTTACCATAGCCTATAATAAATTGTGGCACAGGTATACCAAAGAAATTCAAGACAAACAGTGGCCACTGGCAGGATCCTTTGACCTTGATAAAATAGAAACGTTGGAAATAGCCCTTCGCAATAATAAGACAACGCCTATTATGCTCGACAGTCTCGGTATGTGGCGCAGGGAGGCTATGCAACGACAGAGAAAAGACGAGGACAAACCAGGTAGAGAAATATACCGACAGGACAACCCCGGGACACCACGACCCAAAAGTTATCCCCCGACACTACGCAAAAGACGGCCAGACTTAGGGCCAGACCAATGCGCTTTTTGTAGATATGTCGGACACTGGAAAGCCCAATGCCCGACTCTACTGAGCGTGAGTAAGGGCAAAGGGCCGACAGGAATGACAGGCCAGCAGAATGAGAAAAAGCGCGAGACAAAGAAAAATCCGACTCGCACGGACAGACCAGATAGAACCACCACGTTTGATTATGCCCGATGGCACAGGTTCCGCCAGAACGATTTCAGCGACATGTTCGAGTTTTCCTAGGTCGGACAATATAAAAACGGGAACCCAGCCTAGTTCTAAATTAACAGACGGAGAAAGATAATTTTGGCCAAATAATCACTGTTTTATGTTTGTCTTTGGATCTTGTGTGTCATGCTTTTACTGCCCCCCCCGTCCGAGTTTGTGTGTACGTAATATATGAATCTGCGTCATCCCCCTGCACGTGCTTCCATGTTACATAAACTATGTTAATAGAAATTTTAGCATGAAACAACCTGGAAAGAAAGAAATGGGAAATGAAATCAGTAAGCCACTGATAAACACGAACTTTTATTTTAACATAACAAGCAAAGAAAAACACAATAACGCTAGAAAAACAAGAACGGTAAACTATAGAACAGGAAAGTCAACAGAACATTCGCCCCCCCCACATTCTGGAACCTTCCAAAGTAGGGCTGGGTTACGGCTACGCCCAACCGGCGGCAGCCCATATAAGGCGGGCCCTGCTGCCAACACTTGGTCAGGAAATCTTAACGTATGGGGGAGCCGGAGGAGAGGCAGGGGCCAGCGGAGTCCAGCCGCAACGGCCCTAGGTAGTTGCCGGTAGTCCCGCCACATGCCTCCTCGGCCCAGCCGCAACGGGCCTGGGTAGTCTTAAGTAGTCCCGCCATATGTCCAGAGAAGAACGAGACACCTCTTCCTTTTCCCTTCCGTAACAGTCGCAGCAGCTCTGGGCGGCGGGATGCCCTGTCCACACCTCTGCAGGAATGCGTCCAGGTCGGGCTGGGAGGGAGAGGCGACGCGGACGAGCCTCCCCCACCTCCATGGATAGGAGGTCTCCCAGCCCCCGGCCCAACGCCGAACACCCCCAGTCAGGCGATGGTGCCCCAATACTTGCGCAGCACCGAACGTGCAATGGTGCCCATATTTTCGGAACACCGAACCTGCAATGACTGCACCGATACTCGTGCCGCGCCGAATGCGCGCCACAGGTGGCCATACTCCCACAGCACTGAGCACACGACTTGGGGAGCACCGGATGGGGAGAGACCTTCGTGCGGGCCGATGAAAAAGAGCGGCATGGGGTGCACCGGAAGAAGGAGACGGCGCGAACGAGTCTCCCTCGCCCCCCAGGTGGGGGCATCACAGCTGCACCCCAGCCGAACGTCCCGCTTTCACAAAACAGAGCCCTCTTCCTTTCACACCGAAGGATCTCTTCCACTCTTGCAAACTCGACGAGAGTGGCCCCTGTAGGGCCTCAAAATGGCGTCTGGGTCCGCTGGAAGGCGGGCCCCGGCCGCTAGAGCAACTTTGACCAGCAATATAACTCGGACACTTGCCCACTGGGGCACAAGCCCCCATCTCCGACAGCATCTCCGCAGCCTTGAAGATTCTACAAAGGTCCCCGGCGGAGCCTTCGGCCCCTGCAGGCTTCCGGTAAGGGACGGCTGCCTTGATCACTAACGAAACAGGCATGACATTGCCACTCCTTCTGTTAGCATGAATTCTAGAACTGCCGAAAAGGACTCTGGTCCAACTGCCGGTTGTAGGAAACATTTTTCCCTGATGCTACTTCCGGACTAACCCGGCCCCGCCCAAAATGGCGCCGGTATCAATAGGAACTTACGAACACCTCGTGGTGTCCCTTTTCACTATACAAACTTGATGTTCTGAGACTTATATGATCCTTTGTACACTTGGCTAGAAAAGACAAGGAGAGCTCACTCGACGAACATTGTGAAAGGATCCCGTTAAAAAAAATGTTGATTACAAATGAACGGTGTATTATATTTTTATAGCTGATGTATAACCCCATTTATGACGCACACATACGGTATGCATATAGGAAATCTGATTGCAACTATTCTGACTATGCTTCTAAATTATGAAATAAATGCCCCCGAACCCCCAGCCAATTAATAAACGTTTTAGTTTCTTACAAATGAATGAATAAAGCTTTCCAATATTTTTATTGCTGCAAAACGACACCCCTCACTGTACGCACTTTAGCCATTGCCACGTCCGGCCAAATACGACCGCACCCCCATAATCCACGTGCTGAAATGATTTTGCAAAATAAAGGTTTTCGAAACTATGGACGGGTATTGCATGCTTTATTTAAAAAAAAAATGTGGGATCGGTGGGAGAGTTCTTTTCTGTGCACCCTACTCTGCTCTCTCTTTAAGGTTGAAAGAAGATGGTTGCCCAGCCCTGGAGGTCGGATCGGATCGACAACACGACACTCTGCCTTCAAAGTACGCGACTGACTCATGAACTCTCGCATGGAGGAAGACCTCGACTTCCAAGGATGGGTAAAACGAACGGTGTAAATGAGGGAATGTAAAAGAAGGGTGAAATGAAATGATGTAAATATTATAAAGTACGACGTTCAAAGGTACTAGGGAAGAGAGCTGACCCAAGAACCGAAGAACCTTAGAACGTCACAGCGTTGAAGGAGATTTAAGGATCCCGATAGTGAGACACATCTTTCGACTAGATACCTCGCACTAGGCACCTCTGGTTTCCTTTTTACGTTTCCCCGCACACGACCTATATGGACACACTGCCCCCCCCCCGACTCCAGAAACCATATCCCCGGGGACTCTGCCCCGAGGAGGAAAGACGAGTAAGAGGTAAGTAAAGGACTCTTGAATCCATGTATTTGAATATGCGCGAATGCTGTCCCCCCCCCCTTTTTTCCCCCCTCTGCAGGTTACATCAGAGATTACAGCCGAGGTGTGGCGAAGATCTGAAGCCTTGCCGTGTCTAATACACGAAGCAGACTAGCGCTGCAAGGTGGTGCCTAAGCGCGCCTACTAACTACTCACGTATCGAACAAACCCGTAAAATTAGTATGACCTGATAAAAAGTGATCACCCTTAAACCAGACCACACGAATGAACCCATGTCACGTATGATGCGAAACTATGAGAGAATGTGTGTGTGTGACTGAGGCGTTGACCCAACTGATCGAAGGACCAAGAATGCGAGAAAGTGCGACAAAATGGTACCTCCTTTCTTTTTTTTCCTTTTTCTCAAGGCACGTCCCCTCTACCCTGTCTAATGCTCAAACTGCATGATTACAAGATTCTAACGCAGACCCGTGAATGTCCTTTACTGTGTAATGCACTAAATAGCCTTTCTTGAATACACTGCCACCCTCTCTGTTGCACGTGTACTATTTAGCCTGCCGTTGCACTCTCTCTCTCTCCTCTCTCTCTCTCTCTCTCTCTCTCTCTCTCTCTCTCTCTCTCTCTCTCTCTCTCTCTCTCTCTATTTTTGCACTCCCACTCTTCCGAGCGATTAACCCCGAAATTGGCAAACCGCCACCCCTAGCACACCACCCAATTGGCTTCAAATACCGTCAGTATTTGCACAAAAACTTGTCTTTAATACAATCACCCTGAGACCGTGTCATTACCTCTCCTTTTCCGCTAAAAGTCAATAAACCGAGGTTGGGCCGTAAGGGAAAGGACAGGTAAGACGACAGAGGTTCCCTAATCTGGCCCGTAATAAGGGAACTACATGTCAACGGCTCCTATGTTATAAAAAAGAACCTCAGAATACGCGACCCTCCCCGCCCCGAAATTGTCGCAATACCCAAACAGTAAAAATGATCACCCCTGTCCCCGTATCAGCCGCTCCAAACTGGAGTTATGAAACTACCCCTCATTCCCGGTTGTGAGAGATGGGTCTATTTACGCCCTTACCATAAGTTTTCTATGTCCCTAGTTGTTTCCCATAAAACCCCTGTCTTTTCTGATTAAGTAATCAGGCCGTAGGAAGGTACGTAGGAACCAGAATGATGTTTTACAAGGTTAAAAGACTAGGCCGAAGTGAAGAAATCATTGAAATGAGCCCTGCCGAAAGTGAAAAATGTTTAGTTGAAAAGCAGGACGCATCGATAAAAAGAAATGTTTAGCCTATGTTCGTCCCCCAGCAAAATACCTGTTTAGTACCATGTTGATAGCACACAGAACCCTTGGTAAATATAAAACCCTAGAGAACGGCATATCTTTGTCAGGCTCGTCTTACGAAGGTGGGTCTCCATCAGATAAACTGTCGTAACTGTAATAAATAATTGTGAAGGAAAGTCATGGCAAATCCAACAGGCCCGCCATCGGTCATTTATATGTTAGTTGTGAACCCTAATATAACGGACGTTTTCGTTTCTGCCCGGAGCTGAGAGAGAAATAGACTTTTGTGATTACCTTCCTCTGCAAATTCTCTAAAGACTGTCTTTTCAAACTCGTTTAAGGGTACGGCTGTCGGGAGAGAGAAGGACCGGATGTGGGAGCACGAGGCCTGACTGCAGACTATGGAACACCTGCGACATTGGCCAAGGCGAGACCACGACAGAAAAGAGCTGCAGGATGAGGCACTGTTTTCGACAAAATGAGAAGAAAGGGGCGACCTGATGCCCCTGCTCGATGTCCAGTGTTTGCCGACAAGTCCCCGCTCTCTGAATTCGGTCATAAGCCTGCCTATCTGAAATTCTCCGTCCCCCTAGTCTGTACCCGATCTGGCCCTGCTCCATCCCCCTTTTTCCTCCGACCTACCCGAAAGAACTGCTCACATGCACCCTCCTTCCAT
Source organism: Lissotriton helveticus (assembly GCF_964261635.1). Taxonomy (NCBI): domain Eukaryota; kingdom Metazoa; phylum Chordata; class Amphibia; order Caudata; family Salamandridae; genus Lissotriton; species Lissotriton helveticus. Next base: position 1,774,115,882 of record NC_136063.1, read on the forward strand.
CTGAACTTTTTGACAATCACCTCAAAGGACACAGGGGGAAAAGGACCTTTTCGACCAGGAATGCGAGGGAAAGGTCGTGCCCTGCAACGCGAGACCTAGAATAGAGCTGGACCCGTAGCTCCACCGCCGGTGCTCCACAGCGCCAACGAAAGACAACAAAGAATACTGAGAACTCATTAACTGCGAACATTTTGACATCCCCAATCACCGTTTCTGCTGCGCCTCATTTCTCTCCCAGCCGCCATTGTATTGATTATGCACCAATCCGAATCTGATATATGTAATAACCTATCAGTTCACATTATGAAATGTACTCGCTGCTCTCGCAACAGAATCGTTTTTGTATTGCATTTCTATGACTTTCCTGCTAGACAAGTTTATCAAAGTTTATCAATAGGTCCGCCTCCTAAAACTAGAAATCTTAAAATGTATTGTTTACAACTCTTTCATCTAGGGTTCCTACTGCTTTCTTTCTCATGCCCACCACAATAGAACCGAGTAGAAAATGAACCAGCAAGATGCCTTGAATATGTTAAAGGGAGGACTGTTGAAAATTAGTACGGTTTGGTGAACATTATCTGCGCCATCTTGCCTCTTCCCCTGATGCCACACTTTTGTCGTGCGCACCCGCCATTTTAAGATGCCCTGAACGGAACAAACCCTTTTTGCATGCCGCTGGCCCCTGACATAGCCCTTCGCCCTCACTAAGCCTGCACGCTGACCAACCCCCTGCTTGCACCTGCCTTGAATCATAAACCCCTCTCCGGCGCTGCTCTGCCTCAGGCCCTCATCCCGTCCCCAGCGCAACACCTCCCTTCTTCCCTTTCATGATCCCCGGCCCTTTGATGCAAACCCCCTTTTCCCCGTGTGCCCGTTTGTCCTCCTCGTTCCCAGGCCGGCACCCAGCTCTGCCGATACTATTCCTTGCCCCTCCCCGTACAATAGAAAGCTTCCCCCATCAAAGGATCCCCGGGTTGATCAAAGCCCCCACCCCACGAGATCCGATCGAACCCCGCATTCCATGAATTGACGGAATATCCAGCTGCGCGATACTCATCACCTGTTGTGACTAGGGTGGGGACCTCTACTGTAAATGTGTGTGGGAACGGGCCCGGAGGGGGGGGTTCCGGGAATGTCTTTCCGTACATCAAAGCTTTGTCATGAGTATGTAAACTGTAATAAAAACCGCAAAACCCTGTATATAAGGGGCCAGACCTCAGACATAAGTTAGAGCACCTCAGAACGATACCTGCTGTCCGTTTTGCCGTGTTCTCCTCCGGAGAGAATAAAAACCTTGTTTCCTGCTTTCCAGTCTCCAGCGCCTGCCTCTTCATTGATTAAATAACTAGAGGGTCACAGAGGCAATACCGCCGGGCAAATATCGATTGTCCCCGACCCGAATCAGGTTTTTTTACATACGGTGCGGTGGGAGACAGTGTCAAAGGTGGCTGAGAGGTCCAGATGGATAAGGGCTGATGTTTCGGCCCAATCGAGGAGGGAGCAAATGTCATCAGTGGTGGCGAGGAGTGTGGTATTGGTGCTGTGGTTGCTTCAGAAGCTAGATTGGGAGATATCCAGGATGTAGTTTGCTTCGATGAACTCGAAAAGTTGGGCATTGATGGCCTTCTTGATGATCTTGGCTGGGAAGGGGAGCAGGGAGATGGGTCTCATCATGCTGTGTATTGCAATTTTGGAGAGACTCCCATAACATATCTCTTCCAAACAGTGGTTCCTAATTCATTTCTAAGCTCATTTATTGTTTCAAAACCCCTTTTTCCGAATTACTAGTGTATCAAAGGGGTACCAACCTCTTAAAATTTACATCAGGCCCCAAATGTAAATATAAATGCAAACTATAACTTAAAACCTTCACCAGCCTTCCCACATATATACTGAAACAATGTCCACGCAGTACAAGAAAAAAAGTAACCTTTATTGATTATGGTCGATTTTTCATAAAACATAACCTGGGAAGTGAAGCGTAAAAGACAGCTCAATACATTCAAATTGGTACATTTTAAATGAGTTGTTTTTTGTTTCGAAAGGCAATCAGGTCAGCCTCTGTGATAGAGGGGGCAATTTTGAAAGGACTGTTATGACAAAGGCGGACGATGTTGAAATCCAGTCTCATCATATTCAAGGACTTCTTTTCAGTGGCCATGAGTATGTTTTACACAACACAAATGGCACTTAACTAATCACAATTCTACATAAAAGAAGCGTTGCTTTCTGCTACAGTATGTTGACCCCTCATAGAAAAATCACCCTAATTTGCTTTTAACATTACAAGCTCTTTCAGAACTAACAACTTTTTAGTAATTAGAGGGCTTTCCACAGGCTATTCATCACAAAACAAGTTAGATGAAGGGATATGGGGCTGTCTATGTACAACCGTGTTGAATAGTGAAATTGCAACAAAAAAAATGCAACTTGTACTACAAAACCTTTTGTATTTATTGAAATTGAAAAAGGAAACCTTGTGATTTGCTGATGTCCTTACATCGAATAACAGGTTTTCTAAAGTGTAGTAAGTAAATTACTTTTTTTAAAACACAGTTTATCAAATGTCCTTTGCAATTATTTCCACAATTGCACAAGATTGATGTTTCACCATTCGTTAATGATTTTCTGCCATGCATACAGTTTATCATAGTTACTTTTATTTTCTCTGCTCTATTTCTCTCCTAACTATTACGTTAAGCACATTTTCAAAAACGAGTTGGAACCTGCAGCCAAACTTTTACCAGAGAAATGTGTCTGTTGAGTGGCATTTTAAACATTGATAAATTAGTTGTTTTATGTAGTCGAACACAGTGAACACACAGTATTAATATTTATTGGCAACTGTATACACTTATGTGCAACTTAGTAAAAACAGGGGAGGGATATTAGAAAGGGGGCCTGGCAGAATCGTCTTCCTGCTGTGTTGGGCGCTGTGAGTTGGACTGATTCTGTGCCCCTTTCCAATGTCTTTCTTGCTCATCTTTCAGATCCATGGCGGGGTATTTGAAGGCCAATGCTTCTGAGAGCTGCTGCATCTCCTTCTCCGATCACTATGGAAACGACAACAAGGTTGATGAGGTTGGTGGTATAAGAACTGAATCATATCTTAGGCAGGTGATGCCAGCCACCTACTCACTACCTACCTAACACATTGAGTCAGTGGTGAGTGTGCAAAGCATGCCAGCCAAACATGCCAGTCTTGCTTGTTATCTTAAAGGGCTACGAAATGCATATTACATTTATATGAAGTAACACTCCAGATGGAGTGGGACATAACTAGAAACATTCTTCTAGCTGAGCAAGACTGGCAACCTGAATTTTTCATGGAGTGCCCACATGGCGGAAACATACATAATTGGAATTGGGAATGCACTCCTTTTTTAATTTTCATTTTCTTCCGATGTGTGTACATATTTCTTAAATATTGCGTGCTCTGTGGGAAAGCGCCTTGCCCCGTTGGTGCTTGGAAAGTTAAGTTGCATCATTTTGGGACTGCATTTAACCCCAACCCAAAGGCACTGCTTACTACTCTTCCTTCCTTTCATATTTCGAACCTTCTTTAACCAGTTTTGTACTTTGTAATCATTAACTTGTTCACACAAGGTTCACACAAGGTTTCTCATATTCTTGATTGGCCCATCCAGATGTCTGTTCAAAAATACGTACAGACACATATGTTCATCCAGAAGCAGTGTTTAATAAAAACCCAATGCATTTCGGGCTACTAGGGCCATTCATCAGGGGTCACTACAAATAACATTGAAAAACGGATATGTTATTTCATTTAACCATTGTATATGCTCTACAACATGTAAAAAATCTATTTATGAGCCCCGGGACATCCACTCCTAGCAGGTCAGCACGTCCTGCTCCGGGTCCAGGATATTGGACCACTGGAGCATCAGCTGGTTATTGGTGTGCCGGACACCAGACCTGGGAAACACTGCCCGGTGCACCTTTCTCCACCGCTGGAGACGCTCCTGGAGCCTGTACCCAGACCGAGGCCTGCTGCCTGCTGCCAGGGTTAAGAAGAGGTGTCACTGGACAAAAAAAACAAGTGCGACCACCTTTTGTCTCACTGAATAAGGCCCATGGCTGCACCCCATGTGGGCGTCGCCTTCCACAGGAAAGGTGGTTGCAGCTGGGGTTGCGAGCAGCCTTGCACTTTCCCTTGGCCTTGGCCTTGGTTCTGGGACTCATCTGGAAACATGTAAAGGCACTGTTCTGTGCTTTAATTGCAGTAATTGCATATAACATCATTAAAGGCAACATCATTAACCATCCTGCCAAAAGATATAAAATCAAACTTTTCACCACAGCCACAAGTGATTCCAAGAATTTATTATATCTGCTCAAATGTCCATGAGGGTTAGCCTACATAGGTAAAACTGACAGGAAAATCAAAACAAGAATAAACAAACACAAAAGTAACATCAGAAAGAGAAACACCAAATCGGTCCTGGTTGTACACTTATTGGCTCGTAATCTAAACATCAGCCAACTGCGTTTCCTGGTCTTGGAAAAGGTGGAATTAAAGGAAGAAAGAGACAACTGCAAATTTCTCATACAATCCAAAACCTTTTGGATTAAGCAGATGAAAACTTTGATGCCGCACGGTCTCAATGACCGCATTGAATACAGTTGTTTCATATAAATCCTGCATCTTGCTCATCCTTCTCCTCTACCTCAGGCTTGCTTACTTGGTGACACCTTCATCCTATCTTATTTTATATTTCATTCTTCCTTTGATGATTGATCTATAATGGTATACATGGTAATAACATACACCCACTGAGGGTGTATATATTCTGCACCTGATTAGTCTCCATGATGTTGTTACCTCTTTTTCTCTGTTTACTGCTTTCTATTACTCTTTTTTTTACGGTGGTTTATTCTTTGTACTGTCATTTGATTTTCCCCATCTTCCCTGGGGCTTTATTTATTTTTTCACAATTAATTTTTTTGAGACACACATTTGTGAAATGTGTTAATGCCTCTGTGGCACTCGGAATGCATAGCGCATCACTATGGGGTTCATATTTGTACATTACTTTTTTGTTAACATCGATTGTCATACTTTGAATGCACATGCAGGACCACTATCGCATTTGTGGTTGCTGCTTGTCAAGGGCTCACACCCCAGCCCAATTTCTTACAAGAACCCTTTAATAAGGAATGGATGGAAACTGGATGATGATGTTACTTACCTCGTGAATTATACTGACAATTAAATACAACCCAAGCAGCATTTAAGCAAACTACCTTTATGTTACTAAACATTCCATCTGCCAATCAATCTTGTGTCTAGCTATTAGCCTATATCCAACTTACCTCTGTTTAGCAAAATCATGCAGATTGAAATTACTCACTGACAGTGCACTGGCAACCAGCAGGAAATAAATCTATGCTTCAGGAATGCCAACCATTCAAAAGTGCTCACCCTTTAATACGTGTTCACCCTTTCAGACATATATTGCAATTAAATATTGTACGAAGAAAACAAATTGTGATATGTTTGTATCTTAACAGGTCCGCTCATAATCTGACCTAAATCTTCCTTCCTTAGAATGGCCGTCACATTGAAATTATAAACTCAACTTCCTCCACCAAATCTATTACATGTGGCTTTCCCCAGTGATGATGATGCCTATTTCCAATTCTTTTCAGCATTTATGATGTGATCTCACAGCATTGGTTACAATTTGAAGTATATGCAGACAACGCATATATCATCTGGAAAATACTCTGAAATGAAATCATTTTTGTTGAGAAGAATGACATCAATGAAATCCCCTTTATAGGCCTGCCTGGGGGTATCGTTTAGTCTAGTTGAGGGTCTAAAATAAATGTATTTGAAGGGAACACAGATAGAAAATTTCTACAGCTAACTTTAATGAATACCTGAATCAGCATGACCATGGAGCTCTGTGAGGCTAAGAGTAAATGAAAAATATTAAAATGAAAATTGAGGGTTTTTTCTAAGAATAAAATAAGATTAGATACAAGTAATCTATTAAAAACTTTTCAAAAACAGATTTGTATTGCACATAGGCAGCATTTCACCAAGACTATTACGGAGGCACATAATTCACAATGAGGAATGGGATTCCTTCATCGCAAGAGCTATGGGACAAGTTATCTCTGTTTTTAGGTTTAAAAAAAACACAAAAATGTACAAACTTTTCATAAACACATAACCTACAGCTCCTTAAATTGTTGAGGGTCAGACTCTGTAGCCTCAAATGCAGCCAATCTGTCAGCCTTTGTCATGCTATTGGGAGATAAAATGTCTATAAAATCGGATTCGCTATCTTGTCCTGCCTAGATAGTTTTTATTACTTTTGTGGCCGAGGCGCTATTCAGACACCTCACCTCATTATGTAATCTGTATATTAGCTCAGCTTCAGTCCCTTCAATATATAAACATGTACGAATACCTACCTGTTCAAAGAAACATACATCTGATCCTACCATGTCCTGTAACAAGATCTGCTTAATGCCTACCCCTTTTAAAATATTGCAGAAACCTAGTAACATTCATCTTCAAAGCTATCTAGAACAAAATCAGTTTCTGGATATTTCTCAATTAGGCTTCTTTGCTAGCCATAGCACAGGAACATTACTGTTGACAGGTGTAGACAGTCTGCTGAAGTCCCTGGACCAAGGATGCTCAGCATACTGATCCTTTTGGACCTGTTCACAGCATTTAATAACGTTTCCCATATTATTCCTTGTGAACGTCTCAATAATCTAAGAGCCTATCACCATGCATTGAACTGGATGCTACTATTTCTTACTGATAGAACCCAGTTAGTGTATCTTGCCCCATGTGCTTCGAAGCCAGGCACAATGCCTCAGGCCGTACCTCAGGAATCTTCCATTAGCCTGATGAGTTTTACGTTTAGATGCTCCTGTTTCCTCAGCTAGTTCACAAGTATTGCCTAGAAACAGTGCCATATGCCAATAACAGGTGATCATGATGATAATCATCAACATTGCCCAGTCAAAGTTTGGAGAATGCATGAGGAAATTTGCAGATTGGATACACTTTAACTCCCTACAACTAAAGCCTAAAACAACTGAAGGCTTTTGTGGACAGAAAACCATTTGGAATGATGATTGGATTAAGAGTTTCCCCATTCCAGATGAGCATGCTACAAACTTCGGGTCACATTGGATTGCAAAATGACAATGGATGCTTGGACAATTGGAAGACAACCAGGCCTTGGGTATATGAAGAGTAGATTATGGAAACTCACTATATCTGTGACCAAGATGATTTTGAACATTCCCTGAAATGTACAGATAAAACATTTGATATTGGCTCTACATTGGCTCCCAAGCCAGAAGAATTCCATTTCCAAATCTCTGTGTCTGGTTCATTGAACAGTGAATGGGGAGGGTTCTGGTTATTTTGCCAGCACAATTGAGCCTTACTGTCCAGAACATCAGTTAATCTCTGCCGCGTTGCTCCCACTAACCATTCCAGAACTAAAACCCAACAGGTATCAGCATCGTGATTCTAATGTTTTCTTACTCTAAGACTAGGAATGAACAGCCTATCATCATTAGATTTGAGGTTAGCTTTCCACTCTTTAGGAAAAGCTTATGATGTGTCTTTTTAATCAATTCTACAGATTTCATCTATGTGCCATGGCAAGCAAACCTCTCTTCAAAATAATGCACAAAACAAAACATTTGATATCTAATAGTCCATATACATTACTGCACCCGCCTTTTGGTACAGGACTCATAATTACTTGTACAAGTGCTACTCATTAATATGTAAATCCTTAGGCATATTTACTAACAGTTCATGCCACACAGATCAGCAAGTGATGTTGTTGTGCTGTGTTCTATACAAGATAAAGATATGGCACAATTCTGCTCTCTTCTAGTGTTAACAGGTATTTGTGCCAACAAAGGATTTCTTTATATGCACTCAGTATAACATTGACATAAAAAACACCGATAGTAAGCTCCAGTAAATAGATTACAATTGATTAATCAAAAATCCAATTAGCTCATTTCCATCAGAATAAATTGGGTACAAATAGTCTTCAGAAGGGTGTCACTTTTTCATAGTATAAACTTCTCTAATGAAAAAAGAAATGTGTCAAAGGGTACAAAAGACTAAAACAATAACACAATGACTGAGGTTTGCACATCATTTGTGATTACTGATGCCTCATAGTCACTAGTGTGAGCATCTTTTCCAAATAATATACATAAACGGAACATGAAACTGACCAATACAGAAAGCAATTCCTTCATTCTTTTTGGTGTATTCATCTGTTAGACCACCTTCAGGACGATGAGTGAAAGTGTTGAATGAACCCTGCATTAACGGAATATTCCATCAGTTATACATCAATGAATGATCAGATTAAAAGAAAAACAGACACACATGTGAGTAAAAGAAAAACAAATCAGTGACTTGTCCTGTTACAAAATTGATCAAGATGAGTAATAGGACTAAAACACCACCAAAATGAAGGATTAAAAAGATGTGGTGAATAGAAGATCAGTAACTAAAACTTACCTATAAGCCTTTCATGGAGAATTCCTAGTAATGTCTAGGTATGATTTTGTTTAAAATTATCTGGTTACTGACACCGAAAAAGACGCTATTAAAGCATTCTTGAATTTAATATATGTTCAAACTGTCAAGAGAGAATGGACATAATGACCTTTTAATTACTTACCCAACAGCACAGATGTTATCTGATATACAATGTAGTTACCATTACTAGAATGGCACAACGCGCTAGTTGGGCACTTAATCAGGTAGGAATATACGTACATGCCATCAGAGGACCGTTAAAAGGTAGTTAACTGGCACAACGTGCTATCTATGGAGCATGAAGTATTCAGATGGTAAGGTACTGCAATACTGCAAGGTTTCTTAAGTGACATGGAGAAAGACAATATACCAATCTGAACTAAATCAGTAAAACTGAAATTTCAGCGTAGTTTGACATTTAGAAACTGCCCAGAGACGAAGCCAAGAACTCTACATGCAAACTGTGGTCAGTGTTCTAAACTAAGAATACGTGCTATAAGTGAGGCACATCCAGAAAAAAACATGCGTAAAAAATACATCTCATAGTGAATCTAAGTGTGCAGCCTACGGTCGCTAAATGCCCAATATGTTGACCCTGTATTATACGTGACCGTGACCAATACAGCAAAAAAAATCACCACCATTCCGGTGTTGGCTTACCAAATTAGAGGACTCATATAAAGCAATCCTCAAGGATTTGCTGAATGAATGAATGAATAAATAAATATTAAACTTATCAAGCGCTAATTTAGCCCAAGGGTGTCAAGATGCTATAGCGGGATAAATGTACCGACATAAGGTGACATGCTCAGACTCAGGTCTGTGTGAAAAGCCAGGTCTTAAAGGCCGTATGGAAGAGAGAGTGTGATGGCTGACCAGGGAGATCTTCAGGGAGAGAGTTCCACAGCTTAGCAGCAGCAGTAGAAAAAGTTCTTCCTTCCAATTTTGCTTTTTTAAACCTCAGCACTGTTAATAGATTTTTATTTGCTGACCTGAGCTGCCTAGAAGGGACATAGCACTAAAAATTGCTTTAATTCCCTCAGAGTCTAGGCCATAATAGGCATTATGGGTCAGGCAAAGGGTTTTAAAAATATTTCTACGGTCCAGAGGAAGCCTGTGCAGCGTGATGCGGAAGCCAAAACTGAGTGGTATTTCGGAAGATCAATCACCAGCCTGGCAGCGTCATTCTGCAAAAGCTGCAAAAGTTTGCACCAGGCCTTTGTTAATGCCCAAAAAGAGGGCATTAAAACAATCCAGCCTGGATATTACTAGGGCAATAACAGCCTGGTTTCATGAGGCGAACAAAAGGAACTGAGAGATCTTCCTAACGATCCTCATTATACCAAAACAGGTGGACATTGTCCTACTAATCTGCAGGCTCAAGGAAAGAGAATTGTCCACTATGTCCCCTAGATTTTTCCAATGGTATACAGGGCAGGGACAGCTGCCAAGCGTATCTGGCCACCAATCATTGGACCAGATGTCCCGTTGGTTACCAAATATCAAGACCTCGGTCTTTCCCCCGCTCAATTTAATAACATTTTCCACCATCCAGGAAGAGACTGCCTGCATACAATTTTTACAGTTTGTGGCGGAGTCCCTAATACTCTGAGTAATGGACACCAGTATTTAGGTGTCGTCAGCATAAGACAGCATCTCCAGCCCAAAGGATCTCACCGCCTTCACCAGCGGGGCAACATAGATAAGTGTCGGGCTCAGGGAGGAGCCCTGCGGAACTCCACATGCCAGGGAATTTGAAGCCGAGTAGAAATGGTCCATTTTCACTGTCTGTGCCCGATCACTGAGAAAGGATGCGAGAAGCCCCAGGGCCGAGCCCCTGATCCCTATCTCCCTGAGACGTTCAACCAGCCTCAGAGGAGATAAGGTATCAAAAGCTGCGGTAAGGTCAAGTAGGACCAGGAATGTGGTGTGCCCTGCATCCACCTGAGTCTGGATGGTATTAAATACCGCAGTTAATGCTGTTTCCGTACTGTGGTAGCTTCTGAAGCCATGTTGTGAACCATCAAGTATCTGGTGATCCTTTAGGTAGGCACTAAGTTGAGAATTCAAATAGGTTTCCAAATTTTTTGCTGGGACTAGTAGCAAAGAAATGGGACGATAATTTCTCAATTCTGTAGGGTCCATTAAAGGCTTTTTTAAGAGTGGCTTAACCACTGCAGTCTTGCAAGAGATAGGATACTGCCCCTCTGAGATAGCTGTGTTCAATACAGCGGTAAGGTGAGGAATGATAACTTCTCTTTCTATTTTTAGCACCTTCAGGAGGCAAGGGTCCTAAGGAGAACCAGATGTAACTCCTTCTAGTAGCCAGTTCGTAACATCTGGTGACATACAAGGGAAAGTGAGTAGCCTGGGTGTCTCCTCCATAATTGCACCATCATTAGGGTGGAATATAGGCTGAGCAGATAACCCCGCTTTAGAGTTGGAGGCCTCCAACAAGGAATATATATTGTGATTTTGGTACTGAAGAAATCTGAACACAGAACTCATGTGAAGCCTTTAAAGGACCTGTGACTGGGGGAGAAGTGAGGGAGTTGATAACATTAAAAAGCTCTCTGGGGGATTTGATCGACCCTGTGATCTTTAAGTAGTATATTCCCTTTTCTTCCACGATAACCGCTTTATATTCTTTCAAATGCTGTTTGTGTAACTCTCACTGTCTACACTAAATCTATGTGCCATAGCCTCTCCTGTTTGCGACACAATTGTCTCAGAGAACTACCATAAGGGGCAGGGAAGTTCCCATAGAACCAGAACTTACCAATCCAGAAGTGGAGCGCTGCTCCTCCAACGTGCCGCTGTCCCTGCAGTCAGCGTCCATGGGAGCATGCTAGCGCGCCACGTTTAAGAACTTTACAATTGACATAGACGACAGACTTTGTTGATTCTTCGCCTCGGTTATTCATAAACGGTGGCCATATATGGAAATATATAAAACGTTAACAACCGCTGCTGTTCAGCTAATCCATTTTTCAAAAGAATGGGGAGACAGGTCCCGGGACACAAGGTCAGCTGGAGCAAATACTATTTTTTAGAAAAAGAAGTGCCGGCCCTGTAATTCGTTTAATAAAGCTAATTATTTGAAGCAACAAACCAAACGTATTTTTTGATCTGTATGGTCTAATTTATTTATACCATTTACTATTTATTTATACCATTTACTTTTGTAAATGGTATAAATAAATTAGACCATACAGATCAAAAAATAAGTTTGGTTTGTTGCTTCAAATAATTAGCTTTATTAAACGAATTACAGGGCCGGCAGTTCAGCTAATCCAGGCAGTAAAACAATTGGCTTGTAACACTCACCCACCGACAAACCAGTCAGGAGCTTAATGTGTGCTTGGGCGGCCACGAGCACGGAACGTCTGCGTGGTTGTTCTGCTGTGATTGGCTGCACATCACATGCGCTGTGTCGGATTCGCTACCTGTAGCCGGTGCTACGCCCTTTTCCCGAAGGTGCCGCCTCCTCGAAAAGCTTTACACCCTGCGGTGTCTGCCATGCCCAACAAACGCCAGACGTGCAACGGATACTACTTCGTGCTGGAAAAGTTACCGGAGCTTAGGCGGCGCGGAGTGCCCGTGTCCGGGGTGCACGATGCTGTTCCGCACTGCTCTGCCGATTGGGCGGTGAGTACCTTTCCCTCAAGTTGCGTCGCAAAGCCTACCCGGACAACGTCGGGACGGGCTGCTAGTAGAGTATAAAGTCATAAAAGAGAAACTATGTATCAACCAGCTATTCACATGGCTGGGCAAGGATCAATATTACTACCTCACATACATATGCTTGTTGGAATATTCCACTGTTAATGCAAAGCTGATAGTCATGATGACTAAACATGGATGATTATGTGCCATCTGTGATTCTTTAGAAAAGATCATATGTGCCCACAGAATATATGTCATTGGGACAAGCCATGTATGTCCGCACAATTGGTCAACCCAATTCTATGGTGTTGCTGTATCACAGAACATAATTGTTGTTCTCCTTGCCTGTCCCAGCCTTAATCAGCTATGTTATCACCTCAACGAGTATTATATTCAATAAAGAAGAAAAAAAAGGAAGAAATTCTGATAAATGGTGGGTGGATGAGGAGCCCTTCTATCAGAAAAAGCCTCACAACCAGTACAATGTGCATGGGTCTCTTGTGAGAGCGAATGTAGCTAAGTGCTGGCATAACAACCAGAAAAAAACCGGTATGCTCTCATTAAATTTCACTAGTATTGTACTGATATCATGACGTGGTATGTGTTCTATTCTTTAGGCAAATAATAGGTGACAGTGCTCTTGTATTAGTTAAGAAAGAAAAGGAGACTGATGAAAGTAGAACGTTTTAAAACCTTTCACAGTGAGATCTTTCTAGGTTCAAAGTACATTAATAGCATTCATCTTTTCTCATAGTCACAGTTAATGAAAGCAATTGCATTATTATCACAACAGTATTATTGGACTAAATTATTACACAGCAACTGGTACAACAAACAACCAAGTTCCAATAAAGTTGCAGACTGTAATGTAAAAAGGGGGAATTTCATTCTTTTGTCATATAGCTAGGATAAGTCAGGCAGAGTGGGGCTACTTCACATCCCTTATTTCAAAACAGCATGTTTAAGCCTTGTATGACTTTCTAATTTGGTACTTTGTATTATAAGAACATTTCAAGCGGGATAAATCATCTCATAATAATACATATAGTTTGAACATTAAACACGTTACAATCATTGGCCCTATATACATTCCGACAAGTGGAGATTATTGTCCACTTCTCGTATCAACCAAGTTAATAGCTCCAGATGACATAAAAACTATTCAACAAAGAAAATACAGAATACAGGCCAAGGTATGCCACTCCGTAGCTGAGTTCAAACCTTTGGCTATGCCGTCTGTGCGACAGATCCACTGATTCTCTTTTAAAGTCAACACATGGTGCACATTTGTCTGTCTTTTGGATGGTATCATCACTTCCACCACCAACGAAGACATGTCTTTCTCTGAATGTTTGGTTTTAGTGTAATGGTCCACTAGGATAGCATTCTCAAATCTACATCAGATTTGTGATTGATGTTGAAGAATACGTTTCTTGACAACTTGTGTAGTTTTGCCTATGTAGTGTAGGCCACAAGGGCATTTTATGCAATAAATCACATTGCTTGTGTTGCAGTTTGAAAATTGTTTAAGTACTACCTTCAGTCTATTGATCTTAAATGACTTAGTGGTGTGTGTAGTCCCACATGCTGTGCAAATATTGCACTTGTAGTGACCCACTATCGGGACCAATTGTTTCATGTTATATACAGTGTCATTGTTGGGTGTTACATAAGCATGAACTAATCGATCCTTTAGGTTGGAACCCCTCTTAAAGGAGAATATAGGATTATATTTCAGTTTCGGTAATCCTTTTAATAATGTCCAGTGTTTGTTTATGATTTTCTTGATTTTATTCGAGTGTGTACCAAACGCTGGTACACAGACTGACTGTGGTTGTGTTGATCTATCTTTCACTTCCAGTAATGCCTCGCGGTTGTTGTACCATACATGTTTCAGAGATTTTTTTTAGCAGTTTCCCAGGGTTACCATGTGCTTTCAGTTTTTCTTGAAGTGTCTTTGCTTCAAAAAAGTAGCTCTCCTTTCGGGTACAGTTTCTGCGTAAACACAGAAACTGCCCGAAAGGTTAACCATCGTTGAGGGCCTGCGGGTGATGACTGGTATATTGTAACAATGTATTTCTTGCAGTAGGCTTTGTCTATGGAGTAGTATATAGGATATTATTTGTATCTACTTTGATAGTGATGTCTATAAAGTTCATGCTACTTGTACCTGATTCTAAAGTGAACTTTAAGTGCAGGTTCTAGAATTAGGCCATTCATGGAAGGCAATGAGATGGTCCTTGCTGCCCCTCCAAATTAGGAACACGTCATCTATGTATCTCAACCACCGAATGATGTTTGATGAAAAGGGGTTAGTTATATCATAGATGAAATTCTTTTCGAAGGTTGAGGCATAGATGTTTGCTATATCAGGGGCATAAATAGTACCCATGGCTACACCATTCTGTTGTTGATAGAACGTGTTCTCAAAAAGATTTTTTTTTCACATAGGGACATTCTCACACATTCAATAATGAAAGAAGTGGGGACATTATGTGGTCTTGGTCTTTCCTCTCGCAATTGTTCTAAGATCAATAAAACCTCATTTTGTGGGATGTTGGGGTATAGGCTTTCTATGTCCATGGAGACCAGATCCTCAGGGATAGGGTCAAAAGGATGATTCTCAACTATGTTTATTACCGCTGTCATGTCTCTGATGTACGTCACTGATTCTGTTGCAAAGGGACGGATAAAGAAGTTAGAGTGCTGAGCTAATGGTTTCAAGATTGAATTAGAAGCGGAAACAATTTGTGGTCCAGGGGTACAGTTGTGTTTTTATGTATCTTAGGTAAAACATATATTACTGGTACCAAAGGGGATTTGTTAATGAGAAAGGAATCTTTCTTCTCACTCAGCTAACCTCTGTCATTCCCTGCACAACCCAATGTGGAGATAGCATTAGCCAATTTACTTGTGGGGTTACTTGTTAGTTTCTTATAATGTTCTTCCACTGAAAGTTGTTCAACCAATTCCGATCTATATGCGTTTGTATCCCATAGGACTATACCTCTGCCCTTATAAGCTGGCTTAATGACAGTTTCCGAGAGGGTCTGTAGATGTTGTAATGCCTTTTGTTAATTTCTAGTGAGATTGTACTGAAAAAATGAGGTTTTCTTAAACAGATTTTCTATTTCAGTCAAGATGGCATTCTCGATTTCGATTTCGATTTCGATTTCGATTTCGATTAGTCTTTATTTCGAATGGTAAAAATTCATAAAAGACAATACACAATCATATACACTATAAAATTCACTAGCAATCCCTTGTACTAAAAAAGCACAAGCATGACAGTATACATAAAATACATCAAAATGGAACGATCAATGCAAGGGTGCGTTCAGTTTCTTAATTCGAATCAGCCAAGACCATCCCAGGAATCTTGCAACACAAATCACCACTATTTCAGATCTTATTACTTGCATTTTCCTAAGTGCATCACGAGAACCACTACAATTCAGGGATGCACAGATGGGTTTTAGCCACTTATTCCTAGGATCACGATAAACAGGGCAACCAAAGAAGAGATGACCAATGCTTTCTTCCTGGTCCAAACACCAAGGACATTTGCTTCCTGACTTCGAATCCCATTTAGCAGTAAAGGAGTTGACTGGCAAGGTGCCAGTACGAAACTGATGATAAAGCTTACGATCTAACACCTTGGGTATCAAATCCCAATACTGCTCTAGTGCAGGAGTGACCTTGTGCGACAGAAATATTCCTGTTAAATTAGTGTCCAGGGATTGGGATACCAAAATAGATTTTTTCCATGCCCAAAAAAGAGCTTTAAACTCAGATTTGGATGGAAATGTGGACCCCCCTGGATTTGACCAGAGCTCTGGAAGGCCCATCATATGTAGGGTGATTCTAACTTCCCTAAACCAGTGTAGTTTTTGCGCGCCCCATAGTGATTTAACCTCGTCCAGTTCCCGGGCAAAGAGACTAAGCTCGGGAGTGGACCAAAGGCGACGCCAGAGTGACACTATACGATACTGGGCCAGATCATTAATTGGTCTACAACCTAGGTCTAGTAGCAAAGGTTTTATAGGTGCAGACTGTGGAAGACCAACCAGGTTCCGTAGGAACCTATTTTGTGCCACAGCCAAACCTGATAGATCTTTATGACCCCAGACTTCGGCTCCATATAGGGTTGCGGAAAGGACTTTTGCCTCATAGATCTTAAGGGCGGGGGTGATACGTTTTGTAAACGAGTTCTTTTGCTCAAGAACCAAACAACCGGCCAGCCTATTAAATTTTAATTTAGATGTCTCCAGTTGGGAGTTCCAATCAAGATGCTGATCAAGAGTCACACCAAGATAAGTCATAACTTTGACCTGCTCAAGTTGGACCCCGTTTAGAGACACCGTACAGGTTGGGGGGGTTTTCTTACAAAAGACCATAAATTTGGTCTTTTCAACATTTATTTGTAGGTCGTTTGCATTACAAAACTCCGAAAATCTATTCAGGGCAACCTGGAGCCCTCCTCTTGTTTTAGAAAGAAGGAGGGTGTCGTCAGCAAATATAAGCATAGGATATTTGCGACCACCCAACATTGGTGCATCGGACTGGATATTGTTAAAATAATCGATGACCTGATTAATAAACAAGAGGAACAGGGTGGGTGCCAAGACACAACCTTGTCGCACCCCACGTTGTACAGGGAAACACTCTGTTACCTGGCCCTGGCTGCCCCATCTTACCTGGGCGAAATTATCCTCGTGTAAGCGCTGAACGAAACTCAAAAGCTCTAAGGGAAGACCCATTGATCTAAGAGCTTCCCATAGCTTCTTCCTTGGAACTAAGTCAAAAGCCGACTTAAGGTCGACAAACGCGGCGTAAATTACGCCACCACCCAGCAAGACCACTTTCCAGAAAAGAAGTGAGAACCGCAGAACCTGGTCAATAGTACTAATGCCAAACCTGAATCCTGCCTGCATAGGAGAAAGTATGTTATTGGTGTCGATCCATTCCTGGATTCTTACTAAAATCATCCTAGACACAATCTTCTGAAGTGCATCGATCAGACTGATTGGCCGATAATTATTTGGGATGGAGCGATCACCCTTCTTATATACTGGCAGGATTTCCGCACCTTTCCAGGATTTTGGGATCTCTGCGCCTGCGGCTATGTAATTAGCCAATTGCGTGATATAAGGGACCCATAAACCAGGATTTAGCTTAAAAAGATCAGCGGGAATGACATCGAGGCCAGGGGCTTTTCCCGACTGGACTGACTCCAAGGCTTGTGAGGCATCAGTTTCCAGAAAGATAAGTCTATCTCCTGGCAAATATAGAGGACTCTGTGGGAGGGTTGCTATTGTGTGATCTAGGGCTATATTTGGGTCATTAAATTGTGCTGCAAAGAATTTAACCCAAGATTGCGCTGACACGTGATTATTGGGTGTTTGGGCGACTGAAGCCCTTCCCCTCCTCACAATCAGCCAAAATTCAGTTGGATTGGAGGACTCACAGGCCCTAAGAAGAGCGAGCCAGTAAGAGTCGTCCCAATCCCTCTTGGCCACCCAAAGAGTTTGTTTATAACGCTGCCTAGCAACCCTAATATCTGCGGTGTTCCTAGCCTTGACAGCCTCTATTAGGCTGCTATGAGCTACTCTGCAGCTCTTGTCATACCATTTTTTGTGCGCCTTAATGGGGGCGGCTTTAGAGGGCTTAGTAAGGAGGTTTTTTAAACTCATAAAACACTCCTCATGGAGATTGATAAAGGCTGGGTCAACTGCACCAAAAGAGGATAGTGATGGCATCTTACTCCTCGTGCTCCTGACCTTCTCCTCTAACTCGGCAATAAGCGCTGGATCATCCAACACTCTGGTCCACTTTACGCGTCGTCTATTGTCACACAGGACCACGTCAGATGTCAGGCAATTAGTTCCACAGGCTTGCTCACCCAGGCCGGTGACCAAAATCTCGAGTGAGAGAGGATTGTGGTCACTCTCTGGACGGGGCTCTACCACCATATCGCGCACAATCGACCAAAATTCAATATTGATCAAAATGTAGTCGATACGGCTGGAGCTTAAGCCATTGTCAAAAGTATGTGTCCCTAATCTATCAGAGCGCGTGCGCCCATTGACAGCCCGAAGGCCCCGTTCCAAACAGAGGCCCAGCCAATGAAGTGCTGCCTCAGTACCCCTGACTCCCTTAGAGATAGTTAACGGAGGAATATTCCAAGCTGTGTCCTCCTCAGCGCCCACGTCCTCAGCCAAAGTAAGTATAGGCTCAAAGGAGGAATTCAAATCGCCCGCTACCATAACGATCTTATCGGCAGTGAGGTTCTTCAGTGCCAGGTCAAGGTGGGATGTGGATGGCATTCTCAAATGTTACAATTTCCTAGGCAACCATCGTATTTGTTAGAAAAAAGGTAGATGGATTGCAGAGACCTGTGGTATCATCTAAGGATACTGATAAATTATTGACAAAAAAGTTCTTAAGTCTAACAGACCGAAAGAACCTGTATAGTTCCAGTTTTGTTTGAAACAAATCATTTCTGCAAGTTGGTGCAAATGAAAGACCAGCCAAAAGAACAGCAATTTCTGATTCTGATTATATGTGTTTTGACAGAATAAAGATAAGAATAGTTTGATGAGAACCTACCTTTCGTAAAATTGGTTCCTCGTCTGTCTGAACCCTGGTGTGTACTCTCCGGGGGGCCGACCCACTCCGATACTGTCCTAAAAATGCCTGTCGGGAGGTGGATGGTAGTTGATCGTACTGTTGGCGATATGAGTTCTCAGAGAACTGATTGCTACCTGTATCAGAGTTGGTATCATGAAATGTTGCTCTTTTGTGAGGTGGTTGATTAGGGTTTTGAGGAAGGTTCTTTCTTTACTATATCTCTTGATATCTTTTTGCAATTTATCAGTATTTTTATGCGCGTTAAATTCTTCAAACTCCTTTATTGTTAGTGTGATCGTTTCCAAAAGGAGCTTGGTGTTTGGTAAGCTAGTTTTTTTTTCCAGATTCTCAATTTTTTTAGAAAGTAGCTTTATATGTTTTAAAGCAGTTTTGATACTTAAAACCATTCAAGTGCGTGAGCACTTGTTAGCTGAATAACAAACCCTTCATCTTCAGTGAAGATGATCGGTATGTTCCTATTTGGCAACCCTGTGGGAATTATATTGGCTACAAGACAGTTTGTTAGGAATTTAGCAGGCACCTCTTTTCTAACCAATTTCCTCTTTAGCCTTTCTAATTGATTCAGATCAGATTCATATGGTAGTTGTGTTATAAGGCCCCTGTTCCCTAAGAGGGACGGACCGGAGGCTATTTGGAGAATGTATTAATCCATATACGAAAGAGTCTCGGCCTCAGACATGGATGTGGTGAGGCCTACCAAAACAGATAATCAAACTCGAGTATAGCAAAACCACTTATTAAAAGTGACCAACAACAGACAATTGTATGCACAATGTACAACAAGAAAAAGAATCACAGATGGCACACAATCATACATGTTTAGTCATCATGTCTATCAGCTTTGCATTAAGAGTGGAAAATTCTAACATGGCCGCCGTTCACGCATATGTCTTTGAGGGAGTAATATTGATCCTTGTCCAGCCGTGTAAATAGCTGGTTGATACACAGGCTCTCTTTTACGACTTTATACTCTACTTTGAGTGTTCCATGCTGATTTTTTATCGCCTTGATTAGCTGAACAGCAGCGGTTGTTAGCATTTTATATATTTCAATATGGCCGCAGTTTATGAATAACCGAGGCGAAGATTCAACGCAGTCCGTCGTCTATATCAATTGTAAAGTTCTTAAACGTGGCAGCGCTAGCATGCTCCCATGTTTGCTGGCTGCAGGGACAGCGGCACGTCGGAGGAGCAGCGTCCCATTTATGGCCTGGTAAGTCCTGGTTCCTACAACAACTTCCCTGCTCCTTATGGTATCTCAACAGCATTATGCTCGAGGGTGCAAACTAAATAATTTTGGTTGTTTATCCTATAGACGGTTGCGAACACGAGATTAAGCAAATCTTGAGGATTACTTTATAAGAGTCCTATAATTCGGTAAGCCAACACCGGAATGTTGGTGATTTTTTTGCTTGTAATCATTACGATCACGTATAATAGTGGGTCAACATATTGGGCACTTAGCAACCGTAGGCGGCACACTTAGATTCACTATGAGATGTGTTTTTTACACAAGTTTTTTTCTCGATGTGCCTCAGTTATGGTACGTTGTTTACTTACAGCTCTTAGCTTCGTCTCTGGGCAGCTATTACATATCAAACTACACCAAAATTTCAGTTTAACCGATTACTTAACATTGGTATATTGCTTTTATCCATGTCACTTAAAAAACCTTGCAGTCTCACAGTACCTTACCATCTGAATTCTTCATGCTCCATAGAGAGCACGTTGTGGCAGTTAACTACCTTTTTAAGGCCATCTGATTGCCTTTACGTATATTTCTCCCTGATTAAGTGCTCAACTAGCGAGTTGTCCCATTCTAGTCATTGGAACTTTGTTGTGTATCAGATAACATCTGTGCAGTCGGATAAGCAATTGAAAGGTCATTATGCTCATTCTTCCTTGACAGTTTGGAGATATATTAAATTTATTCAGGAGCTCTTCAATAGCTTCTTTTTTCGTGTCAGTGATCACATTAACCATTACTCGAAATTCCCCATGGAATGCTTATAAGTAAGTTTTAATTACTAATATTCTATTCACCACATCTTTTCTTGGTGATATTTCATCCTTCAGTGCCTTCTGAAGGATGTGGTTTTGTCCTATTACTAACAGGACAAGTTACTGTTTTCTTTTTCTCACAGGAATGTCTATTTTTCTTTTAATATGATCATTCATTGTTGTATAATTGATGGAATATTCCATTAATACAGGGGTCATACTACACTTTAACTCACCGTCCTGAAGATGGTCTAATAGATGAATACACCAAAAAGACGGAAATGTCGACAAATATAATATCTATTTCCTCAGACTAGGCTTGTTGCAATGTCCAAAGCACTTTCCACATTGACTGAAAAACGAATTTGACTCTAACTGCCGTCTATGTGGGACACCGCAAGAAGATATGCGGCATCTCCTCTGTACATACAAAGATCTAACAGAGGAAAGGAGACAGCTTTTAAAACCTCTTTTCAATCAGAGATACATCCGTACACGGAGACAGGCCGTGTTAGCGTGCTTTGCACCTGGGTACACACAGCTTAACTGCAGGTTTGTGAAATTTTTAGGATAAGTGGAGAATAAAATGCTAAATCAGATCAGCATTTCAGCTGACGAGGAAAGAGACTGACGCTGTTAGAATAATGCTTGCTTTTTTAATGGACTGTTAATACTATAATGTCTTTTGATCGATTTTAATATTTGAACTGGCAATGAGATATTTGTAGCAATGGTTTTAAGTAACTCTGCTAAATTAAATAAACTTGAAACTTGAAATTATTTCCTCAGTGATTTGTTTTCTTAACCTCGATTATTGTGCGTTGTTTCCTTCTTTTGTACCCTTTAATAAATTTTGTAATTTGAAATATTCACACCCGTCTGAAAAGTATATGTAGCAAATTTATTCTGAGGTAAATGAGCTAATTGAATTTTTGATTAATCAATTGTAAGCTATTAACTGGATCTTACTATCATTGTTTTTTTATTCAATGTTGAACTGAGTGCACTGAAAGAAATCTCTTGGAGGCACAGATACCTGTTAATAGATATATTACCCATGCCTCCAACGGTAAATTGGGTTCCCCACTTTTTCTTGTTGTAGTCTTCTAGTTTTGGCACACTTGTGGGAACCTAGCACCAACGCAGATACCCTAGCATCATGGTGCAATGGCGCCTTTGTTGTGGTCAGGTAAGATTTTGTACAGGAAAGAATTACTTCCTGCAGAGAAACTATGATTTGAGGCTAATTCCTCTTTGCAAATGTGCTGTTGAATGCAGCACACATGCAAAGAGGAAAAACCTGGAGAAATGCAGTTATTTCTACTCATTATGTCAGGGATTTCACCCTCAGGTAGGCACATATTTTTGTTTATAAGTCTTTGTAAAGATGGGTGTTAGATCTGGGGGTCTCTAGTTGGTAATGGTATATACCTTTATCCAAATAGGGAACCTTACTTCTAAGTCCGGATAAGGGGATTATACTCCTAAATAACCCCTGCTCACCTGCTTGGTAGCTTGGCACAAGCAGACAGGTTTATCTCAGAGCAAGTGTGTTAAGTATTTGTAATACAGTGAAAACACAGATGGAAACAACACAGGTTTTATCAAAATAAGTATTCTTTATATAGACTTAACACAAGACCACAAACGACAAAAATCCACAATACTGTACTTAAGATTGACTTAAAGATGGTAAAAGTTACCTAGTTCAAGTTGGTGATAAATGCGACAAAGTTCTCAACAAAGTACCTGGATGCGTAACGCAAAATGAACAAAAGTCTCGCAAAAGGGGAGATGCGTCAGTTCCGTGATCTGGGGGAGATGATGCGTCGTGCCTCAATGCTTGCGCAGAGTATGGGATGCGTCGTGATCCTTACTGGTGCGGTGATGATGCGTAGGTTCTCGGTTTCCGGTCTGGTTGCGATGCGCAAGATGGCGCCTCGATGCGATGCGACAATCATGGTGCGATGCGAGAAGATGGCGCCCTTGATATGACTATGCGACGATGATGTGTAGACGCCCTGGCAGCCTAGTGATGACTGTGTAATTTGGAGCCGCGACAGGCCCTGCGACATGCTTCCCCTGTGATGCGATGGCGACTCTCTCAATGGCGTCACATTTCTCCAGTGATGCGACAGCAGGCAGCTTTGACGAAGACACGCTTTCTGGGAGATGTGGCGGTGGCACGCTTCTCCGGCAATGCGACGATCTCAGCTGCGGCGGCGTCACGCTTCTTCTCATTGCGATGCGCTTCCAGCTCCCTGCGACACGCAGGCTCTGCAGTTCCCAGCGAGGAAATTCAAGGGGGAGCTGGAGATTAAGTCTTTTGTTCCTGAGACTTCAGCAGGAGGCAAGCACAAATTCAAGCCCTAGGAGAATAGTCTGTAGATGATGAAAGTCCTTTAAAAGTTCCTTCTCTTTTACCTTGGCAACCAACAAACCACTGCAGGCCAACCCAGCAAACAGCACACTGGCAGAGGGGCAGTCCAAACTCCTGCAGTTTCCTTGGTTCTTATCCTTAGAAAGAGGTTTCTTGTTCCCAGAAGTGATCTAAAGTTCTTGGGTCTGAGTCCCAATATTTATGCCCCTAAATTCTTTGTTCTCTGAAGGCAGAGAGGCCTCGGCCTAGTTCAAACCAGTTCCTGAGCACTCTGTTTGCAGGACTCCTTCTTTCCATCCACAGTGCAGGGCAGAAGCATCAGACGCCCCACAGGATGTGGAGCCAGCATTGTGGAGGGGAAGACCAGCCCTGGAGCACTTTGTTGACATGATTCCTTCTCTTCCTTCACAGTGCAGGGCAGAGACATCTGCTGCACCCCAGGGGGTGGAGCCAGCATTGTGGAGGGAAGGCCCAGCCCTATTCAGATCCCAGGTGCAACTACTCCCTCCCATCTAAAAGCAGATCTCTCTATTCACCACTGGGCTGACTCATTCTGTCTCCTAGAATCCCCCAGCCCTGTCACTCAAACTCCATACAAGGAATACCCAACCTAGCAGAGGCAGGCTTTGGATAGTTAGACAAGAAAATACCTAATTTCTAAAAGCGGTATTTTCAAACACAGAATGTTAAAACCAACTTTACTAAAAGATGTATTTTATTATTAGAGTTCAGGCATACTAAATTTCAATTTCTACCATGTTCCCTGAGTCAGTTAGGATTATTAGATGTAATAATCTAACTGCCCATTCTGGCCTATGCAGAACAGGTAGCCTTGCAATAGTGAAACACGAAAATGGATATAATTCACTATTAGGACATGCTACACACACCATGGCATGTCCTACCTTATACTTACAATGCACCCTGCCCTTGGGCCTACCTTAGGGGTGTCTGATATGAGGAAAAGGGAAGGTTTAGGTACTGGCAAGTGGGTGCACTTTCCAAGTCGACATGGCAGTCACAAACTGCACACAGTCCTTGCAATGGCAAGCCTGAGACACACTTTACAAGCTGCTTCTGTGGGTGGCACAACCAGTGCTACAAGCCCACCAGCGGTACAGCAGCATTTAATTTACAAGCCCTTGGCACACATGGTGCACTTTACTAGGATTTGACAAGTAAAGCAAATAACCCAATCATGGAATCACTAATTAGTACATCAATTTATCATAGGGAGCAGTTGCACTGTGGCACTGAATAGCAGTGGCACAGAGCCTAAAGCATATAACCAGCAAAAACATATCAAAAACAGAGGAGGCAATCTGACAAAATGGAAGGGATACTCACGCCTATGATGCCAGGTCTAACAATGTGTTTGTCACAAAATGCATGGGAAGATGAAATGGAACTCCAATGCACCAATCATGTATCAACTACCTTACACAAATTGAGATTTGCGTGACTTTGTAAATCTCAAAAATAAAAGTGTGCTTTGGGCTGTGTCAAAAAAGTTGCACACACAAATTTCACTAAATCTGGGCCGTAGGTCTTACTTCCGTCCCTTGACCTGTCTATTAGTACTGCCAAGCCGCTTTTGCAAAATGCTAGTACATTATAAGTCAATTTAGTAAATAAATACGTGTATCGCCCAATTTCATAGTTCTTATTTTAGCAATCGAAACAGTTTCTGTTTGCTATATTTCTTTAAAAAAACACTTCTCAAAAGATCATACTTGAATGCCTGGCATAACTTATCGTACCATTAACCCTTACATTTTGTAGTCTGGTAAGAGAAAGTTTTAGCAGTTATATTACAATATCTGTAATCATGTTATTGATTTGAGGCTAAATCCTCATTACCTCCTGGCCCCTCAAAAAAATCCCACCCAGAGATTGAATAACAAAAAACAACTACATTCAAAGATATATATGAAACACAATGTAATGATTACTGTTTTAGACGTCCTTGTTCTTTAAGTGTAATCTGAAGAAATAGCTATGTATTCTCCTTTTCTAGCCCTAATCCCCTAGTTGGTCATGTATTGCAAACAAATATGTAGCTGATTATGCACTATGCATACAATAACATCTTCAATACAGGGGTTAGCCCAACATTTCTCTTCCACGGCTGGCAAATTCTTGCCTACACAAGATGGATTAAATTAATATTTGCAGTGTAAAGCTATAACAAACATTAGTGGTCTTTCTGCTGTAACCTGTTTACTATCCAGTCGACTGACTATTGATTATAGTTATATTAGAACTTGTGATTCCTGCAATTTTTGGTTCTGTGATTGTAAACATTTATCAAGTAAACATACTGATATGTTACTAAATGGTATTAATAACTGTGAAAGGAGCTGAATTTCATCTTAGATTACTAATAGATCTCAAACAACTGACCCCAACGTCTGACTTCAAACATGTAGTTCAGGCACTAGACCTGTTGAGACTCTACTATGGAAAACCCAACTATTAGGGCATATAAAAACACATCAGGCTCCCATCATTGCAATTCCCCATTATACTACCAGAAGGAAGAAACGTTGTTTACATATCATCTGTCCTTATTTCATTAAATTGGCTCCACATCGAAGCAATGAATGCTTTAAAACTAGCCTGCATTACTCAGAGGCAGTTCATGAAAGTACACCAAACTATATTTCAAGCAAATGCTTGAGATCACAGCTATGAAAACAAATACAAAACACTGAACCTCTCCTTGTATAGAAAAGCCCCAAGACAATGGAATCACATCCCTGGAAAATCAGGATGATATAACAACACACTCTATTAACAAACAAACTAAACACTCTGTTGCTCAGTCATTCATTAGATCTACTCAACACTATTGCTCAGACAACACCTCTAACTAGGACAACAAGAGACAATTGTAATCTCCACTGCCCATTTCATCAAATCGGATATTAGTAGGAATCTTTTAATTCCCTTCTGGCTAAATCAGACATTGACTTTGGCTAATCGGTATTGGAGCCTCCTTCATCACCCAACTCACAGTTATGTCCTTCTTTATTACAATTTGTTTTTTATCTTGGAAGATTGTACATTCTCTTATAATGAATGTTTTTAACAGATAATGTCACTTTATACAGTGACACTGTTAATCCTTGACCACTCATTTTTTGAAGTGACATAGTATTCTTTAAAAAAAAACATATTATTTGACAAAATTGCAGTAGCATATATACATAACTACATTACATAATGAAAAATACATTGCTTTGACCAAAAATAGGAATCAACAGAAAATCGACACAGAATAATAATACAATCCGGCCAATAAACCAGCACCACCTGTACCTAAAGCCCAGCTGCTATATATTAATTAAACAGAGAGACCCAGGACGAAAGCAGCCCCCAAATCACCCTCCCTTTAATTTGAGCCCTCCTACCTTCTCGTTCATAAAGTGCATTTTGTAGATTGTAAATATGTAGGAAGTATCCCTTCCATTTGCTGAAAGGACAGAGGTAAAGGCTCAAGCCAAGCGGAGGCCCGCAGAGCTAAAAAACATCATAGCTATAAAAATTAGCTCTGCACTGACCCTCCATTTGATTCATCCACCCCCAACAACATAAGCTGAGATGACAGGGAGATATTCACTTGAAGGCAGCATGGTAACAGACCCCGCTGAGGTTAGAGAGGCATTTAGGGAATTCTACTCTGATCTTTATAAAGCCTTCCACTTAGGGTGTGCTCGGGTCTTAGAGGCATATGTGGACTCAGGGAACTATAGTAAAATTACTCAGTAGGAGAGTTCTCTTTTAGGGGCAGATATTTCATCAGAAGGGTTTCAAGAGGCACTCCAGGCTCTCCCATCTGGAAAGGCTGTAGGAACAGATTTTATTTCTCTGGAGTTCTACCAGGTTTTTTATGTAGAAATGCATTAGGAGATTTTGGACCTTTTTGAGGAAGGTAAAGTTTGGACACTTCCCCCAGGGTCCTGTGGTACTGCAAATGTATTTTTTTAAAGTCAAGGTTCCTACAGCTTTGGGCTCTTATAGGCCAATTACATTACTAAATAGTTATGTTAAGCATCACTCTAAAATGTTTGACAATCTGCTAGGCAGTGCAATACAGCGACTAGTGTCAGCCCGGCAGCATGGGTTTGTCACAGGGGAGGGGACCTCGGTTCACGAGCGGTGAGTAATTTCACTGTTTAACACCACTGATATTCTAGCGAAACTCACGGGGGTTGCACTACTTGACGCCAAGAAGACTTTTGGTAGGTTGTCGTGGGATTACCTCTGGCAGGTTAAGGAGGCTAATGGCCTGGGGGGCCTTTATTTATGCAATTTGGGCAATGTATCATATTTCTATAGTTTATTTACAAATAATGGGAGGTGAGTCAGAGCCCTTTTTGATCAAGAGGGGAACAAGGAATGGTTGCCCCCCCTTGCTATTTGCATTACACATTGATCCCCTTCTCAGGAGGCTAGAAGACTCTCTGAACAGCTTGCTTGTCAGTCTGCAGGGCATTGATACTAAGATTCTGATCTATGCCGATGATGTGGCAATAATCATCAGTGACCCAGACAGGGCTGCCCTCTCTGTGGAAAAGATAGCAGAAGAATTTGGGATTCAGTCAGGGTTTTTGTTAAATAGAGTCAAAACTCATGTATTCATAAATAGACATATGTCTGCCTCTGATAGCAGGATTGTAGTAGAAGTTACATTTCTGGAAGTCAGTATTACTGCAAAAGTGGAACGTATAGTCGATTTAAATCTGATCACTATTATTAAAAAAACGAAGAAGGATTGTAGCCGTTGAGAAAATCTGATACTTTCAACAATGGGGAGATGCAATCTTGTTCAAATGATGTTTCTGCTAAAGTTATTGTATGTATTTCACACTATTCCTCTGGAGAGTGATAATGAGTGGTTTCAATTAATTGAAAGATTGGTGGCTAGATTAATCTGGGCCCTTGGGAAGACCAGGAGGGGAAATGCATTTGTGTGCCTACCCAGAGACAGGGAGGCTTGGGGCTCTCCAACTTTAAATTATACTATCTAGCAGCAGCATTGAAATATTAATGCCCTTTATTTAATAATAATGCAACTGATGGAGGTATGGCGGGTTATGGGAGCCAACATTCCGTTCAACACCCGTAGGAAAATAAAGCCTTTCCTTCTGCCATAGGACATCCAGCCTGAAGTTCAATCCTTAGTTATTTCACACTTGGAATATAGATTGGTGACCCTTGCTGAGCTACCTAAAGCTAGTTTGGCTCCTGTTAGAAATGGGATTTCTGGTTGGCTAGGGCAAGCGCCTAAGCAAGGCAGAAACCCCCACTCTAGTCAGGGCAAGGGAGTTACACGCTGAAGATATCCCCTGCTCCCCCCCTTGGTAGCTTGGCAGAGCAGTCAGGCTTATCCCAGAGGCAATCTGTAAAGTGGTTGCGCAACACACACACACACACAGCATTTAAGCTCACAATCCTTTCTCATCGTGTCAACAACTCTCCTAACTGCCTGACTCAAATGCTTGACCTCAAGATGGGGGCTCTCTTTTGCAATTTAAGAGCGAGCAGCATAACTAGACAGAGAAGGACACAGATCCAGGTGGAACCAGGTGGTAGACCTAATTTACCCTGCAGGAGCAAGTAGCTAAAATTAATACGCCCAGTCCTCTTTGGCCATTCTTTGATCCACCTTATTGCAATTCACCCGACTTGCTTGACCAAGCTGCCTATACCTAATATGGAGGATGACCACCGAAAATGAATGTTTACATAAGTGCAGCAGTGGGACTAGATCAACTGGCCTTACATTGTTTCACCTCAAGTAAGCACCTCCTCTTACATCTACTCTTACTTAGGCCACAATCTTTCTAGGGCTCGCCTACCCCTAGAGGGAAGGTATTTTGCGGCAGGTGAGAGTTTTCAGTGGGAGGCAGACAAGTTTATCCAAGTCACACCTGACTGGTGATTGACTCAGCTTCACCCTTTGGCCTTAAAAAGTTCTGATAGCGGTGGTAACTTTTCCTTGCCTAGACCAAGGAACTACGGTGGTGCGCTTGGCTCTCCTGGGATCGAGCTGCAGGATGAGGTGAGCGACGCATCACAGTAACTCCAGGACTGGTGCGGCAGATGGAATCTATGACAATGCCCCCAGGCCGAAACTATTTGAATGTTTTTACTGACCGTGGAGCCCGAGCAGCATGGCCGATGCCCCGTAGAGCTGCTTAGGCAGCTATAGAGGAGTTTTAGCTCTGGTTCACCCCCTTGGCCAGCACCTACCCAGCCGGACATTGGACATAGTTGTTCCTCATCTCTCCATTATGTTTCCTTCCCTCCGAGCCTCCTTTTGTCCTTGGTATGTTAAACTCTTCGAACTCATGTTACTGTGTAACACTGTCTTTTCCAATAGTATTTTGTGCTCCAGTAACGAATATAATTTTGTAACTTGTGATTCCTCATGTAAAGCGCTCTGATACCTCCTGGTCTAGCCAGCGCTATATAAAAGTCTTCAAATAAATACATAAATAACAGCAGCAACGCAATAGGCCCATCAAAAAAGAAACTCCACACAAGGTTATATCAAAAATACCCTTTGTATTACTCATAAAACACGTTAGAACACAATAACATGTATACAGTGTGCCACCTGGCACTAGGTATGACTTTACAGGGGATTATATACATTACAGAGCCAATCGGGCCACTGTCATAACCATTAGAATATACAGTTAGTGAAGCAACCAGCAACTACTAGCAAGCTAGGCTTAGCATAAACACATTACGCCTAAACATCATTAGTATTGCATCATAGTAGTTACTATCAGCGTGCACACTTTAATAAAATCACCATCACGGTACATAGTTTACAACTAATGTTACATATAACTCCCTTACATGCAAGCATTAGGCTTTAGATATAAACCTTATCACTGCACCGGTGGAGTGAAAACTGGCAATGTAGCTCAACGTATATACTCACATCAGGTCATAAACTGGAGTAGTCACCATCAACCAGGAACTCTCCTGGTCATGCAGGCATTCCCCCGCAGGAGTTGCTGAGGTCCACTTGACCCCCAAGCTTGAGGCCTCCAAAAGTGAAATGTAGCTCCCCACAACCTTTGGCGCAGCCGCTGGGGCCAAATGCGGCAGCTACCCATGACCACAGTGCTCCCTTTTGCAAGGGCCCCCGACAGTTTGGCAGGCGGCGGGGTGACTGACAACAGCAAATGCAGTAGTATGTGCTTCTTGAGGAGGACACCCTCCTCCCATCGGGGCCCACTCTCCACACTGGTGCAAGCAGAAGACTCTAGTTAGGTGGCAAACCACAGAACGATGTCTCTGCCCCTTTCATTGGCCTCAAGCAGTCAACCACACTAATGGAAGCCCACAAGGCTCTTCTTCCTTTCTTGGGTGTGTTGTCCCACTCGGCCTGCCCACGACCAGGCTCAGATGCTGCCTGGCTTCCTCTCATGTGGGGAGGGTCCACCCACAGTCAGTCTGGCTTTGCTTGACTTCTGGAGGTTCCTTGTCTGCTTCCCGGCCGGAACTTCTTCAAAATGCAGGGCGGCTGGAAACCAGCAACAATATCCCAGGAAGGTAATAGAGAGGGGGAGCACTTCTGGCCTCAGATCCCCCCCTCTCTTCCTGGGCACACATCAAGCACAAGCAGCCTTTCCTACGCTAGCTCCTAGGCTTCCTCTTTCTCTCAGGATCCCCGCCCACAACTAGGTGCTGTCACGCCTGTCTTCCAGCGGCCCTGGCAACAAGCACTACTCCTTTTGGAGACCGAGTGAGGGGTAGGCTCCCGCCCCGCCTTGGGAATCGGTGGTGTTTCTGCCAGGGGGGGCTCAGAGGCACATAGCACAGTAGTGCTCTACCCTTTGTAGAGCACTCACACCTTGCTGGCTTCTTTCCAAGAAGCACTTCTTCCAGTTCGCGGCACAGCCCGGATTGCAGGGCAAGGGAAACACTCCTATCTGGACACTCAAGGGCAGCTGGGAAGCTAACTGTGCTGCTCCAGGTCCACAACAAAAAGAATAGCGCTCACCATGCGCTGTATGCAGATGCTGGTGCAGGCCATGGGAGCCCTCTGTCCTGCGTATTGGTCCCCCAGCGGTTCCTCCTGCAGCAGTCTAGTTCCCAGTAAGCAACCATCAGCACCACTTTCATGGGGTCACATCCCCAATATTTATACTACATGTGTCCTTTCCTTTGATCTACCCCCCTGGCACAGGTCTAAGCTCAGTCAAAACTAGTTCTGGAGGGAACATCCATACATTTGTTTATTTTGCACAAGCACCCTCATTGTTAGTGTAGTCTCTGCCTCCAGACACACCACAGGGGGGTGGAGCCAGCATTGTGGAAAACAGTCACAGTCTTATTCAGGCCCAGGTGCTACTAAAAACACTGACGCCAGGTCAGAACAAATTCCAGGTAGAAGGCAAAATGTTCAGGGATAACCCTGCAAAAAGGACCAAGTTCAACAGCTCTGTTTAGAGACACTCTGAACTCTTCGGCCAGACTCATCACAAGCTCCAGAAAACATGACCACAATACACCAGACCTAATTCAACTAAAGTGGTTGACAATCAAAGCTAGGATATGAATCAATATAGATTGCCTGATGAATAAAGCTATTCACTACAACATCCCCATTCATCTGGCAAAAGAATTTGAGTCATCTGTCTCGAGCCAGAACTTAAGACGCTCTATCTCCCTACTGTTGAAACCTCGCAAATTCAATTAGAAAAGAACGTACAATTGTGATGTCTCTGGTCTTGCTCAAAGAATATGGAAAGCTCTTCCTCCAGAGATCAGGTCCAACCCATCTTCTGCCTCTTTCAAAAAACATGTCAAATTGCTAATCTCGAATGACCATCAACAGCATTAACACGGTTCCCTTCTCAATCTACCTCTGTCTCCGGTTTTGATACTCTTTTATTCTGTGTCTTCAAATTGTTATTGTTTTCTTTTCACATGTCATTTTGATCTACTGACCTGCTGAAACTTTACAGGTCCCACTAGACTGGCTGATTCCCAGTGCCCATTTTGACCTTGTTTGTTCCCCCCCTTTTGAACTTGTGGTTGTTAAATTACCTCATGTTTTTCATTTTGCTGTTGTACTCATGCTTACGCCACTTTGTACAGCACTCTGATACCCGTAAGGGTCATGTTTGAGCTATATAAAACTTTTCAAATAAAATAAATAAATAACTAATTTAGGAGCTGTTGATGGGGACAGCTGCTAAGGGCTGCTTTCTGAAGGTTTTGAGTCGAGCTACTTCAAAAGAACATTATTTAAGACTCTGATCACTGCATTTCGAAACTGGGTGGATGTCCAGAAAAAACTGGAGGTCGGCAGATATTGTAGATCTACTTCCTGCTTAGGAATGATCAACTCACCAGAATATTTCGAGACAACTGTGTAGCTAGATGGGAACAAGGGGATTTTGGTAGGATTGGGGATCTACTCGTGGGTAATCATATTGCGTAATTTGCGGTGGTAAGTGGCAGATTTAATATTGGGCCTCAGGACTTTAAAAAAAATGTACAGCTCAGGAATTTTCTTTTGAGAAAGGCTGGGGGATGTAGCTGGTTTTGCATGGATTCCCCTGATGGAAATATTAACAAAAAGCACAGGCCCCTCAATCTTGCAATTATGTGGCTGCCTGTTGGAGGGGGTTCTGGACAATCTGCATATGCAAAAAGAAAAATGGTGGGCGAAGCTCGATCTGTTGGACTCTGGCTTCCTGAAATCAGTCGAGTTGGGCAAGTCAATTTTGTGTTCGTCGAACCTGCAATCACAACATTATAAAAAAAACTTTTATTTGTACATAACACCAGCGAAAATTGCTTAATGGGGCGTGGCTGCGGGAATTTACTGCCCTAGATGTAGTGCATCTAAGGCTGAGCTGGTTCACATGTTCTACACATGTCCCA
The DNA here is from genome assembly GCF_964261635.1 of Lissotriton helveticus. NCBI lineage: Eukaryota > Metazoa > Chordata > Amphibia > Caudata > Salamandridae > Lissotriton > Lissotriton helveticus. The sequence goes on from NC_136063.1 coordinate 1,774,149,063, forward strand.
GCCTAAAATCACTTGCTGGAAATTGTAGGTTTTTAGGTGAAGTATTGACCACGCATTTATATTGTTCTCTCTGTTTCCTCTTATAGTAGACCTTGAGGTAAAGAGTTTGGGCACCATCCTGTCTTGTTCACACTATATAAAACTGCTAGGTAAAAAAAATGAATTCATTTCTGAATATGTTTCCTAACAGTTGGAATCATTGCCACCTTAAAATTTAAATCTGACTTAATGCACACAACCAAACTATTTTTTGGATAACCCTAAGCTGAGTCCAAGATCATATAAAAAATAATGCATCCAAATTTGAACAAAGGAACTCATTGTTTTAACTCAAATTGGGATGCATCAGTAAACTTGGGGAGATGTCAATGTTTGAAATAAAATATAAATGATAGCTTTTGAGATGTAATTATGTAAGTCTGTTTACTGATGTGTGACAATTATTTTAATCTAATAGCAATTATCCTAGAGGCTTTAGGTGAAATGTGGACACTATGGGCAAATTGACGGAACCTATGGTACAGTTCAGTATCAAAGATTTGAAAAAGCAGATTTTCACAAATTCTAGATGACATGTGATCCACATCTTGGAAGATATTTTCAGAAAAACATAATTTTCAATTATTTTTCCTATCAAGGAAAGCCTAAAAATGTGCCCTTAAATACAAAAGTTAGTGGGTTTGTGTTGGAAAACGAGGCAGCATCTGTGAGGCATGCACAAATAACATGACACATTTGTCCTTCACTGGGAACCAAACACCCTAGGGCAGCGCCTGACTCTCAAAGGGTAGCGTTGCAGAGCAGTCTGAGGCTTACTGAAGGGAGGTGGTGTGGGCTAGTAATCGCCATTTACAGGTGCGCAAATATAACACTCAATAATTGATTGTCCAGTCTGTACTTTGCTTTATAAAAGTAAGAGTACATTTATTAAACACACACACCACTCAATACTGTACACCAATTTACATATATACATAAGCTGTTGGAATTACTTAGCAACATTGCATTACATCTCCACCCCTCCCACAGGGGGGGGGGGGGTCTAGGTCCACCACTCCCATGTATGCACATCATCTTGCCCCCAATGCAATTAATTGAACCTATCCTGGAGCGAGGGCCCTGCACACTGGCACCATCTCAGTGGCGTCCCCCTCCCATTACCTCAACAAGCATTAAACTGGGATACACCTGCCTTGGTGACACATGACCCTGACCAAGCATCTCCTACTGACCCTAAAGTATACACCTCTACATCTTAAGGGGTAACAGTCTGGGGTCTTCAACTAAGCGCAGCAGCAAGACTACATGTTTACGCACACTTTAGAATGACAGTACTCACACATTTGGATATCATTAAAATTGCATTGCAATTACAGCCCCTAAAGGCATCACAGATGATCACAGGATTAAGTTGTAAATACCGTCAGACACCCTAGCAGGAGTGTCTAGCCACTTAAATCCCTTTTGCTTGTGACATCACCTTACACCAGCGCTTCACATTGAACATCAGTCCCTCTAAAAGAAATAACCATTAATAAATGCATTTCAGTGCAATTACTCCATTTCACCTCCAGGGTTCGAGACATCTCCAACTCAGCCCTTCAATCTTTGATGCACTTCCCAGTGTACCCCCAGCTGTAGAACAAAAGTTCCAGCCTAGGAGGTGATGCAATCTTCGCTGAGAGTTGAGGGGTTATACTTTTTAAATCCTCAAGAAACTTAAGGTGGAACTTAGTTTTGTGCTGGGGGCGCTGCTCCAGCAGCTCCCCGCAGCACCTTTTCACACTCAAGGGTGACCCCTCTCCTCTGGGGGCCACCAAAATGCCAAAAACAATCCATTCCTCATGCCTTGCAAGGCATCATGGGGTGCTTCAAGCTCCTGACGCTTTCTGGGGCCTCGATGCGGGTGGGACCGGGCCCACGACCAAAGCGCGGAGTGGACGGGTGTGGCCTCCCCACGTCGCATACCCTTACCCGGGTAAGGGTATGCGACGTGGGGAGGCCACACCCGTCCACTCCGCGCTTTGGTCGTGGGCCCGGTCCCACCCGGGCCCCTGGCTCCTCTTCCTTGTTCGGGGCCCCGGTCCCACCCGGGACCCCCGCAGGCTCTCCGCGTTGGAGGGCAGTCCCCGGGACCTGACCCACCCCTGGGGCCTTTCCTGGATCAGCGGCAGAGCCTCACGCGCTTCGCCACCAGGGGGCCGCAGGTCCAAGGTCGCTCACCGTCTGGGGGCCATATCTCAGCCCCTGGAGGTCCGATCTGCCCCATTTTCGCATCTTCTTGCTCCTGGTGGCGCCCCCAGCCACTGGGAGCACTCTCCTTCACTCTCCCGGTCTCCAAGAGGGTGCACTCTGCAGGGAGCGGTCTGCACTGGCTCCCTGCGCCAGCCTTTCGCCTGGCTCTCCTCCTGCGCCTCTCTTCTCCCTGCGCAGAGGCCCTGCTTCTGCGCTCCGATCCTGGGCGCTTCTTCTGGTGCTATTAGGGGCCTGGGTGACAATCAGGGGGTCTCTCCTTCCAACTGCTCATTGCCAGGCTTCAGCAGCTTCCACCTCAGCAGACCACACCCCAGAGAGAGCTTCTCTTCCTGTGCAAGTACTTTTTAAAAGTTGAGTAGGGGGCTGGCAGAAAGTATCTGTGGGTCCTATCAAACAGCGACACATCATTTCCCTGCCCCTGCTCCCTCCTTCTTGTCCAGCCTCTCGGTTTGTTCAAAATGGAGTCCTCCAGTGTCTCTGGCCACATGGCTTCTGAAATCCAACTCTTTCCTTCTTGGTGCAGTCTGGTGCCTGGCACCCAGTGACAGCTGCTAATGGGTGAGCCTGTAGCCCCACCCATCTTCTTCTTTGTGGAGAGGAGGCCCTAGCTTGTGGAAGAAAGGTTATCAATCCATCCAGCTGAGGTTATTCCTCAGCCTGGGTCTAGTCATGGCTGGCTCAGAGAAGTATGACAGTTCTGAATGACCCAAAAGCAGTACATATGACTTTGGACTCTGCAGAATACTTATTTTCACATACTCTACAATGGACTTTAGTGCGTGTCTGGAATCTGTAGGCCTTGTGGAAGTCGTTTTAGCCATGGGCCCCACATCCCCATTGGGAAATAATGAAGTGAAAACACAGTAAAACACACTGACTTTCCCTGGCATGTTCCTTCCGAGGGTATAAAGCGTATTCCATGTCACCACCCAATTCTGCATAAGTCCTGCCACACCATTCACTGTAGCTGCTCCTGGACTGCGCACGCTCAGAATCTCCCCTGCGCAGCTCCTACACGTGTGCACACGCATGTACACCCGTGTCTGCATGTAACCAGCACGGTGTCCCATACTCCAGCTACTGCGCAGCGGCCTAGTCAAGCCAGACGGACACCAGTATAATCTCCATGCAGTCTCCTTCGTTATGAGTTCACTGTGGCTGAGTCCCAGATTATCAGGCTCCCCCACAGTAAAAGCTCAAAAATTAGGTGCTCAAAAAGCGAAAAATCCGGGCGGCCCCTAGTGTCAGAACCACCTTCTAACACACGCCGCGCCCAGCTGATTCCTACAGGGAAGAAGTAGCCATTCTACATGGGTACACTTCCCGTAGTCAGCGATAACTAGTTATAAGGGGTTCTGACCAGACCCCCCTTACTCACCAGTTATCCGCTCGGACCACCTGCTTCTCCCATCCATGAAATCTCCACCCATGACAAGGATCCCAGACTACCCTAAGAACCCTCCAGGCTCTAGGTTAAATACCTCAAGGTCATTCATGGTCTACATGGACTCAGCCTAACTAGGCCCACCTTTGCCCTTGGGTATGCACACTATGCCTACCCCTTGTCTGGACAAGGGTACAGTGCTTCAGCACTGATGCGGTCTCCTGGGATAGGTCTACATCCCATCCCCGGGTCACAAGCTGGTCTCCCTTCCAGAGTTTGTTCCAACCAGGACCCTCTCTCCGTTTTGGTCCTTGCACCCTAAAGATGCAACTTCTCTGGACCCTCACCCTTAGCATGCCGCTGAGGTCATTTTGCTGCCACCACTCTTTCGGGATGACTGTCTTCTCTAAAGAAAGCACAGCCACTCATGCTTTTCCCACATAGAAAAGCTCCTCTGACCACTAGCCTGACTCTACAAATAGGACCTCAGACCGGCCTTACTACCACATTGACAGTGCTAGGGAGGAACACTGAGGGTGCCTCGTCAGACCCCCTACAGCTCATTCCTCCCGTCAGTAGCTTCACACGGAAACTACCCCGGGAACTTAGACCTCTTCCTTGTTCTCCACTGAGAGAACAGGGCCTATGCACCCTTCCCTCCGAGAGGCACGCTCTCCTCCCGGAGTACCCTTAGAGAGCCAGTGGGCCCGAGTTAGCTAGACCCAGGCCCACTTCTCATGGCTCTCCCCGGTCTCCGGGCAGCGCCTTGGGAGACCGTCCAGGGACCTACATGGTCCCTGGATGGCCTGCACCACCCCTTCTGAAGAGCAGGGTCCCTTCACTTAAGATGGGCCCCACCTGCCTTCAGGGTAGTACTACCACCCTCAGCCAGGGACCCTAAAGATCCCGGCTAGGCCTGCACCACCCCTTCGAGAAACACAAGGTCCCTTCACTGAAGATAGGCCCCTCCTGTGTTCAGGGTTTTACTACCTTGCAGAAGTCCACCTCCTGCCTCGAGCTAGGGGAACATCCGCATGCCCCTGGTCCTTGGGTCCAAGTCCCACAGGACCTACCTGACTGGTTACCGGCTAGGCATCGCCCAAGCCACCACGTCAGATTCCCTCCACCAGCTCCTGGTCCTGGGGTTCAAGTCCCACAGGAACTACCGGACTGGTCACCGTCCACCACTAACCCTTCAACTGAAAACTAGGGAGCACAACCCTCCACTCAGATCTTCACTGGGTCAGTTACATAGCCCACCTAGGGGCTACCACTACACACCATCACTCAAGAACTACCCTCCTTTGGGGTCACCCACTACCAGGGGCCACCCCTGGGTTGCTCACCTCCCCACCAGTTACCCTGGGGGCCTGCCGAACACTCAACTCTACTACATCCTCCTCCCACTGTGGGAAAAGTTTGTTGGGGTCCCCCACCATGGGAACCCCTGGGGGTTACTACCCGGAGTAAAGAAACCTCCTGCCTCACCCTTCCAGTGGTTTTGGCCTGCCCCAATAGCAAGAAACTTTCAGCGGGGAAGGATAGCTAGGGCCCCTTCTGTGGAAACCCTCGCTGCCCTTAAAAAGTGCGGGAACCTCCCAGGACCCCCATAAAGGTCAATCCACCCCTACACCCCCTCTGTGATGTAGGTATCAGTTGCTGTCCCTATCTCTTGAGGAGACACCCTCCTCATGCAGGTGTAGTGCGTGTAGTGTTAGGGTTCAAAGATGTACAATATGGTTTAGAACATTTGTTTGTAATCATTTCCTGGAAAGCAGAATCCCGCTAGCACATGATACTCAACATAGCGCTGTCATATCAATACAGTTCACATTTAAACCATAATATCTTCACATGACACATAAGGGCGCAGGGCTTTTCTTTCCCATACTTTTAGCTCACATAAAAAAAGACATTGAACCCTTGTCAGAGCCTTGCGCTCTTCCATTTGCTCATTACTGCATAGGTAATGTGTGGCTAAACTGGACTTATCAAATGCTATGATTGCACACCAGAATGGGATACTATGTTTCCCGCCGCTAGACACCAATGTTGGAAAACGAGGCAGCATCTGTGAGGCCAGAACAAATAACATGACACATTTGTCCTTCACTGGGAACCAAACACCCTAGGGCAGCGCCTGACTCTCAGAGGGTAGCGTTGCAGAGCAGTCTGAGGCCTACTCAAGGGAGGTGGTGTGGGCTAGTAATCACCATTTGCAGATGCGCAAAAATAACACTCAATAATTGATTGTCCAGTCTGTACTTTGCTTTATAAAAGTAAGAGTACATTTATTAAACACACACAACACTCAATACTATACAGCAATTTACAAATATCCATAAACTGTTGGAATTACTCTGTGACATTGCATAACATCTCCACCCCTCCCGCAGGGGGGGAGGGAGGGGTCTAGTACCACCACTCCCATGTATGCACATCATCTTGCCCCCAATGCAATTAATTGAACCTATCCTGGAGCGAGGGCCCTGCGCACTGGCACCATCTCAGTGGCGTCCCCCTCCCATTACCTCAACAAGCATTAAACAGGGATACACCTGCCTTGGTGACACATGACCCTGACCAAGCATCTCCTACTGACCCTAAAGTATACACCTCTACATCTTAAGGGGTAACAGTCTGGGGTCTTCAACTAAGCGCAGCAGCAAGACTACATGTTAAGGCACACTTTAGAATGACAGTACTCAGCACATAAAAAGCGGTAAAAAGCGGATCCCCCAGTGATCCGATACCCATGCGTATCCTTAAACGGATCGCAGCCACCATCGCCACACCGGTCACCGACCTCATTAATGCCTCGCTTCTCCAGGGAGTAGTTCCTCCAGGCTGGAAAGGAGCTATTGTAAAAGCTCTCCTCAAAAAACCCCTCCTAGACCCGGCAGACCTGGCCAACTATAGACCAATCTCACTCCTTCCGGGACTGAGTAAAATCACGGAAAGATTAGTCAATCAAAAACTGTCCCATTTCCTTGGAGTCCAATGGCCTTCTCCGGAGCTCGCAAACTGAAGTACTGGGTTTGTAAGAACCCAGCGGTGCCAGGGAACACACCCTAAGACTTCGAGTGCTTCCTGTCCCAGACTACAGAAACACAGAGTCTTCTTGGTGAAGTCAAAGATCGAATTTATTGGCTGCAGCCAGTAACAGGTATCCTAGAAGTACAACACGGTGTATATTCTCAGGAGACTGCTCAAACTTACAAAGCCAGCCTTCTCTTTTTATACAGAATATTATGCTTCAGGCAAACATTCCTTGTTTTACAGTTGACCATTCACATATTTTCACTACAAAGAAAAAGCAGCATCATGATGACAAGCATATTTTCAGTTTGTTCAACCCACAGTAAATCACCCGGCAAGGCCCAACATTTTCATCAGATATCGACGGACCCCTAATAAGTTCGGGCACCTCCTCCTCGTAAAGCAGGTCATAAAGTAAGGAACAGAGACAGGTGTGTGTAAGATTAGGCGTGGTTTGTGTGCGATAATAATACTAATAATAATAATAAATCATTTTTAAAGCGCCTGGCTACACCATACTGTGTGTCCCCACGCTAACTGCTAAAATACAGAGATCCAGAGGCAGCTGTTAAGAGAAAAATCTCAGGAGGGGTTACGTGTTGGGAAACAGGAGAGTTTTCAGTTTACCCCGAAATCTCAGTTCAGATGGCTCCATTTGCAGATGGAGCGGGAGCGCATTCCAGTGTTTGGAGGCTAAATACCTAAAAGAGGTTCCTCCCATTTTAGCCTTGAAAATTCGAGGGATTTCAAATAACATCATACCAGATGACCTAAGGTTACGGGTCGGGCGATGTATAGTAAGGAGATTTTTTAAATATTCAGGGCCTTTATCCTGAGCAATGCAATGAGCATAGCAGAGGGTCTTAAATTTGATCCTCTCCCTGACCGGAAGCCAGTGGAGTTTGGCCAAGGCAGTTTTTGCGGAGGATCTCCGCGATAGGCCGAGCACAAGGCGTGCGGCGGCGTTCTGTACACATTGCAGTTGGTGTAAGCCCTTCTGACTGAGCCCAATCAAGAGGGCATTCCCATAGTCCAGATGGGGAGTCACTAATGCATGGACAATGGTTTTTCTGGCCTCGATAGGAAGGAGATCTACTACTTTGCGAAGGACCTTTAAATAACCAAAGCATCTTCCTGTTACCCTGTTGACATGGGTCTTGCCGGAGAGGTCTGAATCCAGCATGACACCCAGGTTTCTTATCGACTCCATGGGAATGGGCAAGTTGCCTAATTCAGTAGGCCACCATTCTCGGGACCAGGCAGAGGATGTTCTCCCGATTAGCAGTAGTTCGGTCTTTTCGCCATTCAGACGAAGACAGTTGTTATCCATCCAGACCGCTACTGCCGACATACAATCTGAGAAATTGGTGGCATTCTCTCTTCGGTCAGGGGTTAGCTTAAACACCAACTGGGTGTCGTCCGCGTAGCTAACCATGCCCACCCCAAAACCATCTACAATGTGTGCCAGGGGTTCCATGTATATGTTGAATAATGTAGGGCTCAAGCTTGAGCCCTGTGGAACCCCATGTCTTATCTTCCGAGGAGATGATCTGAAGGGTGGGCAGTGCAGCTGGAAGCTTCTGTCAGCCAGAAAGGAGCGCAGCCACGCAAATGCTGGCCCCGTTACCCCCATGTCCGAAAGGTGAGACAGCAACGTTGAGTGCAGCACGGTATCGAATGCTGCACTGAGGTCCAACAGGACCAACGCTGCTGTCTCCCCTTCGTCCACTATCTGCCGAAGACATTCCGTCGAGTATAGAACTGCCGACTCCGTTGAGTAGCCTGTTCTAAAACCCGACTGAGAGGGGTGGAGGAGAGCTTCTGCTTCCAAATACTCCATGAGCTGTCTGTTCGCGATTTTTTCTATTATTTTAGCACAGAATGGGAGAAGGGAAATGGGGCGGAGGTTTTGGAACTGAGAGATGGGAATGTTTGGCTTTTTCTTCAACAGTTTTCCATTCCTTTGGAACATGGCATTCCTGAAAAGAGAGTGTGACCATGTGACTGATATAGTCAATTAATGTACTTTCCATAACTCCCTTGCACCGGTTCGGTGGACAGGCGTCAGTGGGGGAGCCGGACTGTATCCCATTGATAATACTTAAAAGTTCATATTTGTTAGGGGATTTAAAAGTGGTCAACTGGGATTTGTGTGTAGAAATAGGTCTAGTGTCCACATTGATATTTGAGAGGATTTTTTTATCTACAAAGGTAGCATGAATTTTATCTACCTTATCAACGAAGAAGTCAGCTATCTGATCACATATCTCAAATGAGTGTGTGTCTTGAGTTTCGAGTCTCGAGGGAATTGTGAGTTTCTTGTAGATGCTAAATAATTCTTTCGTGGGGTTGTCTGCTTCCTTAATTCTGTTTTTGAGATGGAACCTTTTCTCTGATCTAACCAATTTCTTGTACTTTTTTTGCTCAGTTTTGTAGTGTGTTTTGAGTTCAGGAGCGTAGCTTTTTCTCCAGCTCCGTTCTATAGTTTTGCATTGGGCTTTGGCCATTCTGAGTTTCTCTGAAAACCACGGCGCTGCTTTAGATTGTCGTGCCGGTGGTTTGGATGTCCAAGGGGCAACCTTATCTAAAGCTTTCGACATCCACAGCTCATAGCTATCCCAGGCCTCCTATAAGGTGTTACCTAATGTAGGGGGATGCTCAGCTAATATACTAGAAAAGAGTTTGCGATGAAAGGTTTATGGCATGTTGTGCCTTGATACTAATCTTGATCGGCCACTGGGAGAGGAACTGACCGAACAGGTTTGGCCCCGGGCAGTGGAGTCAGCTTGCCCAGGTCGTGCAGAAGTCAGCAAAAGTGTGCGTGTCCTTCAGACCCGTTTTTGGCCTTAGTCACCGGCCTATGTGAGGGCAATCACAAAATGGCTGCCGTATACAAAATGGAACCTGAGGGTTCAGGACGGAATCTCGAATTAAAGGGTGATTTCGTCATCTCGAATATGCTGAAAATGCTTGTGTATGATATACTAGTCATTCTCGGTCTGCTGGTATAAACATCGTCATGATACGACGATGTTTATGGCACGGGTCCAGAATTTTCAGTACCACAGACCCTCCTTTTGCCCTTACATAGGCAATAACCTATACTCATGCTAATCTGAGTTCAGGTCTATATTCATAAAGTCATTGAGATGTTGCTGTAGCATCATCCTATTACTTAGCTCGTCCCTCGATACAGGTTTCCTTACACACGATGTAGCACAGAGGCCACATATAGCAGGAGCACACTGTACGCACAGACAGAACAGGAAAAGAATGGCTAAGATCATCCCAATGACCATCAGAATCTTCCATCCCCAGGCTGAAAACAGTTCCCAGAACCACAATATCAACGACCAATCTCCTTTATCCACATGAATGGATTCAGAGATCTTATGTAGTTTGGAGATGGCCTGGTACACTGTTGGAGCGTTATCTGGAATGAAAACACAGCAACTCGATTGGATCACTTTACATACCCCACCTCGGTCTGCAAGTATGACGTCTAACGTGACCCTGTTCTGAAGGGTCATAAGGCGATCCAACTGGAGCTCAGCCGTCAAGTTACTAAGGGCACCGGCAGTTTCAACTACGGTGGATTCAACCACTCTCGTCAATTGTCTTATGTTCCTACTGTTAACGATAGGTCCCCAAAACGGCAGAAAACCCTTAAAGAAGTCTCCAAATTCTTGTCCTGCAGTGTCTTCTTTACTGAAGACGCCTCTAACTATCCTTGTCTTATGGTAATCTGCCGCAGCTGTGTAGGTGGGAGGCAACAGGAATGAAACAAAACATGTGCCCGAGAAGTCAGGGGGCAACCATGTGTAGGCTCTATCATGACAGATGAAATAGGTACCCTTAGCTGCTAGGAACGAAGGGGAAGTCCGAGATGCAAAGACATATGTTTCCGTGCAGGTACTTTTTCCTAACTGAGCTCTGGGATTCTTGCCATTACCTTGCAGACATAGGTGACCCTGATGGGGTACAATCCAAATCGGGGAGGATCTCTTATCTCGCTGTTTTTCACTCAGAGTAACTCCATATCCGGTCACGTTCCATCCAATATATGCTAGTGTCTCATCTCTCGGGATAGTCTCATAGGAAGTATCTTCCCTAATCATATCTACTATACCCTTAACTAGAGCACTATTCTTTGGATTATCTTTTTCAGAACGTAGGTGGTGGACTTCATGTGCATAAATGAACATCGTTCTGTATGCCCACACAGAACCATTATGGCTGAAAGGCAGGACCAGATAAGGGATACCTTTATCCGTTGTGTGAGGCATGAGACCACACACCCAACAGTTAGTCCTGTTCATTACTAATTGGTGTTGGTGCAAAAGCTGAACGAAGGAGTTATTAATAAACTCTAATCTCCTAACGGACTCATGTTCAGGAAAAGGGTGAAAAGAATGTGAGGGAACAGTAGAGGGAGGAGGTATGGTCTGTGTAGTGGGTGCAAATGTCACTCGAAAAGAGAATACAACATATCCTATTAAAAACATCATTACACTGAACAACATAAAAATGCATATTATCAAAATGCTTTTCTTGTTCATCATTCTACATATTTTAGCTTTAAAGTTCATCTCTATGGCAGGTCTCTCCATCTCGAAAAACTCTATCCTCTCTAATTGCTGCTCGCGATGGTAGGGTGTTCTATGCTAAGGAATGCTTCTGTCAGTCCAGGGCAACTCCGTTAGACCAACCAGAACCGTTGACCTAACGTCTTCGGCTGCACTCCAAAGACTTCGGCAACCACGACCCTACAGCTGAACCTGGATGGTGGTTTGAAAAACAAAAATAAAAAAAGTTTCTCAGATGAGAGAGCTGCACTTTTTAAAAATAGCAAAGAAAAGGCAAAAGAAACGTATTAGTCCATAGTTCTCGGCCTCAGGTTATAGCGTCTTTTTCCAGGTAATGTCTGGTCTTGGAACAAGGGTTCAGGCTCTGTAGTGTCCAATCGGATTGACGGTGACACAGCCTCTTGCAAAATATTGTCACTTTCACTTTCAGAAATTGTTCCTTTTACACGTGCATCGCTGAAAGGCAGAAAACAGGGCACAGTCTCAGTCTCGGAGTCAGCAACACCCTCCTGGACCCATCGGTCGTACGGCAGAGGCAAAGGGACCCTCTTGCAGTGTACGCCGTGGATCCAGTTTTTCTTTCCTTCCACTCGAACGGCTGATCTCGTTGAGAGAAGAACTAGGTGGGGGCCGGTCCAACGGGGCTGGTCATTCTTTGTCCGCTGAAAATTCTTGACCAGCATCCAGGATCCAGGAGTAATAGGATGTCCTGGAGCTTCAGAGACCTGAGGCAGAGTATTGTGAACCTGTTGGTGTAAAACACGCAATTTAGCCGTCAATTCATAAAAATAATCAAGCAGTACAGGGTGTTCGATCTCACTGAATTTTGTCGGCCTGGGCACTCCCCATATGTTGGCCGGACGGCCAAACACAATTTCATAGGGACTAAGTCCCACTCGCGAATGCACAGTCATTCTGGTTGATAGGAGTGCCAAAGGCAGAGCGTCAGGCCATTTAAGGCCAGAGCTCGCTTGGATTTTGTCCAATTTTAGTTTTAGCGTGCCATTATAGCACTCTACTAGTCCAGCTGATTGGGGGTGATTTGCAGTGTGGAATTTTTGCTGGATACCTAGCCCTTCACATACTTTCTTCATCACTCAACCCACAAATTCACTTCCCTTTTCACTCCAGACCATTCTCGGCATTCCAAACCTAGGGAAGAACTCTTTGACAAGGGCTTTAGCTGTGGACATGGCAGTGTTGTCCTTCAGGGGATATGCTTCTGCCCATCTTGAAAAGGCACAAACAACAACGAGTACGTATTTCAAATTGTTGCACCTTTCCATGTGGATGAAATCTAGCTGCAAAACCTTGAACGGATACGTTGGAGGCGCAAAATGACCAGCTGGAGTTGGGGTTCCCCTACCAGGATTGTATTTCAAGCACACCATGCAATTCTTGACCACATTCTCCGCACACTTAGGAATTCTAGCATTTTGCCATACTGGAGCCAACAACTTACAAATCCCTTTCACACTGATGTGAGCCATTCCATGGGCCATTGTAACCACTGCAAGCACATATGCATCGGGTAATAACCATCGCTGATGTTCTGACAATTCAATCCAACAACCATTTGCATCCAATTTACCCGTACTATCTCTCCACAGACTCAACTTTTTCTCTGTAGCTTCAGCTTGAATAGATTTCACACTCTCTATCGTATCCTCACACATTCCAATGTCACCAACCCATCTCGCAGGGCATGCAAGATACATTCGGCTCATCACATCCCTCGCTGTTTCTTTTGCGACTTCATCAGCAAATACATTTCCACGACCAACATCATCAGCCACCTTCTTGTGTGCACTGCATTTTACAATCGCAACTTGTAAGGGCAACGTAAGTGACTCGAGAAGCTCATTCACCAACTGACCATACTGAATCTTGGCTCCATGCGAAGTCAGGAACCCACGTTCTTTCCACAATCGTCCAAAACTATGGGCCACACCAAATGCATACTGGCTGTCAGTATATATAGTTACTTTCATTCCTTTTGACAACACACACGCTCTTGTAAGTGCAATCAACTCTGCTGCTTGAGCTGAATTATGTGGGATACGTGCAGCTTCAACAATCGTATGCAAAGTCGTAACAGCGTATGCTGCAGTCGTATCACCATTCGGAAGCTTGAAGCATGAACCATCCACCCATAAGGTACCATCACACTCCACAAGAGGAGTGTCTCTGAGGTCTACTCTCCCTTTTGTTTCTTCCTCTGTTTTAAGAAAACAATCATGCTGTTCAGAAACATCTGTTTCTGCTACAATCGGCAACAACGTAGCTGGATTCAACGTGTTGCATCTTTTTATGTGCACATGACTCGCTAAAAGTGTCAACTCATAACCTGACAATCGAGCACTAGTTAAGTGCTGTGTCTTGGTCCTATTTAACAAAATGTCCACTGCATGTGGAACCATTACGATTAACATATTATTCGTCACTAAACCAGCAGACTGCCGATTAGAAACAGCTGCTGCCGCTGTTGCTCTCAAACAACTCGGCAACGCTCTAGCTACCGGATCCAAAGTCGACGAAAAATACGTGCATGGACGTTGCTTGTCCCCAAAAGACTGTGTCAGCACTGACAATGCACAACCTTCTTTCTCATGGACATACAGTGTAAAAGGCTTGCTATAGTCGGGAGTACCCAACACAGGAGACGAACACAATGCATCACGCAATTCGGAAAAACTTTTCTGACAATCTTCAGACCATGGAAGGGGATTCGGTGTATCTTTACAGGTCAATGCCACCAAGGGTTTGGCCAGTAAAGAAAAATTTGGTATCCATTGTCTGCAATAGGATGTAATGCCCAAGAAAGCGCGCACTTCTCTCTGTGTCCTTGGCACACTCAATTTTGCAATTGCCTGAATTCTTTCTGGGGTCAGTTTCCTTCCCTCCTTAGATAAGAGATGACCTAAGTAGGTCACTTCTTGTCGACAATATTGTAACTTTGAAAGGGACACTTTGTGATGTAAATCAGACAAATGACGCAACAATGACAACGTTGCTTCTTTGCAAATTTCCTCAGTATCTGCAGCGATTAGTAAATCGTCAACATACTGAATAAGGGTAGCGCCATCATGTAAAACAATTATATCAAGCTGCGTTTTTAAAGCCTGACTGTATATCGATGAACTCTCACAATAGCCCTGGGGAGCGCGTTTGAACCGGAAGCTTCGTCCTCCTAAACAGAAGCCGAAAATATCCCAGCTCTCCTCGGCAATCGGGATGCTGAAGAAAGCATTCTTCAAGTCAATCACCGAGAACCAAGTCGCAGAAGCTGGAATCATAGTCAATAGGGCAGTGATATCAGGAACGACTGGAAATTGTGGCACGACGATTTTGTTCACCTCTCTAAGATCAATCACAAACCTGTAAACAGGTGGCTGAGAAGGGTCAGTACGCTTCAAAACGGGCAAAACCGGGCTATTGCAAACGTTGCCTCTTGTCTCCTCAATTACTTCTTTTTCAATCAAATCATAAATGATCGCTAGCAGCGCTTTTTCACCTTCACTAGAGATCTTGTATTAGGGAATACGTGGCATTTTAACATTCGTTTTTAATGTCACAACATATGGCGGTATTTCCAAAAGACCCACATCATTAGGACCAGTAGCCCAAAGAATATCAGGAAGAAGCGACAATTCTGTCGGAAGTTTATCCTTCGACAAATACATTGGGGAGACCACTTTCTTACCAAGTGTAAGCTGTACTCCTGAAGGAGAACAATACAAAGTTGCATACAATCTCTTCAACAGATCCAAACCTAACAAGTTCTCACCACAGCCTGTCGTCAAATTCACAAGGTCCAACAGAAAGGGACATAGGACTAGAAATCGGGTTCCTAACCGGGGCGCCAGAAAAACCTACTGAAACATTCATTTCGCCGGACAAAGGTGCGAGAGGGAGTTTAGAGTGCATAATAGAACTCTTTGTAGCACCAGTATCCAACAGAAAAGGCTCTGACACACCTGATGTAATCACCTCAACATACGGTCCACTCTGATCTACTGGAACTGAAACAACTCCCTCTCTTTGTCTATGGCTGTCCTAGCAATCATTACCTTCCATATTCTCATCTTCCGCATAGTAGTCATCAGCATAGTACTGAGGCGTCCTACCAGACGTGTTATTCTGCTGATCAAAACTATTCATTGAATTCTGAGGTGGAAAGGAGCTTGCGTTCTGGGGGAAATTTCCACGTCCTCTACCTCTAGATGCTTGTGGAACACCTCGACCTCTTGTGCTAGAAACACCATTCATACGCTGTAACAAAGCAGGGCAACTACTTTTAAAATGACCTTCTTCTTTACAATATGCACACTGATTAGGGCCTACAGGAAAACGTGGTTGAGAAAACTCGAACCTTTGCGAGTTTCTCTGAAACTGCTGAGGTTGCTGAAAATCACACTGGCCACCACGAGGCGGATAAGCTTGCTGTAAAAGAACCTTCATTTTTAACTCTTTAGTTTTCTTTTCTACTCTATCTTTTTCGTCCTTATCTCTATTTTCATAATACTGTGCAGTAGCCAATATCTGTGCTGATGAGGAAACGGCCCAAGAACTCTCTGAGTCTTTCAATTTTTTACACAACTCAGGAAGGAAATTATGTACGAACTTGTCAACGAACAACCGTTGACCACCTTCTGTACTCATATCTTGACCACTGTGGTCGATAAATGTCTCCTCAAACCTGGTGAAGAAATCAGACACGGTTTCCTCTTTCTTCTGCTTACATGCAGACAATTTGTCCCAATTCACTCGCATAGCAGGCATTAACGTCTTCATGTAGGTAACAATTTTACCTGGGAGGTCTGCAACTAAAGGCTCAGGTTTAGCAACACCAACTTGTCGGCCATCTGCAGTAGCAATATTAGCCCATGTATCACCTAACTCCGGCGCATGGTCTGTATGAAGAATCAATCCCCACAAAGGCTGTGGAACCACATTTCCAAACAACATGTCTATGTCAGCTAAATTCATAATACATGAGCCTGCGGTCTGTGATAGTTCCTTATAATACCCTGCAGGATTTTTACGGGGGTCAGGCAAAGTCTGCTAAAGGGCCAAAACTTCAGCTCGCTTCCAAGGAACATGTACCCAAACACGCTGAAAATGAGGCTGAATAGGTGGGTTAGCTGCTAGATCCCCTACTTTCCAAACTGGGGGAACTTCTCTCATCGGATATTGTCGCGCTTTTCTCTAGCAGAGGGGTCATGCTCAAATAATGACCGAGAAACACCCTCACACCTAAACGACCACAATGTCGCAACTGCTTTATCAACATCGGAGCCCACAATTGTGCCTTTTGCAAACTCGTACCGTACACGACACAGCTCAGGCGGATTGCATTCTAAATCATTTTCCTCCAATTATTCACAAAGAAAAACACACATTTTCTCGAAAACGTATCTCTACTTCGATGCTTCCCACTGATGGAAGACATCCATAACGGAATCTAGCTCATATCTTGTGGGGTCTGTAACCCATTTGTGTGCCAAATAATTCAATGTTTCCTGCTCTCTAGAATCGGGCATTTGACTACGCAACTGTTTATGTGTTGAAACAGGGGTCATACTTGTTGCCCCAAAAAGAGGATACAGAAGACTCGCAACTGTATCAGTCATTCTCTGCCGAACAGAAGGAGAAGTCTACGAAAGAACAGGAGGAAAAACAGAGTGAGACAAAGCAGATGCAGTTGCAGACGCAGAGGCAGTAACAGGAGGAACATCAGAAGAGGTAGTCGGTGCAGGAGTCAAAGTTGTAGGAAGTACAGGAGGAGCAGGTAGCAAAGTCAGCGGCCCTTGAGGAGGCTGCGCCGTAGCAGTAGGAGCCAACTGAAAAGGAGCTGGCGGTTGTGGAAAGATCTGAGGCACAATAATCGGAGGTTGCACAACTAAAGGTTGCGGAGGTGCAGTAGCACTCTGCGCATAGGGGGTAGCGAATTCAATAGATGCGACATTAAAGGGTCTTTCTCAAGTTCGTTTGCTACATCTTGATGTAGAGGTGACAAAACTGGATAGCATTTATCGATTGCCATTTTACGTTGCCTGTGCAACTGCTCACTCGCTTGCTCTTCTTCATCATCTTTATACTGCACAGCAGCTTGCATTATCGAGATACCTTTTTCTGTTTTATTCCTTTTAGCTAATTTGATTTCTTTCTGTTTGGCTTCCTTTCGCCATAGGCGGAAAGAGTCAAACATCGCCGGCCGGCTTTCTTCTTGAAAAGTCTAGCCTCTAGATTATCCAATATCTCTGTGTCAAAACTACCATATTGGGGCCATTTTAAAACACCATCCTTCCTGGTGTATCGGATCCATATTTCATTATATGTGATGGGGCCTACGCCGTGTTTCACATAGAGTTTATAAGTTGGAGTTCCAATTGGAGGAACCGGACACGAGTCCTCCAATCGGGAATCCCTATTACAACCAAGACAAAACAAATTTCCAAGACTGCTAAGACCAGGCATCTTCGCTCACTAGTCTAGCTTCAAACTTCAAAGGATTATCGAAATACGATAGTTTCGTGAATACATGAGTCCCTCGGCTTTGGTACTTGCAAGTTCCAAATCAAAGATCCCAAGGGGATACCCAAACTAAGAACCAAACTAAGGACTGGGAGACGCTCCACTTATACTTAACTGAGGTATCGATGACGTCACCAGAAGACTCGTCTATCGTTTCGCTCTACAAATCATCAAAGGGTCCAAGACAGGGCGATAGTCAGGGCAGCAGTCCTTCGTAGCCTTCAGGACGCGGGGAACCTCGCAGCAAAGACTTTCGGACCACGAACGACATACAGGGGTCGATGAAGTGGTTGGCCTTCCTCCAGAATTTTCACACGAAGCTCCTCACGAACCTGTGGCTTGGACCGGTACCGCTGAAACGCCCAGCGTTGGGCGCCAACTGAAGTACTGGGTTTTTAAGAACCCAGCGATGCCAGGGAACACACCCTAAGACTTCGAGTCCTTCCTGTCGCAGACTACAGAAACACAGAGTCTTATTGGTGAAGTCAAAGATCGAATTTATTGGCTGCAGCCAGTAACAGGTATCCTAGAAGTACAACACGGTGTATATTCTCAGGAGACTGCTCAAACTTACAAAGCCGGCCTTCTCTTTTTATACAGAATATTATGCTTCAGGCAAACATTCCTTGTTTTACAGTTGACCATTCACATATTTTCACTACAAAGAAAAAGCAGCATCATGATGACAAGCTTATTTTCAGTTTGTTCAACCCACAGTAAATCACCCGGCAAGGCCCAACATTTTCATCAGATATCGACGGACCCCTAATAAGTTCGGTCACCTCCTCCTCGTAAAGCAGGTCATAAAGTAAGGAACAGAGACAGGTGTGTGTAAGATTAGGCGTGGTTTGTGTGCGATGAAAGGTTTATGGCATGTTGTGCCTTGATACTAATCTTGATCGGCCACTGGGAGAGGAACTGACCAAACAGGTTTGGCCACGGGCAGTGGAGTCAGCTTGCCCAGGTCGTGCAGAAGTCAGCAAAGGTGTGTGTGTCCTTCAGACCTGTTTTTGGCCTTAGTTACTGGCCTATGTGAGGGCAATCACAAAATGGCTGCCGTATACAAAATGGAACCTGAGGGCTCAGGACAGAATCTCGAATTAAAGGGTGATTTCGTCATCTCGAAAATGCTTGTGTATGATATACTAGTCATTCTCGGTCTGCTGGTATCAACATCCTCATGATACGACGATGTTTATGGCACGGGTCCAGAATTTTCAGTACCACAAAACTGGCTTTCGGCCTGGACAAGGGACTGACACCGCCCTCCTGGCAGTCGTCGAGGAGTCAAGATGCATCTTGGATTCGGGAGGATCAGTGGCAGTGATCCTCCTGGATCTAAGTGCAGCTTTCGACACGGTGAATCATCAAGTCCTCATTCGGCGACTTTCAGAACTGGGCGTAGCAGGGACCGCCCTGGCCTGGCTGACCTCCTTTCTCAGCAATCGCACCTTCCAGGTCTGGGACAGCACCTCACGATCAGCGGCAATTCCCCTCCAGTGTGGGGTACCACAGGGCTCATCCCTAAGCCCCACATTATTCAATGCTTACATGGCCCCACTGGAGGAGGTGGTCGCCCCATTTGGCATAAAAATCGTGAGCTATGCGAACGACACCCAACTGGTTGTATCCCTATCCCAACATGTCCAGTGTCCAGACTCCCTTCGCTCCTGCCTAACAAAAATCTACACCTGGATGTGCGAGTCCTCCCTCAAGCTGAATGGATCCAAGACAGAAATTATGCTACTAGGGCATAAAGGGCTGTCCCTGCCCCTCAACTTCTGGCCCACCTGTCTAGGGGATCCCCCTGCCCCTAAAAACGAGATCAAAAGCCTTGGGGTCTGGATGGAACAAGACCTTTCATTCAGGACCCAAGCTAAAAAAGTGGCAGCAGTATGCTTTGGTCTCCTCCGATCGGCTCGGAAGGTCCTGCCACTTCTTCCACATCCCTGCAAGAAGCTGCTTATTCAGGGCCTGATCTTGTCCAGACTCGACTTCAGCAACGCTATGCTCCTCGGCGCACCAGAGACGACATTCAACAAGCTTCAGCAGATTCAGAATGCTGCAGCACGGCTCCTCACGGGCACCTCAGTCAGAATGTCAGCTAAACCTGCACTGAAACTGATGCACTGGCTCCCAATACGAGAAAGGGTAAAATTCAAATCCCTATGTATCGCCCACAAACTGCTACATGGCAAGGGGCCCCCCATACTGAAGAAACTAGTATTACCCTACAAAGCCAATAGATCACTTCGCTCAGATGGCGAGCATTTGGTCATCGTGCCCAGAGTGAAAAAGGCACGCACAGGAGGAAGGCGATTCTCGGTTAACACAGCCAAACTGTGGAACTCCCTTCCACTGAAATTACGGGCCGAACCCGGCCACCTACGCTTTCGGAAACTTTTAAAAACCCTGGGCATCATGGGGCGCTTCAAGCTCCTGACGCTTTCTGGGGCCTCGGTGCGGGACCCGGTCCCACCCGGACCCCCGGGTAAGGGTATGCGACACAGGGAGCCCACACCCGACCACTCCGCGCTTTGGTCGTGGGCCCGGTCCCACCCTGGCCCCTGGCTCCTCCTTCCTTGTTCGTGGCCCCGGTCCCAAACCGGACCCCCGCAGGCTCTCCACGTTGGAGGGCAGTCCCCAGGACCTGACCCACCCCAGGGGCCTTTCCTGGACCAGCGGCAGAGCCTCACACACTTTGCCGCCAGGGGGCCATAGGTCCAAGGTCACTCACCTTCTGGGGCCATATCTCAGCCCCTGGAGGTCCGATCTGCCCCATTTTCGCATCTTCTTGCTCCTGGCGGCACCCCAGCCACTGGGAGCACTCTCCTTCACTCTCCCGGTCTCCAAGAGGGTGCACTCCGCAGGGAGCAGTCTGCACTGGCTCCCTGTGCGGGAAACATCCTTTACAACGCAACTTTTACCACGCAGTGCCTTTACGACGCAACTTTTACAACGCAAACCATTACAACGCATTGCGCTGGGGGGCGCTCTAGGATAGGGAATAGGTTTAATGTACTATCCAACACCTTCCCTACTATCCACAGGGACTGGAGTTGGAATAGTAAATTAAACAATTCACTATCCAGCGCCCCAAAGCACTATGCGATGTAAAGGCATGCGTTGTAAAAACCGCGTTGTAAAGGCATGCGTGGTAAAAGCATGCGTTGTAATGTCATACATCCCCCTGTGCCAGCCTTTCGCCTGGCTCTCCTCCTGTGCCTCTCTTCTCCCTGTGCAGAGGCCCCTGCTTCTGCGCACCGGTCCTGGGCGCTTCTTCTGCTGCTGTTAGGGGCCTGGGTGACAATCAGGGGGTCTCCAACTGCCCATTGTCAGGCTCCAGCACCTTCCACCTCAGCAGACCACACCCCAGAGAGAGCTTCTCTTTCTGTGCAAGTGCTTTTTAAAAGTTGAGTAGGGGGCTGGCAGAAAGTCTCTGTGGGTCCTATCAAACAGCGACACATCACTTTCCTGCCCCTGCTCCCTCCTTCTTGTCCAGACTCTGGGTTTGTTCAAAATGGAGTCCTCCAGTGTCTCTAGCCACATGGCTTCTGAAACGCAACTCTTTCCTTCTTGGTGCAGCCTGGTGCCTGGCACCCAGTGACAGCTGCTAATGGATGAGCCTGTAGCCCCACCCATCTTCTTCTTTGTGGAGAGGAGGCCCTAGCTTGTGGAAGAAAGGTTATCAATCCATCCAGCTGAGGTCAACCCTCACACTGGGTCTAGTCATGGCTGGCTCAGAGAAACATGACAGTTCTGAATGACCCAAAAGCAGTACATATGACTTTGGACTCTGCAGAATACTTATTTTCACATACTCTACAATGGACTTTAGTGCGTGTCTGGAATCTGTAGGCCTTGTGGAAGTCATTTTAGCCATGGGACCCACATCCCCATAGGGGAATCATGAAGTAAAAACACAGTAAAACACATTGACTTTCCCTGGAATGTTCCTTCCCAGGGTGTAAAGCCTATTCCATGTCACCACCCAATTCTGCATAAGTCCTTCCACACCATTCACTCTTTAGCTGCTCCTGGACTGCGCATGCTCGGAATCTCCCCTGCGCAGGTCCTACACGTGTGCACATGCATGTACACCTGTGTATGCATGTAACCAGCACAGTGACCCATACTCCAGCTGCTGCGCAGCGGCCTAGTCAAGCCAGGTGGACACCAGTAAAATCTCCATGCAGTCTCCTTCGTTATGAGTTCACTGTGGCTGAGTCCCAGATTATGAGGCTCCCCCACAGTAAAAGCTCAACAATTAGGTGCTCAAAAAGCGAAAAATCCGGGCGGCACCTAGTGTCAGAACCACCTTCTAACAGTTTGGTATTGAGTTTCTTGAGAGGGTTGAGTTCACCAGATATAAGAGTGGAGAGAAACAACACACATTCAAAGTAGGAATTAATGATAATAAGAAAAAGTAGGGCTACATGATTTTACAAGGTTTTCTGGCATGGGCCGTAAGCATATCCAGAAGATTGGGTTGAGGTGAAGATTAAAAGATTTAGTTGGGTGCTGATTGTTTTAAAAAATAAAGGGTCTGATATACAAAGGGGATATTTAGTATTTCCTAAATTGTGACAACTATCAATTTGCAAAATAGGATTCCCAAAATATGATTAGAGGACATACATGTCCACCCAGAAAGAAGAGAAAGCTCAGGTTTAGTGACACAGAGCTGGAAATATTAATAGAGGAGTGTGTCCCCAAACAGTTTCACAAAACATCCATATGATTTCCCGAGACAGCTAAAAAACACATTTGGACAAGGATCCAAATGGCATAAAAGCAGCGGGTGCTACAAAGAGGTTGGTGGAAAAGATTGCGCTGGTACGACCTGCCCTCCAGCATCAATGAGAAGGAAGCTACCAGGACAGATACAGGTCAAAGACCAGGTAGAGCGCCACCACCCATTGCTATGGATGAATTCATAGAGATGACATTCCAGCCAGAAGCCATCTCTTTAGTCTTGAACATTGACACATTAGCTGGTGTATCTCATGCTTCAGGTTAGTTATTTACTATTCGCTTATATGAATATATCTAGATTAAACACTAATTTTATAACTTGTAAAAAAGTGACACTAGGGACCCTACTACACATAGGGCAAACTTTTCCTGTTTCTGCTACGGTGCTCCTTCTGTAGTATAGATGGTGGGTTTATCGTTGACGTTGCTAAGTTAGCATGAGCTTCGCTGTCATGAGGCTGCTTTTGCACACGACATTGCACACGATTATTTTACAAGACTCTGTTGTGCCTCTTTCACGTGAGAACTATCTGCCTTTCGTTTTCTCTTCAGTGCTCTGAGGTTTAGTCCTCACACGATGTACTAGGTCGATCAATAATGCCCCTTGTTATTCTGTTCTGGTCAGTCCCTTGCACCTAGTAATAACAAGACACACATAGCTTCACTACTGGAAATCGTATGCTTTTAATGTTGCATCGAAACATGTGGTTGACACTTGGAGAGACACCTTTCCAGAGAGAAGAGCTGTGCTTGTCCTGAGATGTAAACCATTCATCTAGGCCTAGAGGTATGGTGTCTGCTGACAAAGCCCAGAGGTCTTCCATTTTATAATTAATTCCTTCTTACCAGGGGAGGGTGGTCTTGCACTTAGTCCTATTTTGCTGTCTTTATAAAATGATTTCCCGTTTTTATTTTGTGTAATTGTGACAATGCTGTCTATATTGTGTTTATGCATTTTGATGCTAGTAATGGCATGTGTACTGTACCATAGAGAGCGTTTGTTAAAATAAACATTTTAAACCTTACGGCATCTCTAAATACTAAGAGTTGTCTGGCTCCTACGATCTCTGAGAAGGGGCGGGAAAGTTGTGTTCTGGATTGTCTAATCATTGATAGCTTTACTGTTAGTCAGAGAACGAATGATACACTATTGCTAGTCAGTTTGGGATTTTGGGTACTAATGTGGTAGGTCGGTATACCCCCTATTCAGGTCCTGATTTCCTCCGCATAGTTCTGTATATGTGCAGAATCCCTGCAACATGGCACCGCCAACATTTTGGTCTGGTTCTTATCCGCAAAACGCTTGAGTAGTGCTTGTGCTGGTCCACAATACCCTCACTTCTGTCTCCGAAGACAGCTGTGATGGTGTAACCTCCTATATTGATGTTTTTATAGGTTCATTCAAGCTTGAAGTTTCAAAAAAGGTTTCTCTCTCTTTATTCTTAAACCCGTTGGTGCGCTGCCGCTTCTTAGGTTGTTCATGTTTGTTTTGGGTGATGACGCATAATATTCCGTCTCACAGTCGTGGGGCTCTCAGAACCGTTTTGGCTCTACATGGAGTCCCTGATCCCGGTGTAGCGCCCATTTTTGTAGCAGAAGTGGACCCAGCTTACTGCTTCGAAGTGTTTTATTCATGGGCCACCTTTCCGAGGGTGGATGGAGCAGATAATCTGTTTCATGAGTACACTGCCATAGTCCTTCCCAATGCATATCAGCCTTAACGGGCTCTGGAAGTTCCACTTACAGCTTGGCAACACCGAATTTGGTTTATTGACACTCTTCCTCACCCAATCACGCCGGTCCGTTTAGGTCGATTATCAATAGATTTTGGCTAGGTATACCCCGCATCCGAGTTCGCTGACAATGGCCACTCTGGCAGAACTTTGTGTGTTACACACTTCTTTGATACACGTACATAGAGCTGTTATACAGTTCATGTCGCGCAACTTTCAGGTGGGACCGCCTGGCATTGCTGCGCAGCCTGCTGGACCTGTTGGTGTAACCATCAGTCCTGTCATGCTTAATTCCGTCATGGGCAAACGCCCACAAAATAAGGACGATTTGCCTTATGGCTAGCTGAGAAATTTGGACAACTTGAAGCTGTCTTTCCCAATACTCCTGTTGAGAAACACAGGATATTGACTATTAGTTTGCCTAAAGACTTGTTTCCTCAAGTAGCAGATTGTAACACCTTTAGTAAGGCGTTTGCAGCGGTATATTCGAAGTGTTTCGGCACTCCCCTCCATGATTAAGCGCATTCAAGATGAACATGGTGCTGAAGCAACTTTAGATGCGACTGATGGGGGTGTTTGCCATGGTTGCTGTTATGATCCTTGCAAATATCAAGGGCAACGCAGTAAGATTTCAAGTGGCAAACCGCTTGGAGGCTGTCCCTGAGACCGACAAACCATGCAAATTACTTAAAATTATTGCAATGGCTTTTAAAACTGTAGGCCACAATGGTTTGAGAGTTAAGGCTTTTACTCAAACGTAAACTCAATCCCAAAAACAACAACAGGGTCAGTCTGACAAAGACAGGTGTCCAGTCTTTCCTAAAAGAAACTGGAAGAATAAGAAAAAGGGGCAGCAACAACAGAAGCAAAGCTTGTGTGCGGGTTCACCGACAACTGTACCCTCCGAGTGCAGCTATTACTTGTGCGACCGCACGAAACTTAAAACTTCTGATAGATTTCAGATCCCTGATCAGCGTTCTCCTCGTTCTTCACAGGACACATCTGGCTCTCCAGTCATAGGAGAGGATTGCCAGGATCGTGGCAGGAGTCAGCCTCTCCCCACAGGGACGTGATCAACCTAGACAATTTGAAGTCAAGGGAAAGCAGGAGGAACAGCCACTCTTCCGAGCTCCATTTCAAAAGAAAAAAGTTGCGCTTAACAATGAGATATACCTCAGACGGTGAGAACACGACTGCTGGATTAGTCTTGGGCTGTACTCTCCTCGAGAGAGCAGCGGAAGTTACCATAGTGTGGGAGGCACTGCGTCCTTGTCCGGAGGTGACAGCAACTGAAACTTTCATTACAGAAGAGACAGCTGACACCCAGTTGCCCTCCCAGATAGACTGTATGTTATAGTTTTTCAAATTGAAGGTGACATTGTATGTGTAATCACAGGGATTTTTTGGGAGAATCTGACCTATTCCTATAACATTTTGTTGGAGGAGGCAGATTGGCCCCCATTTGTTCTCACCGCATCAAGAGGGTAGGACGTGATACTTCTGAGTTTTTCGCGTTACGTCCCCAAAGAGCATGCAGAGGCATTTGCAGCTGAATGTGCTTTAGCTGGGATAAAGAGTCTCCGCCACATGAGATTCCATTGCGTTCTATGCCTCAACCACAACCCCAATATCCCATCCGAAGGGAAGCTAAGGGTCCCGTTTTTGCGGTTCTAACTGAGTTGGAGTATCAAGGTGTGATTGAGACATGTGTGTCACTGATGAATAATCCTCTTTTTACTGTATCCAAACCTGATGGGTCTTATCACATAGTTTTAAATTACTGGCATTTGAACTCTCATTGTCGTACTTTTGCGGTACAGAAAACCCATGCCTCTGCTCTTGTAGATAGTCTTGTTCGTAAAAAATATAAAACAACAGTTGACATTTCCATTGGCTTCTATAGCCATAGCCTGTCCCCTGAATTCAGTCAATGGACCCCATACACAGCCGGTGAAAAACAGAAAAAATCTTGCGGTTTACCTATGGGATATAGGAATAGCCCCGGGGCCTTCGCTGCCTGTGTGGTCTCTTTGTTAGACAGCTCTGACCCAGATGCATACTCGTATGTTGATGATATGTATCTGACAGACGATGAACTTTGGCAGCATCTATGCCATGTTGACCACATCATTCTTATGTTTGTGGACAACGGTTACAAATGTAACTTTGCTAAATCACAAACCACTTGCTATGCGGTGCTCTTTTTAGGCTATGAGCTCAGCAATGAAGGAAGGGGCTTGGCACCCCACTTTCTAGAGAAATGCGCATGTTTGCAGTCTCTGACTTCTCTGAAGAAACTTAAATCTTTGCTGGGATTTTTGAATTTCGGTGGTCTTACCTTCACGACTATGCCTAGCGTATCTAGCCTCATTATGCTTTGATACAACCTACATTTTCCAAAGCCAGCTGGCTTGCGGAACATTCTGTTATTTTGCAGTATTTGCAGTCTCATCTACTTGAATCTAAGTACTAGTTAACACATGACAACCACACAAACCTGGTGATACGAATTATACCAGGTGCAGTGGGTTTCACAGTTCCTATTGCATACAAATCTCATCTGTACACTTCAGCTGAAATGTGATTTTCCACTGTGGAAAAAGTTTTAACAGCTGTGCCAATAGCAGTCCTGAAGGAACGCATACTAGCATAGGGGAAACACATTTTATTGGTTACTTCTTACCCTACCTTGGAAGCAGTGACAAAGGCGAGTGTACCAAACTCCAAAACATTACATTCCTGTTGGATACAATGGCCTACTTCTTTGACATCTCCTGACGTCACATTTATCTTTGACCCTCTCTTCAAACACAGAAGTTCTTGCAGTATGAACACGTTGATCCACCGCCTCTATCTTTGCTCCTTTGGATCAGTACAAATGTATCATTAACACAAATGGCTCAACGCAACCGGCCACTGATTCTAAACATCCTTATTCAGCGGCTTGTGCTATTGTGTCAGGCAAAA
Organism: Lissotriton helveticus; assembly: GCF_964261635.1. NCBI lineage: Eukaryota > Metazoa > Chordata > Amphibia > Caudata > Salamandridae > Lissotriton > Lissotriton helveticus. Next base: position 1,774,176,320 of record NC_136063.1, read on the forward strand.
TGGTAAATGGAGAATTCAAGTCTGAAATAGTGCATAAACAGGCACTTGGAGACTATACCACCCATATGGCTGAGATGTGTGCTCTTGTTCTTGCTCTTGAGTTTGCAGATCCAAAAGTGCCTACTCTGATTGTGTGGGATTTTTATTACTTTGTCCAGACTTTTAACAACAACTTTTTTTTGGGTCTCAGAATGATTACCAAGACTCTAAAGGCAGGGTAATTAAGCATAAAATGCTTTAGGTTCGAGTGGCAAAATGTTTTAGGTTCGAGTGGCAGATCTAAAAAAGAATCTGCCCCTCACACAGGTTATGCATACTCTTGGCCATCAGCGTGTGGGAGCACATGCTCTTGAGAACTGTTTGGCTGATGAAGCAGCCAAATCAGCAGTAGCCATGTGTTGTGTAGCAAATGTTACAAGGTCCATGACTAAGATTGATAATAACATGTTGGGAGCAATAGCTGCTACTAAGGAGGGCCTTAATTATCCACAAGGTTTCCCTTCAAAGTATTCTTATCAGTTAACTACCAATCAAGTTCCCTAAGCAAGAATGCCGGACGTTGGTGATTGGCTGATTCCCAGAGCAGATCGCAGACCTTCTCTGATCAAAGCCGCAAACAAAGGCTTGGCTTTGGGGCATGCCGGAGTGTCTGCAACAGTTTTCATCATGCAGCAGCGTTACTGGTGGCATGGTTTTTATAAACAGACCCATAATTATGTACTTTCTTGTGACATCTGTCAGAAAATTAAGCCTTCTACAGGTAACACGTCCACCATTAACACAGCTTTGCATCGCTGATCGCCCTTTAGGCTGTGTATATCTTCATCACTGCACTCCTTTCTCTTCTGATACTGCATACAAATATATTTTGGTTGTGGTTGATTAGTGCACTAGATTCCTTTGGGTGAGGCGACAACGCTGTGCTGACGCTTGAAATGTCATCAGGGATTTGCCTGTCTTTGTAGGGATTTTTGCCTGTGGCACCTTTTATTCAGACCAAAGTCAAGTATTCGCCTCTAAGGCGTACAAGGACGCTAGGAAGTCTTTGGAGATGCAGGTGCAGTTTTCATCTCTATACAGGCATGGGGGCAATTCAAATGTGGAGTGAATGAACCGATACTTAAAGCAATCGTTGACAGCTAGAGTCTTAAGTACTGGCAGGAACTGGTTAGCCCATTTGTATGGAGTCCAACGTGCACTTAATAATCTCCCTTGAAGACCTCTGGGTCGACGTACCCCTTGCGAGATGCTCTTTGGCATAATAATATTTTTGCCTGAACTTGATGGTCTAGACGTTGCAGCACCTGCTGCAACCTTTGACGTAGATAATCATTCTACTATGTTACAGGACCTACAAGAGACCCATGCCAGGCTTGCTACTGAGCATTTGCCCTCATCCACCGATGGTGCACTGCTGATTCCGGTGGCCGGCTGGCTTCCTAAAGTTCGTGATCTGGTCCGAGAGAAGTTGGAGAACAAAAAGGAATTTGGTCTCCCTGAACAATGTCAAGCCATGACATCTGGCCGATTCTGAATAATATGATGTCTGCTGTTTCGTGTCCCACAGTTTCGAGGATTCGTGAGAGTGGCACATCTTCAAGTACACCAAATGACGCTGTCATTGAGATGGACCCTCTTATGCATGCACCGCGGGCTTCCTCCTGCAGCCTGGATTCTGACTGTGCATATCCCATCAATAAGTCTTTGCATGGATTGCCGGAAAATCCTTTAGGCCCTGGCAGTTTTTCTTCTGACTCATCTTCCACTACTTCAATTGGCCCTACTAAATTGACTATTTTTTTCACATGGTTTAAAAAAACGTATTTTGTGCCTCCATGAACGTACATCTGATTGGCACTCATTCTGATGTTTCTTTTTATGTCTATTGGCTTTGTCACAGTATTTTTTGACTCATCAATGGTCACTACTTGCCCGCTGTAAACTCGGTTGATGGTATTTTAGCCCCCCACTCATCTTCCCACATCATGAAACGTGACCAAACTCTTTTAAGAGGTAGTTCGAAAACACTGAGAAATAAATGTACATTCTTTACTGATTTTTATTGGTCATCACCTGAGTCCTATTATTTTAAATGAATTTTTCCTTGAACTCCCAAAGTTATGTTGAGCCATACAAAATTAATATATTCAAACTTTTTCAGACATGATCTGTCAGTCAGGGGCTATCATCACTGTAGGGCCACCATCGATTTGAAATCAATCTGTGGTTCTAAGACCTGGCAGCACTGAAGCCTTACACCATGACTGCCTCATCCCAGCGCAATGTTTGTTTTTAAATGAAACAGTGTACCAAACAACTTGCTTTGGATTGGCAGCAGCAAAGAAGTTGAATGCCTCTGCCATTCCGTCTTTAGCTGAATATCACAATTAGCACAAGTACACAAACTTTACGATTGATGCATTACAATTTTTATCTCCAAATTACTCCTTTAATGTATCTGAAATGGATCCTTCAGGTTGGCTGGTACGGCAGACAAATTAAAATGCATGCCAACTCCGTTTTCATAACACTACTTTAGGTTATAAACAAGACATACCCGACCCAAGACTTCCATTAAACAACATTTATCGTTGTTGTCCAACAATATTAATTTGGCCAACTTTGTCTTGGGACCCAAAGTTCCTAGGACAAAAAGATGGATATACGCAGCTTATAATGAAATTTGGAAACTTTCACAAATTGAAGCAGCGTCTTGTTTGCCGGAAATCTACCAAGCTAACTTAGAAAAGGTTCTTGCTGTTGTTGACAAAAGTATTAATACACTGTCTTCCCTCATTTATACATTAGATAATATTGTTTCTTCTGTTATGAAATTATACAAGAAGATGTGTCTGTGTTGTATCATGGTCAGAATCAATTGCTTTCTGTAATGCAATTTGCATGGACTTTGCAGTCTCTAAAAATGGGAAAAGTACCATGGGATTATTTGAGTATAACTACCTTGTTTTTAACATTTAATTTAACAGACAAACAGCACTTTATGTCCATGAAAGATGCTACTTATACTCTTCTGCACATTGAAAAGATAGATCCCTTTCCTTTTTCTGTTGCGGAGGCTGACTCTGCTGTCTGGCTCAACCATGCAGTTATATCTTTACCTTTCTCACTATTTGAATTCACTTCTTGTATGAAACATTAATCGCAAGGCCGCTTTGAACCCCTGGGTAGCGCTTTTCTGCATGAACTGTGGTCTTTGCCTTTCACCTATCATTGTCGATGGGACAATAAGGAGATATACCTTACAGGGGAGAACTGTGATTCCACAGTAGGTCATTCCCTGGTGTGCAAAAACATAAAGTTACACGGGGCATATACTATGTCAGTTCCAAACCTTACTTGTGTTTTAATGGGTAAACCAGTTCCTGCAATAATTCCCACATTAACTCTGCTTACTAACGGTAGTTATCTTATTCTAAATCACCACGAATGTTGCGCATGCTTGCTGGCATACCTTACATTGTAAAGGTTTCCCAGCACGTAATTTGTTTCAATAATGTGCTTTTTCCTCCCCTGCGTGGGCAGCTCGATAGCTCTGTTTGGCCTTCAATACCAACTTTTAAAGGAAGCAGATTTCAACAAGTTGAGCAGATTAAAGACCCTTTTAACCTAACAAGAAGGACCCCTTACTTCTGCACGGGAAATCTTCAAACTGCAGGTGTCTAGTGGTGCTACTGAGATTCAAACGCTTCCAAACACTAATCTCCCACTACATTTTGGGGAGCTCATAGATCGCATATTTAATGTGTCGACTACTCAAGGCCTGGCACATTTTTTTAAGACTGTTGGCTCTGTCCTTTTGACTTCTTTTCAGACTATATTTGGTGTAATACCAGCATTCATTCATTCTATCTTTTCCAGTGTCTTTGGTGGGTTCCCCTTAATACTGGCATTAACAACTAGAATACTGATTCTGCTGTGCCTGCTGCACAATGGCTGCTCCTCATGTGGCACTGTACAGACCGGGCCGGCTGCAATTGCTCCATGACCGCATGCATGAATGTTTCAGTACATTACCACTGGCAACACTCAGTGTGTCCTATGAGTTGTCCTTCCGTTTTGCATACTTTGTTTGCCTGCAACCAGTCTTTTCATGCTTACCATGTCAGTTCACATAGACATTGGATTTTTGCCTTTCCAATATGTCATTCCTGAACCCGGATTTCGACAAGCTGATGTGTTCTTTGGTGGTCCATGAGCAGGACTGTTCTGGGATTGGCTTAATGGCATGTGCTGCTGCACTTGGAATTTTGGCTCAATGGGATATCTGTGAGGCTGCACAGAATCTCCTACTTCAGAGATACATCGAATATCATGCAAGTTATCCAGCAATGCTGATGGAAGCATTAATTATGAGGAACACTTGGTTTGTTCGGCTTGCTGAATTGGCTAGTGTTCCTGTTTTCTACTGACCACAATGATGTCCTTTTGGAGGGTGTTGCATTCTTTTGCTCCTACACGCTCATGGATTGACCTCACAAATGCCCCAGCAGCATCAGTTTGATTTTGGGTTCCATTCTTTCACTACATATTTTTTCTTCCATGAATTGTTTTTTATTTTCTAGACTCAAATTCTTCAAACTGTTCAAAATTAATGGATGTGCCTTTTAAAACTCTGCTTGTGCTTTTTGAACTCTGTTTTTATCCTCTACTACATACTATAGACTTACCAGGGGAGGGTGTAGTATAGATGGCGGGTTCATTGTCGACATTGCTAAGTTAGCATGAGCTTCTCTGCCATGAGGCTGTTTTTGCGCAGGACACTGCATGCGTTTATGTGTTTGTGTCCCTTTCACATGAGAACTATCTGCCTTTTGTGTTCTCTACTGTGCTCTGAGGTTTAGTCTGCACTCAATGTACAAGGTCAATCAGCAATGCCCCTTGTTATTCTGCTCTGGTCAGTCCCTCCCGCCTAGACATAACATGACACACACAGCTGCACTACTAGAAATTGTATGCTTTAGTATTGAAAGCGAAACATGTGGTTGACACTTGGGGAGACACTTTTCCAGAGAGAAGAGCTGTGCTTGTCCTAAGATGTAAACGTTTCATCTAGGGCTTGAGGTATGGGTTATGCTGACAAAGCCCAGAGGTCTTCCTTTTCATAATAAATTCCTTCATACCAGGGGAGGATGGTCAGGCACTGTAGTCCTATTCCACTATCTTTATAAAATGATTTCCCCATTTGTATTCAATGGAATTGTGACAAAGCTGACTATATTGTGTTTATGATAAGTAAGTCCCGGGCACATGTGGACAAGGTGTCAATCAAATGATAGCTTTAAAAGTTCCAAAAGTCTCAAAGTTCAATCTTCAATGTATTCTTGTTTTATTATTCAAAGAAACACACAATAACCAGCTGGTCCGCATCTCTAATTGTCGACAAGTATGAGTGAGTGAGCAAAAGAGTTGTCTGGCTCCCGAGATCTCTGAGAAGGGTCAGGAGTGTCGTGTTCTGGGTTTTCTGATTATTCGTAGCTCCGCTGTTAGCCGTAGAATGAATGAGACACTGTTTCTAGTCGGTTTGGGATTTTGGATACTAATGTGGTAGGTCGGTACACCCCCAATTCACTGAGTTCCTGGTTTCCTGTACATAGTTCTGTATATGTGCAGAATCCTGCAACACTTCAAACAGGTGACCTGTGTGCAAACCGGGAAAGGGCATCCTGTTTCGGTTAATGTGCTGACCCAGCATAGCCAGAAACTTGTGCTGCCATGGTGGCATCACTTTTCCTGGAAAGTGCACAGAGCGACTGCACCCACCTGAAAGAGGATGTCTGGGGAGTCTACAGTGCGCCCTTCCAGAGGGCAGCCCTCTGGGGGATGACTGGCAATATGCCACCTTTCTGGGGCACATTTTTAGTATGCCTCCTGACAACTTCTACACCTTTGAACCTGCGTCCATAATACGGTGTGGGCACAGAGGTGAAGAGTTTTCCTAATTTATATGGGGCCATGCCCCCGTGAAAATGAGAGAACCCACTCTTGTGATAGCAATGGTGCTATATGTGCAGCAGCATCTGCAGCCCCTTCTGTAATACCAAAATGCCCAAGGGGAGCAATAAGCAATTGCACATCCCTTTACACTGCTGGGGCCCTTTGTGTAATAGGGCACCAGAAGGCTTGCTAACATATTTTTTATTTTCAAATACTCAAAGTAGAATTTATTTAAAAATATTCAATGAAGTTGTGAAAATATTACATTTCAGGTTTTTATAGTGTTCAAAATAATGTGTTGTTGGTATTGTAGGCCATATGCATAAAACCACTACTTTCATAAATACTTTTCTTATCAAATGTCTACCTTCATAGTCTATATGGACATGTTGAAGATTGAAACATAACATCAACAAATAACCTTAATTTAGAAATAGAATATCAAGCGGATCCTTCATGAATACTTTCAATGCCTTTTCAATTACATCAGCTCAACCTACTCCTACAACACCACCATAAACAGAAAATGATGGTGCAATGTCCCATTACACAGAAACTGAAACTCTGAAACTGTATTGTCCATTCCTACAGAGTCTTAAAGTGCACCAAGCAGTCAAAACACCATACTTACGTTTGGAGACCCAACTACAACTATTGCTTCCTCTGCAGTAGCTCACTAACAGCCACTGCCATCCATTCTTATTTTCAAAACAGAAAGAAGGGCTTTATGGTCTAATGTAAGGTCCAGATTTTGAGTAGCCTGGATAACCTCCCCCACTCGTGCTGAATGCCATGCATTGAAGCAATCCATTTTGAAAATTCAAACAAATCAATGCAGGGGTACTACTAAATTGAATTGATGAGTAGCACAATTAGAACCATTTCTGTAGGTATTGAAGACATTAGATAAGGCTTTTGTTCAGGATCTTGTTTTCTTCGAGGTAGTCTGGCAGTTGTTTACTGATAAGACCCTCCAGCGGCTTACCTAGAAGTGGAAACAGGGAGTCAAAAGATGCCTAAATAGGCAAAAGATGTGCCGATTTCCAGGCCAAAGGAATTTTACCCTGCTCTATTGATAGATTAAACAGAGATCGAGTTGCATTAGCAATGTGCCTAAAAAGTAGCGCTGAGATATTGGATGGGTATGGACCCGAACCCTGGGTTTGCTCAAGTGAAAAGGTGTTGAACTTTACCATGCTACTACCACAGTTGCAGGGAGGGGAGTTGAAATTCAACTCCATATTGGCCTGATTCAATGGGGTGGTAACATTTTGGTAAGTTAACTTGATTTTGAGAACCGGCGGGAGGATTAACAAAGCAATTAGGCCTTTAAAAAGCTCTTTAGAAGAGTTGCCAGCATGGTCAACGTTATTGGTGATATAAGTTGTACATGCAATTTTATTGTTTCATTGATACATGGTAAGTGCATTTTTACAAGCTTCTTTATCATTTAGGTTATTAGTTAGGTGCCAGCATCTCTCCAACTTTTTATATGAGGACTTTTCTAGGCTTAACAAAATTGCCGCTGGGAGCCTAACACAGAGAATGTGGTTATATACCTGCTTTCAGGCACTATATTACGAATTTCGTAGCGCGGGCTGCATCGCATTTTGCGATGCAGGGCATGCTACGAAATTCATTTTATTTATTAAATTGTTTACTTACCTCCAATTATCCATATCCCAGTTTTTAGCACCTCCCACCCTGCCCCTCCCACGCTCCGCCTTTCTGCCCCACCGCAACTCCCTCCACGGGCCGTGGCTGATCATCATGCATAATGTATGAGATTTTGAAATACGAAAAACACGCGTTCTGAATACAGTGTCGTATCTAGGTAAAAGATCAGTCCCTGTAAACCATTATCAGTGTAACGTAGGGATGGTTATAGGTGAAGGGTTATGGAGTTACCTCTGCCTGTATCAGACTACCTATTTGGAATCTAACATGGGTAATCTGCAAATCTCAAGAATAATTTGAGCTAAGTATACTGTAAACGATAAAGTTCTTTGAAGCTTCAGAGTGACAAAGGGTTATACTTTTTTAGAATCACTATTATGGAGTCACTAGCTCTGGAATGCACCATTTAAATGGAAACATAACAAAGGTTTACACTGAGTACTACTGTCTGATTGATGTATAGTTTTTGAATGCCCAACAAGCCAACAAAATAGTTCCACGTTAGTATGTGATTTTTAGATACGTGCCCCCCAAACACTAACCCTAGCTCCATTGTACTCAGACGTACAGTTCTTGTACTTTTTATACGCTCTTCGATAACTGGAATACAAATTTAATTTATTCTTTAAGTTTTTTAAAAAGACGAAATAGATTCAAAGTTACACCTTGATCATAAAAGTGTATTAAGCTTGGAATATTTGATTTTGCTATCACCAGAATGAGAGGCCACCCGCGCCTAGGGATGGGGGGCCCTTAGTGGCATTTCGGGCGAGGGGCAAGAGAGAGAGGCTGGGCCAGTGCACATCTGGTCGGGGGAGTGAGAAGGGCCACCAGGAAATTTGAGGAGATAGGGCAGGAACTTAGGGCCCTATGTAGGTCGTCGGTAACGGCCGAAAATCGGTATTTTCGGCCGTTACCGACCGGTATTAACAAAATGGTATGTAGGGCCACATATTTTACAGATTCGGTAAATTTACCGATCGGTAAATTTACCGAATCTGTAAAATACCGAATCGGTATTTTTACCTATTCGATATTTTTGATATGTAGGTGGGACTCTTCTGAGTCCCACATCCCTTACCGATTCTGTATTTTACCATCAAATATATTTGATGGTAAAATACCGATTCAGGTGTGCATGCACATGTGTGCATGCACACCTGCGCCATATGACAGGCAGACCTGCCCTTAGGGCAGGTATGCCTGCCACATGGCCCCTGAACCTTTTTTGGGGGTGCTAGAGGGTGTCAAAGTGACACCCCCTGCACCCTTGTCATAATCTGTATTTACCGATTCGGTAAATACCGACCGGTAATGCCCCATTCATTCCTATGGGCTTCAAAGCCCATAGAAATGAATGGAGCATTACCGGTCGGTATTTACCGAATCGGTAAATACAGATATTTACCGATTCGGTAAAAAACACATCTGGATGGACCCACATGTCCACCCTTCATATTTACCGATTCTTAATTACCGAATCGGTAAAATTCGGTATTTAAGAATCGGTAAATACGTTTTACCTACATCGGGCCCCATGTGCGCCACCTAGGTGCGCAGGCGACCCCTCCGGGGAAAAGGATAAGAGCACAGAACACGAGGGAGAAGTCCTATTTGTCCTCTTGCCTCGGGCACCCAGCGGGTCGCAGTCAGAAGCAAAGTTGGCAAGTTGTGGCGGGCACCCGAGTGAGGGGGCCTCACAGCGTAGCGAAGGAGGACCAGGCTTGGCAAGGTGGGTATTTTAGTGCCATTTGGCGGTCGCTTTTATCAATTTATTTTAATAAGAAGGAGGGTTTGTTAAAGGCTTCCTAGTACAGCGTGATGATTGTAAAAGCGCGAAGCATGCACTGGGTTGAAGGAGCTCACCTGGTAAGAACAGGCAGTATTTCTGGATGAGCATGGGGTACGAGGCCAGGGTTCGACCTGCATTGATTAATTTCGAATTAGCTATAAAATGAAGAAGGGTCCGTTAAAGGCTTCCTGGTAGCATTGATTTATTTTGGAATTAGCTATAGAGATAAAGGAGGGTCCGTTAAAGGCTTCCTGGTAGAGTGTCGGGATTGGTGATTTTATTGGCAATTCGACAGCAGCAGTGATTAAAGAGTAGGCACGCTTAGGCAACATGGCTGTGATGTTGCTGTAACAGCAGCAGGGGAGGAAGTGATTGGTGTGGAAACAAGCGCGGAATTGTCGAGACGGCCGAGAGTGAGGCGGAGAACCGGGGGCGAGTTTTGGCGGCTTTGAGGCTCGACAGGTTTGGAAGTCTGTCTGCTTCCCTGGATAGTTCATTATGGGGCCCCACACAGTTTACTGCTGACAGTAAGATGTCAACATTAATACAGAGGAGGGCAAATTACAAAAGAGAATTGGTGACACATGTCAGTTAAATGCCTTAAATCAAATGTTATTTCGGAAAATGTTGCTCCGCGATTGAACTGCTAGTTATATGCAGGTTAAGCACTGCGGTAATTTAGCTGTCACAGAAATGTATCTTTTCAGCTATAGGTGTATGTAAGAACGATTCCCGTTGATTAAAAAAAAAAGAAAAAAAGAACCGCCAATTTGATAGTGTATAACGCGTAATGATGATAACCTCACGTTGATCCACACTAACCACACATAACCTGCATGCTGGATTGCAGCTGAGAAAAAAGGAGATACAAGACTCTCTAACCTGTTTTGCGATACAGGCTTACTGGTTTCGCTGTAGGTCGCAGTAATTTATGTATATTTGCTAAGGAATGGCATGCTGATTAGTTTACACGTCTCTGTAGTGTTAGATATATTAACCAGTTTTCACAGCCCTTCTAGCCAAACCGTGTGTGTACCTTTTATGAATTTTGCAGACAATGGGTTAAACTTTATTTCTGGTTTAAAAAGCTATGCATTTTTGTCACGTCCCTAATAAAATGTGGTCTTGTCTAAATACTGCATTAGTGAGTCCAGCCTTGTGCTATCGGTTTTCTTATTTAGCAAAAATGCAGTTGATGATTACGAAGGAGTACTAAACAGCTTTACAGGGATAAATGACAGTAATCGGTACTCAAACCATAAAAAACAGAGAATGTAAACCACCCTTTTGCCTCATGACTCAAGGGGTGAACGCCCCAGGGTGGCAGGTTTTGAGACACGTTGATGTATGTGGAAAAGTCAATGGGCCCTGCCTCTTGAAACAAATGAAAAGCATAAGTGAACCACTTTGCTTTGAATTCTGGGACGTGGGGTTCTGTATTTATTATGGTACACAGCTACCAGTACCAGAATGCAAAATATGAAAAAAAGGAATATGTAAGCTTAATGTGTATTTCCAAACCAAAACCTTACAGGGCCCCTTTGTACAAACCTCTGAATGTAGAGACCTGGAGGATTTAGTTCAGTCCCAGCCATGTCGGAGTATTTGGTTGTGGGTATAGAGGCATGGAGGGGCAGATTTACAAGCCCCTTGCGTGTCTTTTACGCCGCCGTTGCGTCACTTTTGTGACGCAGTGGCGGCGCAAAAGATGCGATATGGTGCGGAGTATCTACAACGTGACGCATCTGGGAGATGCGTCACGTTGTGAAGCCCTGCGCCAGAAGGAGGCGTTCCTGCGCAGAGAGGGGCGTTCCGGCGCAGGAACGGCTTCTAAAAGTGGCTGAGTGAAATCTGCAAGATTTCACTCAGTCACTTTGGGGCCCATGCTGCGTCAAAACCCTGCGCCTGCTTGAAGCAGGCGGAAGGATTGACGCAGCATTAACAAGATAGGGCCCCCCGGAGCATTGCTGGAGCTGCGTCGCGCTTGAGACGAAACTCCAGCAATGCGTCACTTTTACGGCACAGATGCGTCACGCATCTGTGCCGTTTTTGCCCCATGGTGCGCCGAACTGTAAATGCGGCGCATCCATGGTGGCGGAGGCATGGCGCACAATAAGTGGCCCATCCCTGCTGATATGCAGGGATGCGCCACTTATTGTAAATATGCCCCGGAGTGTTCACTGGGGTGGAGTGATCCTGGGCAAGTGGTTCTTTTGCAGTGGAGATCGGGTCGCCCTACAGTATGCGTCTTCACCATGTAGCACTTGCTCCCTCTTTCTTTTGAATTCAGGCTTGATTTAAGCAGGGGCGGCTAAAAATGGTAAATGATGGGTATGCTTGCAGTGAGGCAGTTAACATAAAGCAAAATGTTAATGCACACAAGGCAAGCGGAGGTGCACCAAACATTAATTTCTCAATGTTTCTTCTTGTTTTATATCTGGGTCAAAGGGGAGGTGCACCTCACTAAGATGGTGGCGGCAGGAGGATGGACCAAGTCATATGGAAGGGGGGTGGTCAGTGACATCAAGGGACCAAGGCACGGCGAGGGCATGCAGAAGGCCACCACAAAGCTGGTTCTTATTGGCGAGATGAGCGCTTGACAAGCACTCAGCAAGAGTAAGGCGAGCTAAGTTGGAAGGGGCTGTACGGATGTTAGTTTCTGAGCACCAAGGAGCTTTAGCTCATTGTTAAGTTGCGGGCCGCTGGTAGCACGAGCTCTCCCAAGACAAGGGCGCAAAGCCTGCCAATGCTCTGAAACCATCCCGAGTTCCAAAACCTTCAAGCGCAGCTTTCCTCTCTGGGATAATACTGACCTGGGATAGACCGATGAGGTTTCAGCCCTCGTGTGCCCTTTCCATGCCACGAATAAGCTGTCCCATTTTGCTATCAACAGCGAAGGAGCAGGGGCTTTCAAGTACCAAATGAGGGGCTTAACCTATTTGGGAAACACATAGGGCCACATGTTAGGGCTCTGGCTACGGTGGGGTAAACATGGTCTGAGGGACCCTTGATGGGTAAAGTTAGCGGCATGGTAAGTTAGCATATTAAAGTACCATAGCATGTGGGAACAAATCCACGGGGCCCCAGGTTGGGGCATGGCCATGGGGAGTAAAACAGGGTCTGAAGGAACTGGTAATAGGAGTGCATAATAGCATGGGCAATTTTGAAAGGTAGGAAGCGAGAGTTTAAGCTTGTTTGTCCTATTGACTAGGCCATGGGATGGGAGGCACTGTCCGAGTTGCCGGGGGGTGTAATGGGTAACTTGGTGGGCATATCAGGTATGGGACCCAGGGGAGAGCAAGGTGTTAAGCACAGCCCTATATGTGGTGCCTCTGGGGTACAGGACTGGTGGTTAACACAGTAAAAACAGTGCAAGTCATCGCCTGTGGCCTGTTGACTCAACAAGCATAAGAGTACATCTCTGGGGAGCCTGATGTCGAAGGGCCACTAGTGGAAGGTAATATAATATCAATCAGTGGCTGGAAAGTATTTTGGCAAGCCTTACTGGTTACTACCACGTTGGTGGGTTTACGGTATTCAGAAACACTGGTTAAGTGTTTACATTCAATTGACAATTACAGAGGGCATTTTGACGGTACGTGTAGTGGAAAGGCTATGCAGTAAAGACCAAGCCTATCTAAGGTCACGCAAATAATTAGGAAAGTTAAGAGCTGCCAGCGTGTGGCACAGCATTGTCTATTGGAAGGGTATAGGGGCAACGTTTAGACTGTATCTTCTGTCTCTCGGTAAGGTTCTCCCACTGGCAGCGTTTGGCCCGTATCTCCTATGAGTGAGGCTCTCCATTTATCCTGCACAGAGGGGCACTATTTTGGTGGTAATTAGAGGATCGAATACCAAGCCACTGTAAAGCGGCGGGTCTCACCAAGGAGGTGGTAAAGGCCGACCCCTCGCCACAGACAAGGGACAGAGAGGCATGGCGGATTCCAGCAACGGTGGGGATGCTTCAGTTTCTCAGGGGCAGAGGGAATGCCCAACAATGGGGGTTCAAAGTCTAGATGGACCCAGGAAGGGCCAGTGGCCACGTGTACTATATAGCCCTAACCCAGCATGGATGGACTAGAGTAAATGATTGGCGGGGCTTCTTCAGATTCTTTGGGGCAAGGGGGATGCCCAACAAGGGTGTTTTCAGCTATGGAATGGACCCCATGAGGGTAGTATCCACGGGTATGGAGGTTAGGAAGGGAGGGGTCTGTCCTCCCGGTGATTATGGCACTCTACTGTTCTAACCCAAAATGGATGGACTGGAGTAGAATGTTAGGGGGCTGTTGCAGTTTTCTTGGGGGCAAGGAGGATGCCAAACAATGGTGTTTTTCAGATATTTGTTGACCGCATGAAGGGGTGGTTTTCCACGTGTACAGAAGGTAGGCGGGGAGGGGACTGTCCCGCTGGTGGTCCTGGACTCTACTGCTCTAAACCAACACTGGTGGACTGGAGTAGAAAATTTGTAGGGGCCTGCGGGTGTGCAGGTACCCTGGGGGGGCAGATGGGGGATGCAGTGCACTGGGTTTTAAAATGGTGCCACTGTTGGCTGTAGACCGTTGGGGCCTGCTGGCGCAATTGACGCAGTAGAGTGGGTACTTGGTAGGCCGAGTCTTCTAAGTTCTGGGGTACGGCTAAGTTCTGGGGTACTGCTAAGTTCTGAGGTATGGCTAAGTTCTGGAGTACGACTAAGTTCTGAAAGACAGCTAATTTCAAGAGTGCAACCAAGGTCAAGAGTAAGGCCACAATTCAAATGTGTGGCCAAGTGCAAGAGTACAGGTAGGCTTAAGAGGAAGTGCAATGTCTTGACTAAATTTTCTTGCTGCCTTTCCTAGGTGAATGTTAAAAAAGGGAGCTGTGAATAAGTTTTGATATACCCAAGAAGGGTATGCTTACTAAGGGGTATTGGAAATAGAAGACAAGATAGGGTGCAAAACAAACATGTTTCCCGGTATGGCATTCGTAGTCCTGCGGCACCTAGATCAATTGGTTTGTCGCACGTAGTTAGTAACTCCAGCGGACAAAGGAGAATGTTTGTTAGGTCGGGCTTTACTCGGGTGTTGAAGCAGGGTTGCTGCCCATTCGAGCAAGAAAATGATCAAAAAGGTGGACAGGTGGAGGTCTTCTAGTTGTGAACGGTATGGCAGAATGCAGTTAGTTTGATCAGTGGCCGAGGGGCAGTGGTGATCTTACAGTGCCTTTTCTCTTTCTATTCTGTGACATCCATACTGTGGTTTCAAGGCATCGGACGCAAGTATGCTGGGGTGGAGATTTGCAGGTGGCAATATTATGATTCCGGTGGGCAGCAGGGATTGAAGGGGCCCCTATTAGCTACACTCCCAGGGGTGAGGAACTCACTGCCCGGCATCATCAATATATTCATCGGAGGTGCTCCCCCGTTAAGTTTGGGGTGGTGAAGCTTTTGACAGTCACGCCGTTACGCTCCTTTAGGCATACCATGAAACAGGCAGTGAAATCGGAATTGTACTTGACAGATAGGGTGCAGCTGTCCAGAGCAGGGTTGGAATTGTTCATCACGCTATATTGAAGGGCCTTAGCGCTAGATCTGGAAGGTGAATCTGTTTTTGGGGCGAAGGCGAGAGCGCCAGTGGGCTCCTGTGGCTGGGTCCCGGGCTAGGAAAATGGCGGGGACTCCTGTTTGACGGGGACTGGCCAATCCTGGAACAGGGAGGCAGTCACTGGGGCTCTGGGCTGGTGGGAGAGGGGGCCCTCCTACTGGCAGCTGTGGACTCTCTGGCCCTACCCGAGATGCCGGTGCTTTATGGAAGCAACTTGATGAAAGCTGGTGCGCAAGGAAAGGCGCAAAGCAGTGCCCTGGTGGCCGCGTCTAGGAGGTAGATGACAGGTAGTTGCCTGAAATGGAAGCAATGGAGATGGGCTATGGCCTGCTGGTACAATCTGCATACAGTGTGTCTCTGGAGATCCTGAACTGTAAATACAATTGTAACTGTAACCTGTGGTTCAAAATAATACTGCGCAACCCAATGTTTATCAATGTGTGTTGGATTGGTTAATAAAAGTTAGTCTAATGTTGACAGTGCATCTACAAATAAAGATGGCGTTATCTGAGAATTAATAAAGACTACGCAGTGAAGACCAGCCACTGGTATGGTGTCTTTTGTGGTGGGAAAAGAGGGGGCAAAGTATGGTGGGACAAATCACACGTTATATGCCCACTATACTTTAGTATCATTTTTATGTGGTGTGCTCTCTTGTCTGGTATACAGGCAAAGCTCAAGCAATTGGGATGCATGCAAGCTCAATTTCAGAGTCCTCTTATTTTGGTGAATGTGAAGAAAAAATATATTCACTGACATCAGTGAGAATATGCAGGTTATAGATAACAAGCAACATTATCTAGCTGAGGGTGAATGCGATCCTTAAATCATCCAAAAAAAAACCCTAATAATATTTGTCAATGAAGCCCAGATACCAGAGAAGAGAAGGGATTAGTTTGGTTTCTTGAAAATGTATTGTTGTTGTTCTTGAACTTTGACTTAAATAATAATTTGGGCACAATGTGTCAGCAAATTATCTAGCACTGGTAGTATATAGAATTATAGATGAGTAACAGTAAGCTATGGAGATGTTTTTAACTGAGGGGTTCTGAGTGATGTTAGATAGACAAGAGTGATCTCGAAATGTCTAGGATGTCGCTCAGAAGCCGGAGTAGAAAAATATCCCTGTAATTGAATTTTTAGCCCATCTATAAGTGTATGTTACGTATGGCCTCCCAAAATAATCTGTCCCTGCTTTTAACTGCTAAGCAGTGACTTAAGAGTAATGGAATAATGGGTAAATGGAGTAATGGGGAGCCATAATAACATGATCTGTCCTCCCTGTCCCAAATGTGAAAAAACCTTACCTGTCATCCTTAAAAAGTCCACACCTTCCTTGCCTTCCTTACCCCTCCTGCAGCTGTGCTTTCTGCTTTCAGTTAAAGCAGACAAGCAGAGCTGCGCTGACAGGCTCTTACAGAGCCCTGTCAGCCTGCCCTGGAAGGCCGTTATGACATATTAACAGTGGGTAACGAGTTTTGTTTTCAACTGTTGCTACGTTATAGCAGTCAGTTTTGCCATTTAGAAACAGAAATACATGTTAGTTGCTCTCTACCAGAGCCATAACTAACATACACACTAACCTGCAAGTCTCTCTTTTGCATCACAGCAACAAATTAGCTTTTTATCCGAGTAGCACAAATTGAGTACCGTTGAATAAGGTATTCATAACTCCTGCTAGTTACAGTGCTTTGAAACAGCGGAAGTTTGGCAATACGTGTTTTTTTATTTCAATGAATTATTACATGTATTGCCAGGGAACAAGCAGAACCATCAGACACATCAATTCCCCCACTCATTTCTGAAATACTAGCTGAGGAAAAATAAAATGAAAAAGTATCTTTTTAAGTTCAAGTTTATTGAAACCAAAATATAGAATAAAATACATAATGCAATACATTCAACCAATGGAAGGTATATGGAAAACAAAAATAGAAATTGAGAAGGTACAATAAAACGGAATCAATAAACACCTATATCTAAATCATGGAAAGGGAAAACAATGAGGGGAAAAAAAAAAAAAAAAAAAGTAAGTTAAGTATGGCAAATTCGTAGAGTAAAACATTGTATGCAAATAGTGAACTTAAATAAAAGTATACAATTGACAGCGAATAACAAATAAGTATAAAACGAAGTAAATCAAAGGAAAAAGACAAATAAGAAAAGTTATGGTGGTTTATGAACATCATCAGATGGATTTTGATGGGTAACTATAGTAGTGGGAGGAGAGGAAGAGAACGTGGAGAGGTAGGTGGTAAGAGGAATCCATAATAGATCCCTTTTAACAGCTAAGGAAACGGGGGTAACATAATTGGTATCAAGTCTATGATGAAAGCAAATAGCATTCCACCAAGCTGAATACCTGACTTTGGTGGAGTCTTTCCAATTGGAAGTAATCAGGTGAAAGGCTATGGACAAAAATAAATCAAACAACTTATAGTGAGAAGGGGAAAGTGGTAAATCAGGAGACAAGGAACCCAAAAGGACATTGGAAAGGGAGTGTGAAACCAAAAATATTGTGCATGCGGGACCAAACTAATTGCCAAAAGGAAGCAATGTTGGGGCAGTGGAACAACATATGAAGTAAATCTGCAGTCTGGCAAGGACAGGACCAACACTTAGGCAAAAGATCATGGAAAAATGAAGCCAGTTTCTGCGGGGTTAGTAATAAACGGTGGTATAGGAAGTAAAGAGTTTGGGTAGTATTAGCAGCTCTGGACGTTTTGTGTATTTTTAACCACAGCTTATCCCATAAAGAGACAGGCCAAGATATTGACAAATCCCGTTCCCAGGCCAATTCAGTCTTCGATTTGAGTCGTTCAGAAGGGGTTATAAGACATTTGTAAATGTGAGAAGCGGATGGAGAGGTGTCCAAAAGCGGGCTAATAATAGAGTAAGAGGAGGGAATCTCAGAGGAAGAAGGAAGAGATTGAAGATATTGATGAAGAGCAGGTATTAACAGGTCATATTGTTTCCTAAAGGAACGGGGAGAAAAAAATTGAGTTTGAAGGTCAGCAAAAGGTAGAGGAGCGTTATGGAGTAGAAGTTGGGAAATCCAAGATAAACCCCTGGACTTCCAATATATATATAAAAAGAACGGTTTTTAATGCGGAGTAGTTTATTATGCCAAATGGGTTGGTGAGATAAAGAAGCAAGGGAGGGGTAAGAGGAGGGTAAAAGGGGTGTTAAAAGATGACGGGTATGAGCAATGACAGGGGATTTCAAGAAAGGAACGTTAGCAGAAAAGGCAAGGGTTTCTGAAAAATCAAACGGTGAAATGAGAGATTTCTCCAAAGATAATCAAACAAGAGGATAAGTGGGAATTTCTGAGGAAAGCCAATGAGAAGCTTGTTTGAGGATAAAAGAATAATGATATGATTTAAAGTCCAGAAATTTAAGACCCCCCGGACAGTTTATCTTTTTTAAGGGAAGACAAGGCGATCCGCGGAGGCTTATTTCTCCAGAGAAATTTCACTAAGAGTGAATCTAACCGTTTAAAATAATAACAAGGTATGCGGACAGGAATCAGGGATAGGGAGTATGGGACGATAGGAGCTAACATCATTTTGATGGAGTCCAAACGACCCCACCATGAAAGAAAGAGGGGATGCCATTTGGTAATAGAGTCAGTCAATTTCTTTGTAATATATTCAAAATTAGCCTTCAAAGTGTCTGATCTAGAAGGGGAAAACCACAATCCTAAATATTTTACTTTAGTCGACTGCCAGTTGAAGTAATGACGTTTACATAAGACATTAAGGGGTAAAACTTCACATTTGTCACAATTGAGGCAATAGCCCGAAACTCGTGAGAAGGCGTCAACTTGGAGTAGAAAGGCAGGGAGAGTGGACTCAGGATTGGAACAATAGAAAAGGATGTCGTCTGCATAGACAGACAATTTGACTTGATTAGGGCCAGGGTTGAAACCAGTGATTTGGGTGTCCTGTCGTAGTTTGGTAAGAAATGGTTCCAATGCCAGAATAAACAATAAGGGAGATAAGGGATATCCTTGTCGGACACCCCTGGAGAGGGAGAAATAATCAGAAATGTTCCCATTAGCAAAGATAGAAGCTCTAGGGCCGGAATACAAAAGGGAGATGAGGGAAATTAATTTAGGGGGAAAGCCAATCCAAGGGAGGGCATGAAACATAAAGTCCCAACTGATCCTGTCAAATGCCTTTTCAGCATCTAATGTGATGGCCGCAAGTGGGTAGTTTAGGGAAGAAGCCTTACTAAGAACATTAAAGAAAACTCCGGAACTATCAGAGGACAAACGTCCCTTAACAAATCCTGATTGTTCAGGACCTATAAGTTCGGGTAAAATGGGATCAATACGCAGGGTAAGTAATTTGGCAAATATCTTATAATCCTTATTAACAAGGGAAATGGGGCGGTAATTCTTGCAAAAAGAAGGGTCTTTATTATCTTTGGGGATGAGGCAAATCATACCATCTTGGAAGGTACCTTGAGAAGAACCATTTGCAATGAACAAATTAAATAAAACGAGCATGCGTGGGAGAAGAAGTTTCGAAAAATGATCATAGAACTCAATAGAAAAGTAATCGGGACCGGGGGCTTTACCGCGTCTTAAAACTGAAACTGCATGGGAGATTTCTTTAGGAGTTATGTCTGTTTCAAGCGGAGCAAAATCGATATGGGGGAAGGAGGAGAAGTAATCGATTGAAAGTAGGAGGATAAGTCAGAGGGAAGAGGAGAAGATTCGGGTGTGTAGAGGCTTTTGTAAAAAGTGACAAACTCCAGCAAAATGTTGTCATCTTTAAAATGAGAAGTACCACAAGAATCAATTATGGAGGTAATCCGAGTTCTATCGCATCAAGTTTTCAAATAATTAGCTAAGAGTTTGCCCATTTTGTTCTGACCTCCATAATAATGAGCGCTGCTTTTTAAAAGATAAGAGGCAGCAGTGTCAGTAGACAATTTGTTGAAAGCGACCTTGGCGGTAATAAGATCTTTCAAAGAGGCGTCTGAAAAGGAATGAAAATAGGTATGTTCTAACTGCTTAATTTGAGCCAAAAGTTGGGAAGATTGTTTCTCAAATCTCTTCTTTTTCTTGGAAACGTAATTAATGATAGTGGTTGCTTTAAAAGAGTCCCATATCATGGTCGGAGAAGAATCCGGAGTAGAGTTTACAGCAAAAAAGTCTTCAACAAATGAACTGAATTGACCAGAGAATTTAGGGTCTGCAAGAAGGGAATTATTAAAACGCCATCTGCCAGAGGAGGGGGAAAAAGGGATTAGATCAAAATCAACAAAGACTGGAGCATGATCATAAATGAGGATAGAGCCTATCTCTGATGCAAGGGTGCATTGAGCTAAGGACTTACTAAGAAAAAGATAGTCAATGCGGGACTGTGTTTTGTGGGGAGGGGAGAAGTAGCTAAATTCCTGGAGGTCGGGGTGGCAAAGTCTCCATATTTCAACTAAGGATTTACGACGGGTGGCGGAGGTAAATTGAGTATGCATTTTAGAATGAACAAATTTAACAGGGGATCGTCTATCAAGAATGGGATCATGGATTTGATTACAATCTCCACCAAAA
Source organism: Lissotriton helveticus (assembly GCF_964261635.1). Classification (NCBI taxonomy): domain Eukaryota; kingdom Metazoa; phylum Chordata; class Amphibia; order Caudata; family Salamandridae; genus Lissotriton; species Lissotriton helveticus. Next base: position 1,774,196,883 of record NC_136063.1, read on the forward strand.
ATGATATAATCATCATCAAGGGAAACTAACTTGTCAGAAATAAGTGGCCAAAAAGCATTGTCAACTGTTACCGGAGCATAAACATTAAAAATAACCAAAGGTACATTGTCAACTAGTAATTTAATGAGCACCCAACGACCATCAGAATCTGATTCTTGATGAAGAACAGAAACTGTGAACTTTTTGTGAACTAAGATACCCACCCCATTCTTTTTCCCCGAAGGCGGGGAGAAAAAAACATTACCAACCCACAATTTTGTCAGTTTAGAAGCTTCAGGATCAGAGAGATGGGTCTCTTGCAACATAGCAATGTCTGTTTTTAGTTTAGACAAGTGGGATAGCACTCGCTGTCTTTTAATAGGATTATTTAATCCTTTAACATTCCACGAGGTAACTCTGAATGTAACAAGATAAAGGTATTATGATAATACAAAAAGCATACAATACAACATAACATCTGTAAAACCAAACTGTAGACAAAATAGAAACTTATGGAGCTATAAAATGAAGAGGTAGAGGAAAAAACAGAGTAAAAAGAGAGAAAGAATAAGGAAAGAAAGGAAAGAAAGAAAAGAAAAGGAAAAAGAAGAGAAGAAAGTCCATAGAAGAGAACATAATAGATCATTAAGAGGAAAAATAGAGAAGAAGTAAAAACTTACAGAGACTGTAGATCAAACGGAGGGAGGGAGGCCATACGAGGGAATGGCGTTATCCGGACTCACGGAGGAGAAGCGAGGAGGGAAACAGCACCAACGGGCCACCAATAAACATTAGGAAAGGGAGGAGGATTGGGCAGACAACCTGTGAAAAAGAAGAAACATGTTAATCATATAAAGGAAAACAGGTAGCTAGAAAAAGTAGAACTGGATTGCAGGAAGAGAAGGAAGATCTCAGAGTGAGGAAGTCAAGAAATAGAAAACAGGAGAGAGAAGCATAACCAAGAATATCAAACTGTGTGAATCACAGTGAAAAGTGAAGGAGGTGAGAAGCACATCCTAAAGAAAGCAAAACACATGCAAATGGCAAAAATGCGACAAAAAAGCAAAATATACTAGTGAGAAGTAGATGAAGATGCAGTATCCATGGATTCAGCGCTGAAGGAGTAGAGAAAGCTTTTAAGTTTCAGTGGGTCTTCCTAAGTAGTAGTCTTATTGTTGATAGTAACCCTAAAGAGACACGGGTGGAAGAGACCATATCTGGCACCAATAGAACGTAACTGAGGTCTCAATGCCAAAAATTCTCTGCAACGATCTGCTGTTGATTTAGCATAGTCTTGAACAAAAAACTGAGTATTTCCAGACCAAGTAATTTTGTTCAAAGCCCTGGCAGAAGCCAAAACTTTTAATAGGTCAGTATATTCAAGAAAATAAAGTATCATTCCTCTGGGCTTACTCAGTGAAGTGGAAAATGCATGATGCGGCAAAGAACCAGATCAGTGCGCTCTCTGGATGTTTAGCGGAGGACTTTCCTGAAGTTTTGGAAGTTTGGGCAAGAAGGACTTAAAGAAGGAGATTGGATCCGATCCCTCTGAATTTTCTACCAAGCCGTAAATGCAAAAGTTATTACGACGATTCCTATTTTCCAAGTGTTCAATTTGTTTGTGTAGGCTGGAGACTTGGGAACAAGGGGAGTCAACCTTGGAAGCAGAGGAGTTTAAGAAATCAACACTTTGTTCCAACGTTGTGACACGATTTTCTACATTTAACCATTTGTTAGAGAGTTCTTGGAGAGTAGAAGTGTTTCCCTGAAGAGTGGCAGTAGTTTCCTCAACAAAGGGGCGCAGAGCCCTAATTTCCTCAAGTAGCAAATCCAGGGTGACTGAAGAGGCTGACGTAGGAGGAGAAGGTGGGTCTTTCTTTAGTCTTTTGGAGGTAGTTTTATTGGTAAGAGTAGTCGGGGTACTTGCCGTTGAAGAGGCCTTCTTTGGTGAGGCAGATTGAGGTGGGGAGGCAGTTGAATCTTCCATGGTTAAACACTGATATCGTGAGCTAGTGTGGAGCAAGAACTTACGGGCAGTGGCTTTAGTATGGGAAGCCTCCTTAAGTTGTTTACCCCTATGTAATGCACTATAAAGAGCAATAATAAGAAGCCAACGCCGTATATGAGGTATCAGCCGTGAGGAAAAAGGTGGTGAGAATGATACCAGATCATAATGAAATTAGGCCAGTCTCTTTATAAGTAGTATGACCAAAAACAGGCGAAAATCAGCATGACAATGGAACTAACAGCACTGATAGATATAGGGCGAAAACAGATATGCGGAACCTCATCAGAAGCACTATGCAAGTTTGGCTCAACTTAATGAGTCACATGCAGGTGAGAGAATCACGGACTATGTGAACATAGAAGCATGAAGAGCAACAAATGACCAGAAAAACTGTTCCTGTCAGCGTGATGAAAACCTCCTGAGTGAAAACATAGAAAGCACACAGTCCAGTGAGGAGTTATTAATGCAGCGTTAAAGGAACATCATTATGCCAGTGGACAGTCTCTGCCAAGTATATCCACAAAAGAGACAGTAAATCCACTTCCAGGCAGTAATGGAGAAAAAACGCAGCATGTGCGAGAAGAAATGGAGTGAGAGGTGCTGATTGTGAGGAAGCTGAAAAGCCACAAATCAAAATGGCGGCCGAGAGTTGAAAGCGCTGTAAACACCTTAAAAAAAACGAGCAGTGTGTCTTAAAAGTGCTGTAGAGGGAAGTTCAGCAACATAGCCAATGAATTATTGAGGCAATCTGAGAGGCAGAACAAACTGAGCAAGGAGGATACCAATTGCGCTGTTGTGGGAGAAAGCGCCTAGGGAGCCGTTCCGAGATGCACAAAATGGCGGCCGGATGAAGTGCGAAGCCGCGGCTGAATGAAAACTCGAGAACGGCAATGTACCTTCAGCCCAAAAGGCTGGAAGAGTGGCCCTGCAAGTTCCCAGGCGCAGTCCTCCAAATTGGGCTCAAGTTGTGGGGTAGAAGGGCATCGTTAGTCCGTCTCCGCTCCCGCTGTCTCCGGAGAGCTACGGACGAGCCGCCATCCACGCCGGGCGCAAGCCACGCCCCCCCAATGAAAAAGTATCTTAATTCACTTTTACAAGATAGTGAGTTCGAGTTTAGTGGAAGGTTCTAAATAGGAAGCTGTATAATTTGAAGGTTGGGAGCACTAGTGACATGAGTGGCAGATGACTTCTGAAATTCAAGCACCATAGAATCCAGTACTGAAACACTTTGGATTTTACTTGAGCATTTAGTATTGTAGGTGGGGCTACATTGCTGGTTAAAATGGTTATCTCTATCTGAAGCCCTGCAACATTGACTGAACTGCTTCAATATCGATTGTCCCCATGTTAGTGGAATATCTTCAAGACAAAGGAGCTCCTTACTACCTGCTGGCCAAATTGAAAGTGAAGCCTGTGTGAGTGTGCAGTGAAGGCCTAGGATGACTCACAGTTTGAAACCTCTAAAGAGCAAGACGGCTGGCGTAATGAAGCCTGTGCAAAGGGACAGTACCTGCTGACCAGTAAAGCCTGGTGAAAACAGAGACACTACAAATACAACAGGTAACCCGAAACAGAGCTTACTGGTATCACATGCCTCCTCTCCCTTCTTCTCCTCACCTAAGCCACTAGCACCTGATTCTGCATTGAGCTGAGGAAACAGTTACAGCAGTACATAGGAAAGCCAGGCATGTTGGGGAAATTGCAATTCAGGCAGGGGAGACATTAGAGAAAAATAAAAGATTGCTTGCAGTACTGAACACATTACTTACAGGAGTATCTGAACACATTTCCTAGGGGGCCCATCCCCGGGACCGGCACAATGCAGAAATGCCCCCATAGGGCTGCATGCACCACAGCACCTACTGCCTACTGCTCCTGCTTTGGCAATATCTCTAGACGTAACATTGTGTGCCTTCTCCATCCCATGACAGTGTTTAGGGTGGCAGTGAGCACCCAAGAGCCTACACCCTGCATGTGGCAGGAGACAAAAGAGGGGCTGTCTTGTGCCAGCAGCAAGGGTGCCAAACTAGCGAAGTAGCAGCAGCGGGAGACCCACTAATCAAATCGAATGCTCCCAGCTTGGAGTGTCCCATGGTGCCCTGCTAGAGGCTTGTTTACATAAGTTTGGTCTTTGAGGTGCTCCAGTGAGAGCAGGTCTACCACTATCGTAAATTGTAAGCGTTGTGATGGCTGAAGGGAGTGCAGCAGAGCCTGGGAGATACATTAGAAAACATAACCCTATGTCTCTCAGGTAGAGGATGCGTGACTTGGGGAACATTTTCAAAGTCTTTATTTATTTTTCTACAGCTTGGGAGTAAATGGACTTCTAGCGTATGTATCATGATACTGCATTTTACATGGCCTAAAGGTGCAAAACGAAAGCACATATTATATTGATTTTCAAAAGTATATTGCTGACAATAGTTTTGTTAATCGCGGCATTGCTTCTAATACCAATAATGATGGCAATCAATCATGGCTGCTAAATCCAGTGATATGGTGGTGTTTTTTAACATGTGTCTATTGGTCATATGATGTGGTGACCCCTTGACAAAGCGAATATGCCTGTCCTATGTGTTTTGTGTTGATCCCTTTACAAGGCAAGTAGGCTTGCCTTATATTTTGATGTAGAGACTCCATGAAAAAGCCAATAGGCTTGTCTTATATTTTGATGCTGTGAACCTCCAATGGGTATCTTTTATTTAGAATGGCATCCCCTATATTATGATGTTCTACCTGAAATAGGTGAGGGTTACTGTGTTTTTGGGGGTCATGACCCATTAGGTGTCAGACATTCTTTCAAAATGCCATCAACGGTAATTACATTTATATCTGTACATTAATGTGTAGTATTGAATAGTGTGTGTGTGTGTGATATGTACTTGACCTTTTTCAAAGAAGAAGCACTGAATGGACAATCAGTTATTGAGTGTTATTACTGTGTGCCAGTGGATGGTGATTACTACCCCAGTAAGGAGAATATTGGGGACCTGTTACTTGTGGTGTACCCATATCCTGCACAAGTAATAACCCAATATATTACATTGAATGTTTGAGGAGACTTTGGACCTAGCAGGCACAGGAGAAGTTTTTACCAAGAGTTATTAGGGCAATATATTGTTCCAAAACTGAAGCCTGATTACAAATAGAAATAAAATCAATAGGGTCTATTTAGATCACTATATAAACATTGATAAGAAAGGCCAGGAACACGTTCAAACTAAATTGGATTGGTTTCTTTCAGTGCTCCCTTTCGCTTCACTATTGTAAGGAAGCTGTGTGTCGGTTGATAGAGCCCTTTAGGATGGAAGAGCAAGTTGCTGTTATCTCAATACTACCTGGAGGGAAAGCCTTTGGAAAAGACAGGTTTCCTGCAGACTTTTTAAATATATTCAGTGAGGTCTGAATGTCCACCTTATAAAGCTTCCAAATTTAACATGCAGTAAAATACCTTCATCTTTTAATATTGGGGCTGTTGTGTTTTTTGAACAAAGGAAACAGTTCCAAAGCTAAGAATTCATACATTCTATTAGAATATTGAATGTTGTCTACAAAATTATAATTCATTTAAGAGCTAATAGAATGAATAATGCGGTTGATGGATTGATCCACATAGATCAACATGGCATGGCTTTTTTGCAGGACACCAGCTATATGCTAACACACATTATTTACAAGTTCTTTTTAGTGCTAAATAGTTGCCAGCTATTGTGTCTTGTATATGTTGTTGAGAAATATTTTGAACTAGTGCCTTTGGCTAGTCTTTTATTGGTTTAAAAAGGTTCAGTTTTAATTCAAGTTCACCAGGGTTTAAAGCTATTTCCATGGTAACTCTTAGGCTAGTAAGATTTGAACTCTTGTGAACTCTGCTCCTTTAAATTTGAGTGTGGAACCAGGCAAGGATGTCCATGATCTCTAATGTTATTTGAACTGTTTATAGTGCCACTTTGTTATTGCTATTCTTAATGATAATATTATAGATCCTCCCTTCTAGCATATGGTTAATATTAAAGTAACATGATGGCGTTTTTGAGAACTGGATACAGAGATACAGGAGAGTGTTTTTAAGATTTTCTTTTTTGCAATTTCAAGGACTTGGCATATATCACAAGTAAATACAAAAACTTAAATTTTACTGTGTAATGTACTTCACAACATATTTATGACAGATATATGTAAAATCTTTTATCAGCCTTGCAAAGCATTATTTTAGGATGTAATCTAGTCAATCTAATTGCAATGTATGCTATTAGAATTATAGACAATTGATATAGAAAGTTAAATCATTATTACTTAAAAGGAATCCCCTCCCCCTTACAATTTTTGATTGAATTGTTTTTGCCATCACTCTTTCCATCTTATATGCAACCTTTTTTGAGAAACAAATAGAAAGCATATTTTTATTATGTATCGGCCTTTGTAATACCCAGAGGGTTGTTTGGCTGTCCCCAATATAAAAATGTACTATAACCCCATTTTTGCATGTAATGCATTTAGATATACAAATATGTAAATAGCACACAAACCCTTTGATAATGAATTAATGGTGAATATTTTAAATGATAACAATACTGAAGACATTTGAGTTTGTCGAGATCTCCAAAGAAGGTAATGGTTTTTCAGAAGGAGAAAGCAGTTTTGTAAAACATTGTTTTATTCCCAATATAAATGATGCAACACAGATCACAGGTATGACGTTTAAGGTCTAGCCCCTTATAGATAAGGCCCCTTATAGATTGGCGTGTGTGGGTAATATGGTCGTACAATGCCATCCAACAATTTTAATAAGTACATATCCTGGTACTATAAAGAGCAGTGCTGCCTTGGCTTGTGGTATAACTGAGAACCCCTGTTGATCATCTGTGAGGTACTGACGAAAAAGTCCCCAAAGTGTAAAGGAAACAGAAAATGTTATCAACAATCTCTCATAAATGGGATATGGAAGACAATATTACTATAAAATTAGACACCTGGTAGGAAACAATGAAATTACCACAAAATGCAGTTTTAAAGAAATGGTTGAATTATGGTACACATACATTGTAAATCTGATCAATCCTGAATGTTCTTCCAGTTCTTTTAGATGTGAATCTCTGGAAGAAAGAAAATTGTCCCATATTATTTTTTTGTGCCAGATTAGGTAGCTATTGGGAGGTGGTTCTTGAATACTGTTGAGACAAATTAAATAATAGAATACACCTTGATCCTTTAATTAATATATTTTCAGCATTGCTGGGATTAGTAGCCAGGAGTCTTAAATTAATTTACATGTCCATTCTCATTGCTCACTCATTGATTTTTCAAAAGCAGAGATTTGAAATAATTACCACTTTTTCAGATAGGCTCGTGAAGATCTGGCTACATATAAAGATTGTTGAAGCTTTAGGAATATTTTAAAAACAAGGTATAACCACAAACTATCTTTTGATTGGATGAACTTTAATGTATGTGATATATTTATATCACCACCAACTAAACACAATTGTACTGTATATTAGTACAACTGCTATTGTTATATGAAAGTGTGTATTTGCTTGATATCTCCCTGAATAAAAAAAGGAAAGAAAGAGAATCCCCAAGCATATGCTTTTGCCGTGCTACACTGCGAACAGGATAGGGAAGGTCACTTTTAAATAAAGTATATTACAAACAGTTGGCTTCGCCGCTCTTGACCAAATACCGAAAAATAGCAACATAAAACACTTTTCACTATTACATCAGGTTTAAATCACCACTGTCACAGGAATAGACATAATTTCAACTGCATCACTGTCTATAAAGCAAATTAGGACTGTCCATTGGGATTCACCGCAATCTCCCATACTCCACTTGAGACTATGGGGAAAAAACAAATGTGTGGTGGCAGGCATTTCTAGTACCCCAGTAAATTATCTGTGTTCCAAAGAAGGAATAGCAAATATATCTAGACCATGAGTACTCATAAGTGTATCTGTCTCAGAACCTGAAATTCTATGACACTGGAGTCCGTGAAACTAGATACAAATTTAGTCATTTTAAAATTCTTGTAAATTGCTTTTGGACCCCGCAGAAATTCACTGACATTGCACAGTGGTGGAGGTACCAAAGAAATGAGATTTATTGCTTTTTTTGTGTTTTGGCCATCCTTAGTGAGATACTGGTCTGCAATATGGAACATACTCAACAAATACTTTTAAAATGCCCTACCCACTTCAAGTAGACAGGCATTATTGCATGACACATCTGACATCCCAGCTATAATCCCCCACCATAGAAATGGTTGCCAACAACATTAACCAATTTAGAAATATGTATATTGGGACTCTATGGAGACACGATTCATCCTCGCAGGACAAATGGTTTTCTAAGATATCACATACAAGCACATAATACATAGGATACAAGACAAGCACCCCAATTTTCTAGTTGTATGGTCACCTTTTTCTAGACGATGGGGATGTGAACTGAACATGCAGCAATATGGGACTATCATAGTACCTTAGATCTTAGTACCTCATACAGAGCATCTAATTGCTAAATAAATACTTTTACATAGAACCCTAATCGCTAAAAAGCCATGTGTACTAACCTCAAGGGATAGGATATTTTTACAGGTCATTAAAACATGGCAGATGGCACAAAAGAGGGTCACCTGATCGCAATATTTTGAGACTTACAAATTTGAACCTTTCCTCCCCACAACACCAATCAACCTATCTCTTATGATAACAGTTCTTGAACTACCAGAATTCAAGTTATACCATGTTGTAAGCTGTATTGGGATGTTTTGCTCTTTTAACTTTGACAAAAGTTAATTACCCTGTAACACAAATATATTGCATTTGAGACTGACTTGCTGGTTTGAAATCACCCCGGAGCGCTTCCTGCCGAGACAGTTACAGAAGAATCTGGGGAGATTTTCATCTGCTGCAAAGAGACTGCGGAGGTACCCACAATCCCCTGTCCAAAGACTGAGGAAAGGATGCTGATCTCCCTTTGCATCACCTTTGGTGAGGGTAAGTCCAGAGCTACGCTGCCCCTGGGTTACGAGTAGGTCCGGGCGATAAATTCCATTCCGCTCAAGGAATTTGCAGAATTTGGGTAATTTCACATTCTGCGTAGAACAAGGAATTGCCAAAAATTCCGCATTCCGCGGCTTCACAGAATTTTTTTCTTATACGCGCTTGCAAAATGTGCGTTCCCAAGATATTTCTCCCTGAGCACCAAACAGCGTTTGCAAACAGGAAAAAGCATCGCAAACGGGAGGAACCAGCAATTCCGCGTGCTCGCAGAACTCTGCGACTCTGCGAAATTTTTGGCTTGTTCGCGTTCTCAAAATGCGTGTTCACGAGATATTACCCCCCGAGCACGCAAAGAGCAATTGCGAACTGGAAAAAAGCATCGCGAACAAGCAATTCCGCATGTTCGCAGAATGTCTGCATGTTCGCAGAGATTTTTTACCGTTTTGCGGAGAATTGCGCAACGCAATTATGCAAATTCCGCCCATCTCTGGTGTCCACTACAAATTAAAACTACTTAACAAAATCAAGCCCTTCCTCCCACCTAATGATCTCAAAACCGCAATGCAAGCCTTGGTTCTATCCAGACTAGACAACAGAAACACTACCCTCACAGGCTCATCAAAATCCCACCTAACCCCCATGAGAACAACTCTCAACGAAGAAGCAAGGATGGTCACCGGAGCTAAAAGACACAATCATATTTCCCCCTCCTTGAAGATCTCAAGTGATTCCCAATTGAAGCTTGTTGCCATTTCAAAACTGCCTGTTTCACCCACAAAGTCCTTCACACTGTTATACCAGTCTACCTGGCAGCTCAGCTCACCAAGGCAGGCCAGGCAAGAAACCTGAGGAGCACCAACAACCTACTTCTCATTCCCCAAAAGAGGCATACACAAAAAGCCCTGGCTTGCTCCATTTTGGGTAATGCCCCCAAAATCTGAAACCCTCTACCAGCAGATCTCAGAACCAACACCTCCTTACCTGTGAACTGGTTGTAAAGCGCTCTGATACCCACAGATCCTGCCAGAACTATATAAAACTCTCTAAATAAAAATAAATTAATAAATAAAAAAAAATATTGTTTTAGGTAGCTTACTGTATCACCCTTGAAACATTTTATTTTATTATGCATGTTTGAGCAACACATAGTTTTGTAAAATGCAAATCCTAAATTAAACATTTTAGAAATAAATACTGGACAAAACAAATTGTAGGAAAGTGCCCCTTTCTGTATGGCTAACCCCCACTTTTTGCCTGATGTAATTTCGAACGGTAAGTGCACAGGATCCCTGCTAACCAGGTGCCTGGTGCCAGATTTCCTTCCCTAAACACTGATTGGCACAACTTCAGCTGCCTCTGTAAGTCCCTAGTAAGTGGTACCCCTGGTATTTAGGTCATGGTACTGATGAGGTTCCCCTGGGGCTGCAGCACAATTTATGCCACCCCATGACCCCCTCACCAAGGCTAGGCACCCTGCCATTGCAGGCTGCATGTTGATGTAGGAAACTGCAACGAGCCAACATGGCACATAGCCCTGTGTGACATGCCAACCCTACACTGAGTAAGATATAGGTAAGTCAACCCCTTCTGCAGGCCTTTAGTCCTTATACAGGGTGAACTATATCCTATATATGGGCATATTAGCATTCCCAGATATGCCCCTACAATGCCCAGCCCATTCAGTGATGCTGTAAGGGAACAGGGAAGCCAAAAGGAGTACATGGGCAGAATATTTGTCAAAACAAGTTTCCTAGCTCCATCATGGCTTCACTGATTGCCTTTATAAATCCTCACTGATGCCATATAAATTCATTCAGAATAAACTTTTAGAAGGACCTCTGAAACTTAACCAAAATAGAGGGGGGTCTCTGGCCAGTTTTCACCAGCCTGCCACCACCAAAAATGTTTCTTACCTCATGCAGTGAGAGCCAGCACTCTCAGACGACAGAAACAGTAAATGCTCTGAGCAGGGTTTTTTCACATTTCCTACCGGACAGGATGGTCTTCCAGATCGGGAAGCTTCTAAGGCAATGCTGCCTTTGAAATCCTACCCAGTCACCCCCAGATAGTTTGGGAGGCCATCCCCGTTTCTTGCTCCAATTATGTTGGGAGGGAAGGTGGGAAATTAGGTAGATAAGGAGGAGGGTCCCCCTTCAGCCTGCACCACTCCTAGGGAGGGGCAGGAGTGGTAAACCCCTGTCCTGAAATTCCACCATCCTGAGATGGTGAGAAAACCTCCAATCAGGGCTAGGGTAGTGCCTCTTCCCACAAGAAGTGGTCACTAAAGGATGTAGACAACTATTAGCTGTTACCTGTCTCACCTTGCAATGCCTCTAAATTCAGTATTTAGGTGGCTCCCCAAGACCTGAACTTCAGACCAATCAGACCAAAGAAGACCAGGACAAAAAAGACCAGCTATGCGAGAACAGAAGCCCTTTTGGAGAAGGTCTTGTCAATCACTGCTGCTGTGTCATGCTGAAGCCTGCAATGACTCCAAGAATCCTGGAGCACCTCTAGCCTTAGAGAAATCACTGAAAAGCTCCTTTGGAGTGAAGGTATCACTCCCCTGCACATTGCAGGCACCGATCCCATGAAGGCCGGGTTTATGGACTTGTTGCTCTCTGACAACTCGATGCATCACTGAGCCAAGAAGAGGTAGAACAGCTCCGGAGGGTCAGCTCTGCCTCTTGCACAAGTTTGGAGGCACACATACCAATTCCCCGTGGCCCAAGATGCCCAATGGTAAGAAGAAGACTCCACACCGGACTCCCAAAGCACCAGAAGCGAGCACTCGTTGAGGGACGATGAGACACCTGAGACCCACTTCCTGAGTGGCCCAGCTGTCCTAAGAGTGCCTCTCCAAGCTGCCTGCTCCTGACAGCGAGAAACAATGAAGACACACAATGCCCAGCTGACCTGTTCGTTCTGCACCTGGCCCCATTTGCCCTAGCACCAACCAACCAGCTCTGCTCCTGTGGTCCCCAGGCCTTTGTGACCTGCTCCCTCTAAGAAGACCCACAGGAGGACTTACCTGTGCAGTGCATTTTCAAGTGCCCCCCTTCATTTTTGCATGCCAGTTTCCAAGACCATCAGCACTCTTCCTCCTGAACGTCTCCTTTTGGAACTTTTGACCCTGTCCTGATGTGGACCTAAAATGAAAAGTGAACTTCGTGAAAGCATTGACTGATTTTCTATGCAATTTTCTATTTCTTCCCATTGATTCCTATGATGATTAATTGCGCACAAGTTTGATATCTTTTACAAATTCTTTCAAAATTCCAACTCAAAAAGTTCTTACCTTAAAACTGTGTTCATGGTCTATAAAAATACATAAAAATCAACTTTATTTTTACGAATTAGTCTCAGATATATACATGAGTGTATGTCTCATTTATTGCCTCTGTGAGTACAACAAATGCTGAGCACTACCCTCTGAAAAGCTTAACTGCTCGCCCACACTGCTGCAAAAAGTGCATTAGAATGTTCTCCTTTTACTTTTACTTTACCTTTTCAGACTGATCATGCAGATGTAGACCTAGTGTTTTGTAATTTTAATAGGGCTCTGAACTCTGTATTTGATAAAACAACGACTCTTAGGCACTTTAGTAAGATCTCACACCCTGGTACTCATTAGATTTAAAGTCAGAGAAGGCTTCCTGCAAAAGACTTGAAAGGAGATGGTGTCTGATCAGTCTTCCCGCAGACAAAAATACCTACAAAGTGGCTGTAACAATGTACTATCGTAACATCAAGATTGCTAATAAGGCTCACCTAGGGAAGAAAATAGATGAGTTACTAGGGAAGAAAAAAGATGAGGTCAGTAACTCATCTAAAACCATCTTTTTAAAATACTCAAATCCAGTGGCTTGGTCCCCTCTACCAAACTTGTCACAATTACTGTGCTAGGCTTTGGCCGACCACTTTGAGGAAAAATCAAACCAATTTACCAAAATGTTCCCACCGTCGCTGTCCAGTCTCATGAGAGCCTGAAAGCCCCTGTTCCTTCCCCTAATGCCAGTGTTAATCTATGCAAATGTTAAGGAATCTCTCCAGAAATAATTAACAATCTTCTAATCTCTATACAATCAGGCTCCCCAATTGATGTCTGCCTGCCCAGAGTACTGGCATACCTTTCCCACAATTTGCCCCCCAAATTTGTTCCTTACGTAATCTATCAGTAACAACGGAAATGTTCCCTTAGATTGGAAGTCACCACTCATTAGGCCTATTCAAATCAGGACCAATGTAGCCTCAATTGACCTTACCAATTACCGTCCAATCTCGCCCCTCCCTTTGCTGGCTCAGATGCTGGAAATACACATTAATAAGAAACTGATAACTTATCTTGAAACAAATAACTTATTAGACCCTCCCATGTCGGGTTTCAGACTGCATCATAGTACAGAGACAGCCCTGATAGCAGTCACTGACCATATCAAATGCTCCCTCTACTCAAATATCCCTACCATGCTGGTTCTGTTGGACCTGTCGGCAGCATTTGATACACTGTCTCATCTGAGTCTTCTTTACCGTCTACAGGAGATCGAGATCATGGTACAGCTCTGGACTGGTTAGCTGAATTCCTGTCAAACAGAACCCAAACGGTTATCTTGTGGCCATATAAGTCTAGAACTTGACCACTGGTCTGTGGTGTCCCTCAGGGCACCTGTCTTAGCCGTACGGTTTTTAACATTTATATGGCCCCCCTTGCCTAGATTGTCAAAGATTTTGCTTTTGAGATTGTCTCATACGCTGACAACATGCAGTTGCTTTTCTCCCTAGAAAACAATCTGTCTAATTCAAAAGCATTGTTTTATGCTGGGATGAAGGCTATTGCAACCTGGATGTGGGACATCAGACTCCAACTCAATCCTGCTAAAACTGAAGTCATGTTGTTCGTCCGGGCCAAACTTCTTTGGTCTCCAGACTGGTGGTCTTCAGACCTGGGTCTAGCCCTGGTTCCTAAACAAGTGGTAAAAACCTTGGAGTCTGTCTGGACCAACCCCTCTCTATAACAGAACAAACCCCAGCTATTACTGGTTCCTGCTTCTGGTTCCTGCTTCTATATGCTGCATTTGCTGAAAGGAGATTTCCCTTATTACCCCTCTTCTGAAGAAAAACTCTTGTCCAGGTGCACCCCATTTGTCGTCTGGACTATGGGAACTCACCTTTGGCATCTATTAACGGGAAGATACTCTCCAAACTCTCCAAACTTCAGGAAGTCCAGAACATCTCCGCCCATTTGGTCTGTGACCTTCCCCTGCCCTTCTTCTCCAGCCCCTCCATTCGTTACCAGTGAGAAAGAGAATTATTTTCAAAATGTAATGCCTTCCATGGACAAGGGCCTACATATCAGGCCCACAAGCTTGTGCCTTACTCCCACCTCCAGACTTCTTAGATCTCGTGACAAGGTCTTTCTCAAATGCCCTAGGTTTATAAAGGACAGGTCAGGCTTCAGATCATTCTCTTTTCTTGACCCTCACCTCTGAAACTATTTGCCATTGCAATTACGTACCTGTGAAAACCATGCCCATTTTAGGAAAGTGATAAAAACCCACTTATTTAATGATTGCCGCCTTTGCCCGCTGTCCATTGTCCTGGCCCGAGATACCCCTCTGGGGGTGATTCGAGCACGTAATAAATTAAGATACCATAACATAACATATCTCTTTGTACCATTTGGGGATTCTCTGGAGACTCTGCACAGTGTATTTCTTTTTAGTACACTATATAGAGAGCCATCTTCCTACATGTGCGCTAGCATAGTTCGTATCCGTGTTCTTTCTGTCAATGGTCTCAAACTGAACTTAATAAACAAAGACATCACTGTCCAAGAGAATGCGAAAGTTCAGAACAATTGGAGAACAGCTAGCTTTATCGGGTGTAATAAACCAGCAGGCATCAGAGACATGCATTCGGTTCAATAATCCCCACAGTTCATTAGCACTAGACAGGTTTCACAGTTAGATAAAACTTGACTTCGCAAATACAACCGTGGTCATAATATACCATCTGCCATTATTTCTCACGTGTGTAAATTACATAGCTTGAAAGATTTGATGAAATGATGAAGAGAAGATGGCGCTGATGCGATGAAATATATGCACATTATGATCATTAAACAGGAAAAAAAACACCCAGTACAGCAAGGAAGCATTAGTGAAGCCTCCTCAGATAGCAGTAGAGTGAGAATACAAAGTTTTTAGTGTTTACTAAATGAAGCGTAATTGTGCAATGTATTTTTTTCTGTCAATCAGCATTCTATAACATTAGTCTACACAATAACATGCATCATTCCAACCTTCGGAAATAATTTTGCCCATATTAACACCATGGAAGATGGATTTCAGACATCTCGTAACTTCAAACGCGTAAATTAACAGCATTGGACGCCACATGTTCTGAAACCTGCACAAAAGCGAAATTAGATTTAAGAAACTAGTTTACAATCTCACGGTGGGAAATCGGGGGCAGACTGCTGCAAGTTGAGAGGACTCTCGCTGATAAAGTGCACTTGTATTATTTCATTCCATCGCTCTGGCAACTGCAAACGACGCTTATGATCTAATTTAAAAGTGATAGACGAAAATGCAATGTTCCCCGTTGTCAGAAGGATAACTATATCTTTACATGGTTTACGACAGGATGTTGTTTTTCAGTCTGTTCTGCTGGGTTGCTGTGGCACAAGGCAAAGCGTGCGGTGAGTATGTGAAAGCTTCAGATGTGCATGAACAGTTGGTACTTTCCTATTCAACAAAGAGGAAGCACACATTCACATAAGGTGGATGTGTTGTGAAGGGAAAACGCAATGTACAAAAGGTGAAGCAACAATTTGTCCAAAGCAGCCTACAAGCCTCAATAACAATAAAGCCTCACACACAGAATGACGAACAAGCACAAATGTACATCTGTTGCCGAAGTGCAGCAACAAGTTTGAAATTCATCCTTAATTGAAGATAGAAACAAATAAGCAAAGTAATAATGACAAAGACGCCAATAAAAAAGAGCGGCACTGTGCATGCACCACACAGAGAGGTAAGAGCTGTACGCATGGACTGACTACACATCTAGGTAAAATTCAAAACCAGACAGCTAACACGAAAAGAGAAAGAGACGGCGGAGGGGAGCCCAGAACCCTTCAAGGGGCTCCCATTGATATCAAGGTTAATGAATATCTTTGAGATATTGGAGTCAGTGACCCTTCATCACATTCTCTGCGGGGTGGGGGGCTTCATTGTGTGTTACACTACAGAAACAGCTACTGTGACAATGATGGACTTTTGTTTAGTTCTTGGTAACAGGAACACCAGAGCAGCGGATTGCATTTTCTATTTCCGAATGGTGGTGGTAGACCATCTTGGTGTGGACCATGCCTAAATGATCAATCCAGTTGGATGAAAGCATGAATATAATAAAGGAATGTGCATGACATGGAGGAAAAACAGACTCAGCATATCAGTTGACATGTATCAGACCGACACGCCAAGTAGCTAACACTCAAAGCAGCCAACACGCTTCCAGAATTTCCTTATTTTCTTAAGCTTATTTGAAACATAGGGGCCTATTACGATTGCGGTTTTTCCGCATCCTCAGGGTCGGCGGTGGCCCGGAGGATGCGGAAAAACCGCAGCGGACCCACCAAAGACCCACCGCCGCATTAGGATGGCTGGTGGGTCCTGGTTTCCGTCCGCAGCTTTTCCGCCGCGGTTGGCTTACAACCGCGGCGGAAAAGCTCTAATATGGTGGCGGTGTCTCTCAGACACCGACAGCCATATTAGGATGGGCA
The DNA here is from genome assembly GCF_964261635.1 of Lissotriton helveticus. Taxonomy (NCBI): domain Eukaryota; kingdom Metazoa; phylum Chordata; class Amphibia; order Caudata; family Salamandridae; genus Lissotriton; species Lissotriton helveticus. The sequence goes on from NC_136063.1 coordinate 1,774,213,657, forward strand.
TTAAAAAATGCTTTTCCGTGGCGGGTTTTCTGCCGTGGAAAAGCATGTGTTGCAGGCCCCCTGGGTGAAGGGGCGTGGGGGGTGCACATGGGGGTACCTATGGTACCCCCCTGCATTTGTATGCAGAAATCGGCAGGCACCGCATGGTGCCTGCCGCTTTCTGCATACAAATGCAATGTATGCATTTTTACCATTGCGGCGGGTGCAGCTTGAAGCCGCACCCGCCGCAATGGTAAAAATAGAGGATATGACCGCCAGGGTGGCGGTCACATCCTAATTGGACAGGAGGGAACTCCGCAGGCCATGCGGAGGTTCCCTCCTCCTCTTGAGTCCGTCCGCGATCATAATGGGCCCCATAGTATGCAACAAGTTCTAACTGCCCAACAAATTCTCCTGTTAGGTCAACAATTCAATCATTAGTATAACCGAAACAAAGTGAAATAAAAATGGCTATTATTATGGTTGGCTGTTTTTCCGGGGTTTTTTATAGTGCAAACTTGACCCGAAGGTACAAGAGCGCTTTACATGATCACCAATTGCGCTACACAAGGACACGTTCATTTTTAGGTTGAGCATTCGAGCCCTCTTGTATATACTTTAGTATATACTTATATGTTTATTTACTTCGTAAGCTCTGGAGATCAGCCCTAGGATATGTCTGCTTCCGCTTAGGGACTTTTTTCTGTTCAACTGCCTCTATTTCTTTTTTTTTTTTTTTTGTAGTTTAAGCTTTATTCGAGTTGCATACTCATAAAAGCATAACATACATAAAACAACACAATTAATAATTTAGTTACATTTGATCAAATACATTTTTATAAAACAGTTATGCAAGCTTTAAACACTGAAAAAGTGATACACAATAAAACAGTTATTAAAACAAATTAAATAGAAAGTGCTGTCCGCCTAATGGACCAGGACTACCCCAGATATTTGGCTATACCCATGACAATAGGCTCCTCAGTGGTGGTACAGATAATTCTCAGTGCCTCAGCAGCACTATTTGTCCCGAGGTTCTTGCAAACTGGAACTAACCAAACCCTTCTTGGGATGGCGTAGGCATTACAAGCAAATAGGAAGTGACCCACACTTTCGTTGGCTGCACCACATGCTGGGCAGCACAAGGTATTCAAACTCTTCCACCTGCCTGTTAAATACCTCAGGGGGAGGGAGCCGGATCTTAACTGGAAAAGCAACTTCCTGTCCATAGGGACAGTAATACTGTCCCAGTACTGTTCTAGCACAGGACACATTTTGTTTTCCAGAAAGCGACCACCCATTGAGTCAGATTTAGCCCCCCTCCATAGCCTACCATCTATCTAATCCCAATATAAGGTTTTAAGTATATTTTTGCTTGGGAAAACTTCCCCCGCTGGGTTGTTCCATAGGTTAGAAAGACCTAGTTTACCTAGCATGTACCTTAAATTTTTCAGCCAGGGTATTTTATGGAAGGTGTCAAGGTTAATTACTGCTAGAAAACCATCCGCATAATGCCTAATCTCGGGAGTGGACCAAAGTCGTCTCCAATATAGAATGGGACGCAGTCGAGCTCGATCACTAACAGTTCTTCTCCCAAGATCAAGGTTGAGCGGGATTAGTGGGGTACTCTGAGGAAGTCCCGTTATTCCCCTGAGAAACCTATTCTCCGCTATCTGTAGGGAGGTGAGCTTCTCAAAGCCCCACAGTTCTGCCCCATATAGGACCGAGCCTATTGCTTTCGCATAATATACAGCAAGGACAGGTTTTATGGGCTTTGTTTTCGATTTTTTATGCTCCACCCGTAGAGCCCCCGAAATTTGCAGATGTTTCAAAACCGCTTTTTCTATGTGGTGGGACCAACCCTGATTGCTAGCTATTTGTACTCCTAAATAGGTGAACTCACTAACTACCTCAAGCTCGATGTTATTCATATGTATCCTAGGGCGAGGTTTGCATCCTCGGGAGAAGACCACCAACTTGGTCTTACCTACATTAACTTCAAGACCGTGTTCCAGACAAAACTCGTCAAAAATATCCAAGGCACGCTGCAGCCCAGCGGGAGTCTTAGACATGATTAACGTATCGTCAGCGAACATCAGGATCGGAACCCTGAGGCCCGCTAACGAAGGAGCATCCACACTGGCATCCTGAATCCTGCCAACTATCCCGTTAATATATAATGTGAAAAGCAAGGGTGCCATTGCACAGCCCTGACGAACCCCTCGTTCAACCGGGAAGTCGATGGAGGATTGGCCATCCAACCCCCACTGGACTTTAGCAAAATTGCTCTCATGCAACCTCATGATTAACGTGAGCAATTCTGCTGGGATGCCTATCTTGTTCAAAACTGACCAAAGCTTGCATCTTGGAACTAAGTCGAATTCAGCCCGCAGGTCGACAAAGGCGACATACAGGCTGCCTCTACCAAGGAATACTGTACCCCACCGCAACATAGTAAAACGAAAGACCTGGTCAACAGTGCTGGTGGCCCTCCGAAAACCTGCCTGGAAGGGGGAAAGAGAGTTAGTTTCATCCACCCATTCCCTAAGTCTGTTTGCCACCATCTTCCCAATCACTTTTTGGATAGTGGCAATCAAGCTTATTGGCCTATAATTAGCCGGAAGGGACCGATCTCCTTTTTTATATATCGGTATAATAATAGCTCCCTTCCATTGATCTGGGACCAGGGCGCCTTTTGCAATGGCATTCCCCAACAGGAACACATACCTGACCCACCTTTTTTGATCGTGTTTGAAAACATCCGAGGGTATCCCATCTATACCCGGGGCCCTACCCCCTTGTGAGGAACCTATTGCAAATTCAACTTCTTTGGCCGAAAAGAGATTATCTCTAGGGAATACAACTGGAATTGCTTCCCCCGCCACCTTCTCATTTGTCTCTGCATATTGGGGCCTAAAGTAGTTCACCCATGCGGACTCTGGAACGTTATTATCTGGTTTGTTTGGGATGCCCGCTCTACCCCACTTCACTATCTTCCAAAAAAGCCTGGAATCCTTTGCTCCAAAAGCCTCTTTTAGAGCATCCCAATACTTTTCGTCCCATATTTTTTTTGCCATGGAGATACTCGAGTTATATTGCTTCCTTGCTGCCCTAATAGCGGCCCTATCCTTATTTCTGATACGTTCCCCAGGGTTAATCTAGCAGCCCTACACTTTTGGTTAAACCACCTAGCTGGTTTTGGGGGTGCAGAAACATTTCCCTTGGATGGTCTCATAAAATGAGGTCTTATAAGAGCAAAGAGGTTGTTATGGATATCAGTGATTGCCCTAGATCCAGGGACTATAGGACTTGCTAGTTCCATGGCGGCAAGAGCATTATCCACCTCAGAACCAATATAGTCCATAGATGCTTCATTCACCAAAACACAGGGCCATTTTAATCTGCGCATATCATTTGAGATATCATGGGGCAAACCATCACTTGCCTTCTAATGGAAATGGGCAGACTTCCACCATGTATGGGACACACAGAGGGGGTTGTGGTCACTTTCTATTCTGCCCTTAATTTCCATATCACAAACCCACTGCCAGAGGTTAAGACTACATATAACATAGTCTATCCTGCTTCTGTTGTGTCCGTTATCAAATGTAGACACACCCTACTTATCTCCCTTTGTTCTCCCATTAAGAGCCCTCATTCCATGTTCCAAACACATAGCATTTAGAAGGAGTATATCCTTTGTCCAGCGTTTGACGGGGGCTAAATTCAAAGGAGGCACTCCCCAAAGGTTATCTTCCTCCTGCCCCAAGGGATCTTCAGCACTATCTAGGGGTTCAAAAGTCCTGTTTAAATCCCCGGCTATTAATATTCGATTTCCAAGTGACTTAGTTTGCAAAAAAGAGGACAAGGCCTCTAAGGTGGAGGAGCTCCCGGTGCTGGAGCCTCTAGCATAGACATTATACAAATCTATCACCCCCCACTTTACAGAGGTAAATCGCAACATTAAGATGTCTCTACAACCCAAATCACACATTTTCATTGTAATATCCAAGGTCTGCCTGATCCAGACGATGAGGCCTCCCATGGGTCTACCCCTGGGACCTCTACTTGCTGGAATTGAGAAGTTTAAATAACCTGGAAAGTGGATAGGGTCACAAGCCCATGTCTCTTGAAAGAAACAAACTTCGTACCCATTAATAAAATCAGTCCAAGGTTGTAATGTCGACTTGCTCCCCAATCCTGCAATGTTCCAGGATAAAAAACTCCCCACAATATGTCCATCCCCGGGTAGTGTTCTTATAGAAGTGGATATAGGGGAGTTCACAGGGCCACCATCACGCTCTCCCCCATTACAATCGTTGGCCAGAATATTTTGCTCAACCTCTTGAGAGTCATTAGTACTTAATGCAGGTAATCCCCTAGTCCCCAGTTTTTGCCCTATCTCCCCAATAGGTGCCACCTTGAGTACAATCTCTTCGCCAACGTTTACTTCATTTAGCACAACATTAACATTTTGTTCAAGTACATCCAGGTTCCAACATGAGTTCCAGCAAAATGTACCCCCCCCAACTACCCCAATAGTCAAACCTTGGTCAGCAACCCCAACCTAAACACTGCATGCCTTCCAAAGGGTTAAAGTTTGAACCATCACCATGGGTTTGCCATTGCAATGGAGTAATAGATGGGGCAACCCCGACCAAAGAAAAGCTATTGGGGCAGCTTAAGTTCCCGGGTACACCTACTTGGGCACAAATTTGCCTTGGATAGAAAAACGTAAGGTCCACAATAACAATTCCACCACTACTTGTTCCCCATCCCTGCCTTGTTATCCAACCAGCCACCCTAGGATCTTGGAAATTAATAACAATACAATCCCCCCCCCAAATTTTTGGGAGTATGACCAATCCAGTCAGTCCTTCTTACCCCTATTATCAACCCATCCACTTCCCCTGGCAGTGGTCTGTTAACCCTTAACCAGTGCATTACCTTATTTTTGAGCATCTGGAAGGTTTCCCTCTGTCCAACTAAGAGAGGTGGTACATTTGTAAGGACCGCGACGTAGGGGTAGGAGTCCGGGGTAAGATTCATAGGGGGTATCTTTTGAGACGGCTTCGCTGGATGGGAGAAAGGTTGTATACTCGCTGGGACATTCGGTCGAGGTATAGGGATATTTGATGTTGGCTGTGTATTAATGTGTGGAACATTACTTAGCCTGGAATCGTTATTAGCCACGACTCCAACATTATGGTGGGATTTAGGAATGCTTGGAGGGGGCTGGAGATTATTAGGAACAGGGATACTACCTTGCAAACATTCCGAGATTTTACCCTTGGGCACCTGGTCTGCGACCTTGGTAGTTTTTCCCCCTGAACTGACTACCGGGCAGGCTAGCACTGTGGGATTAGTCAATTTGCTTGGTCCATTTTTCTGGGACCCGTTTGTAGTTCTGGCTATAGGAGATTTTATTTCAACAATAGGCGAGTTTTTCAACCTTTCCAACAATTTCCTGACACCTACTACTCTCATTTAACCTAAGTTGAGATTTGATTAAAGACTTTGTAGAGAAAAAGTTGTCAAGGGTTGCCTGTTCTAAATGATCCAAACGACTAATTACCTTGTTCACTTTGTCCTCTATGGGTGCCAAAAGGGACCTTAATAATTTTTCCAGCTCAGGTATCAGTGGATGTACCGGGGTAGCAGCCAACCCCTTCTCCTGGGGATCATTGATGATAAGACTTGGACTCACTGCAGGAACAACTCCCCCCTTGTTTGGTGGGTCACTACTTTCGCTGACCTTACTATTTTCCTTTCGTGTACACAGGGAATTTTTTGAGACTTTCCTAACTTTAGTTGGGGGTTTAGAGGAATAGCATTTCCTCGGAGCAGTACTCCTCTTTCTTTTTGCGCCTGATTCTAAAATAGGCGCACTGGTGGACACACTAGTTTCAGCTATGCAATTTGGGGAGTCACTAAAATTTACCGAGGGGGTTATAGACAGAGTGGAGATCTCAGTTCCCAAATTCGACCCAAGCTTAGTCCCCAGGATTATAGGGGATACATTAGATACTTCAGACACAACAGGCAGGATTGTGGACGACAAGGGGGTAACCAATGCCGGGAAGACTTGTGGTAAACGTTTATCCGCAGAATTCTTAAGAATCTCAATTGACAGCCTACGCTCGGCGCGTTTCTCTGCTAAAGTAATTTCCTTATCAATATCCTGAGTAACACGGTTAAAAAACTTATCTAGTGGGCCTAGGATGGTTACTCCGCCCTCAGCCTGGGAAGGGACCAGGCTTATACTATTTTGTGTTAAGGACATTGTTAACGACCCTCCACAACAATACAAATAATACTTTATCACAATAAATCGATAAAACACAACTTAAAATGAGTCGGTACAATCACAGGAAATTACGAAGATAATTACTTGGCCCTAAACGTCAATGGGATGGCCCAGCCCGGCCTCATCCGGCCCCGGACGGCCACAGACGGTCCCGCCCTTCTCCCGGCGCGCTCCCGCGCGCTCCCGCGGAGCGGATACCACTGGTCACCTTTAAACAAAGTACATTCAGCTAATAGGCGGATAGGCGGGGGCGTGGCCAGCGGGGAGAGCAGCCCAGGTGTAGTAGATCGGGCGCGCAGGGACTCCTGGACACTGGAGTCCCTGCCTGTATGCTCGCAGCCCCGCCGACGCTATCACCTGCCCCGCGTCCCTCTTGGAAAAGCTCCCAAACGGCCAGCAGCTTCAGCAATAAAAAGCGCTGCGGGACCCGCGAAGCGGGTCCGGCGAGGCGCTGAGGTATTCCTTAAATGTAGAGACTCAGTGGGTAGCAGCAAAGAACCAAGTACCAGGTAAGGGGTATCACAACAACTCCAAAAGGGTCCCGGTGGGCTGGAGGCAAGGTCTGTTTTTCACTCCGTTGGCGGGGGCGTTGCCAGCGGGGAGAGCAGCCCAGGTGTAGTAGATCGGGCGCGCAGGGACTCCTGGACACTGGAGTCCCTGCCTGTATGCTCGCAGCCCCGCCGACGCTATCACCTGCCCCGCGTTCCTCTTGGAAAAGCTCCCAAATGGCCAGCAGCTTCAGCAATAAAAAGCGCTGTGGGACCCGCGAAGCGGGTCCGGCGAGGCGCTGAGGTATTCCTTAAATGCAGAGACTCAGTGGGTAGCAGCAAAGAACCAAGGACCAGGTAAGGGGTATCACAACAACTCCAAAAGGGTCCCTCTATTTCACTGTCTTGATAGAAAACGACCAATAGAGGTCAGTAAAATACCAGAATTGATTGCTTTCTGCTTGTTCAACTGCCTCTATTTAGCTGTCTTGATAGAAAACGACAAGCAGTGGTCAGTAAAGTACCAGAATCACTTTAGCATTCTCTAGATTCCAGTCCATAGAAATTGTCTTCCACCAGAACCTGTAAACAATATTTTTTTCAAGTCTTGTATTTTTAATGATATGACAGCTGAAGGCCCTGATTTTCAATAAACAACAGAGCTTTGGACTATACCATTTCGGGCTGAAAGGCAATATTGCTCTCCTTGTGTTCCCATACCTGGCGTGTCATGCAGTTTTGTGCTTACTTTCCCTCCATGTTAAAGAACAGTAGATGTTTCATCACCCAGGCTAATGTGCTGCATAGCTAAATACACATAAGTTCCCAAATGAGAGATTGATTGCATTGCAAATGCTTGTTTTTTTTTGGTTAGCACAGGGAGATGAAGTGATTTGCCCAGAATCACAGGATGTTGAGCGTGGTTGCCAAGAGACAAACCTGGTTTCCCAGATTTTAGGTCGACCACCCGAGCCGTTAGACCAGATCGTCTCCCCTTGTTTATAAGGCTTGTATATTAAACATTCTCCTTAATGCTGTATCCCTGATAAGGGCAACTTACCAAAATAGCACTTCCTCCTCTGCTTTATTTGAAGAATAAAACACTCTCAAAGCATGTATATGCTGTTTCCAGTTACCACTATGCGCTCTTTTGTGAGACTACCCAGAGGAGAGAAATGCATTGTAAAGTATCTGTCACAACCTGTTTGGATGAAAAACCATTGAACCTTTTTTGCTAGCAACGGTTAAATAATTGGTTGGTGGACTCAATATCATTTTAGTATTATTACATTTTATGACAATCTTTGTGATGTACGTTAAGCTCTCATTTAAACTTGCCAAATCAGTGCATCAGAAAGGTAACTGATGATGAGGGTAATTTCCTCTATATCTTAAACTATGATTTTACCAAGAACATTTTGACACCATTCTATGTTAAAAAATTTAATCTAAGATGTAAGATCAAAGGTAATGACTATTGGGGATAACATATATATATATCACCTTCGGTGCTCATGACTGGCTCAGCTCGTCATGAGGCAGTTCGTCATGACCGCTGCGGCGCTCCCACGCGGGGATAATTCCCCTTCTGTGCTGAGCATTCTAAAGAAACAGGTCTGGTCATGACGAGCTCAGCTCGTCATGAGCACAGCGCCAACGTGCAGCATGACGAGCCAAACTCGCCTTGAGCACCACGGCGCTGCGCGCGGCCCCCCTCTCCCCCGCACCGTGGGAGAATTAGCCCCGCGGCGAAGGGGTTAAAGTATAAATTTACTGAAAAAACAAAGATTACAGGGACATTTTAGTTAGGAAATATAATTATAACACCTTAGAAATTCACTAAACAAATTAAAGGATACAGGGACATTAAAGTTAGGTTGACATGTGACACATACAAAAACAGAGGAGTTCAGCAGTTATAGTTAGCTGTAACTATAACTTACCCCCCGCAAGGTACTATTTATGACCTTACATATTACATCACTCATGATGTGGTCAGTGACATTACTCAAGACATTACTGATAACATCTCAAATGAGATCAGTGATGACATCTAAAATGACATCACTGATGACATCATCCACACTCACACTCCTACACAGTGATTCATAGAGCCACTCACATCAACTCACCCATATAACCACTAACACAACCACCAACTCAGATATACAGCCACTCATGTACCTACTCTCTGACCAATACAGCCACTGACACATCCAGTCATACACCCATACAGCCATTCTTATATTCAGGCAGTCACCTATACCAATACTCACATGTCTACTCACTCAACCATACAGCCACTCACACATCCATTCACACAACCATACAGTCACTTACCCATAGATATACTAACAAATCTACTCACTCATCTTTACAGTCACGGAGACAAGTACATACTCTCCCATACATCGTCTCTCACACTCAACTACTCACCTACTCACCCATACACTCATGTACACACCCATTCATGCACCCATACAGTCACTTATGTGCCCTATCACTCACCCTATACAGATATTTGTGTACCTAAGTGACTCATTCAGCCACTCAGCACTCTCTCATTTTTCATTTCTAGCCACTGACACACTCACACCCTCATCCATACAACCACTGATTCATCCTCTCATTCACCATTGCAGCCACTAGCACACCAACTCACTCAGCCATACAGATACTCACACAGCCACTCACTTATATATTCAGTCTCTCACATGTCCACTCACTCTTGTATACACAACTTACATGAATATGTGAGGTAGCCATAAGCAGTGCATTGTGGGAGTATAGGTTATAGTTAGCTCAGGTGACTATAACTGCTGAATTTTACTGGTTGTTAGGCTGAAGTCTGAGCCTAACTATAATGTCCCTGTAACCTTTGGTTTTTTTTTCAGTGAATTTATAAGGTTTTTAAAAATTCTATTTCCTAACTATATCACCCTTGTAATATTTGTTTTATTTCAGTTAATATAAGAAAATCTATTTCCTAACTGTAACGTTCCTGTAACCTTTGGTTTTTTAGGTGTATTTGTACATTTTTTATAATTTTTACTCCCTAACTCTAACTACTAACCTTTGACACTGAGTGCGTGCATGAGTCTCTCAATGTGTGTATGTGTGTCGGAGTAGGTTTGTAAATGAGTGTGAGAGAGTATCAACGGGACTGTAAGTGGGTATATGAGTGACTGAGAGGGTCTGTGAGAGGGTGCCTGAGTCTCTGAGAGGGTCAGTGAGTCAATGCATGAGTCAGTGCATGAGTGTCTGAGTAGATCATTGAGAGAGTATCAGTGATTATGTAAGTTGATAAATGAGTGTCTGACTGTGTATATGAGTGAGTGTACATGTGTGAGTTCATCTATGATTGGGTACCTGAGTAAAAGAGTTTGTGAGAGGCTGTGAGAGGCTGTGATGTGAGAGGGTCGGAGTTGTTCTGTGAGTGGGTGCATGAGTGGCTAAGTGAGTTATGCTCATTTTCTGTAAGCTTGAGTGGAGCTCACTGAGTTTTACTCTGCGATATTCCACAGAGGTCCCCAAAAACTCTGCCAAATTCCATGGAGTTCTGTGAGCGGGCAGAGTATTGCTCTATAAATCCTAATGAAGTACCCTTGGCCAACAACCCCCTAATGTTGCAACTAATAAGTCCACCACAGCGGGATTGATGAGACCTCGTAAGAGGCCCACTCTCTTTCTAAACCACTAAGCAAACACGCCTCCTGATGCACTGCTTGTTAGGGGATAAACTCCCCTTGGCTGCTGAGAGTTAATAGGGGCCAAAAAACCCTATTGTTCCCACAAGAAAGTCCCCCACAGCAGGATTACAGAGACCTCAAGAGAGGCCCCACCCTCTTTCTCAACCACTCTGCAAATGTGCCTCCTGGAGCACAACTGGTTGGGGGATGAAGTTCCCTTGACTTTGAGGGTCATTAGGGGGGCCAAGAGCCCCTATTATTGCCATCGGTAATTGCCCCAAGGAAGGTTTGCTAAGACCTTGTCAGAGGTCCGTCCTCTTTCTCAACCACTCTGCAAAGGGGTCTCCTTGTGCACTACTGGTTGGGAGATGAACTCCCTTTGGCATCTGAGGGTCATTGGGAGACAATAACCTCTATTGTTGCCACAAGTAAGTACCCTACAGTGGGATTGAATAGACCTTGTTGGAGGCCCCACCACCTTTCTCAACCACTCTGCAAACATGCCTCCTGGTGCACTATTGGTTTGGGGTTGAAGTCCCCTTGGCTTTTTAGGGTCATTAGGGGTCAAGAGCCCCTAATGTTGCCACTGGGAAGTCCCCCACAGCTAGATTGCTAAGACCTTGAAGCCCTGCCCCATTTCTCTACCCCTCTGCAAAGGGGCATCCTGGTGTACTATTGTGCACTACTGGTTAGGGGATAAAGTCTAGGGGAGAGCACCATATGTGGTTGTTGGAGTTTTTGCCAAACTCTCCATTCCAAGTGGAGCGCAGAGTGGCAAAATTCCACATACTCCACAGACATTGCCAGTAGCATCTACCCCTAGTTTTCTGCCTTTTTTCTGCTCATTGCTGAACTTCATTTTGCTTCTTTCTGCTCTTTGTTGACCTTTATTTTTCCTCTTACTGCTCGTTTTGACCTATATTTTGCCTCTTTCTCCTTGTTTCTGACTTAAATTCTGCCTCTTGCTTCTCGTTTATGACCTCTAGTCCATCTCTTCAGGCTCATTTCTGACCTCTATTCTGCCTCTTTCTCCTCATTTCTTACCTTGGTCATGCCTCATTGCTGACCTTTACTCTCTCTGCTCATTTCCCACTTTTTTTGCCTCTTTCTGCTCTTTGTGATCCTTATTTTGTATCTTTCAAATCATTGCTAACGTGAATTCTGCCTCTTTCTTCTCATTTCTGACCTTTATTGTGCCTCTTTCTGCTCATTCCCCCTCTTATTCCTCCTCTTTCTGTTCATTTATGTCCATTACTCTGCCTCTTTCTGCTTGTTTCTGAACCTGTATCTTGCCATTTTCTCCTTGTGGCTGACCTTTATTCTGCCTTTTTTCTGCGAATTTGTGACCTTTATTATACCACTTTCTGCTCGTTTCTGACCTTCATCTGCCTTTTCCACACAGGACTGCAGGAGAAGCTTCAAAGCCCTGCAGTCCCAGCTGGCTCCCCGCTTCCTGCAGGAGTCGGCATTGCTCTCACATACAGGGAGCTGCTAAACATGCAGCTCCCTGTCTGTCAGAGCAATCCTTTGGTCTCAGGAAGCGGGAGTGGTTTCACAGCTCTCGCTTGTTCAGAGCAGAGTTCAGGTTTGCTCTGACTTGGTGGGAGCCGTCAAAGCTCCCACCAAGTCAGAGCAAACAGCTATGTCTCAGGGGTGGGCACCCGGGCAAAGTAGGAGCTGACCTTGGGGAGTGCTGATCCCCAGGGCCATTATTGGGTCCAGGAGGGGGACCATGTACCCCCTCCTTTTATCTACACTGCCTGCCACGGGGAGGTGGGGCCCCCAGGGCTGTACATGCCATGGCGGCTGCACAGACCCTCTCTCATTTTTTATTAAGCATTTGGTCCTGGGGAGGTGGTGGTCCCTTGGGCTCTAGGGGGTCTGACGGGCTCCCATTTTTTGTTATTTAGCCCTGTGGAGGTGGCGGTCCATGGAGCTCAGGAGGTCTGTGCGACTCTATCAATCTTTCTTTTGCCCCTGGGAGGTGGTGGTCCCCCGTGCAGCCCCCTCCTTTTTATAAATAAAGCTCCAGATTGGTGGTAGTCCCCTGGGCTCAATGAGCCTTAGGAGGGGGACCCCATGTGCCCCCTTTTAAAAAAAAAGCCCCCAGGACCTAGCCCAATTGGGGGCGTATTCAAAAAAGTGTGAGAGACAGCAAATTTCTGCTGTGGAATCGCTCATAATAATCAAACCAATTGTTCCCTGGGGGGGACTAAAACAAGTGCCAGAGGCAGCACTTGTTTTTTTTTAATGATATACCGTGAATTTGCTGCAAAAGAAATGGCACCAGGCTGGGTCCCAGTGGGAACCCACCACCACACCTACCCCACCCCTTCTCTCTTTTCAAACATGTTTTGTGGGTCTTAGCTGAAGTCAAGTCTCAAGATGGCTGCCAACACTTCCTGGTTGAAGTGTTGGCAGCAATTTAGATCTCACCATGAAATCTGTGTTTAGGCTCCTCCCAGATAGCCTTATTTTATTTCATTTAAATTACTCAACAACCAGTGAACGTATTTACACTGTATGACAGAGAGCATGATGTGCAAACCAAAATCTACCATCCTGCCAAATTTGGTGTAAATTCGTCCAGTGGTTCAGGCTGTAGTCGTGTTCAAAGCTTCTATAGCAATTAACATGGGAAATCATATATGTTTCAACATACATTTTTCTCAGCCTCCGCTTCATGGCTCACTCCGAAACCTTCCATGCACAGCAAGACTCACTATGACACATTTTATGAAAATTTGGGAAGATTCATCAAACGGCAAAAAGTCGAAAAACGCTTGTATATATGAATACAGCCTGACCCGTTGAATGAAATAACACCAAATTTGGCAGAAAGCTAGATCTTATTCAAGAAGGATTGCTTTTTGTAATTCAGTAGTTTTAGAGTTATTAAAGTCAAAAGATGGATGTATATCTAGGGATCTGGGGATGCAGAGAGTACATGGATCCAACAGACCTCATGGTGAGATCTGATTGGCTGCAACCACTTTAACCAAGCAGCCATCTTGGTGCCTGGGCCTTGGCCCGAGTCCCAAGAAAATAGGAAAAAACCCACAAAGTGGCATGGTAGGAATACTCTGCCCCCTTCAGCCTGGTGATGGGGTCCCACAGGGACCCCGCCTGGGGCAATATATTTTTTAAAAATGCTGCTGCAAATTCACAGAGGATCTGACAGAATTTGCAGCGGAATGAAAAGAAAACAAGTGTGGACTCCGGCGCATGTTTTTTTAGCCCGCTTGGGTGGGACACATCCTGGGGGATAATTGGTTTTATCATTATGGGGCACAGGAGTGCACAAGACCCCTCCCTAGACTGATTTTGGCTGCAAAGACCACATACCCCAGGGGCCAAAGGTGGGAGGGGGCACACAGCCTCACTTCTGGGCTGATTTCAAACATGGGGACCCCAATCCTCCGGTTCCTGGCCAAAGTCAAAACAGAGGAGGGGGTATGCATCTCCCAGGGCCAGGCTGTTCTACTAGTGGGGACAGGGTTTGGCCTAATTTAAGAGGTAGGGGGCAGACAGCCCTTCTTCTGTGCTGATTTCATACCTTTGTATTTTCAGTGAATTTGAAAGGTTTTTAAAAATAAAAATATACCTAATCCAACAACTTTGCTTTGAGCGTGTTCATCTACTTAGTTTTTGCAACTCGCATTTGAGTAATGTTCCCAGCTCAGTTTTCATAGTCTTTGTATCTAATTTTATATTTATATTTCTAAACAACACTGAACAGTTTTTGCTATAGTGTGACTACGAGTTTTCACAGTGCAGAAACTACTAACTGAGATGCAGAAAGAGACAAGAGGGGTGCAGAAAAAGGCAAAAGAGGTGCAGAAAAAAGCAAATGAGGTGCAGAAAGAGAGTGTAGAAAGAAGCACTAAAGTAACAGAAAGAGGCACAAGAAGTGCACAAAGAGGCAAGAGAGAAGCACAAAGAAGCAACAGAGGTTTTAGGAAGAAGCATGAGAAGTGCAGAAAGAAGAAACAGAGTTGCAGAAAGAGGCAAGGGGGGTGTAGAAAGAGGCAAGATAAATACAGAAGGAAGCAACTGAGGTGCAGAAAGAGGCAAAAAAAGTACAAAAAGATGCAAGAGAGTTGCAGAAACGGGCAAACAAGGTGCTAAAATAGGGAATGGTGTGCAGGCAGAGGCAAGAGAGGTACATAAAGAACCAACAGAGGTGCAGAAAGAGGCAAGAGGCATGCAGAAATGTGCAAGAGAGTAGCAGACAGAAGGAAGAGCAGTGCAGAAAGAACAAACAGAGGTGCAGAAAGAGGCAAAAGAGGTACAGAAAGAGGCAACAGAACAGGTGTCCCTGGGGAGGTGGTGATCCTTGGGGCTGCGGAGGGGCTGCGTGACCTCACCACAACTCATAAATGATGCCCCGGGGAGGTGGCGGTCCCTGGGGCAGCGTGGGAGGAATGGGATCCCCCATAAAAAAATTTCAGTTTCCTCAGGGCGTGGCCCACCTGGGGCCTTAAATACAACGAAGCGCGGGAGACTGCGCTTAATTTTTTCTTTTTTTTTCGGCCTGATTCGCGACCCCAGCCTGAATTTGGCCAGTTTAAAAAAAAGTTTTCTTTGGCCCTGGGGACCTTGTGGGACCCACCTGAGCAGGCCTAGGGGGTCAGGGTGTTTCTACCCTGCCCCCTTTTCTTGTTTTTTTCACCATGTTTCACTGTTTTCCTGTGACTCGGTTCTACTGAGTCACAAAATAGCTGCCAACACTTCCGGGTTTAGAGTGTTGGCAGCCAATCACAGTGAAGCTCGTGCTCGGGAGGGTTTGCGAACCCACCGCTGCCCCAGATATCAAAACGTTTTCTTTTTGTGATTCCTCAGCAACTACTGAATGGATTTACACCGTTTACAAAAAGCGTGGCTTTCTGAACCACGACCTACATTTTTGCCAACTTTGGTGTAATTCCGTTCAGCAAATGAAGTATTGGCTCCTGTGCTTTGTTTAATTTAGGTTTCTGGATGAGCCAGGTCCCAGGGGGCATTCAAAATAAAGTTGCGGGCCCCCACCTCCCTGGGGATAATAGTTTGAAGTGCCGGGGCCACGCTGCCCCTGCAGCCCGAATGACTGCCACCTCCCCGGAGCCTTATTAAAACTTTATTGCTTGTGGGGGCTCCAGCCTCCCCCACGCAGCCTCGGGGACTGCCACCTCCCAGGGGCTATAATGAAATAGGATGCTTGGGGTCTGCCCCCCTCACGCAGCCCCAGGGACCACCACCTCCCAGGGACTAGTTTATTAAAATGCTGGGGCCACGCTCCCCTCTGCTGACCTGGGGACCACCACCTCCCCGGGGCTATTTCAAACTGGGAGGGGGGCTATACGGCCTGTGTAAAAACTTGGTTTTTATACCCATTGAGTTGCATCTTAGCAGCTCTCTGCGGGTAAAAAGCTATGCCGGCTCCCACAGGAGGCAGAACCTATCAGGACTGCAGGGGCCTTGAGGCACCCCACATGGTCCCCTAGGAGGTAGCCATGCCCCAGGGGGTGGGGTCCCTGAGACCCAAAATGGCCCAGGAGGGAGGCCACTCAGCCCCCCTCTCTTGAAAAAAAATAGCAAAAAAAAAAATGTCTGGCCCCCAGGGAATGGGGTGCCCGAGGCCAAAATCAGCCTCCGAGGGGGGCCGCTCAGCCACTCTCCCATTTCATTTAATTAAAAAAAGAAACAATGGGTCAGGCCTTGGAGGATAGGGTCCCTGGGCGTAAAAGGGTCAATAGAAGGGGGGCCACACAGCCCCTTCCTCAAATAAAAAAAATATGAGAAGCCGGCAACTCGCCAGAGGTCCAGCCCCCTTTCTCCACTATACTGCAAACGTGCCTTCTGGTGCACTCTTGGTTGGGGGATGCAGTCCCCTTTGCTGCTGAGAGTCCTTAAGGGCCAACTATCCCACCTGTTACCTCCAGTACACCCCACACAGTGGGATTGCTGAGAGGTTGAAAGGCAATAAAAACATTTCCATTAAAAACAATGGAGATTCCCACACACATGGGCATAGGATCCAGTAATACATTTGGGAGCAACAAGGAGGAATTATTTGTAAATGGGGAATAATTACTACAAAATGAGCGTGGTAAGGGTAAATTGAAGGAAGAGATTCTGTATGGATATCCTAGTATATAGACATAGCAAAAGACACATAAATGATGGATGGAATGCAGAACATATCAAACATGTAACTCCAGTCAAGAGATCTGGCTTAAATCTATCAATATTTTGCTCACTATGCCACCACAGTTTAGGCCCAGCCATATGTATGTTTGTATTTTATTAAATTAGCACAGTTAATTAAAACCATTGCAATGAAGTCGTCTCTGTGGTATCTTAACCGCATTAAATAATGAGAGGGAAGAACCGTCAGGTTTAAGGCACCTGTTACAAACAAAAGATCTTATACATTGGCCATAGCAGTAGTTCAAAGCAACAAGTTCGAAGATAAGGTGAGTCTTATGGCTCAATCTAATAAAAAAAAATGCTAAAACATTTTTGCAAAATAATCCGTAATACGTTTTTGGGGAGCAGGCACCGGTTGATGGGCAGCAGGATAAGGAGAGAGCAGGTTATCCAAAAGTCTCACATATTTTACGGACCTTGCGAGCGATTGTATATCTGTACAGATAAAACAGAGAGCAGACGCCTCCCTAAAGGTGCTGATGCCCTTTATAAGATATAGTGGTTTGAGGAGGAGCCTTCTAGGGGCATCTAGAGCAGGACAACAGCACAAAATATGTAGCCATGATTCAGACCTGTAGTTACACAGTGTGCAGGCCCCTTATTTGCTAGATGGTGCTCATCTATTAAAAGCAATGGAGCGCAGTCCTAGAAGATGCATAAACATTATATTTTTGTGGGCCACTGCATTTGAACTGTCAGAGAGATATGGTTGTGGTGACCCAGGAAGATGCGATTCGATTAAGGGGCGCAGGATAGTAGACGTTTTAAAGGCCTGGATGTCCTTCTGGTAAGAGATTTGTCTTGTCTGCTTGTTAATACCCCTTTTCCAGACTGTGTAGGGAATAGAGTCTGCTGTGAGTGATGTTTCATCAATATGTAATACACCTAAAGCTTTTACTATTTGACGATTCCATGGGCTCCCAGAGCAGGCAATGGTTTCTTTTAACCGGGATTTAAGCAAGTTCTCTGCGGCTTATTGTACCCTTATATAGTACTTCAAGGTGTCTGCCTCACAGGAGATGGAATGTATTCTTAGGCCCAGCTCCGGTCATAGTCTTGCCCTGTGAACGTGGTTCGGAAGACGGAAGATTATTTTATAGGTGGTGATCTGGGCATGGTCAAGACTGGCTGAGCATGGATCATGGAAGGCCTGGTGCCCTTAAGTTAGGGCGGGAAGAAGAATAGCTTTAACCACCTTCAATATGGGTTTTGTGAAGGGACTCCTCAGGGACTAATTGAGTCGAGTCAGGCTGTATGTTATTGCCCCAGCTCTCTTTTTCAGGGAAGTGAACTGATGGTCTGGAAAACTCATTGAACCAAACCCCCAGGTAGTTGTATTTTGATGTTGATTTGATCTTAGTGGGCCCGATATTCCATGTTAGACTTTTTTTTTTGCAGCGGCCAAAGATCAGGAACTTGGTCTTATCCTGATTGATTTTAAGAGCATTATCTGTGTTGTATTCACTAAACTAACTCAAGGCTCGTTGAAGGGCGGACTTGGTTTGGTACATGATAACAATATCATCAGCATAGTGCAAAATGGGCAAATTCGTTTTTGCGTGACCCAATTTTGGCAGAAGCAGACTGCTTTGCTCTAGGAGTTTCCCCAGGTCAGTGGTATACCGGTTAAACATTAGGGGTGCGAGGATGCATCCTTGCTTAAGGCCGTCTGATGTTTGAATTTTTTCAGAGACGGTCTTGGGGCCAGTTCTAATTTGCACCCATGTGTTCTTATGCAAGGAAATAAGGGCTTCAAGGAGACTTGCTGGGATCCCCCCCTTGTCTAGTTTCCTCCAAGGGATGTTACGAGACACTCTGTTGAAAGCAGCATTGTAGTCTATATAGCAGCAGTAAAGGGAAGCTAACCTCCTTGTGCTGCTTGTTGGCTCAGAATGGCTAAGGCAGTGATATTGTCAATTGTGAAGGCAGAAGCTAGAAACCCAGCTTGAAAATATGGTAAAATATTGTTTTCACAACCCAATCTTCTAGGGACTTAAGAAGACACTGAGCGTAAACCTTGGCCTCCAGGTCCAGTAGGGCTATAAGTCTGTAATTGCCTGCGAGATATGAATCTCCAATTGAACTTTTCCAATAATCTGGTGTCTGGAAAGTAAAGAACGCATGGTTACATAAGGGCAATAGTAGCTTGGCACATTCTTCCGGTGCACTTTTGAATACCGCAGATGGAAAGCCGTTGGGCCCTGGGGCACCGTCATTTTTCACGGATTTTAAAAACCTGCCGACCTGGGCCGGGGTAGTCAGCTCACTGGTGTCCATCAGCAAATAGTCAGAAGAATCGCTGGTTTCGACCTCCACAGAGATAAAGCCTTCACAACAGTATTCTTGGGTGACGTACCAAGACCAGGCTTCTTCAGACACCACGTTCCCCCTGTTCTCGTTGGAGGAACAAAGTTTGTTTATGTCAGGTTTTTTTCCTTTAGCAGATCAAATATTTTTAGCCAGTCCTTCTGTTCTTTTTGTTTTCCTAGCTTCCCATTTTGATTTTTTGTAGGCTTTACGTAATGGAGCCATATTGTTGGCGGAGAGCTTTGTGGCTCTTTAGAGCTCTTCTTTGGGAGACTAAGACCTGGTTGAGGGGCCACCACGATGGAGGCCCAGGGTGACTACGATGACCTTCAGGACCTGTTAAGAGGTCTCTTAACCTATGAGGATAGTCAGTGGGAGAATATTGGAAGAAGTTTGGAATTGTCTCCCTGCGTCAGGAGCCCACCTTGGCAACACCCAGAGAGTCCCATTTGATTCTTCTGACTAGTGTGTGGAATTCAGTTTGCGTTGAATGCTCCACTTCAATAACTTCAGCGGCAACAGGAACTAGTAGGTCCATTGTAACAGTCAAGGGGTTCTGATCACTCTCTGTGCGGGTGCGGATTTTCTGTTTGACTAAATGACTTTCCAAAGATGATGATAAAAAGATATAATCAATGGTCAAGAGATTCTTGAATGTTGTAGATAGATGTACATTGGGATCTTGTGCCAATGCGATGTGCTTTGCAGAACAAAGATTGTATTTAGTTAATAAAGTGTTCATGGCTTCTTGCCCTTTCGAATTAGTGGCTAAATGGTCATTAGGTCCCAAGCCCCTGAAGTTGCAGCCACCTAGTAACAGGACTTCAGCAGAGGCGAACTCGAGTAGGAGCTCTTCCATGTGCTTGATCAAAAGGGCTGTTGCCAATGACTTTAATGTTTTAACTGTATTATGGTAACAATTAATTAAAAGAAGAGGAAAGGCCCTAGTTGGAGTTGAAAAACCTGTAATTAATAAGATTTGCCCAGCCGAAAAAGTTCCAAAAAAGAGGGTTAACTGCAATTTTACAGGTATGTTTTATGACAATGGAAAGACCCCCAGAAGGTCTGCCAAAAGAATGAGACCGGGACACTGGTTGAAAGAGTTCATAACACCCATGGAAAACTGATGGAGCCAAAGACCAATAGGCACATGCATCAACGATAATTGCATTCGCAAACGGTGCGAATCGCAATTTTCGTCCGTTTGCGAATGCAATTATCAAAATTGGAATGCATCATGTATTTAACAATTTTAGGAATCACAATCATGGTGCGATTTCTAAAATTGCGATTGCATTTAAGAAATCGCAATTTCAGATTTCTTAAATGCAAAGCATGATCATTTTTAAATTGCGAATTGGCAATTAGGAAGTGGTAAATTAGCATGAGGTTGAACCTCATGCTAATTTACCGAAAACCTTCAAACATGCATAAAAATGCATTTTTGAAAGTTGCATTTTACACACACACATGTCCTTGGGACATGTGTGTGTGTAAATTGCACTTAAGTGTAATTTCAGGGGTGCAGTGAGGGGTTATTTGGACCCCCCCTGCACCCTTGAAATTACATTTTCAATTTGCGATTCGCAAATTGAAAATCGCAAATTGTAAATGCCTCCTCATTGATTCCTATGCCATAGGAATCAATGGGAAGCGTTTTCCTTAATTGCGATTCGCAAAATGTGAACCGCAATGAAGAAAAAATAAGAAATCGCTAAAAAAAATGCGAATTAATCATGCATTGCCGTTTGCGAATTCTTAATTGCGATTCCTTAATTTTCGCAATAAAGGATTCGCAAACGGCAACAATGATGCATGTGGCTGCACGTCTCTTGTAAGCAGATGATGTCTCTTTTGCTCAAATATTCCACAGGAGTTTTAGATGAAAGTGTTGACTTCAATCAGCCCGGCAGCGTTCCAAGAAGAAATGGTCAGCTTGGAGTCTGACCTCTTAGCTGAAAAATTAGGAAGTGTACTGCAGGGAGTAGATGGTTGGTGGCTCTCGGTGAGAATGCCCATGGCGGGAGTGAGTAATATGGGGGCAGAATGATTTGATTTAGACCCCACTGAGTGTTGGATATTGCTGTCCTAAATGTTGACAAATGTGTCCACTTTTGATGCATCTGGCAGGCAATCGCGGGTTACTCCCCATGACCCTTTCAGGACACTTCTGTGAGGTCTCGCTAGGTCTCTCTGAAGAAGTACGTAGGGATATTTTTGGTGAGGAGGGACCCAGAGTTCTATACCCCTTTCTGCAAAAAGCCTGGCCTTCCCAAGAATTGAGTCCCTTAGGGTTTCTCATGTCCACATTGTTACAGTTCCTTCCAAGACCCCTTTCCCCGGTATTAAGACAAACTTGACTGCTATGACATCAGAAGAAGTTATCTCCTTAAGCACCGGAACGTGCTTGAATAGGCGAAAAAGATTGGATCTATTAAGAATATCATGTGGGCCCTTGTGAGCATAGTGAGGGCAAGATGTGCCTGATTTTCAGGGCCTCGATTATTCTGCAACCCATCTGTGTTAAGGGGGGACTTAAGGGCCTTAAAGTGGAAAGGTGTAACGTCAGATAAGAAATATATACCCTCAGGTTGACTCTGCTCAACTGAGACCTGTGGCGGTTGGGACTGAAAAGGCATTGGCCTTTGTGGAGAATAGGTCTGAAGGGTTTTAGTAAAATCGGCTGTTGGGTCACATGTAGAAAGGCCCATCGGGCCACAGACAGTTGTAACATGTGAAACAACGGTGTTATGACTTATGTTTCACGTACACTTGTTCAAACCGTTCCATAAGATTGGGGCTTCCCCTGCAGTCTGAACAGTAGTATCTTGCGTGCCCAAACATTGACCTTGTGGAGTTGCCCCTGTTGTTTGAATTGGCGAAAACCCAGGCTTCGTGATAGTTGAGTACACACAGTGATGCCGGGGGCCGTAGAAATCGCCTTAGAGGCTTCCTGAATGTTTATCAAAGGATTATCGGTGAAGTCTTTATTGTCAGTAGGAGCCGTTCTAGAGTCAGAGATTGTTGTTTTTGAAACCTGATAAAAAAAATGGGAAAATGGGAGAGCCCCTTGTCGTCAGAATCTAGTTTAATAGTAGCCCCTGCTCCATCTAGCCCAGATCTCTGTTTTGCGAGAAGTTGTTTCTTAGTTTGTTTTTTAAGTTTCTTTTTGTCCCTTCTGGAAATTGATGGTTTAATTGGGAGATTGGAGAGCAAGAGAAACTTTGGAGACGGACAGGTAATGGGGAAGATTAGAACCGGTATTTGGAGGCTATGACTTCCTATTACAAAAACATAAAAAAAGCAAGAAAAATAAGTCTCACCACCCAAATTGCAGAGGCGGGCAACTCCACAAGAGAGCTATTTAAAATCATTCAAACCTTTACCAATCCCGTAGTATGTGAGAGCCCAGATACCTTCACTCAAGTTCTATGCGATGAAATATCTCAGTTCTTTGAGGACAAAATAGAAGGGATATATAAGAAAATCACTGCAGTCTCAGGTCCCCTGGAAACCGAGGTCCCTGAAATTTTTCCAATGGTGACCTCTGGGAATACTCTTCTTGCAATCCCAGAAATAACCATTAAAGACCTGACTGCACTCATCAATCAAATAAAGACCGGCTCTCCTACAGATCTGATACCCGCCAAACTAATCTCCCCTCTGAGCGAGATATTAGGACCCCCCATCCAGAAACTGCTCAATCTCTCCTTTGCCGAGGGACAACTCCCACATTCCTGGAAGGAAGCGGTAGTGAACCCCATACGCAAAAATTCCACCTGGCCCTGGTCAGAACTCTCCAACCTCCGCCCGATTTCTCTCCTTCCTTTCATCAGCAAACTGGCAGAGAAACACGCTAACAACATCCTCTCCAGCTTTATCGAGGCGACAGGGGGCCTGGACCAATCTCAATCTGGGTTCAGACCCAACCACAGCACTGAATCAGCCCTTCTATCTGTGACAGATAAGATCAAAATGTCACAGGACAGAGGTGGTTCTATTATTCTAGTGCTGTTGGACCTGTCCGCAGCCTTTGATACCGTGTCCCACAACATCCTTCTCAGCCGTCTGAAGGGAGTTGGAATTGGAGGCTTAGCACTATCATGGTTGGAGAGCTTTCTTTCCGGGAGATCACAATCTATCAGCCTAGGCCCCTTTCGTTCCACCTCAAGGGTGCTCACGAAGGGGGTGCCACAGGGCTCATGCCTTAGCCCTACATTGTTTAATGTATATGTGGCCCCCTTTGCTGAGATTGTGAGGAAATATGGGTTCATACCGGTTTCCTACGCTGATGACACCCAGCTCCTATACCCTTTCAGCTCCCTTGGCCCTAAAGTCAAGGAGAACTTTGCTGAGGGTATCAGGGCAGTGTCACATTGGATGGCTGTGAACTGCCTCCAATGTAATGTGACAAAAACAGAGGTCATGCTCTTTGGCAAGGCGAGTCTCCTCTGGTCCCCAGACTGGTGGCCAATAGATCTTGGACCAGTACCTACATCCAAACCTCATGTAAAGAATCTAGGGGTGAAGCTGGACCAAAAGCTGACCTTGAAGGAACACACCAACTACATCGCAGGGTTGTGTTTCCACACCATCGGCCTACTTAGACGTGTCTTCCCGTATCTCCCTGCCACCTATAGGAAGACACTTGTACAGGCCTTGGTGACCAGTCGTCTGGACTACTGTAACGGCCTGCTGACATTAGCAAATGCAGATGCAGTGGGTCGCTTGCAGATAGTCCAGAACGCAGCAGCAAGATTGGTCATGAAAGCTCCAGCTAGGACTCCGTCTAAGCCCTTGTTGAAAGAACTACATTGGCTTCCCATACGGCAGCGTATCAACTTCAAGATATGCTGCAGGGTTCACAAATGCCTCTATGGAGCAAGTCCCAAATATCTGTCTCAATCTCTTGAGTTGTATCAGCCCAGCAGGTCTCTCCGCTCAAGTAATCAAGCCCTTCTAAAACCTCCTACCACAAAGAAATCCAGACAAGGAGACGGTGCTTTCTCCTCGGTCGGACCTGCCTTATGGAACAAACTTACCACTGATGTAAGAATGACCATCAACCACCTGTCCTTTAGAAAGACTTTAAAGACCCTTCTTTATCAAGAAGCATTCCTGTCTTTTTAATTTCATTTAATGCACTATCTGATGATTCTATAGCTGGCAAAGCGCGGAGATACCCTTACGGGATTGATTCCAGCGCTATAGAAGAATTTAAAATAAATAAATAAAATAAATAAGAGGGACACATTTAAGGGAGCAAGATCAACGAGTCCAGAAGGCTTGGAAGCCACTGGGGTGGCCTTTGGACAAAGGGTGCTAAGAGGTGCCAGGCCAGGTTTGGGGTCACTGATGCGGGTCCCATTGTCGGAGGAGGGGTGGAAGTAGACTCTTTGGGATATGAGTCCAAAGAGGAAGAAATAGTTCTTCTGGGTGATGGCAATTTGTCATTGGTTGCAGGGCATGAAGACTGTTTGAAGGGGGACCCACTTTGTGCCTTTTGGAAAAGTTTAGGTTTGCCACTGCTGTTAATGTGAAGCTTCATGCTGTCCAGAAGCGCACCCAATTTTTCTGGAAGGGATGACAGTTTACTGATTAATGGAGATCAAGAACAAGTGTTGATGCCAGTGGAGGGCCCTATTGGCCTTTCAAGAGAACTTATCCTAGAGTCCAAATAGGCCAAGGATGAATGCCAAGGTTTGAATTAAATAGTTCTGAAGGTCCATTTTCTGAGATTACCATTATAAGGCTGTTGCAATGGAGTCTTGTTTTACATTCAAGGATGTCAGAGTGATCAAAAGAGGACTCATGGGACCCGGGAGTGTAGACGAGAGCCTGTCTGCTTTCGCTGTGATGAAAAAGCTGTGATGAGAGCTGAGCGTGGGCCTGCGCTTCTGACCCAGGCTGCATCGTTGAAAGAAGGACTGAGCAGGTCTGGATCTGAGACTGAGGTGAGGCTTTACTAAATAATCTTGTTGATCCGTACTTGTGACATTTGGCCTCCCGATGATGATGATTTGTCTCGAAGCAACTGCTGAGGCTCTCCATGTGGGTCCTGAGCAGTGTCGACTCGAAGGGTGGTGTCCCTTCTCCGTGGGAGTTTCCTTGGTTGCATTGTAGATTGTGTAAATTGTCCTTCCATATACACCCTGAATTTTTGGGAGATTCTGCGCAGCTTTCCTTTTGTTCCAAAAGCCTCTGAGAGCACTACTCTCTCTGAAAAATCCACTGTCGTAAAGCAAAAGAGCTATGAGAAGTTGTGAGAAGCAGGCTGTATCTGTAGCCATGGACAGACTGTAGGCAGGCTATGAGCAGGTAGGGCGCGGAGGTAGAAACAGAGACTAGCGGGGCACACAGGGCAGGACTGCAAGCCACACCTGACCTAGTCAGGCAGCCTCCGTGATTCTGAACCGAGGGCACTCACTTACCGGGTGCATGCTAATGGCAGCCACACTTGTCAGGGCTCGTCATGGTCAACCTTGCACACCTCCCTGCTGATGGGTAAACTTGCCCAAGCCTACCTTACACTCCTCCTTGCTGGACTGAGCTGGGTTGAGTTGACCTGGACGCCTACTGCCATGCTGTCCTCAAAGCACCAAGATCTGAGGCCAAGTCAGACGCGTGGACAAGTAATGGCTATCGGCGATAGCGGCGGCCGTAGCGGCTATTAATATTATCATTATTATTATAATTGAATTCAAAGGGCGCAACAGATACCTAGAGGTTTCCCGGCGCCTGCAGACATATGAAGAAAAAGAGGGGAGCAGCGAGTCAAAGCTCAAACATTGAATAACCACGTTTTTATGCTTTTCCTCAATTTAACATCATTTTTTTCAAAACGAAGTGAAAGTGGAAGTGAATTCCATAGAGACGTGGCCAAGTAGGCAACAGACCAACCGCCCATGTGGGCAGGTTTGAATAGGAATAAATAGTTACCCCAGCCTCTTCTGCTAGGGTTATTAGAGGGCTGATGTAAATATTGAAGAGCAATGGGCTTAAGTTAGAGCCCTGGAGCTGGCTGTAGAGGAGAAAACCTGAAACATTCGGTTAGTAAGGAAGCTCGCCCGCCAGTTCAGAGCAGTGCCAACAGTGCCCTTAGATTGTAAAACTTGAAGGAGGGTCTCATGGGATACAGTGTCAAAAGCTGCACTCAGATCTAATAATAAGAGTGCCA
This sequence comes from Lissotriton helveticus, assembly GCF_964261635.1. Taxonomy (NCBI): domain Eukaryota; kingdom Metazoa; phylum Chordata; class Amphibia; order Caudata; family Salamandridae; genus Lissotriton; species Lissotriton helveticus. The sequence goes on from NC_136063.1 coordinate 1,774,239,793, forward strand.
CTGTATCACCCTCACCCAGTCGTTGGCGGATAGTTTCGGTGACTTCTAAGTGCGTTGATTCGGTGGAAAAGTCTGTTCTAAAATTGGATTGGGATGGATGCAGAATGTTTTGAGAGTCAACAAATTGTGTCAATTGGCGGTTAATGTGTTTTTCTAGAACTTTGGAAAATGTGGGGAGCAATGAAATAGGGCGGAAGTTCAAGAGAACATCTGGATCAGTATTAACTTTTTTGAACAAAGGGAGGATCATAGCATGTTTCCAGGTAGCTGGCACTGCTGCTTCTAAAAGTGAGGCATTAAGAAATTCCATAATAAGTCCAAGGATATGGGGTTCCAATTTTTTTAAAACGGAGATAGGAAAGGGTCCTTTGGGCATCCGGATTTGATATTAGTTATGATGTCATTAAATGATACATTATCAAGGGGTAGCCAGCTATCGAGTAAACTATCAGAATTAGCCTCTTTGTCCAGTGTAACAGGTAAAGAGGTGTAGTCTTATTGTAATTTGTTGGATTTAGGAGATTGATCTCCCTTAGTATCAAATTCAGTGTACATTTTTTCAATTTTGTCAGTGAAGAATATCGCTATATCTTCACATTGGGTTTCGGTTCATTCTGTAGTTCCAGGTTTGTGCGTAACGCCCGACAGTTCTTGCACCATCTTGAACAGAGTTTTAGGGTTGTTTTGAGACAGCAGGATGTTATTGTTTATGTATTCAGTGCGCACACTCTAAAAAGTGCCTTGTAACGTTTGATGGCCTGTTTGTAAACCTGTTTAGCAGACGGAGCATAAACTTTTCTCCAGGGTCTCTCCAGCGTTTTGCACTTGGATTTTTCTGATTTGAGCTTATCAGAGAACCATGGAGTAGGATGGCGATGGCTATGTGTTTTATTCTTAGAGAGAGGAAGGCATCTGTCGATGGACAATATTAGCCAGTTGTGAATAGAGTCAGGTGCTAACTGTATTAATGGCCGGCCTAGAGTTCAGAAGGTGAAGATTGAGATCATCAACGTTAAGTTTTTTCGAGTTTCTGGCACCAAATTTACCTGCAGTGGAGGATCAAGGCACATGCCCCCTCAACTGTTTCAACTTAAAATCAACTAAATGTGATCAGACCAAAGAAAAGGAAGGGCTGTCTGACATGTAATGTTTGCTAAATTAGAAAAAACTGGATCACGTTGGTGGCCTGCCTTATGAGTGGGGCCAGAATTACATAAGAAAACCTTTAAGGCAGCTAAGTCTGCAATTAAAGTGGAGCTACTGAAGCAGTTAGGATCATTAAGATGAAGGTCAGGTCTACTAAAATAGAAAAGTTATTAGTTTCTAGCATGAGGGGAGCAATTAAATCTGGGAGCGCAGCTGCCCAAGCTCCAGCCGGACCAGGGGGGCGATAAATCAGCGTCCCCAAGAAGGTGAATTGCGACCTGAGAGCAAGTTTATAAAGGCCGGCTTCACAAATATTGATAGGAAGCTCTTCCCATTTGCATGTAAAGATCTTTTAAAAAATAATTCCTATGCCCCCTTCCATTTTATTCAGATGATCCAACCTAAGAATAGTGTAGTTGGGAGGTATCACTGTGGCGATATCAGGTCCAGAGCTAACGTTAAGCCAGGTTTCAGTGAGAAAGATGGCATCAGCCTGGGAATTCGTAAGTAATTCATGAAAGTCATCTTATGTTTAGGATGGGGCCTGCAGTTGTTACTGAAGAACAGGAATTCTTTAGTGGGCATTTCCTTTTTATTAGCAGCATAGGAAGTAGAAATGTTTAGGGCTAATAAGGGGGATGAATCATTGTGAGGTCCTGAGGCGACAGAGAAGCCACAATTAAGCAAGTAGAGGAGTAATTATCAGGTGACAGAATTGCACAATTGTGTTGCCGCTTAGGGCTATTGCGGCTGATGTAGTTTTTACCCCCTTGGTACACCCCTCAGTAGCGGCGGGAAGCAGGAGTCAGTGGGTCAGTGGGGAGCTGCCTACCCCTAACTGTCTTTTTTTTTTCTTTTTTTTTTGTCCTCATACGCCAAAAAAGATATTGTCAGAGTAACTGATTCCTGCCACCCCCTACACAGCAGCAGAGGGGCCCCTTCTTAAACTCTGAAGATCTTAATGGATGCTCTTTCTGCAGATACCCAGTGCGTACTATACAGTACTACAGAGTATAGATTCAATTCAGTTCTTCCATCTTTCCAAGCCCTTGAACAGATCTTAGGGTAACCCAATCTGCAAAAAGGCATAATCATTGGACAAAATCGTTCACATCCTATCCAGCCAGTTAATACATGGGATCCAAAAATGTTTCCTTCTCTTCCAGGCTACCTTATCCAATTTAAGTGTGTGCCTGATTGCCCTAATCTAATCTAAATGTAAAGGTGCAGTGTCGCTAACCCAAAGTTTGCATATCTCTCTACGAGCAAGAATAATTAAATACAGAGATAATTTATTAATGTCTTGAAGATGTTCCTCATAATTGGAAAAAATTCCAAATAAAACAAATGATATACTGACCTGTATATCAAAATTGAAGAGCGTTTTCATACCTTCTTCTACCTCAAACCAAACATTCCTTATAGCTGGGCAAGTTAAAAACATATGAAGGTTGTCTGCCTTTTCCTGGTAACACTTTGGGCAACAGGGAATAGGGCTCTTAGAAAATTTGGCTAGCCTGGCCGGAGACCAATACACTCTATGGAGAGAAAAAAGATGATTGCGCTTTAACTTGGCGGGTGACACTGTAAGGTGAAGTAAATCAAAGGATACTTTCCATAAATTCTGCAAGTCGACATCTGGAACTTGGTTCCTCCAAAGTTGTACCGGGAGGCAGAAATCCCCATCCTCTGCTTCCAGAATTGTCCAATAAAGAACTGATGTTTTTATTCTCCTTGTTTTCTTCAATAAAAGGTGCTCCAAAGCTGAGTTAACACCAATTTCCACTGCCATAGTCCTAGCCCAACTCTTGATTTGTAAGAATTTAAACTTACATAAGTTATTATGCGTAAGAGTAGAGATCTCCCTCCAGGTCAAGAGAACCCCTTCCGGCATTAACTGGCCCCAAGATTTTACATTTGCTACCCGAAGCGGAATAGTCAATAAGTCTTTAGTCCACTCTTGAGAACCTGGTGAGTCCCAAATTGGAGCCATCGCAGAATAGTATGAGATATTTAGCGACGTTCTTACTCTGGCCCAAACATATGCCATATCTCTAAGAACCTTTAAATGAACCTTCTTGAAAAAAATGTGAATCGCCAAACTTAAACAAAAAACCCTGGAGCTCAGATAGCATAGTCTGGAACATACAGTCTGTTTCTGTCCTCGTTGGAGAATCGAATAGCCTTATTCCCGCCTTAATTAGTAAAGTCCAGGCATATAGTTTCAGATCTGGAGCACAGAGCCATCCTTTACCTTTCTTTCTACACAACTTCTTCCATGCAATCCTAATGCCCTTTGAAGCCCAGATGAATGAATTCCATTTAGCTTGAATCTTACTTAACCGGGCTTCCTTAAAGGTAAGTGGGACATTCTGAAATATAAAGATTAATTTAGGTAGCAGCATCATTTGAATAATGTTGACTCTTCCAATTAAAGTCAGGGTAAGAAGTGACCAGCCTTTCAGCGATTCCGCACTTTCTCCCTCAATTTTCACCAGATTATTGTCAGCCAGTTGGTTTATGTCCTGAGTAATTTGTATCCCCAAATATCTTATTTCATGTTTTAAAATTGGGATAGATGTTAACGTTGTAATATTCCATATCATACATTCTGATTTAGACTGATTGATCTGATATCCATAAATTTGTCCAAACTGCTCTGCAGCACTGTAAATGAGAGGAATTACATTGATAGGGTCTGATGTATACAACATCATATCATCACCATATAGAGAGTCTTTCTTCTCCCAGTTATTATATTTGAATGGTTAAATACTCTGGTCTTGTCTGATTTTTTCAGCCAACGGTTCAATATATAGATCAATGAGCAAGGGTGAAAGAGGACATCCCTGTCTTGTACCTCTATTGATTTTTATAGGTGATAAAAGACTTCCATTTATTAATACTCTAGCTATTGGGGCCTGATAGAATGCAGATATAGATGTGCAGAAATTCCTACCCAAGTTGACCCTTCTAGGACTTTGGCCAGAAGTACCCAGTTAACGCGATCAAATGCCTTAGTGGCATCTAATGTTATGATCGCCAACGGAATTTTATGAACTGAAGCAAGGTCAATTGCACCTACTAGGGCTTGCGGCAGGTCTTGTAAAGAACGCCCTCTGACAAATCCCTTTTGATTTAAGTGTAGTAATCTAGCGGCAACCCCATTCAATCTCTCTGCCAATATTTTAGCCAACAATTTATAATCCGAGTTGAGCAGAGAGATGGGTCTGTATGAGTCACACTGCGATGGAGACGTCAGTGGTTTAATAATAAGGACAACTGTAGCCTCATTCCAAGAAGAGGGAATTTTACCTCCTTCCTCAAAAATATATGTAAAGAGTTTCTGAAGAACAGGGGTAATTGCTGGAGCCAGAGCTTTATAAATCTCGGCGGGCAAGCCGTCCGGTCCTGGAGCCTTACTTCTTTTAGCAGAGTCTATTGCCATAGCTATTTCAGTCAAGCTGATTTCCCTATTTAAATTCTCAGATGCCTGATCATCTATTCGCCTAACTGCATATTGATCGAGCCATGTCTGAATTAAATCTTGGTGTGGAACTAAGTCCTCCTTATATACTAAATCAAAGTGATTGAAGAAAGCCTGTTCGATATCAACGCTATTCTCTGCAATCACATCCGTATTGCCCAACTGCACTCCTTTAATGGTGTTCCTCTTCTGCTCTTTTTTTGCCTTCCAAGCTAATAGCTTACCACTGGCTTCGCTAAATTTTAAAATGAGCCAGAAAACTAGCCTGCCATCGTTTCCTAAGTCTTTCATCTAAAATCTCCTCAAGTTGTAATTTGCAGGCTATCAGATCTTCCTTGATATTTGTTGCTGCCACTAAAGTTGAGTCCAATAAAGCCCGTTCTAAAGTCTTAACTTTTGACTTAATCTGCGAGATCTTCGCCCTATATGTTTTAAGTTTGGAAGATTGAATGGCCAGTAGTAACCCTCTCAAAAAGGCTTTATATGAGTCCCAGACAACGGGAAGTGTAGCTGTCCCTAAATTGATTTTAAAGAACTCATTTGTTTCAAAGAGCAAATTCTCTATTGTCTCTTCATCCAAAAGACTACTCCTATCTATGGTCCATCTTTTAATACTCTGTGGGCCTGATAGTTTAAGTACTAAAGAGAATGGTCTGAGATATGAGCTCCTAGATGTTTAACCTCTTTTACAAGCTCACATTACTGTTCTGCAATAAGAAAAAAATCCAATCTGGATTTATGGCGCAGCTTCTTATTATGAAAAGTGAATTCTCTTTTTGTGCCCGATTTCTTCCTCCATATATCCTTCCAGACGAACTGGCTGATTGCATTTAATAATAGAGATCTGGTTTTAGGATTATGGGAAACCTTAAGTTTCTAAGATTTATCAAATTGTGGATCAAGAACTAAATTAAAATCGCCTGCTAGAATTAAGGGATCCTCAAAATCTAGTAGTTCTACTAGAAGTTCTCTAAGAGGGAGTGTATCATCTAAATTCGGACCATAGTATCCTGCCACTGTAAATTTATATGAAAAATATTTTATCTTTGCTATAGCCCATCTCCCTTTTTTATCAGTTCTTGATTCGAGTAACGTAATCTCTGGATTGGATTTAATCATTATAGCCACTCCTTTATTTGAAGTTTGCTGCAAGGTTGTTATTACATGCTGAATCCATTTTTTACTGCACATGTCTCTTAGCTCTTGTTCCGTAGAATGCGTCTCTTGAAGAATAAAAACATGTCCAGGCGCATCCTTTAAATATTGGAATATCCTCTCTCTTCTATGTTTAACTCTTAGGCCATTTAAATTCCATGACAAGATCTTAATATATGCCAAAGGGGCTACCCTGTCCTGCGACATCTTATCTTTACTAGGTGTGAACGATTAAGTATCATATTTGGCGAATTGGACATTTTTTTTGGTTTTTTCCCAAATGCTCCCCACCCAGTGCCCTTCCAACCCCCCCCTTGTACAAGCCTAATCCCTCCCGTGATCCCCTGGAGAACCCCCCTCCTTTCTCGTGGCCTATCTTGGGCCATTAAGGCTCCAGCCCCGGGTGTCCGTATGGTATATATGATGAAATAGCTATTATAGGAATGAAAAACAAAGAAGATAATCTATTTATAGAATCAAAGTAACATTAGTTGTTGTATCTGCCATTGCATCTGTTATGTTATGTTATGTTATGTTATGTTACTTTGGTTTATATAGCGCCAACTCACCTACAGGTCTCGAGGCGCTCCAGACCAAAGGAACCACACCATATTCTTACCAGCAGGGGGGATGAAGTAGTGTACATACTATCATATAAATCCAAAAGCCTCCCTAAACAGGGTAGTTTTCAACTGCTTTCTAAAGCGAAAAAGATTAGCCTCTTTGCGCAAGGAAACTGGCAGCTTATTCCACAACAGTGGAGTAAGTATAGAAAAGGATCTTCCACCCTTTGTAGCCATTTTAAAACGAGGGCAGGTCAACAGCTGAGCATCAGACGATCTTAGAGATCGTTTCGGATTGTAAGGCATCAAACGATCCTTTATATAGACAGGTGCCTGCCCATATATTGCCTTGTGTGCTATGCACAAGCTTTTAAACTCCACCCTCTGTTTCACGGGGAGCCAGTGAAGCTTGAGCAATAGAGGGGACGCATGAGATCTTCTAGGAAGCTTGAAGATTAAACGTGCAGCGTCGTTCAAAACAACCTGCAGTCTGTTAATCAGGTTCTTTGGCAGGCCTAAATAAAGGGCATTGCCATAGTCCAATCTTGATATTATTGTGGCCGAAACCACAGTCCGAAGCATAGATTCGGATAGAAGAGGGACTAATCTACGCAATTGCCTGATTAGGCCGATGCAAGTTCCCACGACAGTTGAAATCTGGGCAGTCATTGACAATTCTTTGTCAATTTTTATACCTAGACTTTTTACATTTGACACTGGTATTGGAGTGGGCCCAAGTTCTTTTGGCCAAAACAGGTCACCCCACGGTGATATGCCAGTTGACACCATCAAAACCTCCGTCTTCTCAGGGTTGATCTTTAGCAGGTTATTAGTCATCCAGCTGATTGTATACCTAAGAACCTCTTGCACATGTAACTGTGCCCCATTTGAGTTCTCAATACTAAATAACAGTTGGGTGTCGTCAGCGTAATTAAACACTCGACAACCCATATGTACCAAGGACTCAATAAGAGGTTGCATGTAGAGGTTAAAAAGCAGTGGTGATAACGCAGAGCCCTGCGGGACCCCACATTCCACATTGCCCACCTCAGAGATCTCCTCTCCCAGTTGGATCCTCTGCCGCCTCCCTGTCAAAAAGGACTCTAGCCATTTATAAGCTATGCCCTTTATTCCAAAGCCAGCCAGTCTGTCCAGGAGCAGATCATGGCTGACAGTATCAAATGCCGCTGATAGGTCTAAAAGTATCAGGGCACTTGGTTTCCTACTGTCAGCCATGTCTCTGAGCTCATCCAGCACCGAGAGCATCACCAACTCGGTGCTGTGGTGTGCCCGAAAGCCTGCTTGACGCCCCTGGAGAAGATTGTATGACTCCAGAAAGGCAGACATCGACTGCAGCACATGCTGTTCCAGAATTTTGGACATAAATGGCAGCTGAGAAATCGGTCGGTAGTTTTTTAGATTTGCTGGGTCAGCTCCTGGTTTCTTTAACAGAGGTCGGACCCGGGCCTCTTTAAGCCTCATTGGGAGATAGCCCATCTGCAGTGAGATATTTAAGAAGGAGACGATGTGGTCTGCCAAGATAGACTGCGCTACCCGGAAGACACTTGGGGGACAAGGGTCCGCTGGTGATCCTGATTTTATGGAGGACATGAGATGCTCAAGCTTAGTAGAGTCAAGCTCTGGAAAGGTCGAAATAGTGCAGTCCTGAGGGATTTCGGCATTCTGCCGCGGGATAAACCCGCTTACTGTATTGCTCTTAATCTCAGAGAGGATAGTCTCTACTTTCTCTAAGAAGTATTGTTGGAAAGTATTGCGCTCAATCTTTGTATCCGCATTTACCAGTTTCTTTGTCAGTTCTGACAAAATATTAAAAGTTTCCTTCTGCACATTATGTGCCCGCTTAATGCGGATATCAAAATATTCAGCTTTAGCAGCCAACATACATTTCTTATATGCATTTAGTAAAGTTTTATATTGCTCCCTGTCAATTTCATCCTTTGATTTCCTCCATCTCCTCTCCACGCCACGGAGCTTTTTTTTGTATTCTCTCAGGGAGGGAGTATACCAAGGCGCACCCTTCCCCAGCCCTTTTACTCTTTGTAACTTCTCTGGGGCTATCTGATCGATTGCCTGAGATAGAGTCTGAGTTAAACGCGAGTAGTCCTCATCTAGATTTCCACTAAGTGGAGTAAAATGTTGTGGGAGAGTGTCTAACAGGGCTTGTGAGTCAACCTTCTTCCATTGACGTACTCGCTTCATTTTTGGGACTTGAAGAGGGGGTTTCCCATTAATGGGGATAGCACAATAAATAAGGTATTGGTCTGACCAGATACAAGGTAGAAGCCCTTCTATAGTAACTTCGGGGTCTGAGGTCCAGATCAGGTCAAGCGTATGTCCTTTAATATGTGTGGGGCCTTCTACAAGCTGTTTCAGGCCAATTGAGGACAAAGCAAGCTCCAATTGTCGAGATACTGAGTCTTTGATGGGTTTTTCCCAGTGAAAATTAAAATCACCGGTTACCACCACTTTTTGGTATCTAGTACAGATGTCTGATATAATGGGGCCAAAAAGATCATTAAATGCTGGCGTAGAATTAGGGGGTCGATAGATTGTAAGAATCACCAGACATGTTAATGTTATGTTATGTTAATAACTTTTATTCAGCGCACAGCTGCCCCAGCGAAGGGGCGTCCTGGCGCCTGATCAGGTACAGTAACATAACAGCAAATGCGGAACGGGTACCTGCCCTGTGGATTTGGACAGAAAGGCCTAGGAGAGGTCCAATGTATTAATATAGAAACACCTAAACCCAGGCAAATTACACCACAAATACAGATTTATTCGTTTTATGTCAAAATTTATTTTTCATGAGTACATTTTTTAAGACTGCCTTTCATTGCAGATACATAAATATGATTTATGGGTTGACCTACACCATAATAAATAGACACAATGATAAAAATAAATATAAACAGTGGTTCAAATTCCGCTCTAACATATCATCTACATTCATACAATTCATTCTCAAATCATACAACACCAAGCGATGATGGTTGTAAATAACAAAGGGACCGATGGTTCGGGGTCCAGGTTGGTTCTGAGAGTTCCTGGGTGGGAACAAGCGCCTACGCGCGTTTCGGTGTATGGCCCCGTCCGGGGCTACACCTTCATCAGGGCACAGTGGGAGGACGGAAGGGGAACCACAATCAGGTAGAGTTTCTGTGAAACAAACATTAAAAGCAATGGTTAGGTATATATACATTTTTGCGAGGGTTTAGGTGTAAACTAGCAAGGCTGACATCTGTAATCAGACTAGTGACATCCAGTTTGTTAGCGGTCGAGACTAGGCTTGCAAAACACATTCATAGCATAATGGAAGTATTTATTTACAGAGAAGGTGAACAGTGAGGGACAAATTTAAAGGCGAATACTGGCTACAATCTGCTGGGACTATTGATAAACAAAAAGCAATAGGGAGGTCTGACGGAGGGCTAAACACCAATTTTATTGAGATGCTAAAATTTGGGGTGTAATGGTTCAGGATTTTTACCTGGTTTATCGCAGGAGGTGCAGTCTATCTTGAAGGAGCACAATTACTATCAGCTTGCATTGGGAATATGTAGAAAATTCACCGTGATGTTTCTGAGGGGATTTAAATAATTAACAACTCAGAGAGGGCCTGATCATTTCTGAACATTTTTAGAGTCTCTCTGTAGTTAATGGTCTGGAGAGAACACCAGATAGGTTTTGCGGTTTAGCATACCTGTTTGGCAGGGCAAAGGGACTGCCCCCGGGGGCATGCACGGGCAAGGCGGGGCTGATAGGGTCCTAGGACGGGTTCAAGGCACGAGGACCCTGTTGATAAACAGTACATACTCATAATGGTGCATAGGGCTGGTTAATAAGAGCCTGGAACGCTTAATTTAGGCAGACAATCACACAAGCCAAAAAACGGGAACAATTACCGGTGATAACAGGTGATGCTCTCCTCAATGGATTCTCGGGGAAGGGGGGGCGCCGCCGACCGGTACAGGATTAAATAAGCACCTAAACCAGAAAATATATACACAAGGAGGCTGGCTTAAAAATTGAGACCTACTGCGTATGGTCGCTAGCGCCTAAGGTGGAACTGCGTGAGCTGGGGGGCGCGGGCTTGGGATCTTACCCGAATGGTGTCCGAAAGTATAAAGTGACCCATCTGCTGTTAGGCAATTTAAGTCCGTCCTGGCATTTCCTGGCTACGGAGATCAGCAACGACGCTGGCAAGATAAAATTAAGGATAAGAGTCACCGCGTGATTTCGATGTGAAAATCCTTTGAGAAAGGTTTGCAATTCTAGCGGAAAGACTCAAGAGAGCATAGCGGACTCAGGGATATCACTTACTTAAAGTTGGATCGGGTCGTGTATTCCGGTCGGCGGTCTCCACGGGTGATGAAAAGGCTGGCCAAGGAGCAAGGTCAAGCTACGATGGACGCCTCTATATAGTGGGCCGAGAGCTGGAATAGCGGTCAGCTGGGGTGGCGCACAGCCACAGAGGGGGCAGTGAAATAAAAGACAGTTTGAAATGGCCCCGGGTTCAGTGGGGACTGTGGTGGCCATCTTGGAATGGGGAGCGGAGCCTATTCCCGTGATCGGAAGCGATCCTAATGCATTATGTGGGGCGCAGAGTGGTGTTGGGGTGCTGAAAATAATCGAGAGGAATAAAAATTACTTGAAGGAAAGAATATTAGAGGAATATTATGTAAGAAAAAAAAGGGAAGAAAATTGGATACAAAAAACGCTTCCATATTGATCATGTGCAAGGTCATTAGAGGGAAGTTATTGGTTGTATCTGTCAATAGGCGGGGTACCCTAAACGAATACTGTTCAGAACCTTACTGCTGCATCATATTAGGGAGGGTACATATAAGCTAGGGACGAATAAGAGACCATAAGAGGGACTCAGGTTTCGAAGGAGCCCTTTTCTGCAATCTACTACACAGGAGGGGACAAAGTTATTATTTACAGTAATGCATTGGCCCATGGGCATTCCTCGTTGAGACCTTTTTCCATGCTGTTAAGAAAAAAGATCCAAAAGACCTCTCGTTTTTTTCTCCACAGTGTGGGGTCTGTGCCCGCCGGTGCTTGCATCTTTTCCAATATGGACCACCTAAGGTCAGTTTCAGAATGTTCGAGGGACATCCAATGTTTGACAAGGGGGGCTCCCCTTTTGCCGATACGTATATTGGATTTATGCTCCCCGATGCGGAATCTTATCTCCCTGCCCGTTTCGCCAACGTATGGAATTTCACACGGGCATAAGATTATGTAAACGCAATTGGTGGTCCGACAGTTGGTCATTGTAGAGAGATTTATGCTGCGGGTGGGCGTGGGGATCACATTTCCCACTATGGCATTCGGACATGCTTGGCATCTGCCACATTTGTGGTTGCCAGTAACTGGGTCAGGGCCAACAATGGACCTTTGGATCCATGGTTTCGATTCACGCATTTTGCCTCTTACTAGATGGTTTCTGAGATTTTTGTTGCGCTTGAATGCAAAAATGGGTTTGGGTAAAGCGTTTTGATCCTGATTTAAATTCAAAAGGAACCAGCTGGAGTTAATGGCCTGTCTGAGTTGGTTGTTGGCCATAGAGTGTCGCGTGATACAGACAATCGATTCCTTAGGAATGGAGTTCCTGGGTTCGAACATGGAGTCACGGTTGTAGTATCTGGCCCGTTTAAAGCTCTCCTTAACCAGCCGGTAAGGATAGGCCCGTTGTAGTAACTTGTCCTTGAGAATATCCCCTTCAGTTAAGAAATCCCTAATGTCTGTACAATTCCTCCTAATTCGGAGAAATTGACTGAACGGGATATTGTCGCGTTGGCAGCGGGGATGGTAACTGCCGTATTGAAGGATGGTGTTACGGGCAGTGGGTTTGGTGAATAGGGATACCGTAATGACCTGATTATGATGTTCGACCCATAGGTCCAGGAATTCAATTTTGTCTTGGCTGAAATGGCTGGTGAACCTAAGATTAGGGTCAGCTAGATTAAGCCAAGCGATAAATTCAATCAGGGTGGTGTCATCCCCCTCCCAGATGAAAAACACGTCGTCGATAAAACGAGACCAGGCGCGCACATTCTCGAAGAATGGGGCCATCTCGTTGTATACATGGGTTCATTCGAATTCTCCCATGTACAAGCAGGCAATGCTGGGCGCACATGCTGCTCCCATGCTGACTCTACCTGTTTGGTGGTAGAAATTGTTGTTAAACTCGAAGTAGTTTTCCATTAAAACTGTTTTTAGGCATTCCATGATGAAGCTGGCATTCTCAATTTGGGGGTTGGATGTTAAAATCTTCTGTACAACGGATAGGGCTCCTATCTGAGGGATGTTGGAGTAAAGGGACTCCACATCCAGGGTGACCAGGAGTTGCCGGTTGTGATGGTAAGTAATTCCTTCCACCTTAGAAATAAAGTGGCCTGTATCCTTGATGTAAGATTCTAAAGTTCCCACTAGGGGTTGGAGGAATCGGTCAATGTATTTGGATAATGGCTCTAAGGCAGATCCAATCATAGACACGATGGGCCTGAGAGGGGGGTCATGTAGATTCTTATGGGTCTTAGGGACCCCCATAAATGATCGGCATTCTGGTAAATGTGGGGGTGAGGAATTCAGCTTCCTTCTCGCAAATGTGACCATTGTAGACTCCTCTCTCGGTTATCTGTAGGATACGGCGTTTGAGGGCAGGTTCCGGGTTCCTAGTTATTTTTTTGTAGTATTCAGTGGCGGACAAGAGGGTATTCATTTTTTCTATGTATGTGGGGGTGTCGAAAATGACGATACCCCCGCCCTTATCACAAGGTTTTATAGTGAGAGTGTCATTGGTTTCCAGGGACTTAAGAGTTTCTTCCTCGGTATTAGTGAGGTTTCTGGATCCCTTGGGGATGGATTTAAGCATCCTATTGATTTTAAGGATGACTGTTTTTTCAAAGGTCCCGACCTCATGGCCTATGTCCTCCAAGTTGGGAGTGAAATTAGACGGAGGTTTAAGGCCGGACTTGTTTTCATTTTCCTCCGGAGAGGGATGACTCAGGAAAAATTTCTTAAGGCGTATTTTTCTGAAAAATGCATGGAGATCACTCAGAAACTCAAATTTATTGAACCGTGTGGTGGGCACAAAGGATAGACCCCTAGATAACAGCCCCACCGTGTCCGGGGTCATATCATTAGTGGACAGGTTGAAGACCGGAATTGGTCTCACCTTGTCCAATACTGTTGATGTCGAGTCTGGACATATGGTTGAGGAGGACCCTGATGGTAGTTGCCTCTGTGCGGGTTCCGGTTCCTTGGTTTGTAATTCCCCCGGCGGTTCCCTAAAAAACGATTGGATCGTAGGGGTCTGTCAGTATTATCCGATCTACCCGGAGGGGGATAGTTACTGTCATAGTGGGTATCATAGTTTGAGTTATGGTTCTCTTCGCCGCCGGAGTCTGTAGTGTCAGAGAAAGTGGTTATTCGCTGGTTCCCCCAATTTTGGTGGCCACTCTGTTGGTCCAAGCTGTTAGAAACACTATAAAAGTTACTTGCAAGGTAAGGGTATGCCTTCTCTTGAGTGAAGAGGCGGATATCCTTGCAGAACTTTTCCGTTTTCCTCTTAAGTAGATACTCGGAGAAAGAGTCTAATTCCGCCTCGATCTCATCAAGTTTCTTTTTAGCCAGGTCTAACGCATCTTCTGATTTTAATTTTTCTTCAAGTGTCTCGATTTCTTTGGCAAGAATGTCTAAGATCTCACGGGCAGTCTCGATTATGAGCATCATCCAGTCCCTGGAGCATCTATTGGAGATGAGGGCCCATTTCTCCAGGAACTGTCTAACCTCTATAAAGAGGCCCGGGATGTTTCTAACTCTAAGGCCTATGGGTATAGTGCCCGCCTTAAGATAATCGAGAATAAACTTGGCATGGGATTCTGTGCGCTTGGATTTTTTGCGCAGATTAAGAAGTTTGGACCATTGCCCTGTAATCCTTTAGGAGGAAGAAAGGCAGAATTATCGCTCGATGTAGCGCCAACCATTTTGGCGTAATCATCATCAGAGAAGCCGAAAGTTTTGATGCTCTCCATGTGGTGATCTCTAAGGGGGAATAATCAACTCCGAGGGAGAAGCTGCGGGGGAAGAAGCAGAAGGAGGACTGTGAGTCAGAAAAGGGATAACGAGGAAATACAACAAGCAACCAAAGGATTCAGCAGTTCAAACAAGCCTAGGGGGGGACCATGTACAATACTGGAGTCCAGAAAGAGGAATAAAGCGCACTAACCCCCGCAGCACCGGGCTGCGAAGAAAATTCAATTCAGAGGGGGACCCCACATCAATCTAAGGCAGGTAGACGGGGAAAAAGAACATCAAATGCGGAACGGGTACCTGCCCTGTGGATTTGGACAGAAAGGCCTAGGAGAGGTCCAATGTATTAATATAGAAACACCTAAACCCAGGCAAATTACACCACAAATACAGATTTATTCGTTTTATGTCAAAATTTATTTTTCATGAGTAAATTTTTTAAGACTGCCTTTCATTGCAGATACATAAATATGATTTATGGGTTGACCTACACAATAATAAGTAGACACAATGATAAAAATAAATATAAACAGTGGTTCAAATTCCGCTCTAACATATCATCTACATTCATACAACATTCATTCTCAAATCATACAACACCAAGCGATGATGGTTGTAAATAACAAAGGGACCGATGGTTCGGGGTCCAGGTTGGTTCTGAGAGTTCCTGGGTGGGAACAAGCGCCTACGCGCGTTTCGGTGTATGGCCCCGTCCGGGGCTACACCTTCATCAGGGCACAGTGGGAGGACGGAAGGGGAACCACAATCAGGTAGAGTTTCTGTGAAACAAACATTAAAAGCAATGGTTAGGTATATATACATTTTTGCGAGGGTTTAGGTGTAAACTAGCAAGGCTGACATCTGTAATCAGACTAGTGACATCCAGTTTGTTAGCGGTCGAGACTAGGCTTGCAAAACACATTCATAGCATAATGGAAGTATTTATTTACAGAGAAGGTGAACAGTGAGGGACAAATTTAAAGGCGAATACTGGCTACAATCTGCTGGGACTATTGATAAACAAAAAGCAATAGGGAGGTCTGACGGAGGGCTAAACACCAATTTTATTGAGATGCTAAAATTTGGGGTGTAATGGTTCAGGATTTTTACCTGGTTTATCGCAGGAGGTGCAGTCTATCTTGAAGGAGCACAATTACTATCAGCTTGCATTGGGAATATGTAGAAAATTCACCGTAATGTTTCTGAGGGGATTTAAATAATTAACAACTCAGAGAGGGCCTGATCATTTCTGAACATTTTTAGAGTCTCTCTGTAGTTAATGGTCTGGAGAGAACACCAGATAGGTTTTGCGGTTTAGCATACCTGTTTGGCAGGGCAAAGGGACTGCCCCCGGGGGCATGCACGGGCAAGGCGGGGCTGATAGGGTCCTAGGACGGGTTCAAGGCACGAGGACCCTGTTGATAAACAGTACATACTCATAATGGTGCATAGGGCTGGTTAATAAGAGCCTGGAACGCTTAATTTAGGCAGACAATCACACAAGCCAAAAAACGGGAACAATTACCGGTGATAACAGGTGATGCTCTCCTCAATGGATTCTCGGGGAAGGGGGGGGCGCCGCCGACCGGTACAGGATTAAATAAGCACCTAAACCAAAAAATATATACACAAGGAGGCTGGCTTAAAAATTGAGACCTACTGCGTATGGTCGCTAGCGCCTAAGGTGGAACTGCGTGAGCTGGGGGGCGCGGGCTTGGGATCTTACCCGAATGGTGTCCGAAAGTATAAAGTGACCCATCTGCTGTTAGGCAATTTAAGTCCGTCCTGGCATTTCCTGGCTACGGAGATCAGCAACGACGCTGGCAAGATAAAATTAAGGATAAGAGTCACCGCGTGATTTCGATGTCAAAATCCTTTGAGAAAGGTTTGCAGTTCTAGCGGAAAGACTCAAGAGAGCATAGCGGACTCAGGGATATCACTTACTTAAAGTTGGATCGGGTCGTGTATTCCGGTCGGCGGTCTCCACGGGTGATGAAAAGGCTGGCCAAGGAGCAAGGTCAAGCTACGATGGACGCCTCTATATAGTGGGCCGAGAGCTGGAATAGCGGTCAGCTGGGGTGGCGCACAGCCACAGAGGGGGCAGTGAAATAAAAGACAGTTTGAAATGGCCCCGGGTTCAGTGGGGACTGTGGTGGCCATCTTGGAATGGGGAGCGGAGCCTATTCCCGTGATCGGAAGCGATCCTAATGCATTATGTGGGGCGCAGAGTGGTGTTGGGGTGCTGAAAATAATCGAGAGGAATAAAAATTACTTGAAGGAAAGAATATTAGAGGAATATTATGTAAGAAAAAAAAGGGAAGAAAATTGGATACAAAAAACGCTTCCATATTGATCATGTGCAAGGTCATTAGAGGGAAGTTATTGGTTGTATCTGTCAATAGGCGGGGTACCCTAAACGAATACTGTTCAGAACCTTACTGCTGCATCATATTAGGGAGGGTACATATAAGCTAGGGACGAATAAGAGACCATAAGAGGGACTCAGGTTTCGAAGGAGCCCTTTTCTGCAATCTACTACACAGGAGGGGACGAAGTTATTATTTACAGTAATGCATTGGCCCATGGGCATTCCTCGTTGAGACCTTTTTCCATGCTGTTAAGAAAAAAGATCCAAAAGACCTCTCGTTTTTTTCTCCACAGTGTGGGGTCTGTGCCCGCCGGTGCTTGCATCTTTTCCAATATCGACCACCTAAGGTCAGTTTCAGAATGTTCGAGGGACATCCAATGTTCGACAAGGGGGGCTCCCCTTTTGCCGATACGTATATTGGATTTATGCTCCCCGATGCGGAATCTTATCTCCCTGCCCGTTTCGCCAACGTATGGAATTTCACACGGGCATAAGATTATGTAAACGCAATTGGTGGTCCGACAGTTGGTCATTGTAGAGAGATTTATGCTGCGGGTGGGCGTGGGGATCACATTTCCCACTATGGCATTCGGACATGCTTGGCATCTGCCACATTTGTGGTTGCCAGTAACTGGGTCAGGGCCAACAATGGACCTTTGGATCCATGGTTTCGATTCACGCATTTTGCCTCTTACTAGATGGTTTCTGAGATTTTTGTTGCGCTTGAATGCAAAAATGGGTTTGGGTAAAGCGTTTTGATCCTGATTTAAATTCAAAAGGAACCAGCTGGAGTTAATGGCCTGTCTGAGTTGGTTGTTGGCCATAGAGTGTCGCGTGATACAGACAATCGATTCCTTAGGAATGGAGTTCCTGGGTTCGAACATGGAGTCACGGTTGTAGTATCTGGCCCGTTTAAAGCTCTCCTTAACCAGCCGGTAAGGATAGCCCCGTTGTAGTAACTTGTCCTTGAGAATATCCCCTTCAGTTAAGAAATCCCTAATGTCTGTACAATTCCTCCTAATTCGGAGAAATTGACTGAACGGGATATTGTCGCGTTGGCAGCGGGGATGGTAACTGCCGTATTGAAGGATGGTGTTACGGGCAGTGGGTTTGGTGAATAGGGATACCGTAATGACCTGATTATGATGTTCGACCCATAGGTCCAGGAATTAAATTTTGTCTTGGCTGAAATGGCTGGTGAACCTAAGATTAGGGTCAGCTAGATTAAGCCAAGCGATAAATTCAATCAGGGTGGTGTCATCCCCCTCCCAGATGAAAAACACGTCGTCGATAAAACGAGACCAGGCGCGCACATTCTCGAAGAATGGGGCCATCTCGTTGTATACATGGGTTCATTCGAATTCTCCCATGTACAAGCAGGCGATGCTGGGCGCACATGCTGCTCCCATGCTGACTCCACCTGTTTGGTGGTAGAAATTGTTGTTAAACTCGAAGTAGTTTTCCATTAAAACTGTTTTTAGGCATTCCATGATGAAGCTGGCATTCTCAATTTGGGGGTTGGATGTTAAAATCTTCTGTACAACGGATAGGGCTCCTATCTGAGGGATGTTGGAGTAAAGGGACTCCACATCCAGGGTGACCAGGAGTTGCCGGTTGTGATGGTAAGTAATTCCTTCCACCTTAGAAATAAAGTGGCCTGTATCCTTGATGTAAGATTCTAAAGTTCCCACTAGGGGTTGGAGGAATCGGTCAATGTATTTGGATAATGGCTCTAAGGCAGATCCAATCATAGACACGATGGGCCTGAGAGGGGGGTCATGTAGATTCTTATGGGTCTTAGGGACCCCATAAATGATCGGCATTCTGGTAAATGTGGGGGTGAGGAATTCAGCTTCCTTCTCGCAAATGTGACCATTGTAGACTCCTCTCTCGGTTATCTGAAGGATACGGCGTTTGAGGGCAGGTTCCGGGTTCCTAGTTATTTTTTTGTAGTATTCAGTGGCGGACTAGAGGGTATTCATTTTTTCTATGTATGTGGGGGTGTCGAAAATGACGATACCCCCGCCCTTATCACAAGGTTTTATAGTGAGAGTGTCATTGGTTTCCAGGGACTTAAGAGTTTCTTCCTCGGTATTAGTGAGGTTTCTGGATCCCTTGGGGATGGATTTAAGCATCCTATTGATTTTAAGGATGACTGTTTTTTCAAAGGTCCCGACCTCATGGCCTATGTCCTCCAAGTTGGGAGTGAAATTAGACGGAGGTTTAAGGCCGGACTTGTTTTCATTTTCCTCCGGAGAGGGATGACTCAGGAAAAAATTCTTAAGGCGTATTTTTCTGAAAAATGCATGGAGATCACTCAGAAACTCAAATTTATTGAACCGTGTGGTGGGCACAAAGGATAGACCCCTAGATAACAGCCCCACCGTGTCCGGGGTCATATCATTAGTGGACAGGTTGAAGACCGGAATTGGTCTCACCTTGTCCAATACTGTTGATGTCGAGTCTGGACATATGGTTGAGGAGGACCCTGATGGTAGTTGCCTCTGTGCGGGTTCCGGTTCCTTGGTTTGTAATTCCCCCGGCGGTTCCCTAAAAAACGATTGGATCGTAGGGGTCTGTCAGTATTATCCGATCTACCCGGAGGGGGATAGTTACTGTCATAGTGGGTATCATAGTTTGAGTTATGGTTCTCTTCGCCGCCGGAGTCTGTAGTGTCAGAGAAAGTGGTTATTCGCTGGTTCCCCCAATTTTGGTGGCCACTCTGTTGGTCCAAGCTGTTAGAAACACTATAAAAGTTACTTGCAAGGTAAGGGTATGCCTTCTCTTGAGTGAAGAGGCGGATATCCTTGCAGAACTTTTCCGTTTTCCTCTTAAGTAGATACTCGGAGAAAGAGTCTAATTCCGCCTCGATCTCATCAAGTTTCTTTTTAGCCAGGTCTAACGCATCTTCTGATTTTAATTTTTCTTCAAGTGTCTCGATTTCTTTGGCAAGAATGTCTAAGATCTCACGGGCAGTCTCGATTATGAGCATCATCCAGTCCCTGGAGCATCTATTGGAGATGAGGGCCCATTTCTCCAGGAACTGTCTAACCTCTATAAAGAGGCCCGGGATGTTTCTAACTCTAAGGCCTATGGGTATAGTGCCCGCCTTAAGATAATCGAGAATAAACTTGGCATGGGATTCTGTGCGCTTGGATTTTTTGCGCAGATTAAGAAGTTTGGACCATTGCCCTGTAATCCTTTAGGAGGAAGAAAGGCAGAATTATCGCTCGATGTAGCGCCAACCATTTTGGCGTAATCATCATCAGAGAAGCCGAAAGTTTTGATGCTCTCCATGTGGTGATCTCTAAGGGGGAATAATCAACTCCGAGGGAGAAGCTGCGGGGGAAGAAGCAGAAGGAGGACTGTGAGTCAGAAAAGGGATAACGAGGAAATACAACAAGCAACCAAAGGATTCAGCAGTTCAAACAAGCCTAGGGGGGGACCATGTACAATACTGGAGTCCAGAAAGAGGAATAAAGCGCACTAACCCCCGCAGCACCGGGCTGCGAAGAAAATTCAATTCAGAGGGGGACCCCACATCAATCTAAGGCAGGTAGACGGGGAAAAAGAACATCAAATGCGGAACGGGTACCTGCCCTGTGGATTTGGACAGAAAGGCCTAGGAGAGGTCCAATGTATTAATATAGAAACACCTAAACCCAGGCAAATTACACCACAAATACAGATTTATTCGTTTTATGTCAAAATTTATTTTTCATGAGTAAATTTTTTAAGACTGCCTTTCATTGCAGATACATAAATATGATTTATGGGTTGACCTACACCATAATAAGTAGACACAATGATAAAAATAAATATAAACAGTGGTTCAAATTCCGCTCTAACTTATCATCTACATTCATACAACATTCATTCTCAAATCATACAACACCAAGCGATGATGGTTGTAAATAACAAAGGGACCGATGGTTCGGGGTCCAGGTTGGTTCTGAGAGTTCCTGGGTGGGAACAAGCGCCTACGCGCGTTTCGGTGTATGGCCCCGTCCGGGGCTACACCTTCATCAGGGCACAGTGGGAGGACGGAAGGGGAACCACAATCAGGTAGAGTTTCTGTGAAACAAACATTAAAAGCAATGGTTAGGTATATATACATTTTTGCGAGGGTTTAGGTGTAAACTAGCAAGGCTGACATCTGTAATCAGACTAGTGATATCCAGTTTGTTAGCGGTCGAGACTAGGCTTGCAAAACACATTCATAGCATAATGGAAGTATTTATTTACAGAGAAGGTGAACAGTGAGGGACAAATTTAAAGGCGAATACTGGCTACAATCTGCTGGGACTATTGATAAACAAAAAGCAATAGGGAGGTCTGACGGAGGGCTAAACACCAATTTTATTGAGATGCTAAAATTTGGGGTGTAATGGTTCAGGATTTTTACCTGGTTTATCGCAGGAGGTGCAGTCTATCTTGAAGGAGCACAATTACTATCAGCTTGCATTGGGAATATGTAGAAAATTCACCGTGATGTTTCTGAGGGGATTTAAATAATTAACAACTCAGAGAGGGCCTGATCATTTCTGAACATTTTTAGAGTCTCTCTGTAGTTAATGGTCTGGAGAGAACACCAGATAGGTTTTGCGGTTTAGCATACCTGTTTGGCAGGGCAAACATAACATAACATAACCTGTAACATAACAGGTCAGAGCTGAAAAGGGAAAGAATCAAATAACCGAAGCGAACAGGTGGGTTTTAATGGCGTGCCTGAAAAGAGTTAGGCTATTTAGGGCACGGATGTGTACAGGAAGGGAATTCCACAAATCCGCCGCCAGAACACAAAAAGATCGTCCCCCCATCCTACTCAGTCTGAACCTAGGCTTAATCGCCAGATGGTGAGATTCAGACCTGAGGGACCGCGTGGGAACATACGGAGAGATAAGGCTCGCGAGGGCAGGAGGGGAGGAAAGCTTCAGGATTTTAAATGTCAGACAGAGAGCCTTAAATTTGACTCTCTGTCTGACCGGAAGCCAATGGAGGGAGATCAGAACAGCGGAGACAGAACATCGTCTCGGAAGGCCCACAATGGCCCGTGCCGCAGCATTCTGCACCCTCTGAAGCCTGGTAGCCTCAGCCTGATTAACTCCCAGTGGCAGAGCACTCCCGTAGTCCAGCCGAGAAAGGATAGAGGCCTGAACCAGCAGTTGCCGCGTGGGAGGGTCGAAGAACTTGAGGATAGGTCTCAATCCTCGCAGAATACCAAAGCAGGTAGCTGCTGTCTTCTTTGTATGACTGGTGAAAGAGAGGTTAGAGTCCAGCCAGACCCCCAGATTTTTAACTTCGGATGCTGGAATGGGGGACACTCCCAGTTCGGGAGGCCACCACTGGTCTCCCCAAAGTTCCGCCTGCTTCCCTAAAATCAGGACTTCGGTTTTCTTAGTATTAAGCTGTAGGCAGTTGCTACGCATCCAATTGGCCACAGCTATAAGTCCTACACGGAATCTGGGAGCATTCACCTCAGGGTCCCCACTAAGTGTCACCGCCAGCTGCGTGTCGTCGGCATACGATGTCATGGTGAGGCCACATTGCCTGACGACAGCAGCCAGCGGTTTCACATACAGGTTGAAAAGTGTGGGGCTTAAAGCAGAGCACTGAGGGACTCCCAGACCCAGAGAGTGGAAAGAGGACTGGCCAGGTGGAATGGCTACTTTGAAAAACCGGTCCGAGAGGAAAGAGTGGAACCACTGAAGAGCCTTCCCCACAATACCTACTTCCTCCAGGCGCCGCAACAAAATGTCATGAGACACCGTGTCAAACGCGGCGCTCAGGTCTAGCAATAGGAGCGCCGCAGTCTGCCCCGCATCCAGCACTGACCGCAAATGCTCGGACATAAAGAGCAGCGCAGTTTCAGTGCTGTGTTGTGAGCGAAACCCATTTTGAATCTCGTCAAGAATATTATTACGAGAGAGATGGGCAGACAGAATGGAATTTACGTGTGCCTCAGTGACCTTGGCGGTCCAAGGCAGGAGGGAGATGGGCCGATAGTTCTCCGGAAGCAGGGGGTCTAGATTGGATTTCTTCAGAATAGGGCTGACCACCGCTTGCTTCCAGGAGGAAAGAACCACGCCCTCACTGAGGGAGAGGTTGATCAGATCCAAAATGGGCTCACGACAGAGGGGCGGGAGAAGAGTAAAAAACTCCGGCTTCAGCGGGTCTAAGGGAGAACCAGATTTAATTTTGAGGCTCAGAGTGTCAAATACCTCTTTAGACATGGCTGGTAAGGAGGACAGAGTTTCAGAAACCGAGACCTTCACAGCACTAGGAGCATCTCCGGGAGCAGATGGTATAAATCCTCGGTAGATTGCCTGCACCTTCTCCACGAAAAAAGATGCCAAACTTTCGCAGTGCGAGTCCGTGCATATTTCTAGCGAGGTGGCCCGCTTCCCCGTTAGGTCTTTGAGTACCTTAAAGATTAATTTGGAGGGGTTGGGGCTGTTGGAAAACTCAGCTGCGTAATAGGCGGCTCGGGTTTGACAGATAGCTCTGTGATAGATCTTCAGCTGGGCAAAGTACAGCGATTTTAACGTGGAGTCAAAGGATTTCCTCCAGGCCCTCTCAGCTCGCCGGCAGGTTCTCTTAAGCTCGGCAAGAGTCTCATTATACCAAGGACTGTGGGTTTTGGCGTGACATTTACACCAGCGCAGGGGTATAAGAGAGTCGAGGGCAGTAAGGACCCAGTTGCAAAACTGTTCATATCCCTGTTCCACATTCTGCAATTTGCCTAGGGGCTGTGCCTCCAGTATCCTAACAAACTCCTCCAGCTTGAGTTTGCGCCAATTGCGCTTTAGGATCAGTTTGTCCACGGGTTTAAGTTGTGGGTTATCTAAGGGACATGACACTTTAACCAACATATGATCCGACCAACCCACCACCATCGGGTCAGATGTTCTAGCCCGGACTAAGGTGGTGAAGAAGGGGTCAAGTATTCTCAAAGACAAATTTTACACCAAGTAGGTCTGCAAGATCCTGCGATTCTGCTATTAAGTTTTCCACTATCAGGTGCCTCTTAAATAAAATTGCAACTCCTCTACCTCGCGAATTATTTGCACGATTGTGCCAAACTGCATCATATTCTTTGGGCAGAGCTGCTATAATATCTGGAGCTGAGTTTCCATCTAGCCACGTCTCAGTTAAAGTTAAGATGTCAATATCTCCCTCCTGGAGGAGAATAAATATGTCAAGGTGATGTTTGTGAAGAGATCGTGTGTTCAGACTGACCACTTTCAATGGATGTTGGCGACGGTAGAGCCTCGTTTTAGGGGGTCTCAAAATGCGCAATTCTTTTAGCTTATCAATAATGATCGGATCCAACCTAACTTCATTTGCATGAAGCTGATGCAGAAGGTCCATCGAGTAGGTAATGGTCTGACCAAGAGTCCTGGCCCCTGGGCCCGGTCGTGCGCGGACGGGCGCAGACGGGCTGGACTCTGGCGTGACTCCGGCGTGCTCACGGTGCGCGCAAACGCTGCGCGCAGGCATGGCCACCTTAAGTAGGTTTCTGTCGTCTGAAACCCCTAGCACGCTAACCACAATGGCGCCGCCGAGCGTGCAATGATTACCCCCAAGATGGCGCTGACAGTTCAATGCGAGGGAGAATGGACCCGCCAAGTGCGGTGTTCAAAACAATTATGGAGCAAGTGAGGGCCAAGTCTCCGCCTAAAAACAGGGTAAAAATAAACTATAACAAAATAAAATACAAAACGGGATGATTAAAATTACACAGTCGTACTGCTGTAAGCCTAAGCGCGACCTGCTCTTGTGCGCTGCCTTCAAGAAATGTGCGCGTTACCTGGTCAAGCCCTTTTCTCTAGAACAGCTCACCTTAAGTAGGTCTCTGTCGTCTGAAACCCCTAGCACGCTAACCACAATGGCGCTTGTTATTACTTGGCCTAATGCCTTTTGCTGTCATCTGTGACTAGTTGGAGATATTCTTCTGCCTCATCTACCCTTTTAAAGACTCTCATTTTGTTTTTATACATAACTTTTAGCGATGCAGGGAACTTCATTTGGGCAGTGGCACCGAGTTGTTTAAAAGGATCAAGTAATTTGCCAAGCTCCCACTGCCTGGATGCTGTAATCGAAGATATATCAGATCTAATCTGGAAAGTCATCCCTTCAACTGACAAAGAGCTAGTTTTTAGTGCCCTATTGAGTATCTCGTCTTTTAGAGTGTAAGTCAAAAAGTGAACTAAAATCTTCCTAGGTCTGCTTTTATTAGTGTTTTGTCTAAATGGGTCCCTGTGGACTCGCTGAATGTCTCTCATTAATTCTTCTTCTGAAAGTTCAACCAGAATCGCTTGTTTTATCAGTTTAACCACAAACTCTTTTATGTTCCCCCCTTCTGCCCCTTCCGGTACTTTCAGGAAGCGCAAATTATTCCTCCTTTGCGAGTTTTCTAGCGACTCCATTTTCTCTTGGAAACCCTGCTCACGCTGTCTGAAATCTTCAATTTTTCTAGAATGTTGGACTGCGAGTGATTTGAGGTCTGAAACAGTTGACTCCAATTCAGTAGTTCTAGCTGCCAATGCATCACATTTTTCTTCCACCTTCTCACAGTACAGTTTTATCTCTTGCTGATTTTTCTGTGAGGCTAGAAACCCACTTTTAACCTCATGGCTTAAAGACTGTAACATTAACATGACAGACTGATCAGAAGTGTCCGTAGCCAATATGACTGGGTGAATAGATGTTAGCTCATCCCCGCTGTTACTTGTTTGAGTACTGATGAGCCCTTTAGACTCATTACCCGCCATTTCAGAACTCTGCATCCTAACGAGCCCTAAAGGCTCAACTTGCTCCAGACCTCGATCTGATTCTGGGTCTCCAAGAAGATGATATTTATTATATGTTTGGATCCCCCTTGAAGACTCAAGTGTTGAAGTCCCGACAGAATGTTTAAGTTCCAATACAGCAGGGACTGACTTAAAGTAAGCCTTCAATGAAGGTAGTGGTTTGACGTCCGTGACAGGCTTCTGTGCTTTGGAAATATTTTTTTGCCCGGTCCTCTTAGAAAATTTTGCCATGGATTTAGCCACTGCAGAAAGCGGAATATCTATGGGTACGTTTACAGCGGCCTGCTTCTCACCTTTGCTTCTAAGAGTATATCCGGAAGCCTGGCTCCCTTGAAACTCGCTGCCTGACATACGTGGTGAGGGTACTATAGGCACTGTCCTTCCATTAACCGTATGACTGATATTATTCAGTTTTCTATTGAACGAGTTTTGGAGCTCAGTGCATTGTGGGTTATGTAGTTTTTCCTGCGTGGTGCCAAGATCTCTCCCAAAGTAGGAAATTCTAAGTCTAGCCCTTCTACCTCTCCTGACTTCAGAGGCCGCCTTAACCTAACGCTGTCTTGCACTTGCGCTGAACCGGTACTGAGTGTCTTCTCTGAGCAGCTTCAATGAGCTGCGAGCCGGACGAATGCGCGAAAAACCAGGACTGGAAGAGAGCTCCTGTCGAGCCATATGCAAACCAGTCTTTACCCTGCTCCTGATGGGAACAGTCCAGTCGAAACTGCCAAGCCAGGTCCTCCCTGGACCAGAAACAAGCATCCTGGGACCGGTGTCAGGGTGTGCAACACACTAACCCTGGAGTTTCCCTGGGGAGGGAACTAGAGACACATGGTGTTCAGGGTGGGCTGGCTTCCAACCTTTACATGTATACACAAAAGAAGCTACCCTTGAACACCATCCACTCCGGATCACCGACCGACCCCTGCCCACACCACGTCTTCAACAAGGCCGACTCCACCATCGCACCCCAACTCCGGAACATCATCAACGCCTCCTTCAACACCGCCACCTTTCCGGAGAGCTGGAAGCACGCCGAGATCAGCGCACTCCTGAGGAAACCTACGGCAGACCCCACCGATCTCAAAAACTTCTGCCCCATCTCGCTCCTCCCTTTTCCTGCTAAAGTCATCGAGAAGATCGTCAACAGACAGCTGACCGCCTTCCTCGAGATGAACGGATCGCTCGACCCCTCGCAGTCCGGCTTCAGAGCCAACCACAGCACCGAGACCGCCCTCATCGCAGCCACCGACGACATCCGGACCCTGCTCGACAAGGGGGAAACAGTGGCCCTCATCCTCCTGGACCTCTCCGCTGCGTTCGACACGGTCTGCCCCTGCACCCTAGTCCAGCGCCTCAGCAACATCGGTATCCAAGAGAAGGCACTGGAGTGGATCATCTCGTTCCTCGCCGGAAGACCACAAAGAGTCCGCCTCCCCCCGTTTCGCTCCGAGGCCACCGAAGTCATCTGCGGCGTCCCGCAAGGATCTTCACTCAGCCCCACCCTCTTCAACATCTACATGAAACCTCTCGCAGCCATCGCACGCCAGCACAACCTCAACATCATCTCTTACGCCGACGACACCCAGCTGATCCTCTCCCTCACCAGAGACCCCGACACTGCCAGAACCTGCCTACACGAAGGGATGAAAGACGTCGCCGAGTGGATGGAGGACAGCCGCCTGAAACTGAACTCGGACAAGACGGAAGTCCTCATCCTGGGATCTTCGCCCTCCGCCTGGGATGACTCCTGGTGGCCCCCAGCCCTGGGCACCGCACTCAAGCCAACCGACCACGCACGCAACCTGGGCTTCATCCTGGACCCCTCCCTCTCGATGACCAGACAACTCAACGCCGTCTCCTCATCGTGCTTCAACATCCTGCGTATGCTTCGCAAGATCTTCTGCTGGATCCCGACCGAGACCAGGAAGACTGTCACCCAGGCACTCGTCACCAGTCGACTGGACTACGGAAACGCCCTCTATGCCGGAACCACAGCCAAGCTACAGAAAAGACTCCAGCGCATCCAGAACGCCTCCGCCCGACTCATCCTGGATGTCCCCCGACGCAGCCACATCTCCAGCCACCTGAGGACCTGCACTGGCTCCCCGTCGACAAGAGGATCACGTTCCGGCTCCTCACCCACGCACACAAGTCTCTCCACGACCTGGGCCCCAAGTACCTCAACGACCGCCTGACCCTCTACACGCCCACCCGCCAGCTACGGTCCACCAGCCTCGCCCTCGCAGCCGTACCACGCATCCGAAGAGCCACCGCCAGAGGAAGATCCTTCTCTTACCTGGCTGCCAAGACTTGGAACTCCCTCTCCATCCACCTTCGGCTGACCCAGGACCATCTCGCCTTCAGGAAACCACTCAAGACCTGGCTGTTCGAGCAGTAGCATACCCCTCCCCCCAAGCGCCTTGAGACCCTCCCGGGTGAGTAGTGCGCTATACAAATGGCATGATTGATTGATTGATTACCCTGAATGGAATTGACCGGTAGTTTTGTCGTGCAGGCCTCAGCCAGACCTGCTAGTGCAAGGGGTTCGCCCTTCTCTGCACGAAGTACTCAGAAAAGAAAGAAGTTGGCACAGAAACTGGAAATAGAAAATGTAATATTTATTACACCTCATGAGGTAGTGTTACAGTTCAAACAGTACCCTTCGGCATTGCAAGAAGAAGCACACCGAGCTAAGAATGCATGGTTTATGTATACCCGCACAGGGGCTCACAAGGAAGGCGGTACAAAGCACAAGAGCACATTTTATGTACATATAAGGTAATATCGAGAGGCATAATCGATCAGTGGGAGGAGCTAACAGTCTTGGGGGCTTGACAAACACATTCCAATCTAGAGCAAATCACTACCAGATGTGAACCCTAAAGGTCAGCGTCAAAGTAGGGGACACTATTTATAGCCTGTTACTGGGCAGATTCAAAACACCATAAACAGGAAGATT
Source organism: Lissotriton helveticus (assembly GCF_964261635.1). Lineage (NCBI taxonomy): Eukaryota > Metazoa > Chordata > Amphibia > Caudata > Salamandridae > Lissotriton > Lissotriton helveticus. The sequence continues at coordinate 1,774,268,348 of NC_136063.1, forward strand.
GGACAAAGCACATGGTCAACACGAGGCAGCATGTAGCAAACAAAATGGCTTCCGTGAATACAAAATGGAGTCCGTTGAATGTCAAGATAACGGATAGAACTAAGATGACTTTCGCTAATGCTCAATCTAATCGCTGTTAAATTACAACAGTTTAAAAGGTACTCTGAGAGTACCATGCATCTCAAAAAAAGGGAAGGACTGTCCTCATATACCTCCAGGTGTCATTCTTCATCATTGACAGTCCTCACTCCCTAGAAACTCTGTTTTGGTAGAGAGCGGGCCTATTAATGGCTGACCTAGAGTTCAGAAGGTGAAGATTGAGATCATCATTGTTAATTTTTTTCCAGTTTGTGGCACCAGATTTACCTGCTCTGGAGGATGAAGGCACATGCCCCCTCACCTGTTCAACTTAAAATCAACTAAAAGTGATCAGTCCAAAGCAAGGGAAGGGTTGTCTGACATGTAATGTTTGCTAAATTAAAAAACACTGGATCAAATTGATGGCTTGCCTTATGAGTGGGGCCAGAATTACATAAGAAAACGTTTAAGGCAGCTAAGTCCGCAATTCAAGTGGAGCTACTGGAGCAGTTAGGATCAATAAGATGAAGATTCAGGTCTCCTAAAATAGAAAAGTTAGTAGTTTCTAGCATGAGGGGAGCAAATAAATCTGGGAGCGCAGCTTCCCAAGCTCCAGCCAGACCCGGGAGGCGATAAATCAGCGTCCCCGAGGTAAGTGAATTGCGACGTGAGAGCAAGTTTAAAAAGGCCGGCTTCACAAATATTGATAGGAAGCTCTTCCCATTTGCATGTAAAGATCTTTTTAAAAATAATTCCTATGCCCCCTCCCGTTACATTCATTAGATCCAACCTAAGAATAGTGTAGTTGGGAGGTATCGCAGTGGCGATATCAGGTCCAGAGATGGTGTTAAGCCTGGTTTCAGTGAGAAAGATGGCATCAGGCTGGGAATTTGTAACTCATGAATGTCATGTTTAGGAAGGGACCTGCAGTTGATACTGAAGAACAGGATCTCTTTAGTGGGCGTTTTCTTTTTATTAGCAGCATAGGAAGTAGAAATGTTTAGTGCTAATAAGGGGGATGAATCATTGTGGGATCCTAAGGCGACAGAGAAGTCACAATTAAGGCAAGTAGAGGAGTAATTATCAGGTGACAGAATTGCACAATTTTGTTGCCGCTTAAGGCTATTGCGGCTGATGTAGTTTTTCCCCCCTTGGTACACCCCTCAGTAGCGGCGGGAAGCAGGAGTCAGCGGGTCAGCAGGGAGCAGCCTACCCCTCACGCTGTCTTGTACTTGCGCCGAACCGGTGCTGAGTGTCTTCTTGGAGCAGCTTCAATGATCTGCGAGCCGGATGTATGTGCAAAAAACCAGGACTGGAAGAGAGCTCCCGTCCAGCCATATGCAAACCAGTCTTTACCCTGCTCCTGATGGGAACAGTCCAGCCGAACCTGCCAAGCCAGGTCCTCCCTGGACCCGAACCAAGCATCCTGGGACCGTTGTCAGGGTGTGCAACACACTAACCCTGGAGTTTCCCTGGGGAGGGAACTAGAGACACAGGGTGTTCAGGGTGAGCTGGCTGGCTTCCAACCTTAACATGTTTACACAAAATAAGCTACCCTGAATGGAATTGACCAGTAGTTTAAAAGGTATTCTGAGAGTACCAGGCACCTCAAAAAAAGGGAAGGACTGTCCTCACATACCTTCAGGTGTCATGCTTCATCATTGACAGTCCTCACTCTCGAGAAACTCAATTTTGGTAGAGAGGGGGCCTACACCTGGAGACAGGGAGGCACTTCTAAATCTAAATTCAAGCCAGTAAAAGTGAGTAATTTCTTAAAAGCAATGCCAAAGCCAACATTCATGTATTAAACAGTCACTACTTGTCCCTGCCCATGTCCTGCACGTACCATATTGCTCAGCCTTGGATCTACCCCTAATTCTGGCATTTGTCCCAGAGTAGAAGTAAAGACAGGCCCTGCTTCATAAAACCTCCCTTGATTGTGATCTATCCATCGAGGGAGAGCATTCCTACCAGAAAGGTTTTGGGGGAAATTATCCTCAACCTGCCCTACCTCTGGCTGAGCATCATTTGTCTTTACTACCATACTCTCTGAGTCCGGGTTTATCCTTGTTTTATGGAGCTCTGAAACCTGGTTTATACTTATTTTATCGTTCTCTGCTTTGGTACACAAACCCCGTCCCCCATTATATCCAGTTATCCCCATCACCTGATGTTCTTCTTCTAATAATAAACCTCCTCACAAGTTCATCTATCGTGATAGCAGGAGGGAGGGGGGTTACCTCCAAGCATCCTAAATTCTGACAGACAAGGGACTCAGCAGACTTGGGCTCACTACCATTTTGGGGCAAAGGGGAAGTAAGGGGCTCCTCAGAAAGAGTGGGAAACCTCTGTTTTTTTGGCTTACATTTTGTTATAAGCCAGGTCCTATTCTTCTTCACCCTCCATACTTTTAATCCATTACTTTCTACCTGAGGGGCACCATCCCAGGGATAACAACATCTAATTTGTCCCTGGGCTGTTTAACAACAGAAAAGGTAGTTGATGAAACTATAACACACGCAACATACTGGTGCTCCCTTTTTTGAAAATAGAATAAACCAGCAGAGCATTCTTAGGTGCTGATGCATTTACATTTTCCCCTGTCATAACATGTGGATAATCCGCCATCTCATGATCTTCGTGGGTGATACAAAACACATTATCAAACATAGGTTTTTAGTTTAGCCTCCATTTCTTGATTTTTTTCTCTATACGTGGAAATATCTGGAAGTGTATATCCTCCAAATCCCCAGGATCAAAACTGCAATTATCAAGCTGAGACACTCGTGGTAAACAACTTAGTGATGGCTCCACTTCTTTCAAGGGCTAGTTATGACAACCGGGATCATGGGCTCCAATGTAACCACAGGTTCAGACACCAGCTTAACACCAAAAGCATTTATTTCAAATCTAACCTTGTCATCCACCAAATCCATGTTCATTTCCATTTCCATTTCTGTCTTTTTGACTTCTGTAGATGAAACACATTCATCAGTGGGCTGAATTGGAATGATTTATTCCATTGTGTTCTGTTTAGAGAGCTTATGGTGATCTGAAGCTGTTGCCAACCACATCCACATTAACTGCTCCTGAATATATTCCTAGTTCCCTATTTTTATCGCTCTGTCCCTCAGACCCTTCGCGAACATAGACAACATGAAGGGATGGGATTTCAGGTAGGACTTGTGAGCTTGGGCCTTCTTCCAGCTGATAGTCTTTTTCAGTTTGAGAGGACTGGAGTGGTTAAGGGTAAGTCCCACTAGACCCGGGTGAAGATCCTGGTGACCCCATTGTGGACCCTAAATGTCCGATTAAGCGACCAAAATGAAAGCACTTAGAGGGCATCTTATTGATTTGCCAAGAATGACACCCTTCTAAATAGTCCACCAGTATTGCTGGTACCACTGGTGCTCTCCCCCCTTCACACTACAACACTTTCCTTCACAACTAAGTGGTATATATCAGTTCCAGTAGGTACAAGCAGCACCAACCTAGTACTGGCCTCTTACACACCACCAGGGAGATGGATTACCCCAAAAAGCCACCAAAGCCTCCTGTGGCATATGTGGGTCACTCCTCCCGACCAATACTTGTTGGAGACACTCCTGCTACTCCTTGACAATCTCCAGCCTCAACTGCTTTTTTTTTCAATAGGGTGCACAGTGCAAGGTAGAGAATGGGCGAAGATTAAAGTGTATCACAGGCAGAAGCAATGCAGACATTCAGTGCTTTTTGGCCCTCTGGGCCCCGGAGAACCAAAGAACCTGCTGTCCCCACTCCTGCCTCTTATACAGGTCGAGGACTCCTCCACTTTCAGACAGACAGTGATCCTCTGTCCATCTTGCGGAATTCTCCAAGATATATACAGGCTGGAAGGCTAGATGCAGGCTTCATAAGGCTACATACAGGCTGCTGGCAGTAGGTATTTTTACTTTAAAAAACATTTTTTTTAAATCTAATTTCAAATGTTTGAAGAAATTCGAAGGAACCTTGAACTGGGGCATGGGCATGGGCAGGGCAATAACAGCAGATTGCCAACTCACCCCGTCCCTATTTGCTTCTACCTTGCCGCCAATCTCCCAGCCGCTTCTCACCACACAGCCCTGCTTGACGTCTGCAGCAGCAGCTGGAGTGGAAATGGTACTGGTGGTGCAGTCATTGCAGGCAGTGCAGCAGTGCAGCTTGAGCACCAGGGTGACCTGCTTCTCCGCTCCTCTGTGGCACCTACGCCCTCCAAAGCTGGTCATACTCCTGTCTATCCCTGAGTTAGGCTGTTAGGCTAATAGGCTGGTCAGGGGGCGGATAGGCAGTCACAACATGCTGCTGCTCTTTCCTCTAATGTTGCAGCAGCTGAGTTGCCCCCTCCAATTCTCCTGCCTACCTCCTAAATGCCTGATCGATATGGCAGTGGCGGAGCAGGTACAGGTGCAGGTTGACCTGGGGAGGCGAAGACTGGTGGGTCCCAAAAGCCCCTTTACTGGGCCCCTGGTGCACCAATAGAAGGTGGGGCAACCAGATGAACCGCAGGCCGCACCGGGGACTAACCAGGCCGTCTCCGTGGACCACCTGTAGTGTTCCCTCTGTGGCTGTCAACTGTAGGCAGCCGCACTCACCCGGGCAACTTCTCCCCCGTTTCTGCACTTCTTCCTCCTTCAGTACTGTACCCTCACTGCCAGCTGAGGGCCGCGATATAAAAACCAATACCGGTTCGAAGCCCAGGGCTCGGAGGTAACGGTTGCAGCTGCTCTCTTTCCTACCTCGCTGCCATATGGCCTCGGCGGCGTCTTTCTCAATATAGTGCAAAATGTTAAATTATTTGTAACGTGCATCCAAGATTCAATTAACATTTAATTTTCTATAAAAAAAAGTAAAATGAAAACTATTTTGTACAATCTTTTAAAAAAAAATCTACTAATTATGATGAAATGTTAATTCTTTCATAATTTAAAATTAATTAGCAAGAAAGTCTACAATACTTTCTGTAGGAAGTCCTTCACACTAAAAGTGAAGCTCTCCACAAACGAATTCTTACTTTTCTATCAGTAATTCAATTGTAAGAGATTCCACCCCTTAGATATAAAACTACACATAGAAATGGTGACTTCTAATTATGAAGAAATTTACACCAAGGAGTAGGTATAGATTTATATGTGCGATCCAAAACAGCAAACTTATATTTGCAAATTTGGTCGAGGGTCTTCATCAAAATGTGTAAGTGAGAGACCAACAGTGATGAAAACTCCATCAGCCCCAGGACATGATGCAGAAATATACAGCCTGATTCATCAAGCTTAATTGCGCTCGCAAAGGGCCAGATTCTGAGAATCTGGCCCTTTGCGAGTGCAATATTTGCATTTGGGATTCATCATCCCAAATGCAAAATTCGCTAATAAAGAATTCGCATATTTGCGTGGAATTGCATTTAAGGTATCTCTATTTGAGATTCCTTAAATGCAATTCATGAACCATTTTAAAATTGCGAAATCGCAATTTTGGGCCACTATTTACCGCGAGGTCAAACCTCGTGGTAAACAGCGAAAACTTAGAAAAATGCATTTAAATGCATTTTTCTAAGTTGCATGTTACACACGCACATGTCCTTTGGACATGTGTGTGCACAACACCAATGTTGATTACATTTCAGGGGTGCTACAGGGTGTTCTTTGGACACCCCTGGCACCCTTGAAATCGCTATCTTATTTGCGATTAGCAAATTGCTAATCGCAAATAAGGAATAACTCCCCATTCATTCCTATGAGCCTTTAGGCCCATAGGAATGAATGGGGAGTTATTCCTTATTTGCGATTAGCAATTTGCTAATTGCAAATAAGGAATGTGTAGAAATCGCAATTTATTTAGCGATACCTACATGAATCCCGTTTTGCAAGTCCTTAATAGCGATTCCTTAATAATCGCTATTAAGGACTCGCAAAACGGACCAATGATGAATCAGGCTGATAATCTCTTCGCTAACTCAAACTGTTAAAATGTTACTTGGTGAAGATGTCAGATAAGTTTTAATAGCATTATCATGGTGCTTTACTAAGTGTGTAAGTACACATTTGCACTCAAAGGGATGTCTTCAAAAACAGCATTTTATCATAGGAAGTTGTAGAATTCTTGTTCTTCAAAATGCAATTGACAAACCTATTTGCAGTTGCCTTTTATATGTTTTAATAGTAAATGTGGAAGGGACAAAAAAGGAGGAGTTTAAGGTGGGCTTGCCAATACAAAACGCCCAGCCACAAAAATGTTACTACATCTAAAACGGTTCTTGTAAATGAACTCCAGCTGAGTCTTGGAGTAAGCCCAGTACCACAAAATAATAATTTCATGAAGCTGAAATAACAACCCACAGGAAATATTGTTTAAATAAATAAAAGTATTTGGTTTACAAAAATATATGAATTATACAATCATAGTTACAGGGCTAAGTTGGTGGTATTGTACTAGGATACGGCGCCTCAGGGGACTGTACACCTTTCAATATCCAATTCTCTATTAGAAACGGTGCTGTAAGAAGAAGAGAACCACACTTCCTCTTCTAACATAGGCTATGCCTTAAAACATTTGAACGCTCCTTAGCACTCGTTACAGTATTTAGCAAAGATTTGCACATGTGTATTTCACTCATACATAAGTCATGCAATTTTTAAGAATTGAGGTCCTCGTAATTCAGGTTGTTCCGCAGGTATTGTTTTTATTTCGGTAGATGTTACAGCCAACACGTGTTTCGTCAGTAGGGAATGTAACCCTTGACTTTTTCAAGGCTGTTAAGTGAAAAAAGTGACATTTGTAACATTCATGGTTTGGTCTGCGTTTGTTGTTATTATACATCACTGTATGTTACATAGGTAGGTGGTGGTAGGGCTTGTTTACAGTGCACATATACATTTGTGGATGTTATCCTAATGGAAGTTGTGTTCGGAAGTCAACTTCAATTGTACATGATTTACCCTCGGGATATTGGGGGTTTAGGTGCACTCATTAAGATATGGAGAAACCAGTGATTTGTCGTGTCATGCTTCTCAATGGTTATTGTGCATCGTGAGACTATTTTTGGTGAAGTTTTAAATCGTGAGGTTGAGAGTTGAACCATAGTGGCATGCATTCTATTAAAATATAGTAAGTGCTCTGGGTACCTATTTTCCGCGAGTGTTCCTTTTTCTGTATGAAGAGAAAATGGATCAAGAAGATATATTTTAAATATATTCGCAACTCTTTTAGATGTGTTAACTTTGATATACTTTCTCTAAGCTGTTCATTCATAATTACTCACCTTCCTTGAGGTGATAATTCCAACCCTCGAAGGGGTTTCCGTTTGGGGACTTTGGTTCGTTGTTTGTTTTTTTCTTCAGTTATCAGCCGCAGTATCGGTTAATATTAAGGCAGCTGTAAATTAATATGAAGCTTGTTAGGAGTTAATTTGTTGGTGATCGCTTGTTAGCAATTCTACGTAGTTCTTATTGAATTGTTTGTAGCCATTAAATAAGGTAGGAAAGGAGCCTATGTTTGGCGGCTTGAGTTACCAGTCCGCCCGTTACAAGTTCATATTTAGTTAAGCTCAAGTGTTGTACCTACATGCTATAAAGTAGTTACACAGAGTTATATTTTCTACATATGTGGATTTCACATTCACATAGTAATTTAACATGCCGTTATTTAAAAGTCCCTTTACTGAACTATGCGTGCAGAGTACATCGAGTTATCCTAGTACGTCTACGCGTAAATTATTGTGCTCCTCGCAGTAAAGAAAAGCCATGACAGCATGGTTAAGCTGCTGGTTTTCTCGTGCTATTGCTATTCAACGAGCTCGTGCTCGTTGCTATTCAAATCTTTCCTATGGGCTTACCTTTCGCCGCTGATGCTTCGGTGTCTCCTAATGTCCCCGCTGCTCCGTGTTTGGTGCAGTGATCTGTTTCCTGGCTTTCGCGCTAGTTATTTTCAGCCGGGAATGTTCCGTGTCACGTGATTCGTGACCGTGATACGGCGGCCATTTTATCCTTTCTATATTAACAGGATAGTCTTGCCCTTGAGATGTGTTTTTAACCGGGTTGCCACTATGTTACCTAGAAGGGTCGTGATTGTAGAATCCTTGTCATTTATTTTCAATTATCTATTGTTCGCTAACTTTCAGATCTGCGTCCCTTAGTGTCTGGGGGGGTGCTCATACGTGCTCAGTATTGTGAGTGTATTATTATTGTATCAAAGAACTCCATTTTTTCTGTGTTCATGATCGTTATGGACATAAGTGTCTATTCGTCCGTGAGTGTTGATTGGGAATAGTGTCAACACGTTTTTTGGTGCGCAGTGCTTTACAGTGTGGAATATGAATACTATGGATGGTATGGTTCTTGTTCTCTATCCAAAATGGGTACAGTACATACTTTTTGCCACAGGGTGGTCTTACCGTCTTACCGTTGTTATAATAGTAATACTTGATATACAGGTATAATACACATTAATGAGATAGTGCATACATATTACAACCTTTCGTAAGTCATATACGCGTAGACGTACTAGGATAACTCGATGTACTCTGCACGCATAGTTCAGTAAAGGGACTTTTAAATAACGGCATGTTAAATTACGATGTGAATGTGAAATCCACATATGTAGAAAATATAACTCTGTGTAACTACTTTATAGCATGTAGGTACAACACTTGAGCTTAACTAAATATGAACTTGTAACGGGCGGATTGGTAACTCAAGCCGCCAAACAAAGGCTCCTTTCCTACCTTATTTAATGGCTACAAACAATTCAATAAGAACTACGTAGAATTGCTAACAAGCGATCACCAACAAATTAACTCCTAACAAGCTTCATATTAATTTACAGCTGCCTTAATATTAACCGATACTGCGGCTGATAACTGAAGAAAAAAACAAACAACGAACCAAAGTCCCCAAACGGAAACCCCTTCGAGGGTTGGAATTATCACCTCAAGGAAGGTGAGTAATTATGAATGAACAGCTTAGAGAAAGTATATCAAAGTTAACACATCTAAAAGAGTTGCGAATATATTTAAAATATATCTTCTTGATCCATTTTCTCTTCATACAGAAAAAGGAACACTCGCGGAAAATAGGTACCCCGAGCACTTACTATATTTTAATAGCATGCATGCCACTATGGTTCAACTCTCAACCTCACGATTTAAAACTTCACCAAAAATAGTCTCACGATGCACAATAACCATTGAGAAGCATGACACGACGAATCACTGATTTCTCCATATCTTAATGAGTGCCCCTAAACCCCCAATATCCCGAGGGTAAATCATGTACAATTGAAGTTGACTTCCGAACACTACTTCCATTAGGATAACATCCACAAATGTATATGTGCACTGTTAACAAGCCCTACCACCACCTACCTATGTAACATACAGTGATGTATAATAACAACAAACGCAGACCAAACCATGAATGTTACAAATGTCACTTTTGTCACTTAACAGCCTTGAAAAAGTCAAGGGTTACATTCCCTACTGACGAAACACGTGTTGGCTGTAACATCTACCGAAATAAAAACAACACCTGCGGAACAACCTGAATTACGAGGACCTCAATTCTTAAAAATTGCATGACTTATGTATGAGTGAAATACACATGTGCAAATCTTTGCTAAATACTGTAACGAGTGCTAAGGAGCGTTCAAAAATCATAGTTACAGTTCTAAAACTAATAATCAAAGCTATTTAAAAATATATATATATTGAATAAAGAGAACAGTACCCTAGGTACAATAAAATAAGGAAGTAAAACAAGGCATGCAAATAGAAATATAACAAGGACTTATGACCTTATGTAAAAAGCTAAATGGAACAGTTAGGAACTATATTAATAAATAATCATATATATTGTTTTTATGAGAAGAGAGAAAAGAATGAGAAAGAAAGAACAAAAAGAGAGAAGGGAGAGGGAGGGGGAGGAAGAGGGAAAAGGAAATGTGAGAAAAAAGAAGTATATTAAAGTATTAAGGTGAGAATGAGTGTGTAGATAGAGTGTGTAGATAGAAAGTTAGCGAGGGGTAACCATAATAAGTCAGATTTAATTTTTTGAGTAATAGAAGAAGAGACAGTAGAGATTCTATGTTCATCGCAGATTAAGTTCCACCAAGTTAATATACAAAGTTTAGCAATTATCTTTCCAACAAGTTAGAATGACTTTAAATGCCACTGCAATAAAGAGATCACATACGTTAACTTTGAACGAGGGGTTAGGGAGAGCGGGAGACATAGAACCTAAAACAACAATTTGAATAGATAATGGAATACAGAGATGAAAAATGTTTGAACATTTTAACCATACAGATTGCCAAAATTTTAAAACATTAGGACACTCGTATAATAAATGAAGTAAAGTACCATGAGAAGATAGGCAAGACCAGCAAAGAGGAGAGTGAGAAAGGTTAATTTTATGTAAGAATACAAGAGTTCGGTAGCAAAGCTATTTTAATTTAAAAATTCTAAGACACTTTAACACTTTTGATAACAATTACAAATTTCAAATATCTACAAATAAACATTCTTAAAAAGTAATACAGTTTAAATAAATAAAAGAAATGTAGTGGGATTTTTTATATTTATTCACTCAGGATATTATTTTAAAATTAAATACATATATTTTAAACAATATATTATTTAATTTACAACTACATTAATGTCTTATTTGTCCTGTAACATTTGATTTTTATAAAATTCTAAATCTAAAATTAAAATATCCAATTCTTTCACATGAATATTTCATAGCAAAATATATATTCTTTCATTTCATAAACTTTAATACATGTTCCTGTACTTTAGTGTATGGGGCTATCTGTGCTGCAGTCTACACTTTTAGATTCCTTTCTAGGCATCTCCCAACTGGGGTGAAGACATCTGAGTCTGAACCAAGGAATATAATTCCACACTGTGATATATACAATCAATAATAGGCGCGTGAGTAAATTTACATTTGTAAATTTACCCTTTGTAACAGGGATCTTAGTGTGCCTTTCTTGTGTATTGTGCAAACACGTGTCTCCAATTAACATCGGTGCACATTTGTTTTATACTGGATTCCTCATTTTTTTGCCATGCATTACTGTATTTTATTTTATTTATCTTGTAATTACTGTTTTTAAAAAAAACATATTTTATTGATTTTTATCTCGTCAGTCAGGTAACCTCACCACATTTTACAAATATCCACACCACCCATTACACAGTTAGTAGTGGCCCCAAATACATACTAACTATTCTGCTAGTTAACGGTCACGCCCCGCATTTTCTGTACAGTTCATTAATAATACTGCACCGTACCGCCATTCCTCATGCGCAGCAGCAAGTTTACTGACACTATTTACATACTATTCATAAGCTAATAAAAATGATAATTCCCTCCTCCTTCTCCCCTCCCCCCTTCCTTTCACCAGTGTGTTCCATGTATCCGCAATAGTACAATACATAGGACTCGTGTCGACAGTTAGCCAGGATACCCCTACTGGGTGTTACAGTGGCCTTTGTGTGCTCGACCACTCTATTTACGGTTTTCCCCAGACGGTTGGTTTGTCAGTGTTTGAACCAGCTCCTTCCACGCTCTTGCCGCGTCCAGTGCCTTTTCGTTATGCATACGTCGCGCCTGCTGGGAGCGTATAGCACCCTCACTACTAGCCCATTTATTCAGCTCAGCCCTCCATCTCTTACTGCTGGGACCCTCCTTTGATTTCCAGCGCATCGTTATTTCCCTTTTTGCCAGCACCAGCCCCACATCTACAAACTTACTTGTCACCTTCGCCTTGGAAGTATGAGGGAACCAGTGTAATATGCATGTGGCCATATCAAAGTCCAATTGGCGCTCTGTAATTAAATTTAATAGTTCACCCACTTCTCCCCAATAGTTCCCCATGTTTGGGCACTCCCAGAACATGTGTTCCAATTCCGCTCCCACCCTAGCACATCTAGGACACACCGCATTGTCAACATTATAATATTTCATGATCTTACTAGGTGTCAAATACGCTCTGTGTATTATAAAGAAATGTACCAGTTGGAATTGTGCGTTTCTGGTGCTTTTCCACGCCCTGCGCAGAATATGCCCCCATGTAGTCTCTGGTATGGACTTCTCAATGCTCGCCTCCCATTTTAGCCGTAGTGTATCAAGCGGAGCCAATCCCTCATTTAGCATTCTCGAATATAGGCATGTAAGTGCTTTAAACATTCCTGCTGCCATCACCACATATTGACACGCCATCATTGTTTTAGGCTCTATCAATCCCCCCTTCCAATGCTTCTGAATTACACGCACCAGAGCAGCATGTACCAGAAAACCACCCCTAGGGAGATCATACCTCTCCTGTAATACTTGATAAGGTAGCAACTCTCCATCCTCATATAAGTCCCCGAGCACTTGGATCCCTGCTTGCTCCCACTCCAACAACGATGTCCAGGCTCCTCCATGGGGTAATGCTGTCAGCATCCCCAGTGGTATCTCGGGCGCATAGGGGTGCAGCACACCAGCTTTCCGCTGACTTCTATTCCAGCACAACCTCAGAGTCTTCTCTTCAAAGGAGAGATCTCTAAGGTCCAATCGCTGCTGCCATACTATAAAGGACAGGACATGTCTCGTGATTCCGCCACCTCTCAAGGATTTAGGGCCCCGAAACTCCATTGCAACCGCATGTGTAAGAACCTGTAGTTGTGCCGCTATATAATACAGTTCCAGGTCAGGAACCGCCAGTCCGCCCTCCGCTTTTGGCCTCATCCATGTTTTTTGAGCCACTCTGCACCTCCCAGACCCCCAGAGGTACCCCACAACCATGGGTTTCAAGTGGGCGAACACGGAGCACGGTAACAATATGGGTAATGTCCTGAAAAAGTACAGTAGCCGAGGGAGTGCCACCATCTTCAGCAAGGCTATCCTCCCCATCACTGATAACGGAAGGGTACTCCAAAATGCCATGCTTCCCTTTAGGGCTCGCACACATCTCCCTATTTTGCCTTCTCGTATATTTGGCTTCATGATAGATATGTACACCAAGGTACGCTAAACAAGATGGCTCCCACCTTACAGTCCACGGCATCATAGGCGCCATCCTCCCTTGTTTCACTGGGAATAAACATGTTTTAGACCAATTACCCTTCAGTCCTGAAACAACGCCAAAGTCAGATAACAATCATGCCGCCCCTGCCAGTGCATCTTCCGCATCTGCCAAAAACATCAACAAATCATCCGCATATAGCGAGATGTACTGCTGTTCCCCTCTAAACGCTAAGCCCTCGTACCACTGTCCCAACATAGCTCGCGCTGCCAGAGGTTCTAGTGCCAAAGCGAATAATAGCGGGGAGAGTGGGCAACCCTGCCGCGTCCCATGGGCTACTGTATAGTGGAGGGAAATCATCTGCCCTACCTTTACTCTAGCCACTGCCGAGGTATACAACACCATCGTCCACCCCACAAATGCATCACCCAGCCCAAAGTACCCCATTGTCTTACAAATACGGCCATTGTAGGCTATCAAACGTCTTTTCTACGTCCACCGAGAGGATTGCGGCCATGGGTGAGCCATCTCATGCTTCTCCCAAAACCCTCATCAATCTCCTTATATTGGTAGTAGTATTCCTGTTTGGGATAAACCCAGCCTGATCCTCATGCACCAGGCTAGCCATATGCTGCAGCAGGCGCAATACAAGGATCCGACTTAAGATCTTATAATCTGTGGACAACATTGACAATGTACAGTACGCCCCCGTGTCCATACTTCTCGACCCGGTTTTAACAATGGGACAATGAGGGCTTCTCGCATAGTCATCAGGAGCTGTCCTAATTCCCGCGCCTCACTATAGACCTCTAGCAGGCTTGGTGCCAACAAGTCTATATACTGCATATAAAATTCGACAGGCAATCCATCTACTCCCAGGTTCTTATTCCGTGCCATCTGTTTAATTGCACTCCTAATCTCTTCGATTGTAATGTCCCAACCCAGCTGTTTCTCCTGCTCTTCGTCCAGCTGCGGAAGTGTCACTCTCCATAAGAAGGACTCAATGCCTGTCTCACCTGCCACTAACGTACTCTCATATAGCTTCTCATAATACTCCCGGAACCTATTCATGATCCCACTCTGAGTGAAGATCGCAGTACCCTCATCCGCCCCTAGTGCCAAGATCGGGGAGCCCCATGGTACAGGATTAGCGGATGTATGACATTACAACGCATGTTTTTACATCGCATGCTTTTACAATGCGTTTTTTACAACGCATACCATTACAACGCATAATGCTTTTAGGCGCTGGATAGTGAATTGTTTAATTTACTATTCCAACTCCAGTCCCCGTGGATAGTAGGGAAGGTGTTGGATAGTACATTAAACCTATTCCCTATCCTAGAACGCCCCCCAGCGCAATGCGTTGTAATGGATTGCGTTGTAAAAGTTGCGTTGTAAAGGCACTGCGTGGTAAACGTTGCGTTGTAAAGGTTGTTTACCAGGATTAGCCAGCCATGCCAACAGCGTTCCCGCCTTGTCTCCTTCCGCATGAGCCTTCTCAACATATTTCTTGTAATCAAAACAGCACAACCTCTCTATCTCCGTGGCCAGCGTTTCCTTAGCCTCTACTACTTCCATTTGTTTCTCCGGGTGCTCTGGCCTCGCCTGTTCCGCCGATCTCAATTGTTGTTCTGCTCTTTCAATGTCCTACAACAGGGTTTTCCTTACTCCAGCGTACTTGCTTATGCATAGCCCTCTCACCACCACCATAAAGGCATCCCATTCCACTGCCCTAGTAGAAGCGGACCCTGCGTTCTCATTAAAGTAGTGCATTATCCCCTCTCCCACCTCCCTTTGGAACACTGGGTCATCCAACGTCTCGGGCGCAATCTCCATGTAGGGATTTCGTCCTTTTCCCTCGTCCAATGTATGGTAACCAGCAACGGGTTGTGGTTGAACAGAGTCCTAGCGAGGTACTCAGATTGTGTTATGGAGGGCACCACTATGTTGGAACATAGTATGGCATCCAGCCGAACATGAAGCTCGTGCAGTGCTGAGAAATAAGATAAATCCCTATCCTGCGGGTGATGTGTCCTCCACACATCCACCAAATTCCATCTAGTTTGCCAATCAAGTCTATACTTGGACAGTCTACGAACTGGGGAATCTGGCAAGGGGGGGTGAGACCTCTCCATAGACGTATCCGCTATCGAAATTAAAATCTCCTCCCAATATTATCTGGCCCGTCAAGTAATGTGCTAAAGTGCCGGACATCCGGTCCAGGAATCGCGCCTGATCCACATTCGGGGCATAGATACTACATAATGTTACCTCCCTGCCAGACAAGCAAACCTCAACCGCACCAAATCTGCCCTCACAGTCTATTGTTTGTTTAGTTACCTGAAAGGGGACCCCAGCCCAGATACAAGTCAATGCCCCCCTCGCAAATGCCGAATAAGATGTACTAAAAACCTGTCCCCTCCATCTATGCTGTAGTGCTAGTCCCTCCGATTTAGTGAGGTGCGTATCTTGGAGCAGTGCTGTATGTACCCCTCTCCTGACCAGATATGCATGAACCTTATGGCACCTTGTCATCGTGTGTAGCCCCCGTACATTCCAAGTGATACAACACAAATCAGGCACTGCTCCCATCATCATAGTTCAACCCCTTCTCCCCTCCTTGTACATAAATGAACACACCGGTGAGCCCCATATCCCAACTATTCGCCCAACTCCCCCTCCCCCCACCCTACCAAGAGCAGGTCCTAAAACAAAACTGTTAGTCCCCATCCAAACCATTCCAACACATACCACATACCTAAGCCCAGCAGTAGCCACTGCCTGCATGCCTTAAGGGAAATGGGGGGGGCCTAGCACCAACGGGTGACCGCCCGCGTTCATATAGTAACCCCGCCGCAATCCCCCAAGAAAAGACAGCTAACTTCTCCCACCCGTGCACCTTTCAATAATTCAACAAGTCACTGTGCATTGAGGTACTTTCCCACCCCGGGGAAGCCTCCCAAAATACCCTCACAAGCCACCTCGCGCCAACAGCTCTCAACGACAGTATAGTACATGGCCTGGGTTCATCCTTCCAGGCAGCCTTTCAACTCCAGTCTCCGGAAGTTCAACCCATCACTCATCCATGAGTCCATCTGCTGTGGCTGGGGTGACCTGCGGCATCCGAACACTCCCGACTTCCGAAGTCTTAGTGTCCGACTGTGTTTTGTCCTTCTCCGTGTCCGTGCTCCCCGGCGACTGCAACATCTGGCTGCCAGACAACGCCGTCACTGCCTCCAACGCTTCCTGTCTTTCCAACTCAGTTTGGGACTGCGATCGTTTCCGCATACCTTGTTGCCTGCATCGAAGGCGCTGCGATTGGCGCTGAGGCAGTCCCCCAGAGGCTTCCCGCAAGCGTCGCTCCTGTCGGTCTGTTCCAGTCCTGTAAGTTTCCAGCCTCTGGGGTGTCATGGAAATGAGTACCACCATCTAACATTATTTTCAACTTCGCTGGGAATAGCAACGAGTATTGAAGGCCTTCCAATCTCAGCTCTCTTTTAACTGCCAGGAATGATGCGCGCCGGCGTTGGATCTCCAGTGTGTAATCCGGGAATATAGTCACTTTGCCATTGTCGACTTGGTTCGGCCCATCCGTCCGTGCCTTCTGGAGTAGGAGGTCCCTGTCCCTATAATGTAAGAGCCTAGCCACCACCGGGCGTGGGGGACACCCCGGCTGTGGCGGCCAAGCAGGCACTCTGTGTGCACGTACCAATGTGAAGAAGGGAGAGAGCCCCTCCACTGCCAACACCATCCTCAACCAGTTCTCCAGGTATCGCACCATATCCGACCCCTCCACTTTTTCAGGTAGTCCCACCATGCAAACGTTATTTCGCCTATTCTGGCTTTGCGCATATCCAGCGCTTGTATGCGATCCAGCACATCTGTCATCGTGCTCTCCAATACCTTTTGGGCCGGCTTCACCTTCTGCAATGTTACTTCCACCTGTTAAACTCTATCCACCAGCTTAGAGTGTTCTGCCCTCAGTGTTCCTAGCCTTGTCGCTACCTGTGCAATGTCTTGTTGCAGGGCTGTGCTAGAGTCAGCAATTGCCGCCAGTATGCGGTCAAACTGTTTTTGCAACTGAGGGTCCTTCACCTCATCCGCTCCATACGACTCAGCCTGGGATTGCAATTCGCCATCCGGTGGCTGGGGTGCTCCCCCCTGCTTTCCTCTCGGCTTCCCCATGGTCTGGGCCCCCTGATGCCAGTCAGGTGTGAGTGTGCCCGCCGCGGTGCCCCGGGCTACCAGAGTGACACTAGTGCCCGCTTCTTCCCCAAAGGAGTTCAGGTGACCCGCTTGTCAGGGAGGACTTCCCTCAGTAGCCCCGGTGCCTCAGCGTGCAGTCCACCAGCCCCCTTCCACAACGTAAGGGCAGGTGGTTTTAACCAAATCCAGGCTTCCCCAGTTCCCAATCAGCAATAGTGTGCCCTCGCACCTGGTAGTCGCCGCATTGGCAGAGGAGCCACGACCCATCCCTACCTGGAAGTCAATGCGTCACTGCCTCACCGCCCGCAGCACCACTCAGTTCATGCCCCTCCTACAGTACTAGGCCAAGCTCAGTCCTCTAAGGCCTGTGTACCGCCATGTGGTTATTGCTGGCAATGTGGTTCTCTCATCCCCGGTAGCGCCCCAGCCAGCACGGCCTCGTCCCCTCCTCGCTCTGTCGTTCCTCAGACTCGAGCCCCCGCCACCAGCTCCCTTCCGTAGTCTGCTGCGCACCCCTGCCTGTCGTGTCCTGGCTTGCGGGGCTGTCTCTCCCAGGTGTCCGCCTCACATAAACTGTAGCTCCCACTTCGCGGACCGCCAGGCGGGCCTACAGCAGGCCCCTCCAGCAGGGCCTCAGCTCTCCACACGCACCACCTCCATCCCCGCCGAGGTTCGCAGGCCGCAACCGCCCCCCCCCCCGGCTCCACGACCGCCTCCGCAGCCAAGGGCCGCAGGTCAGGCCGCACCCCACTCACTGAGGCAGGTCGGAAGGTATCGGTGCTCCACCACTCGTCGCTCTGCGGTTCCTCTCTGCCGTACAACATCCTCCTATCCAAGGGGCGCTTTATCAGGAGATCAAGGCCGCAGGGTGTGGGCACTCTGAGTTTGCCGTCTCGCCGTCTGCAGGCTGCCCCCTTGCATAGTGTCCGCAGAGTAGGGCGCCACAGCTCGCATCCCACGCGGGCACAGCCACACTCCATTTTTCTTCCGGCCCCTCGGTGCGGCTCCACTCGAGCCCCAGCCGTTTCCTGCACTCACATCGGACAGCTATGTGCCGTATCAGTCAGAGGCACGTTCGTTCCACGCCAGCACCGCCACCATTTTGTGGAACTCCACCGCCGCCAGTCCTGGGCCAGGAAATCTGCCCAAAACACTCGCACCACGCCTTATGTGTCGCTGGGCAGGCGCCAGGGCAGATCCGCTCCCCTCTTACTACCCTCGGTGCCACCGGGTGGTCCGAAGGGCCGCGTTAATTCAGGATTTTATGGGGATCACTTTGGATCTCGGCGCTCACGCAGCCAGCTCCATCGGCCTCCAAGCCACGCCTCCCTTCTTGTAATTACTGGTGTAAGCACTCTACATTTTAGACCTCTTCTATTCCTTTAATTGTACAACAATATTATGTCTAAAGTGGTGTTACTGTACAGCACTCTGTTACTTTCGTGATTTGTGTCGTGCTCTGTCAAAATCCTCAAAAACAAAAAAATAAAAATATGTTAAACAACTTAATTTAGTTTAATGACTTATAGATATCGTCATTTAGGTCACCACACAACACCACCAAATGACACATAACAAATAGCCGTAGGACTAGTCTTGTATAAAAAAAAACTGTTTCTCAAAACAACATTTTTAACATTAATAAATTGGAACTGCTAATCGGGTTGGACAGCAACCGTTTCTAAAAGAATCATAACAAACAGCATGGAACACGCACCTGTTGCATACGATTTTTCAGGAAGGCACTGAGTATGGTTAGTCAATGAAGATTATGAATACTACTAGTCACATGTAATAAGTTAATTTATGAACATTGCTCTACAATTGGTTTTAATTGAAAGTTGAGTATGTTCATACGGAACTGGACAGTGCCAAAACTCCCAATTAATCTCATTTTAACATTAGTTTGATATTCAGAGGCTGGCGTCGGATCTGGCCAGTGCCCCCTTTCTAATCTGCATGTGATGGAATCGGTGAGTGAAACGTGGAAAACAGTGAGCTTCTCATTCTTTGCAATGTACATCTTACTGTCCCAGGGGCTTCTGCATTGTAGTTTGCAAAGAGAAATTGCAGTAATTCCTGAGGGAACTTGCAAATGATTACCGATCACCATGTATTGAGTCAAGCAGCGATAGTCTCAAATTTACATTAAATTCAAATTATTATTTGAACATCAACGAAACACTCTCGAAACAGAAATCAGCAGTGTGCATGAACCAGGCATTTTCTCTAGCGAAAACTATATTTAATTAAAATAAGTACATGTATGGAAAAAGTAATTCTTTTCTTTTCTCCAGCAAACAAATATAAAAGACTACTATGATGAGCATGCTAAAAGCTGAGTGTCGGTAGTGCAGATATAGCGCGAAGCTTAGACAGAAGAAATTGATTTATAGTTATAGTTTACAGGCGTCAGCAGCTTATTGTCCTGCTTTAATTCTTTATTAAATACACTCTAAAGTATAATACCCATTATCAACAAATTAAAACCAGATAGAAACTGCAGGCAGAAAAAAATGAACCAATAAAACAATAAAATTAAAAGGAAATTAAAAAAGGATTATAAGCAATTAAAACTGGATTGGAACCGTGGGGAAAAGAAAATCATTAAATAACCTCACACATTATAGTTCAAAGTGCTTATTAAATGTAGATGAAATCTACAGAAAAATATTAAGTCAAATATAGCAGGGGTCTTGCAAATGTAATTGCTTTCAAGAAAATGAATTTTGATTTGTAAAAAATATACTTACAGTAATAATAAGAAATCAAAAAATAAGTCAACAGTTTGATCTTTGGCTAATGATAAGGTCATATATATTACTACATATCAGCACAATCAGCCCATCTTTCAACTCCCATGATGTGCATACTATACAAGCCCTTTTTGAACAGTATGCACATTTTTCTGCAGCTAATTATATTTTGTGCAAATTAATTCTGCCACATTGGCAATGTTGTACACGATGATGGCTAAAGTAATATCCTTAGTGCCTTTCTCTCTAAAAGATCTTCTCGTTATGACAAATAATACAGGGTCAGATTACAAAATATAGGGACTGTTAGTTGCTGGAAGGATACTGAAGTAAACTCTCTTCAGTGCACACTGCGAATTATACTGGATTTCGATATGTCAAGCAAACATATCTTTTACCAGGTTGCTTTTGTTAACAAACGTTTTTTCACTTGATTTTGATTAAGCATGTCTATGTTTCAATATTTACATGACTCTACTCACACAGTTAACGGTTACACCTGTTCTGGTGGAGGGTAGTCCCATACATTCAGAAAGGACATTCAGGGCCGGCTTTAATGGTGGTGGCGCCTGGTGCAAGAATCATTTTTGGCGCCACCACACCACATGAACGCCTCCTCGGAATCTCACACTAGGACCGGGCATAAGTGTGTGTCCCTCATCTCGCCAATCATTAATATTTGATAAACACAGCGCCCACCCTGAGGTCGGCGCCCCCTCCACTGGTCAGCACCCAGTGCGGCCGCAAGTCACACTACCCTAAAGCCGGCCCTGAAGACATTATCATAGAAAGCGTTGAAGACCTCTTATCTAACACATTGAATACCATATTCTACTACAGCTCATAGGTCAGGAAGAAACACGACGGCTGCTTCACAATGCACCTTTGACTATTTTCACTTCTATATTCAATGGAACAGAATAAAAGAAAGACTCTTACCTAGATCCCAGAACTACATCACTAAACATAAGTAGAATACTGGACATTTCTTTGTAGTTGTGCTGCGCTATTCTTGCCTTTGTACTACTGGTCTTGTTCGTACCTGGTGTTGGAAACTAGATTGACTAGTGGGATATTGAGTGGTGGGTTTTTACGTGGTTGAGCCCAAGTAAAAACTACCCAACCTGGGTGAAAGGTACAGTACGTTTGCATAAAGTGGTCAGAGTAGTTGAAACATTCAAATATACATCATAGCGTAAAGCAAAAAAACATATCACCATAGATCATATAAAGTTCAAAAGCGAGTATTTAATTTTAACAGCCACATTGAATGCAATTCTTAGTCAAAGCATTAATGGGTCGATGTGCTCTTAGGTGTGGGAGACATGAAGGGAAGATTGGGGAGGTGGTAGTGAATAGGTAGGTGAAGGACAGGGTAAAGGTGATTGTGACATAGAAACAATACAAAATATGTACAAATAAGCCTTTCCAGCCTATAAAAGGTCAATTAGTTCCTATATACATTGCTCATAGGTACATCTTCAGTGGGTACATTTTCATCCTTGAGCATGTGGGTGTTTGCAAAAGCGGTCTACGTTTCGACCCTGGCAGAGGTGAGGGTTACTGGTTGCCTCTCAGTGGGGTCTTCATCAGGACAGGTGAGCACCTATGGGTAATGAATATGGTTCAGTACCTAATACTAGTGTCCTTGTGTATGGTGAAATGTTAGTCATGGGTAGGGAAAGAGGTCACCTACTTCTGAAAAGGATGTACTGGTAGCGTTCAATCCTAGGCGGGCTTTCCTGAAGCTTACCCAGTCAGTGAGTAGTCTATTGACTCCTCACTGGCCCCTTCGCCTCTTCCTTCCGCCTCACCTAAGAAAACTTGTAACTGGTCTCAACTAGATATGAAGGCACTTAATGAACTACTTTAGCAGACTACTCTCTCTTTTACATCACAATTTGACGTGGATCACATACTAGTTTATCACTGGCTGTCCGTGTTCATCTATTCCATTCTTCCTTTTTCCACTAAATCCCAACCTAGACTGCTTCCCCCTGCTCCATGGGTAACAGACTCTCTTAGAGTTGAAAAAAAAACAATGTAAGGTTCTAGAGAGACTGTGGAAAAAGTACTATGCATCAGAGGCCAAAGCCACTTATTTGGAGGCACTAAAAAAGTATCACACTCTATGCAGGTCAGCTGGTGCATCCTTCTACACGGCGAAAATTATGTCCGCCCAAAACTGTCAGAAAACCCTATTTAAAGTTGTGGCGGAACTCTCTGCATCGGGTGCGTTCTTGTCAGCCCCTTCACTTCCATTACATCATGGTAACGAACGTGCGCTGTTTTTTCATAATAAAGTTATGTCTATTCATCATGAGCTTGAGTTGTGTTGTTCTCCTCATCACAATTTTATCTTTCCCCCAACTCAGTTTTCTGATCAGGTCATGACGGCTCCTCCTGACTTCACATATGATGAATCCTGTCAAGTTAAGGCCTGGCTTCCAATTGACTTAACCTCTTTAAGAATCTTACTTGTTATTACATGAAAGTCACTCCTAAGGTAGGCCCCAGGTAGCCCCATGAGCAGGGTGCAGTATATTTAAAAAGTAGGACAAGTACTTTTAAGTTTTAATCTCCTGATAGTGAAATACTCTTAAATTTGTTTTTCAATATTGCAATGCCTATCTCTCCTATAGGTTAACATTGAAATTGCCTTAAATACATTTTAAGTGTAATTTTCAATTTGGAGCAGATAGAAATTTAAAATCACAACTTATGGTGAAGCCGAATTTTCAATTTTAAGTCTGAAACATTGAGGAGTGACAAACGCTCGTACCTGGTGGTGGAGTCTGGCCACTTTTGAAATCATTCTCTGCCTGTCTCTGAAAACATGTCTGGGTTGGGTGGAAGCTTGGTTTGTACATTTCCTCTAGACAGTCACACAATGAGGGCTGGGGTGTGACATTTGCACCCTAATGGTCCATTACCAGGCTGATGGGTCTTTCTTTGGTAGATTTGGAGGGAAGAGCTGACACTTGCACTGAATAGGGCTGTGCCTGTCACAATACAAAGAGCTGTATACCCCCTTTCGTGTGTCTGGAGCAAGGGCAGGAAAGGCAGGGACCTTCTGATTCTCAAAGGCCTCTTTGATGTCTCTCTCACTGCAAGGGCACATTTGGGTTCACGTACTGGACCCCAGATATCACCAAATCGGAACGCTCTTGGAAACAAGGACATTCTGCCTGGAAGAAGAGCTAATGTGCTGTAGGAGGGACCAACACTTTGCTACCTGCTCTGCTATGTTGGCCTGCAGTCTACTCGTTCTTGCCTGGGAGTGTGAGGGACTGGACCTGCTCCTTGAAACCAATATTCTCAAAAGGGTAACTTGCTGGCCTCCTGTTTTCTAAAGTCTCAGGGACACAAAAGTCTCCACTGGTGCTGCTGGACTCTGCCATCGGTGAGTCTTCACCTTGTCTGAGGTGCCTCCTCCAGTCATGGGCCTCACAAGTGGGCTCTGCAGCTGTTTTCTTCAAAAAACAATGCAGTGGTCCCTTTCCGCTGATCAAAACCGATGCAGTGTCCTCAGATGCAGTGCCGATTCAAAGACAGCGCAAGCCCAAGTGTGGGGTTCAACAGCAATGCAGTGCTGATCTACGGTCTGCGAGGCTCAATGACCCAGTGATGATCCTTCAACACCACCAACGAGGCTCGACTTCAGCGCATTGACCCGATAGCATGGAAAAGACTAACGCATCGTGCTCTCAACGTCAATGCTTTGCTCCATACAAGGTACTTTTTCAGCAAATCCTACGTGGGTTCTGTAGCCGGCCTGCTCTCCATCGTGGTCAGCCTGAACTTTGAAACAGTCCCTCCCAATCTCAAGTAACCTTTTGAGTGATAGTGACTTCTTAGCACTGTTTTTGCTCTTAATCTTTAAACATTCATATCTCAACTTCTACTTATTGGATTTTTGTTGTTTGGGTCTTTTTTTACTCAGATAAATATTCACTATTTCTAAACTGGTGTGGGGTCTTTTTGTGGTCTTTTCACTCTGTTACTTTAATTAAAATGTGTACAAATAATTTACACATTGCCTCTTAAGTTAAGCCTGACAGCTCTGTGCCAAGCTACCAGAGGGTGAGCACAGGTTTATTTATATTGTGTATTTGACTTACACTAACTAGGACTGTAGCTCGTGCTTAGACAAGGTGCATACTCCGGCAACTAGAAACCTCAATTTTTAACATTCATACAGACAGATACCTTCTAAGTGGACACTTTCATTAGGGTAATAATTATCCAGTAGATTTGCATTCACAATTTCTGAACCATCAGGTTTTGAGTGTACAGGGCATTCAATCTCATCAAAAGACTTCAATACTCTCTTATGAGTAGAAACACAGCCCAAACTAATCCATATTACTGATATAGATTTTCCATTCAAACTGGAAGAACATAATCTGTCACTGACCTCTCTGTAAAAATTAATCTTTAAACTAAGGTAGGGTAATAGCATTACTGAAATGATGTACTTGGTATAGGTGGGCAGAATGTTTCATTCCACCAGCTGAAATGACTGAATTTCGAGGCTCCGCATTACTCTTGTAACACAGAGTACTGGTCAAACTCCATCAATAGCTGTGTGTCAGAATGTGTTTCTTGCAATACTCTAGCAAAACACTTTTTAATAATATTTAATTTTATGAGCAGTCGTAGACCTTTTAAATAAATGTCACAGACCCCTAGGTTGCCCCAGACCACTGGTAAGAACCAGTGTACTAGAGTACTACTTTATTAACTAAAAAAGGCAGTTTGTGAATCAGACCCTAAGTGCCAATGACATGCAGTTTAGTGTAAGTTTACATTTGGGAATCAGGTCCTAAGACTATTATTTGCATTTTGGTGTCTAGAAATGGACTATAAGAAAGGGAAGTTGAGACCCTACACCTTATCATCTGCCAAGCAGCCAGAAGGGATGTGTGAGAGGGGGAAGCTCTGCAAGATGTCTGCCTGTGAGAAAAACTGGGGACAAAGGCCTGTTAGTCCCCCTGCTGGTTGAGGGGATATCAACAAGGAGAACAAGAATAATAGTCACAAGTGCACCAGGACTAGGTGAACAGAGCTCTCCTTTTCAAGCTATCCAGTGCAGCAATTTCACATGCTGTACCTAGCAGCGTTGTGTCAAATATTGATAATATGCCCCATAGTGTCCTTCCTATAAGCGGTGTCGGTCTTGACATGCAAGAATGTTACACAAACCAGACAGAAATGAGACAACAGACAGAAATGTATCTGATTTCACCTGTCCAATAAACTCAGGTTCTTATTTATGAGAGGCCAGCATCACTTTTGCACTACATAAAGTGGTATATGCGTGACTCAGTGCTCTTTATCAGATCATAAATCATGAGAAAAGCAATGCTGCACAAATCAATGCATCAACTTACTCTTTGCCCAGAAGGCATTCCATGGGCGTTGCAGTGGGTTTCCCCATGGAACACACATGGAATTCGACACTGTCCCACATTTACAAGATCATGTAAACCTGTGGAAGGGCCAATATACAGTTTATTGCATTTTTAATGAGTTGTTTATAAATATGTGTCTCTTTCATTAGCCAGTTTTTGTTCCTATTTGTCTGCCTGGGTTGTTACCTTTGCACAAAAAAAAAAAAAAAAAAAAAAAAAAGAAGGGCCAAATTCGTACACCTCCCAAGGTGAGGCGTAACAAGGAGAAATATGTCTATTTCTCCTCGTTCTTTCCTCTTTCTAAGTGAGCTGTATTTTGCAGCACACATAGAAAGAGGAAAACGCCTCTCAGAACTCTTTTTGTGAGGAAAGATCCTGTCCTGCACAAAATTATTATTATGCGTTCTTATATAGCGCTCGATTACCCGTAGGCATCTCGGCGCTTGCCTTGGGAACCCATCCTGGCTTTTCCCTGTGAGATACCCGTACTGGGCATCCCCAAGGTGAAAGCCAGGCATCCTGCCGCAGGTGGGCCGTAGTGGAGATTAAGCAAGCTAATGCCCAGAGCTGCAGAGTGTGAACCCGTGACTCAAGTAGGCACCGAAACGAGAATTATCAAGTCCATGGATATTTGGGCTCAAGACCCTGCCGCGTCGGGAATTGAACCCTGGTCCCAGGTCTGACCTCTGCTTCAGGGTCTGCCTCCTCTAACCAGTGAGCCACACTTCTCCACAAAAACAATCCTGCATGCAATGGAGGCTCCCTGAATATTGGTGCCTATGTTGGCACTAGGCTGCCGAAACTGTACCAGTGCAGGGAGACAGGTCAGGAATGCATCGTATGGCATAAATACGGTGCAATCCTACCCTTTCCCTTTGGGTAGGGCAGTGCAGCAAGGTGTCTTGCTGCGTTTCTCCATGCCTAAATCCCGTAAATGAGGACCTCACCATGCAGAGAAACCGGAGAAGGCAAAGCTTTGGCATCCCTGTATATTTCTCTTCACTACCTGAGGCAGGTATTCATAAATGTGCATATGCTTCACCCTTTGATCCACCTCTAAATGTACACATTCCATAACCATTTCAGATGTGAGGAGGGCGTGCAAAGTAAGTAGGAGCATTTACCCTTTGAATTACAAATTACAACGATGTGTAATTTGATTGTCAACAAATACTTTGTGGGTTGTGGGATCAGTTTTGAATGAATGACATTTGCCTTTATGATCTTAAAAAAAAGCTTCGGAGTTTGTATTTTCCATGAATTAATATTGAATGTTTCTTAAAAAGTGTCAATATAATTTTATAGATTTCTCCCACATTAAAAGTTATTGCCTTTCATTTTTAAAAATAGTGTCCCATGTGAAAATGACAGGGTTGGAAATAAAGGTTCTACCTACAAAGCTTTGCATCATTTTGTGTTTATATAAACGTTTACCCTAAAAAAATATGTAGAAAGGTTATAGCGTTAGGTGGAACTTGGTGGGAGTCCTGGGAATGGAAGAACAGGACGTTGATTGAATTGTTCTGCTTTTATGGGATGAAGAAAACATTCCTATTCCACTTTGAGATTAAGATAATCCTTATGTATTGAGAAGAGGGTAGCTGTTGTGAGTAAAATAGTTTTATTGAAGCATTTCAGATTATACCATGAGAAATACATTTGCTGAAATATTTTAAATCATCAATAAAAATAACTAAGGCATTATTTTACTCTCTATCAGGATAATATATGCAACAGCTTACAGAAATCCAATGGGACGTTTTACTTTGCAAGCAAACAAATGTCTTAAGGCAAAAAATGAATTAACAAAGCTGATGCATTTCTGGGTGAAATTGTTCATGAGATTCGATTTTACTAAATTAAATCTGATGGCTGTGACATATGCAAACCAACGAAAATTATATGAAAAATAAGAACTAGCAAATAAAATAAATATTGGAAATTCAAAAACAAATATCTGAAGTCTTTCAGAATGCTTGCAACTGAGAATTAAATGGAAACATGTCAAGCTAAACTCTATACGAAGGTCATCTGATGTGCTATTTTTCTTTCCTTTATTCTTAAGCGTGAGGTTGGTATTTGTATGAAAGGAAAACCACATATTAAAATGCAGATATACTATATATAATGTTTGTAGAGAAAATATCTCATTATCTTTGGTCGTTTTCCGTATATTTAATTCAATTTTTTAATGTAGGTATAAAAAGCGCTTCCACCAATGTTCCTATTGTGAGAAATGCAATGTAAATGCACAGATAGGCTTCTACCGAGGCCCAAACGAGAGTTAGGCATTAACGGGTAAGTGTAGTAGTTCCCCTGTACGACTACTTCAAGTACCCGTAAATGCCTTCATGAGTTGGCCCCAAAGCTAGTAAAATAGAGATAAGCAGGAATATTCATGTAACATCAGTGCAAATAAAAAGGGTGAAATTCCAAACTGTCCCTGCACCTGAGAAAATCGTATTCTTATGTGTAGTGCAATTAGTATTTAACAATAAAAACACATTTCATGAACAGAAAAGACTACCCAAACAAAATTGTTGATCAGTCAGATGTCTTGATTGTAGTTAAATCAAATCCTTTATTATTACACAGTTATCCTCCTTATTTTTATTTTTAAAAACACCACACAATTGCTTTGCCGCCAACGCGTTTCATCCCTCATGGGACTTCTTCAGGGCTAAAGGCAATTACAAAAACACTATTTACAATATATAGACATTTAAAACTTTTTAAATAATTACAAATGTACAATTAGAAAGTCTCATATAGTTGAACAGTATTCTTTTACTACGTATCAAACATTCGACATCTTAATGATCTTATACAACAGTTAATGCATCGGGAAGCCGTTGAACAATTCATATTATCTGCATTTCCAATTTTATGAGCAGGGGAGGAAGCTCAACAACTTGACTTATTATGTTCATATATGTTTTTTTTAATTATATATACATTGGAGTACACAGCGTCCACATTTAATCAAACTGGAGGGTAAGAGAGCACAGTTAATGTGACCCAAAGTGCTGTTATTGTATAAACCTGGATAGGAACATTTGTGCTTAACACATAACTCTTACATCTTCTAAGTATGTCAGGGATCAGGGAATTACTATTGATTTGTTTCCTACAAATACATTGAATCTCAATATATTGGCCTTATTTACACATCATTGTTTTATAGGCCTTAAACTGTTGAGTACCAGGACAGTGCATAACGAGCATCAAACACAGTAATCACAATCATACCTAGTTAAGTATTTTTTCCTATGTTGTTGACCAGTGTGGCTCCAAGCCAATTTTACCAGCAATGTCGATGCATAAAGTGCATCTGAAAACAAGCACATTATTACATATCAGTACTGAGTCATATAATTCTAAGTACTATCAAACATTATATAAAGCATCTCCTTATCACATTTATTATCATTTCTCTTTGTGGCTCATGCGTCATGGTTTTGTGATTTGTCATATCAACACCCACAGTTTATACCCATGTGCATATGCAAACGGAAACAGGGTACTTCATATAGTATTTACTACTAGGTGACCCAATACTTTAGACATCACTGAGGTTAAAAAGATAGATCACGGGGGGCGTGGCCAGGATGGAGGCGAGGAAGGACGCTTAGTTCGGAGCTCCTTCTCTCCGTGCACCAAACAACCAGCTTGTACGGAAGCCTGACTGACCCCTCATTGCTTTGAGGAACTCCTCAACCCCCATGCGCGCATTCCAGTGGCAGAGAACAGCGGATTGCCCCGGTGACAACTGCCGGTGAGGAGCGCAGCCTTCCAGCCGTGCGTCATGTTGCGGCAGTGGACTCGCGTGAGAGACGGCCCCAGGCCTGGGGTCGCCGAGGCCAGCTAAGCTCACAGGGGCCTGCACCGCGTGATCCGGAGGACACGCGGGTCGCGCTCCACCGCTCCACACGCTGATTACGTCTCCCGAGGATTTCAGGGAGCACGCACCGGAGGCGATCCGCCACTGACGCACCGAGGAGCGAGGAGTGTCTGCGCACCCCGGCGCCCTGCGTACAATTATGGCTTCGCTCTCCCGGCATCGCTTGGGGGGAGCTTCACCCCTTCAATGCAGACTGCCGCGCCGGCTCACGGCCACTGGTGGCGACGGTTACTGCCTGGACCTGAAGGCGGGTGAATCCAGCGGACCCGCTTGGGCATGGTGGAGGCCCGAGACTGGTGGGGGCGCTGACGGCCGAGGACATCGCCCAGGCTGCTGTTCTGTGCGAGACCCGCTCTGTCCCCCCACAGCAGCGGACCAAGCCTGCCTGGCGGGCTGAGACTCGGGAGTGGTCGAGGAGCTGAGGTGGCGGTGGTGAGATGTGGGGTGAGCATCTGGCCTCCTCCCTGCTGCTGTGGCTCGCCCCTAGCCCCCATCGAGCTAAGGAGGCCCCCTCTCCTCCCCTGTGAGCTGAGGCGTGCTGGTGTTGCCGAGACTGGGCCCCTGGGATGAACCCGGATCGGTCCGCCGGGGGAGAGGTGAGGGCGCTTTATCGGCCTCCCCTACTGCGGAAGTACTGCTCCTAGGCCTCTTGGTAGTGCACGACCGCCACACCTTTTAGTGCGCCCCTGCAGCGTCGGAGCGCCCGTGGCCTAATGGTTCCTACCCACGGTAAGGAGAGAGGGGGCTAAATTGGAGGACTATGCTCTGAAAGCTAATTGAGAGCGGATAATTTCGAAGCAGCCAGTTGCACGGACCTACCCCCTTGTATGTAGCAGTAGGCACTGGGGGCGAAGGGGTGCTCCGGCTGAGTAGATTACACTGGGACGCTTGCTCGCATTTGGGGTCAGGATATAGCAGACACCTCAACGTGCCAAAAGTTGGCCTATCGCCTTGGCGATCCCTCCGGGACCATGGTATCTAACGGTGGGGAACGGACCCAACGCAGCTGCGACAGGCGGGTGGCAGCCCTAAGGTAGTATAAAGGCCCTCGGCGGTGTGCGCGACCTTTGGCGCGCTCGAATATGTCCTCATCTATGACGCGCAAACAGAAAGCCCTGACAGACCTCTTTGCAAGAGCTCCCTCCGTTCATACAGCGTAGACTGTCGCGCCCAAAATGGCTTCCCAGCAACAGTCTCCCGGATCGCAGGGCGAACCCATCACCAAGGATTTCCTAGACTCCCTCTTTAACACCCGCCGGGCAGAAATCCAGAATGTGAAAATGCACCTGACCGCCGAAATAAAAGAGATACGCAAAGACGTTGACGACATGGGAGAACGGGTAGCTACGCTGGAGGGCAAGCACGACACTACGACATTGGATGTAGCCATGTTGCAACAAGAGATCCTCCGACACCAGGACCAACATCTGGACACCCAAATACATCTAGAGGACTTGGAAAATCGGTCTCGTAGACACAACATTAGAATCCGAGGAGTCAAGGCCACTGATGACACCAAGGACCTCTTTACATTCTTGACGGGCCTCTTCCGGCATGTCTTAGGAGTTTCCGGCACCACGGACATTGTCCTCGACAGAGCGCATCACGTGGGGCCCCCACGAGCACCCAATGCTCGCCCGGCAGACATCTTAGTATGCCTTCAAGACTTTAAGACCAAGGAGGCCATCCTGTCGCGAGCTCAAACTCTGCATCCCATTTCCTATAAGGGGGCACACCCCGGTGCTTTATCAGGACCTGGTCCTAATTACTCTGCAGCGCCGACGCCAATTCAGGCCAGTGTCGGAACACCTTCGTCAACAAGGTATCCCGTATTCATGGGGGCATCCATTTCGCTTGATATTTCGCTTCAATGGCCAACTGCATCAGATGCGCTCTTTCATAGAGTCGTGCCACCTCTTGGGTTTGGCGGTCCCCACAGACTATGATGAGGTTCGAAGCACCACCTCGGGACCCGAGAGCTCACCCTCGGGGTGGCAGCGCCAGAGACGCCGTCAGCGAGCTAGGAAGCCGACGGCTACGGACATTGCGAAGGGGCATCAGGATGCCCTAACCTTGGCCTCGGAGACTCTGACTGGGTCTGGCTAAATAGATACCCGGCCAATGGTGCTTATGTATGGTTGGACGTCGTTCCCTGATGGGGGTTGATGGCGGGGGGTAAGATCTCCTTGGCTGGTCACCTGTGAACCCCACTATGACGACCTCCCGGCTCATCTGGGATGGCGGACTTTACCTTTGGACATTGTTCCCCATTCCTCGTTGTATTTGGAACTTTATTTGGGGCTCGGCCCCGTACAGGGGTTTGGTTTTGTTTAAGGGATCTCTCGTCCATCCTTTTTGGTTGCCCGCTGGTTTTTCCCCTCCTACGGCGTCATCTGCTCACGCTGCTGACACTTCGCTCTCCCTTTTGCTGCATGACAATCTGCATTTTGGCCCAACCCCAACTCTCTGATGGCATTAAGCCCACTTAGAATCCTGACGCTTAACGTAAAGGGCCTGAATAACCCTGTTCAGCGTAGAGCGATCCTCAATTATCTTGAACAGTCCAAGACCGATATTTGCCTCTTACAAGAGACCGACCATCTTTCCAAAGACCATTTCAGATTGAAATCCCGAGCCTTCCCCATTCAATTATTCTCCTCTAAGACGTCCAAGTCAGCCGGGATCGCGATATTGGTCTCCCGATCTTTTAAAGGTAGGATACTCCAAAAGGAAGCAGAAATTAAGGGGCGCCTGCTTACATATCAATTTGCTATGGGTGGGATAACATTTCTGGTGGGTTCCATATATGCGCCCAATGACGGACAGGTCAAATTTCTCCTCCAAGGCCTTCGAGACGCCGATGCCACGGCGGATCGCCATTTACTATTGGGGGGGACCTTAATATTGTTTTCGATAACGACATGGACAGGTCCTGCCAGAGGACACATCATTCGGGGGTGCTCACATCCACGGGGCGGGCCTGCCTCCATGATCTGGGGCTGCTTGATCTCTGGCGCCTGCTCCACCCTCAAACCCGCAGTTACACTTTTTACTCTGGAGCACACAAAACGTACGCACGGCTAGACCACTTTCTCTGCTCTTCCTCCTTTCGGGCCCATGCGTGAAGTGCTGACATCCTGACTGCCTCCCTTTCCGATCACTCTCCGATATGCTCCTGGCTACCTTCCTTCAGCCGGCTTCGGAGCGACCCCTTAAGCATTGGCGCCTGCGCGATACATTACTCCACCGCGCCTCAGTGCTGGAACAGATCCAGAAAGCTATTGCGGGCTACCTTGCCCTCAACGCTAACCCTGACACCTCGTTAGCTGCACAATGGGGGCGCTGAAAGCTATCGTTAGAGAGGAACACATTGCCATTTCAGCTGCGGATAACAAAGAAAGGGTGCGTAAAAGAGCAGAGCTTACCCAGAGGGTGTCAGAGCTGGAGCAAATGCACCAACGCACTGGGGCTTCCCGTGCATGGCAGCAGCTGTGCATCGAACGCAAACACCTTGTGGCCCTAGACCAGGACAGGTCCGAATATGCAGGGCTTAAGCTCCGACACTCCTACAACACTGGCGGGGACAGATGCAGCCGCCTTTTGGCTAACAAATTGCGGGAGGCCAGGCAGAGGCAGGGAGTCCACACAATCCTCACACCACAGGGAGTGTCCGTCTCTGAAGATGCGGCAATCGCAGAAACGTTCCGAGACTTCTATGCTGCTCTTTACACCGGAGACCCCGTGAAAACTCAAGCCAGCGCTAACTACATAGCTAAGGCCTGCATGCCCACACTCACACGAGCTCAAGCCGATTATCTTGATAGGCCGATACAGGTAGAGGAGGTTATCTCTGCAATTTCGCGCCTTAAACTGAGTAAGTCACCCGGCCCAGACGGCTACACTGCAGCCTTGTACAAGGCATTTTGCAGCCAACTAACCCCTATCCGGACGGCGCTGTTTAATACCTTTGACCACACGGGGGCCATACCTGGGGAGATGTTAGAGGCAGCGATAGTGGTCATTCCCAAACCGGGGAAAGACAGAACGACCTGCAGTGCCTACAGGCCTATTTCTTAGTTGAACATTGATAATAAACTGTACACCAGCATCATAGTGACTCGTCTGGCTCCAGGCTCCATATATGGCCCAATTATTTGAGCCAGACCAAGTAGGCTTCATTCCGCAAAGACAAACTAGCGATAACACTAAGTGTATCTTACATCTGTTAGAACGGGCTTCTCGTACACAAGGGGAATATATGCTATTGGCCATAGATGCGGAGAAGGCCTTTGATAGGGTACACTGGCCTTATCTAGAAATGGTCCTGATCGCTGCGGGCTTTGGTGAAAAACTACGGTCCCGCATCTTAAATTGCTACCGTTCCCCTTGGGCGACTGTCCGGGTTAATGGCCACACATCCTCTAGGTTCCCTATTGGGAGAGGCACTAGACAGGGCTGCCCCTTGTCACCCCTTCTCTTTGCCATGTATATGGAACCCTTAGCCCTTAGGCTCCGGCAACACCCCCTTATAACTGGAATCAAATTTGGGGGAGATGTTCACACCGTTAGCCTCTATGCTGACGATATTCTTCTCTCTCTCTCTGACCCGATCACAACTATGCGCGTCCTTTTTGTTGAATTGGATTGCTATGCCCTGAGGTCTGGTTTTAGGATCAACATGGATAAATCCATAGCCCTTGATATTTCTCTTTCACCACCCACTCTTGCCTACTTGCGAGAGGAACACCCGGTGGTATGCCTCCACTGCAGTCCCCTACCTGGGAATCCAATTAGCCCCCACACTTCCTGCTACTGCGGAGGTTAATTATTCTAGCCTTCGCACGCGTATCCGAGCGGCACTCAATGGATGGAAAACCTGCACACTGTCCTGGCTAGGTCGAATTGCGATTGTTAAAATGACAATCCTCCCTCAAATCCTATATCTCTTTCAGACCCTTCCCCTTTGACCACCCCGGGGCTGGATCCAGCAAATGCAGGCGGATCTCTCGTGCTTTATATGGCATGGGCGTAAGCTGTGTTTCCGACGCCAAATCGCAATGTTGCCACCTGAGCCGGGAGGGGTGGGAGTCCCCGACATCCGGCTTTACTTCCACGCTACACAACTCAGATACCTGGTGGAGTGGAGCTGTCTGGAATCTGAAAAGCACTGGCTATTCTAAGATCAGGCAGTGGCGGGTAGGCCACTACAAGGGGTGCCCTTTCTTAATAAATCCCATAGGCCTCCGAACTTGTATGCCTCATACATTACTAGTACGATAATGGACTCTTGGGACCATACAAATGTCTCCCACCAGCTTACTACCTTCCCAACCTCCCTTACACCACTCTTCGACAACCCAGAATTTCACCCCGGCACGATTGCTTCTGCCTTTCGGGTGTGGCGATCCTCCCCCTGTAGATCACTGGGCCACCTTCTTTGATTTGAATGGCATCATACCCTTCTCACAGCTCAGGGAGGACTATGGTCTTTTGGAGCAGGAGCGTTTACCTTATCTGCAGATCCGGCACTGGGCACTACATCCGACAATTAAGCCACAAGCACAACGTCTACTAACATCATACGAAAAATGGCTAGTGACACGCACCACTGATAAGAAACTGATATCGGATATCTACAAACTGCTGCTAGCCAACACCACACATACATACAAATCAGGTCGCTCCAGATGGGAGAGGGATTTAGGAAGGACGCTAAGCCACAAGGAGTGGGAGGGTATCTAGCACAGGGCACGACATTCAGCGTACCATATGGGCCTCGCAGAGAACCTAACTAAGGTTGCCACCTACTGATACTACACACCTGAACGCATTCATCGCTTTGACCAATGTCGGAGCGACTGGTGCTGGAGGGGGTGCGGGGAGATGGGTACCCTAGAGCACATTCTTTGGGGCTGTCCAGCTCTACAATCATATTGGTCCCAAGTCCTTGATGAGGTGGATTTACAATTAGAAACGCAGCTCCCGCGCTTTCCCTCATACATTCTCCTGGGCCTTCCTAATCCGCTGACATATCCCCTTAAGTCACGGAAGGGCAGACTGATTGCCATTCGCGGGATACTAGAAGTGAAGAGGAATGAGAAACGGCTTGCCTGACCTTAAAATGGCGGCCGCGCAAGACGTCTGCTGAATCTGAATCGGAAATGAACCTGCTGATCAACAACACAGGGGCATAGATGGAGAAAGAGGACTGGCGAGTGGAGGAAAGGAAGTGAGACATCCCAGACCCCCCCTAACAAACAAGGAACAGTGACAAGGGACCAACCAATATGGATTGAAAAGAGAGAAGGGACAAAGAAAAGTGATAAGGGACTAAAACAACTTCAAGAGGGGAAAGAGAGAAAGTCCTTTCCCCTCAGGAAATAATATGGGCAGATTCGGCTGACATCCTGCACTGGCTAACTTATCACCAGACAACCCTTTTTCACAAATAGGGATAGTCAATCAATTAATTAATTTACTGATGATGGCACCTTAAACTACAAATGATCGATTAGAATAAGATAACATAACTACAAAGGATTAATTAGAGACTCTTAAGACAAATCTTTTTCACAAATAGGGATAGGAAATGGATTAATTAATTACTGTGGATGGCACCATAATTTCAAAGGATTGATTAGAATAAGGTAACATAATTACAAAGGACTAATTAGAGGATACCAACTACAAAGAACTACGGAACAGTAGCTCGGAAGTCACTCCAACCTCTATATCTTCCACGACTACAAATATATAATAAGAGATAACCAAACTACAAAGAAAGTATATCTACCACTATGAAACAGTAGTACTGGAGTTACCTAGATTCCTATATCCTCCCCGATATACCAGCAGGGAACTACACAGTACAAAGTACCAACAGGGAACTACACAGTACAAAATAGTCAAAAGGCTTCTGAAGACCCACAACGTGAAGGTGAAGCGGAAATGGAGGAAAGATACCGAGGGTCGACCGGGTCTCATGCAAAGAAGATAGAATATCCTTCCACTCTATCCAAAAATGCTGCCAAAAAATTAAAACATAACACATTGAGAAAAAACCCGGACACTCTGTTCGCTGACCCATATTTCGATAGAGTTAAAGGTGTCATGATGAATGACTTGATATTCTACACAGACAAAACAGTTAAATGGCGCAATGCCCTTACAAAAATGCTGTTCACAAAAACTGTAAAAAACATACCACATGGCACAAAAATAACGACCTCATTAACTAAAAGATGTAATACAGAAGTATGCATTACTATGTATAAAATGGGAATTGTGCTGATACAAGCAACTAACAAAGAACTCGAGAAATTTGAGATAACTTTCCAAACGTTAAAGGAATCCATAGAAAGACCTAATCACCAACAAAACATGACCCCACCAGATATCACAAATGACAAAAACGACTCTGTCACCAGAGATGCCAATCAAACGGACTGCCGGAACGATCATATCCCTAACTCCGGAGATTTACCGGAAACTGCGATGGCAATACCGGAGAAGGAGATTGAAAGGATAGTGGTATCTCCTAACCTTGGAAACAAAGAGAAGAACCAGGCACCAATGGAAGAGCCGTTGCCGATACCACACGATGCCACTTCACCTGAAGAGGGTGGCTCAGCTCCGAGTGAGTCCGCCTATGAAGATAACTACGAAAGGAACAAGGTAGAGGTTATCGACCTTCCCCAACCTCCCTCGAATACGAGTCTGGAGTCCCATAGATCCTTATCCACAAAAACACCCTCTACACCTAACAACATAGGAAGCATTGGAGACACCCCTAATAAAGTCAAGAATCATAACAAAACTAAGGATACAATGGTAAGATCTGTGGCAATGAGAACAGATCTTTCACGGAGGAGAGCAAAATGCAGAACGCAAACAGCCAGGTCTATCTCACATAAGAAATCTACCCGAACACAGAAAGAAGTCAAGGAGCTCAAGAAACTAATAGGCAACCTGGCACAAGACTCGATGAAAGTCTCACAGACAATTGAGAAAATCTGGGAGATGACGATAAATAGGCACACTAAGGTCTCACACATCCAGAATCTTGTACTCCGATCCAACAGACCAAACAGGACCAATCCCTTATCAAATGAAGAAGCCCTGGCCTTACTTCGATCTTATGAACAACCGGCTCGGGGAAAGGAGGAGAATATCGAAATTGTACCTATTGACTCTAATAGAACGTCCAGAAAGAATGACAGGAAAGCAATCCACCACAACTTACAACATATTCAGGTAACTGCAACCGAAGCTGAAAATGAAAACCTCGTTAACTCACAGAAAGCCCTGAAATGCCTACTTCTTAACTGTCGTTCGGCAACTAAACATGCATCAGATATAGCCGCCCTCATCATTAACAAGGAAATCGACTTGGCCATCCTCACGGAAACATGGCTCAGTGAATCATCATCTCCTACCATTGATCTCCTAGTACCACCTCAATATAACATTGTCAGGTTAGACAGACCAAGGAAAGTGGGAGGAGGTATAGCGTGCATTCACCGTTCAGAGATTGAGGTCAACCAATTCCAATCCGACCCAATAGAATCCTGTGAATACCTTGGTCTTAACATAAGATCACTAAATAATCAAAGCTATAACCTGCATGCGTTCTACCACCCACCGGGAGATAACACAAAGTTCACAGAGCAACTAATAGAGATCATAACTGCCAACTCTAACTCGGATGCCAACAACATATTCCTAGGTGACTTTAACCTCCACTAGGATGACGGCAATGACAAACTGGTTAACTCGATTAAAGACTTCCTCAATGAGCTAAACCTTACTCAAGCATGCACCCAGCCCACTCACTCACAAGGAGCGACTCTAGACTGGATTATTTCAAGAAACAAAGAGACATCAATCCTTGCTATAGACCCGTGTGATTGGTCTGACCATCACGCCATAACATTCGCGATACCTACAATGAAAAAGGTCAGGACCGTGCAACCCCGCAAGTTCAAAAAACTGATCCGAGATACAAAAGAAGCTAATATTTAACTATTGGTTGAAAGATGTGAGAAAGACCTGAAGCCTCGTAACAACAGGCAGAATGTCAATGTCAATGAGCTGACGGATCACTACATAACCTCGATCGGTAATATAGTCAATGACACCTTGCCTCAAAAACTGAAAAGAGTCTCAGAAAAGCCAAAAAATCCTTGGTTTAATGAGGCATTGAACGAGGACAGGCGAAAACTGAGAATGGCTGAAAGGAAATGGAGACAACATCCCTCCTCCCCCGAGCTGAAAGCCCTCAGAAAAACCAGAAAACAATATAACAAAAAGATAATCAACACTAAAAAAGAATTTATAAGGGCTGAACTTGACAATGCCATAAACAGACCAAGAAAACTCTTCGAGATCCTAAAACAACAGTCAAATAAACTAGCCAAAACGACTCAAGAGAACTCAAAAACTCCCATAAGCTGCGAGGAATTCTCCGAATTTTTCACGGAAAAAACCAAACTGCTAGAAGTTGAGCTCACAAGTGCAGCGGCTAACCTCATGACCCTTCCCTCACCTATAAATGAGGCTAATGTGACAACTGAAGGTCTTCAAACAAAAAATAAGGAAAATTGGGACACATTTGAACTATATGACCAGGGAAAGATCGCCAAAACGCTAGCAGAACTCAGACCGAACAACCACTATCAAGACCCTTTACCGGCAAAGTGTGTAAGAGAAATCAGCCACACTCTAGTTCCGATCTGGACTGAGATAATAAATGCTTCACTTGCACAAGGGACCCTCCCTGACTGCCTAAAAACTGGGCAGGTAGTTCCCATCATCAAAAAACTGACAGCGGATGCAACAGACCCGAAGAACTATCGACCAGTGACCAACATCCCTTTACTTGCCAAACTTATTGAGAAATGCGTGCAGGGCCAACTGAGTCAACACATCGCTAAGTTCTCATTACTAGATGACTGCCAATCAGGTTTCAGAACAGGTCACAGTACTGAAACGGCGATCCTGCATATTGTTGATGACGCCTTACAAGCCCTAGACCAAAATCATGCGTGTTTACTGATCCTACTAGACTTGTCATCAGCATTTGACACGGTAAATCATGAATTACTGATGACCAGGCTACAAGACAGGATGGGTTTATCTGGAAACGTACTGAAATGGTTTAATTCCTTCCTACAGAACAGGACACAACTATTCCTGGTCAACCAAGCAATCTCCTCCCCGTGCCCTAACGCAATAGGGGTCCCGCAAGGTTCAACGTTATCCCCAGATCTATTCAACTTGTATGTAGAACCTCTCACGGAGATTCTTCGAAAATCACAGATTTCCTATCACATGTACGCAGACGACACGCAAATATATATGAAGATCGCCTGCCGGGATGACATTGACCTAATGAATGAAACACTAAAGAGAGCGTTGCAATGGCTAACAGCTAATCATCTGAAACTTAATGCCAATAAAACAGAATTCCTACTAATATCACCTGCAAGGAGTCAACCAGAGGTAAAAGAATGGGCTAAATTGGTGACTGCGCTAAACTGTACTCCGACCCTAGTTAACTCAGCTAAATCACTAGGAATTACGTTAGATGAGAACCTCGACATGAAAGACCACATCAACACAATGGCCAAGAGCGCCCGTTTCCACC
This sequence comes from Lissotriton helveticus, assembly GCF_964261635.1. Classification (NCBI taxonomy): domain Eukaryota; kingdom Metazoa; phylum Chordata; class Amphibia; order Caudata; family Salamandridae; genus Lissotriton; species Lissotriton helveticus. Next base: position 1,774,308,377 of record NC_136063.1, read on the forward strand.
TGAACTATCTAAGAAAACTGAAACCCTTTATCTCAGAAGCGGATCTAAAACTGGCTATCCAATCGCTAGTGATCTCGAGGATCGAATATGGCTGCACCACGTTAGCTGGCCTACCGAAAACATCCACTGCACCACTAAAAGCCTGTCTCAACGCTGCGGCAAGACTCATCACGGGAACGAGGAAATTCGATCACATATCTCCCCACCTGAAGGCACTAAACTGGCTACCTTACGAAGCTAGAATTAAAATGAAGATGGCCTGTATTACCCACAAAGCGGTTCACTACAACACGCCTACATATCTAGCCAAGAAAATTAAGCTATCGGGAGGTAACAGACCAACTAGAAGCGCTAAAGAGTTGCTATTGCGGCCGGCCTTCTTCCGGAAGAAAAAGACCTATGACCGAGCATTCTCCGGAGCCGCCCCTAGAGTCTGGAATTCACTCCCTCCTAACATCAGGATGATTCAAAACACTGTAACATTCAAATGGGAACTGAAGAACCACTTTATGTATCTATGTTCTTGTTTCTTCTCAGTATGGGGGCCCGCTCCATGCCTTTACCTCTGGTAATATTGATCTTCGCGACCTTGTGGTCTCATATGCAAAGTTTTTACGGAGCTGAGAGCCTTGTTTACTTAAACTGTTTGTCTTCAAATCAATCAATAAAAAGATTTAAACCATAAAAAGATAGATCTCTTGCTTAGTAAAACATTCCCTGTTATTAGAAAGGATTAGGTGGCTCAGACAAGTGGACCCAAATGTCACAATCATTTTGCATGTTACAAAACAAACAATGTATTTCGGAAAGAGCTTTACTATACATTATTCATTACAGAATTAATACAGGTTTGAGCCTAACCAACCCATAAAATACAATTATAATCCTCAAGGGAGAGAGAAGAAAAATATGTAACTTACTAAAGAATATCGAATAAGAGCTTTTAATCATTCTTCACACAGATAAAGTTTCACCGAGTCTGTTTGCCCAGTCCTTGCAGAGATTCAACTCTCACTCATCGGTAAATCTGCAAAATATATATGTAGGAGCTAAATGCTCGGAGACAAGATGGCGGGATCATGCCGTCTGTGAGCACCAGCACGCGAGGAGCTCCTGAGGCTCTTCTTTCTATTTGAAAAGTTTGTGCTGACAAGCCCAAGGTAGATTAAAGTTTTATAAGGAATACCTCAATACCTTAATATTTTGGAACAGGAGCTTCGAAGACGAGGACGAAGACTGTGATTCCGATCTTGCGAGTCCCCGATTGACCGCTGGATGTTTAAAGACTGCGGGAACAACGGGAAAAAGAGGAGAGCGACTTTCCGGACTGAGCAGTCGAACTGATATCAGACCGGTGCCGAATGCTTGCAGTGATGCGGATTGGCCTCCACGTGGGTGGCTGAGTGTTTGGCGGCTCAGCGGTCCCTGACGAGATTGTGTTGCCGTTCTGGACTTTGACGGCAAATACGAGGGCTTTCTGAGTGGCCGGCAGCCATGGCACCTCCCAAAAATCTAGTGAGGAGCACCAGAGCGGCGAATCGCACACTGGTAAGTGCTGCTTGCGGCTCAGACGGCGATACCAGTGCAGGGAGCCACAAGACTGATAATGCTGGCCAGAGAGCTGTGGGGAAGCTTGGAAAAACGATACTGCGCTTTTTACAAACAAAACAGTCATCGGAGCTGTTTTTGACAGAGGGGGCAGTCGAAGCGAATGGTAGCAACAGACTAGCGGAGGTGGTGGAACAAGCAATAGAAGTGCAACAGAGTATCTCTACACCTCTAGGCTTTAGTATGGCAGACACAGTCCAGGGAGAGTATGGTGTTGAAACAAGCTTTTCAAATGAAGGACCTAACTGCCCTGAAGATACTTGCAAGGAGAAGCAAGGTCAGGAGGTTGTGGATGGGACAGATAGCAACACTGCAGATGCCCCGAGTAATTACCTCGAAAAACAAATTAATTGCATAGAAAAGAATGTGGATACTCTTTTGAGGGCTGAAATTGCAACTAAGCTGGCTGCCGAGCCCTGTGAGGGTGGTGCACTTGAGGAGACAAACATGGCAAAAGAAGAGCATTGCTCTGTATTATCCCTAGAAGGGTTAAAATCTACAGAGCTAACGTCCCAGGAATCGGAATTGGATTTAAGAGTAGATGCTACCAAGGCGCTGAATTTAGCAATAAATAGACAAGATATAGAGGGTAGTATTTTGCCTATCCAGGAGGATAACAGTAATATAGTCCGGACTTCAGGCATAGATCTTATGAACGATTCTGCACTAGCTAATTATGATAATGATGTATCTTTGTTGGCAGGAGGATTGGAGGAGGTCCAGACATATTAAAAAAAAGGGCTAAAAGTGGGTAAGCTGCTAAGCCTCCAGTCAACAAAGAAGCAAACCTCTAATTTATCTATTGGCATGAAGAAAAACCCAAGGGCTATGTCAACTAGTAGGACACCCAGGGGAGCGAAGCCAGAGAAATCAACTAAGATATCAACCGGATCAGTACAGCAGTCTGATAGGTAGAAAAGGCAACAGTTTATAAATGTAGAAACAGTGAGCCCAATTCGATGATGGGTGCAAGCAAAGGGAGGGGTTAAATTCCTGATATCTCGGTTGTCGGATGCTGGAATAGTGGATGATGTGTGTGGGGCACTCAGACTTTCAGTGGATGGAACTCCAGAGGAGGAATCAGAGGACATTTGTCCACAGCAAGGGGAGAATACAATGAGGGAGGATGAGGAGGATGAAGAGGCATGTGATGAGGATCCCCAAACAAATGAACCTTCAATGCTCACTTCAATCATGCAATCTCTTAAAGAACAAAGAGAGGAGACACAGGAATTTTTCGCCCAAGTCAGGGCTGATAACCAAGGTATACAACAAACCATGAAGGAAATGATCTCAAAAGTTACGACTCTTACAAACGAAATAACTGATTTGCAGACTAGAGTTGCTGAAGGCGAAGAAACAACACTAAAAACTACTGGCAGGGTACAACAACATGACGATATGCTTGAGAAAATGCAATGGAAGATAGAGGATTTGGAAAATCGCCAAAATAGACAGAATTTGAAGCTGTTTGGGATTCCGGAAGTGTCAGAGGGGTCAGACCCTAGAGACTATATTGTGCAGCTATTGCAAAGGGCTTTTCCCGACCTTGGGGATTAGGATTGGGACTTCCAGATTCGAAGAGCCCATAGACTTCCACTGGTACAGCAAAGACAAGACGCACGTTTCCCATGCCCTTTTCTTATTTACTTTGGGAATTTTTTGCTCCGGCAAGCTGTTTTTTTGAAGGCGGGTCCTAGATCACCTGTTACTGTTGAACCTTCTGTAATTTTTTTTCGCTCATATTTTTGTAAAGCAACAATGGACAGGCGCTGGCAGCCTAGACAGTTGATTGATCCATTCAAACATAGTGGGGCACAAGTATATTTGCAGGAACCAGCACGCCTGAAAGTCCTAAGAGAGGGGCACTCATGTTTTTTTTGTCTGAAAGGGAAGTGAAAGAAACACTTTACAAATGGAAAAAGCAGGGGGGGAGCAGCTACAAAAAATTAAGTATGGCTGTATTATCTTTAAGCTTCAGCTAGGGTTGAAACCCTTATTTTTTCTTGTAAGGGGGTATTTCTTGTTTTGCGTTTTGATTTGCACTTTTCAGTCACCAATGGGTTGTGAGCCTCGGGGGCCACCGCGGGGAGTGGTTCTCATTCAGCTGCCAAATACAACAGCAGCCGTGAAAGAGGATGATTCCTCCTTCTAGATGTAGGTGGGTGGGCCAACCTCCAGTGGAGGTTAAGAGGGTGGTGGAGAGGGGTGTTTAAAAAACTAAAAAGTCAACTGGAGGTTAATAAAAAGTAAAGAAGATAATAAAGGAATAGGAAAAAGCACCCGATTGACAGTGTTAAAAGCGATAGGTAATAGACTCTTATTTTTGTTATGGCAGGGTTTAAGTGTTTAGCATGGGATGTGGCTGGGTTAAAAAGTAAAATCAAGAGGCAATTAGTGGCAGAAGAATTGAAAATGCATAAACCACAAATAGTTATGCTGACAGAAACGCAGCTTGCATATAAGGATCGCGGGTTATTAAAACACTTGGGATTTGAAGTAGTAGTATGTACAACGCAAAGCGCCTCCATACGAGGGGTTGCTATATTAAAGCACAAAGGTTTTATGGCTATGACGGGTAAGATAATGGCTGACAAAAGCGGGAGCTGGGCCATAGCTCAGTTGACAATTAAAGGAAGGAAATATGCATTTTGTGTACTGTATGGTCCTAATATTGATGATCTTTCTATATTTGATGTGATAAATGTTGAATTGCTGAATTGGGAAGGAGAACGGGTGGTGATGGGTGATTTTAATTGTATTATGGAATATGGAATAGATACAACCAGATGGGGGGCATTTCATAGAATGCGAAAGACAAGGGCTGCAATCAAGGTATTGGGGCATTTACAGTGTTTGAGGGATGTGTGGAGTACTCTATCTCCTATGGTTCCAGGCTATACTTATTATTCTGCTCCACACAAACTCTATTCACAGATAGACATGGCTTGGGTTACTGCTTCTATTTTATGGGAAATGGATATGGAAGTATGTCCAAAAGTAACTTCAGATCATAACCTTATTCTCTTGACATTAAAACCCCGCGATGAGAATAGGACGCCCAGAAACTTCTCGTTTCCCAGGTATCTGTTACTAGACGAGGAATATGTGGCTAAGACCAGAATTCAGCTTGAGGTTTTTTTAGGGAGAATGCAGGATCTGCCTCCCCGATAGTAATCTGGGACTAGTGTAAAGCTGTTATTAGAGACTATACTCAACAATATAATGTACAGCAAAATAAGGATAAAAAAATAAAGATAAAGAGATTATTTTGGCAATTCGTAAGGCAGAAGACCAACATGCTGAGGCAGCTCTGAAGGGGGCTAGTGATCTTGAAAGATTGGAAGAACTGGGATCTTCCTCAATTGACTTTAGGTCAAAGCTTAAAAGTAAATTTAGGGAAAAAGTTATGGTAAATTATTATTAAAGTATCGTAGGTCGTAATATGAATTTGGTGAAAAAATTGGTAATCCACTCATATGTGCTTTTGAAGCGGGAACAAAGTCGCTCAAAGTCATTGCATATGCAGACGATGTAGCGTTTTTTTCAACAGAGCCAGCAGAAGCGCTATATGCGATAACAGACGCAGCGTGTAAGTTTGGTTTAGTATCAGGCTATAAGCTAAATGTGAATAAGTCTCAAGTTCTTCTTAATTAACAACCAACAGATACTTTACAGGGAGTATGCTCGGTGGTTACATACTTGGGTGTTAAAATAGCTGCGCAAATAGGCAGAATTTTCTCTTTAAACTAAGAGGAGCGACTGAAAGAAACGGTTAAATCTTTTTAAAAAATGGCATAAATTGCCTAAAGGTATTATTGGTAGAATCAATATTATAATAAATGAAGGTCTTGCCTAAGTTTCTCTATTTTTGTCGTCCTATTCCATTGCGGGTTTCAAACTTATTTTTTAAAGGACTAGATGGAACTCTAAGCAGTTTTATATGTGGATACAAGAAAGCGCGGCGAGCGGTAGAACGGTTAAAATGACCTTTTGTACAAGGGGGCCTGGAAAGTTGTACTTTTGGTCTGCATGCTTTATTCGTTTTCGGAGTCTTATTAATTCTGAGAATATTCTCTTTTGCCGTTCGCTCTAACAAATGAGGTCAATATGTTTTTGTACAGTATAAATGACCCAAACTATTTTTTTAAAGGGTCACATTTAAGACTATTCGGGACAATGTATTTATATGGCATGCTATTATGCTTAAAAATAACATCTGTGTGTATCATGATAATTTTCCATTATGGCACAATCCAGACTTGCCAGAGATATTTCAGGGTGCAATGAGCAGTAAATGGGACAGTTGTGGGGTCAAAAGTCTGGGGGATTTATACTACTATAATGGTTTTATTTCCTTTGAGATGCTGCAGATTGTATATACGTTGCCTGACCAGATGCTGTTCAAATACTATCTGATTCTGGATTATTTTTCAGGAGACATAAAATTTGTAAATACAACTGATTCGGAGATATGTTTTTTTTTTTTAATGCAGGAGAATCGAAGAAATTGATTAGTAGGGTCTACAAGTGGTTCAGTAGTCATAGAACAGATGAGTCTGAGAGATTAGCGGAACAATGGAGCAAGGTGCTAGGTGAGCCAGTAGCGGCTGCTACTATCTCGAAAGCTTTTAGTATAATCGATAAGGCAGTTCATTCTATGAATTTACGACTGCAACAACACCGTAGGTTATGTCTCTTGTATTATACTCCGGAAAGAATAGCTAAATGGTCAAAGGTCAACACTATGACTAGTGATCGTACAAGGTGCCCCAGGTGTAAACTATACGCAGTCGACATAACACATATGTTTGTAACTTGCCCAGTATTGGATATTTTTTGGTCAGAAGTCAGGAGGGTTTATTCTCAGAAGCTGGGGATAGGGGCATCTTTGCCACTCAGGGAGATCATGATGGGATATAGTCCAGAGTATCCTAAAAATAACAGTTTATTTTCTATATTATTGGTCTCGGCTAAATTAACTATAGCCAGGGAATGGATCTCACCGAAGCCACCATCTGTTATGGATTGGTGGCGGCTGGTGAGACAAATTTACAATATGGAACAGGCATTGGCTACGGTAAGAGGTTCTCGCTCAATGGTAAAGTTTATAGGAATTTGGGGGTCCTTGTTTTCGACTGATTGAAGGTTCTGTGCTAAACCGTATTATGCCGGAAGGATGTAAATATATTCTGTATGTTTGGTTTTCTCTTTTTATGTATACACTGCTGTGTGCTTTTGTACTAACTTACAGTTGACAAATAAAACAAAAAGAATTTTAGATTTTAAAAAAGGAGCTAAATGCTATTGATCTTTAATCTTCCTTAGTTTGATAATCTTTCATATGTACAACAAGCAATGTCGTAACTAGCCTTGATTTGTAACACAGAATGGGGAACCAGCCATACTTAAATAAGTCAGAATCCCTATCATAATTTTTTGGAAAACATGAGCGTAACCGGCTAAGGGGCATACGATAAATTATCCACCGGCGAAGTCCTCTTTTTATTGCCAAGCTAGCGACGCATTATCAACACGCCGCTACCCGACGATAGCTAGCAAAACCAGCACTAACTGATGGCGATAAATCCAGAGCGCCGGCGATAAAAAAACACACGCTAAAGCCAGAAAAGTCACGATGGGCCAATTAGCTTCAAAAGCAGCCCGCAAATTGCTATCAGGCCTGCATTTTGCAGGCTGGAAGCGGGAAAGTGCACCATAAAAGGCCTCCCAGCAGGAAAAAAAACAAAAAAACTGAATGGAGAACACAGCAGAGAGCAGGAGAGACATGGAGGAAAGCTAGGACCAGTGCTGAGCCAACAACCAACACCCCAGCAAGCCAGGAGGAGCAGAGAGAGAGCCAGGGGAAGGCCCAGAGGAAGAGGAATCCCAGGTTCAGCCACCAAGAAAATGAGGTCCTGTGTGCCCTGGTGGCTGAACATCAGCAGGAGTTGTTCATCAAATAGACAGTGCCATTGTCAAGGAAAAAAGAAATTTGGGATGACACCACGTCGAAGGCCAATGCTGTGGGAGAGAGCAAGAGGAGGACAGTGGACGAGGTAAAGAAGTGTTGGAATGACAGCAAGAAGAATACTAAAGAGAAGATAGCAGCCAACAGGAAGGCAGCTATGGTGACTGGAGTTGGTAGTCCAGGGCCCCTGCTGGAAATGGATGAGCAGGAGGAAATGGTGGCCCAAGTCATCACTGAGGAAACGGTGGTCGGAGTGCCAGGTCGGGACACTGCTAAATGTGCTCAGACACAACCACAAGGTGAGTACCAACTATGGAGTGGGTGGATGGGCACAATGGCACACATGTACAATGTATAGTATTGCATACCCACAATTACTGTGGTTCAGGTCCCAGATAGCCCTGTGCATCTTGACGGACATACTGACATTAAAATGTGCTCAGAAATGTCTGCAAAACACAGCCCAGGTATAACATCAGACCACTAAATGAATGCCACATCACATTGAGACGCTGCATGCCGCCAAAATGCACCCCTTGCACCATCACAACCCATATCTAAATCATCTTCACAAGGCCGCATCTTCCATGTGCCAAAGTGAGTATGCTGTGTGAATGTGACTATTCACGTGCACCAGTAAGCATGCCAACAACAAGCTCAGCACACCTGCGCCATTGCACATGTGTCTGGCTCGTGTGCAAGGTTGTGTGTGGCCCTCTAAGTCACCCTTGATGGCCATGCAGAACCTTGCACACGAGCCAGACACATGTGCAATGTAGCAGGTGTGCTGAGCTTGTAGCTGGCATGCTTACTCGTGCATGTGATCAGTCACATTCACACTGCATACTCATTTTGGCACATGGGAGAGGTGGCCTTGTGAAGAAGATTTGGATATGTGTGGTGATGATGCAAGGGGGACATTGTGACAACCCCATGCATTTCTAACAAAAATGCCCCCTTGCCTGTACATGCTATGCAGTACTGTGTACAGCAAGATGAGAAAGCAATGAGTGAGTCTGCATACTGTGAACACATGCATTGTCACAACAACAATACGGATTCTGTGGTGTGCCCTCCGTTGCAAAATGCAATGCAGGGTGCACCTCAAAATACTTCAGTCATTCTAAGTCTACTTACCTGCATTCACCTGTATTCCAGTCCATACTACCCACCACCCTCCCCCTCACCAAGTCAACGCCTGGCATGTACTATTTCCTCTTGCAAATTAAAAATTCATTAGGTCTGACAAAGCATCACATCTACCAATATCACCAACCTATTCCTTCTCCCCTCACTATGATGTACAAGTGTACGAGCATAGGAATCTTGGCCATTTACTATGACATTTTGCCTCCACTACTTTGAAGATGAAGACTCATGTATAAAGTGGGATAACAACCAATATACAAAGCAGGCCATATAAACAATCATCAGCATCACAAATAAATCCATCACAAAGTCACCATCACCCCATGTATGTCACAACCCATGTTACTCTCTACTCGATGATATCCATCAGCAGTGCGTAATCTGTGGTCCCCGAAGGTAAACAATAAAAACACATTAGACACTCTGCAGCTTTACATTCACTCATCATGCACATCTCCAATGGTCACATCAACTTGCTATGAAGGCTCTACCGTGTCACCAGCTCTCCTGGCTCAGTGTTGACATTGCTCTCACTCTTCTTGGTCTACCAATAGTACAACCAAATGTTCCCATGCCCTAGCCACCTCAAGTGATCCCCTGCTCACCGTACCTTTGACCAGTAGTAGCCTAACTATCCCATCACACTCTGCCCATTTGGCGAACTCTCTCCTCCATCGATCTATACTCGTGGCCCCACTCGCCCTCCAGTGCATCATAATTTGTATCATGGCCACTACCAATCCCATATCTATAAATTTGCTGCGATACTAGTCTGAGCTGTGTGTGGGAAGCAATGTAGTATACAAGCCCCCAACACCAGATCTACCTCCCGGTCCATCACCACCTTTAATAGTGCCATCACTCTGGTCAAATAAGTAGCCAAAAGTGGTCACCCCCATATCATGTGAGGGACGTTTGCCCCCTCTCCCCGACACCTTGGCCATTCGTCTGAGTCAGTGTTGAAACATGCATTAACTCTTCGCCGTCACAATGTAAAACATAAAAAAGAAGCCATTGAAAGCGGTACATCCTGGTGCTACTCCATACGTACTCTACAATGCGAGCCCAAGCCCTTTCCGGTATCTCTCTCCCTACATCTACCTCCCATTTTCAAATAATTGTGTAGAAAGGGGGCAGCTTCTCAAGAGCCATGCGCATGTACAGGTATGAGAATGCCTCAAACGTCCCCCTTTTTGTCAATATCTATTGGCACCCTAAAGAAATCTCAGGTCCTGCTTGGTCCCCATTACAATGCGCACAACTAGCCGCAGTGATTGCTGCATGGAGTATGTTGTCCCTCCTCTGAAATCAAATCGCTCATGCAGAGTAAAGAAGGTCACGACTGAGTAGGACGCACAAAAAGGTCCACCACTGCCACACACACTCAACATGTGGGCACAAATTTGCAGATAAGGGGTGTGGACACTGTCTGCTCAGACAGCAACAAAAATTGCAGGACATGCTGCACCACACTCTGAAAGGGTAATATAACAGAAGTGCAGGAAGCAAACCATGCAAGATCAAACATGACAGACGCAATGCACACAACACAAATCACAACGAGCAAAAGCAACTTAGAGGCACATGTGTCCTACACAGTGCAGCCCTGTTGAAAAAGCAAGTAGGCCCTCATTGCCAATGTGCCAAAAGTGGGCCATCCTCACACATAACCAATCGTACACAAAACACATGCACATCTGCAAGACCCTGAAAAGCTGCAGCTCTATGGGCCACACTGACAAGGCAAGTGACAGGGCATGATGAATAGCATGCATGCAGGACAAAGAGATTTACATGGTGCAGAACACCTCATTGATGTTGCGGAGTGTGGAACCTGATACAATCTTATGTACACACAACCCCTGATGTGAACAAGACACGTAATAACCTACTACGCACAAGTGTCACAACTCTGAACAAGACACATAATCCCCACACCTTTCCACATGTCAGCATTGTACATCTACAGAAGTCAAAAGCCCATTTCATGAAAGGGACAAGGGGCTGCCAAACAAAAGCAGTAGGTGCCACCATCAAACCATGCAGTACACACACATACAATTCTGAGTACATTAACATTGCCTACTAGGTGTTACGGACAGCATTAGTCACACAACACAACACAGGACACAACAGGTAGCATTTGTATGTTGACACTGTCAAGACACATATCTTGCATAGGTAACTTGTGATATTACAGTGTACAAGTACACCCTCACATCCGTGATGCGTCTGAAATAATCACCATCCAGTAAAATTGCATTCATCTTGTACAAAATATCAATAATGTCCATTCTCCCGCAGTCTGCTTGTTAAGTCAAATAATGTATGCCCATACATGTAACACACTGTTAAACTGTATCTCCCATGAACATTGCAGAGGGAGAGACAACACCTCCTGGACAGCAAAACGACCCACTCCGCCACAATGACTTGTTCGAAACCCCCACCATCAATGTGGAGGAACTCCAACGGATCCTGGATTGCCTTGAATCACCACCTCCAGGAGCAGGGTCACTCAGCAGCATTGCGCTCAGCCCACCCCTCGCACAAACCACCCAGCAGCAAGCACCTTCCACCACTGCTGCCTCACAAGACCCTGGTGACCCATATGTGGCCTTTCACCGCATGGTGCTTGAGGTCCAGCGTGAGACACTATATGCAGGTGGGCTTAGAGAGCCTGGCAGCCAAATTTGATAAGTTACGTGGGTGTCTGACTCACATCCAGGACCACATGCAGAGGATGTCAGACATCCACACCCCCCTCAATGCCATCCAACGCTCCCTGGATGACATTGCTGGAGTCATGATCCTGAGAGCTGACACCCTGGCCCAGCAGGTTGGCTCCAGTAGTGTCTGTGCTGAATTGTCACGACTAGCACAGATAATGGAGACCAGGGAGCGGAGGGAACTCCAACAGATGGCTGCCATGGCTGAACACCAGCGCAATCTTGCAGGGATATTCCAGGCTCTGCTACGTCACGTCACATCTGTGCCTACCCATGGTCTTGCGCCAACAGTTGCTGCTGCTGGCGCATCCACATCCTCAGCTCCGCCCCTGATGTGTCTGTACCTCACAGTGCTGCTACCACCATACCACCACCCACAAGTTAGACACATTACACATCAGAGGACGAACCTGAGGATGAAAGTGCCACATTAGTAAGGCGCAAGTACAGCAAACAGTGATGTACAAAGGCCTGTCTCACCTTAGTATTATTCTTAACCTCATTCCACTGACCTCCTTCTTCCACTGTCTTCCAACGTCCACCAACACTCACCTGGGACCTACGCATGGACTTGCAGCAAATCTCCTTTTCTTTGACAATGGCACAGCAAACTCCGCCTCTTCCCTTGTCTCTTACACTCACAATGGACTCTGTCTGCCACTCCAATATCCATCAAATCTTGAGTTGTATGGGCTAGCACTGGTCCAGTCTTCCCCTTGTATTGTAAATAAATTCATTTTATTCACACAGATGCGTGTTTACATGACCAAGCAAGTATTTAACTGAGGCAATAAGTAAGGGGCTGTGAATTCACAAGAAGGTCCACCAAGGGAAATAGAACCAATCCAAATCTGACATGGATAGGCAGTGAGAAGACCGCGCATGTGCAAAATATATTGATCAAGTTATCAAGCAGCACATCCGTAAAGCAAACCACTCAGCTGTGAGTGTCTCAAGGCACGGGGGGGATGCTGCTACTGCATGAAAAGCAAAGTCTTGCAGAGTCTCCTGAAGGTTAGCATGTCCTGGGTGTGCTGTAGGAGGATGGGGAGAGTGCTCCAGGTCTGGGTGGAGAGGAGGGAGAATGATCTGCCACCGGAGGTCGCTCTCCAGATGCTGGGAAGTGTTGCGAGGGCGAAGTTGGCGGAGCAGACCTGGCATGTCTGGGGTGTAGAAGCTGAGTCATTGTTTGAGGCATGCTGGGCCTGTGTTATGGAGTGTCTTGTGTGCATGGGTGAGGAGCTTGAATGTGATCCTCTTGTTGACGGTGAGCCAGTGCAGGTCTCACAGGTGGGGTGTGATGTGGCTGCTGCGAGGAATGTTGATAATTAGGCATGCAGAGGCCTTTCAAATATGTAGAAGTTGGTTCAGGAGTTTGGTTGAGGGGACTGCAGAGAGGGCCTTTTCTTTGTCCAACCTGCTGCTGCGGGACTTGGGAGACCTTTCTCCTTGTTACGGTAGGGATCCACCTGTAGATCCTGCAGAGCATGCAGAGGGTGTTGAAGCCGGAGGAGCAGATGGACTTTTCCATGCATTGTCAAGGAGATAGTAAATTTGATGAAGAAGCATAGGTTATGTGCGTGATAGGTTGTTGTTGGAGCTGTTACCAGTGCGGTGGTTCACCAGGAGTCATCACAAGCTGAGGTTGTGGAGCGGAGGAAGAGGACTTCCCTCTTGTCAAAGTCCTGCTCCAGTTGCCTGTACTACATCCACTCTGCGAAGGCTCGCATTCCTACATGAAGGTTGGTTGTGGCTGTGAGGGGGTCTTGGTGAGGGAGAGGATCAGCTGGGTGTCATTATTGTAGGAGATGATGTAGAGGTTGTGTTGTCAGGCAATGTGGGCAAGCAGTGGCATGTAGATGTTGAAAAATGTTGAGCTGAGGAATGAGCCATGGGTACGCCACACATGATTGTGGTGTATCCAGAGCTGAAAGGGAGTAGCGTTTGCTCTGTGTAATGCCAAAGATGAAGGAGGTGTTCCGCTCCAGAGTCCTGTCTTAGAACTCTGCGTTGTGGAGGCGTGTGCATAGTGTCCGGTGGCAGACAGTGTCGAAGGCAGCTGACAGGTCCAGGAGGATCAGGGAAGCTGTTTCTTCGTTGACCAGCAGGGCCCTGATGTCATTGTTGGTGGCAATGATGGCACTTTTGTTGCTGTAGTCGCCTAGGTGGTCTTTGAACTAGGCCCTTTTGAGGATCAGAAGAGGTTATGGTGTCTGCCGGAGGTGTTCTTGGGTGCTGCATAGCTGTCCATTGTCTGTACACGGTGACATTCCTCCTTTGGCTATTGGCACGTTTGCTTGGAGTACTGGAGGTCCTCAGTGAACATGATGGCTCATTTTCTGGTGTGTCTGTTGGAGGGTTCTGTGGTTGGTTGGAAATAGAACCAATCCAAATCTGACATGGATAGGCAGTGAGAAGACCGCGCATGTGCAAAATATATTGATCAAGTTATCAAGCAGCACATCCGTAAAGCAAACCACTCAGCTGTGAGTGTCTCAAGGCACGGGGGGGATGCTGCTACTGCATGAAAAGCAAAGTCTTGCAGAGTCTCCTGAAGGTTAGCATGTCCTGGGTGTGCTGTAGGAGGATGGGGAGAGTGCTCCAGGTCTGGGTGGAGAGGAGGGAGAATGATCTGCCACCGGAGGTCGCTCTCCAGATGCTGGGAAGTGTTGCGAGGGCGAAGTTGGCGGAGCAGACCTGGCATGTCTGGGGTGTAGAAGCTGAGTCATTGTTTGAGGCATGCTGGGCCTGTGTTATGGAGTGTCTTGTGTGCATGGGTGAGGAGCTTGAATGTGATCCTCTTGTTGACGGTGAGCCAGTGCAGGTCTCACAGGTGGGGTGTGATGTGGCTGCTGCGAGGAATGTTGATAATTAGGCATGCAGAGGCCTTTCAAATATGTAGAAGTTGGTTCAGGAGTTTGGTTGAGGGGACTGCAGAGAGGGCCTTTTCTTTGTCCAACCTGCTGCTGCGGGACTTGGGAGACCTTTCTCCTTGTTACGGTAGGGATCCACCTGTAGATCCTGCAGAGCATGCAGAGGGTGTTGAAGCCGGAGGAGCAGATGGACTTTTCCATGCATTGTCAAGGAGATAGTAAATTTGATGAAGAAGCATAGGTTATGTGCGTGATAGGTTGTTGTTGGAGCTGTTACCAGTGCGGTGGTTCACCAGGAGTCATCACAAGCTGAGGTTGTGGAGCGGAGGAAGAGGACTTCCCTCTTGTCAAAGTCCTGCTCCAGTTGCCTGTACTACATCCACTCTGCGAAGGCTCGCATTCCTACATGAAGGTTGGTTGTGGCTGTGAGGGGGTCTTGGTGAGGGAGAGGATCAGCTGGGTGTCATTATTGTAGGAGATGATGTAGAGGTTGTGTTGTCAGGCAATGTGGGCAAGCAGTGGCATGTAGATGTTGAAAAATGTTGAGCTGAGGAATGAGCCATGGGTACGCCACACATGATTGTGGTGTATCCAGAGCTGAAAGGGAGTAGCGTATGCTCTGTGTAATGCCAAAGATGAAGGAGGTGTTCCGCTCCAGAGTCCTGTCTTAGAACTCTGCGTTGTGGAGGCGTGTGCATAGTGTCCGGTGGCAGACAGTGTCGAAGGCAGCTGACAGGTCCAGGAGGATCAGGGAAGCTGTTTCTTCGTTGACCAGCAGGGCCCTGATGTCATTGTTGGTGGCAATGATGGCACTTTTGTTGCTGTAGTCGCCTAGGTGGTCTTTGAACTAGGCCCTTTTGAGGATCAGAAGAGGTTATGGTGTCTGCCGGAGGTGTTCTTGGGTGCTGCGTAGCTGTCCATTGTCTGTACACGGTGACATTCCTCCTTTGGCTATTGGCACGTTTGCTTGGAGTACTGGAGGTCCTCAGTGAACATGATGGCTCATTTTCTGGTGTGTCTGTTGGAGGGTTCTGTGGTTGGGGAGAGTTGGTTGCCGCAGTCATTGAGCCATTGTCTGATGTTGCGGGTGGTGGGGTGGGGTTCGGCGTGGTAGCTGTTTGGGCTACGGGCGAGGGTGGTGGTTAGCTGGTCTACAGTGACTTTGCCCAGCAGTGGCGGGTGATCTGTTGTGTGTGGTGGTGTGTGGTGGGGTGCCGGGTGGTGAAGTGGATGCATACATGGGCAGTCCAGTGGAGTTGGGTGGTGTGGTTGAAGGAGACGTGTGAGGATGCAGCTAAGATGTGGTCAAGCCTTTTGCCGACAGAGTGGGTAGGTGTTATGAGAAGTATCTTGAGGTGGAGTCTGATGAGGCTGTCAATCAGGGCAGTGGAGTTGGTGGTGGTGTTCTTCCTGAGGTGGAACTTCAGGTCCCAGAGAAGGATGTAGTCTGTGAAGGCAAGGGCCTGTGTACTGACAAAGTAGGCAATGTAGTAGCTGAACTGTGATCTGGGTCTGGGCTTTGGTACACGATTGTCACTCTGAGGGTGGTGTTGGGATTGGTGTGGATCATGAAGTGCAGGTTTACAGCGTTGCTGAGGATATTGTTGGTGTTGTTTGAAACTCTGAGAGTGCTCCTGTGGAGG
Organism: Lissotriton helveticus; assembly: GCF_964261635.1. Classification (NCBI taxonomy): domain Eukaryota; kingdom Metazoa; phylum Chordata; class Amphibia; order Caudata; family Salamandridae; genus Lissotriton; species Lissotriton helveticus. The sequence goes on from NC_136063.1 coordinate 1,774,324,350, forward strand.
ATCGCATTTCGTACTCCTACTCCGTTGGTGTGGTCCCTACAGATGCTCTTGTAGCCGTCCTAGATGGCAATGGCGATGTTGTGTGCTGTGGAGAAGTTCAGGCAGGTCTCCGGCAGGAAGGCAACGTCTGGGGATGTTGTGAGAAGTTGGTCCCAGAGTTCAAAGGTGTGTTTGCGGGCAGAGTGTGTGTTGAGAAGAATGCACCTGAGATAGTTGGCTTCGCATCCCGGTTGGTGGATCAGTGGATTGTAAGCCGGTTGAGCTGCAGATCAAGTGTGAGGAGGGTCCTTGTGTGTGTTCCAGTGACGCTCGAAAACAGGAGAGATTGTCCTCTGTTGAGTGCGTGGAGGCTGCAGGCATCGTAGTGGCATTGTGTTTTGTGGAATCTATGTGTGCCAGGTGTTCTGGCGCTGTGCGCGGTCCAGATGCAGACGGGCACATACAGGCCTGCATTATGTGCGCTTTTGGTGTCCCCGCAATGTGGACACACAGTGGCTTCCCTAAGAAGGGGACGTTGGAGGGAGGAGCATCTGTGAGGGGTAGCGGGTCAAATCGCCGTGCGTGGAGGCGTGGACGCAGGGGATGCTGCAGCGGGAAGTGCGGGGCGGAGATGTGCGGAAAAAAGATATAAACAATATATGGCTAAATATAGAAAACGAGGAATACTACCAAATCAAGGTGACGGGACACAGTGATCAAAATGATTTAACATCTGTAATCAAGGTACCAAAGAAATTTCAGAAGGCAGACAGTGGAGAAGGTGCACAGGGGTTAAAATACCTGTACATGGACTAAGATGCTGTGCCCACATTTATCAGCTATAGAAATCTAGCAATGTACCAACTCTGACCCATGTCCATTGTTGATAAATGCATATGTGATAACATGTACAAGTCAGTCGCAGTACACAAGTAGTGTCCCCCAGAAGGATTGCAAACCATATTCTACTGGCATATCAACCTACTCTGGACGTGGTGGACGAAGGTTTTTGTCACGTTGCTCTTTGGATATTACATCCCGAGATGTTGATCAGCAGATTCACATTGATGAGGTGACCTAAGGTCACATGTGTAACATACATATATGGTACTACAAAGTCTGCCACACTACATTTGAGTCCATAATAGTGACTGTAGCAAAATTTCTAACCGTCATTCTGTCCCTACCTGTGCATAAACAAAGCCAAGTAAATACTGAGCCCTCTCATGCTGTGCACACTGTCAGCATATTGGCCAATGTGACCATGGATGTCTGTAGAACTGCATTTAACATCTAGTGTGATTCTGTTGCAACATTTAAAGCGTGTCATCACTATGAGCCAATGCCCAAAAAAACAGCAGGCATGAGTGTCTATGACACTGTCGGTACAGGGAGCAATGCAACAAGTCACCACCTTGGTGATGAAGAATAGTGTGCCTGCAAGAAAACATCATCAGTGACTAAAGAATCACTTAACTTATTAAGGGTGTCACAAAAGGAAGACAGTCAAAGTTACATCAGTCTACCTAACCGTGCTAATCATAAATGGCATCTATGAATGACTACAAATCCTCAAATGACTCATGTGATTCACAAACACTGTTGTGCCCTGTGACGTTAACAATGGACACATATTTGACCTACATCATGCATGTAAACGAGAATGATCATCCATGCACAGGAACATGGAAGTCTAAGCAAGCTGATGCACTGGCACCACGCATCAAGTGTGCCAAGGTCTGTGCAATGGAGATGGACTCCGAGCCTGGAGCATCAGATGTGCATTTCTCTCACGCCATATGTGGTAGCCAGGGAATACATACATCTCCATGATGGATAACTCTCGCAACTCTGACAGACTCACAATGCTATGTTCCTACATTGATTTTCAAATGTGCAACAATGTGCAGTTTAACTCTGTGCATCACACTTTAGATGTTGTGCGTCACTAAAAAGATATCACTAGACTAGGCCGTGAGCAATCCTTGGTAATCTGTCAGCCATGCAAGTTAACAGTGCTCACATCTAAGGTTTCTGGACACTATACATCCTGCTAAGTAACAGGTCTCATCCATAGTCACACATACAAGGATTATTCCACATATGCCATGAGTTGCATACAATGGAGCAAGCCCCACACTCTGCATCCTCCCTAACATCAGTGTAAGCAGAAATTACATTTAACAGTATTTATTATATACATTTAACGTCCTAATGAGCTACACTAACACTAATCCCTACCACTATCACTAAATCTAAAAAACCTAAAAACATTTGACAGTTAACTACACATGCTACACTAACTAAACACTAATACAGCTAATTAAAAAGGACATTAACCCCCCCACCCAAAGATAAAATAAACTTACCCCAATTCTATATTACCTCTCATCGAAAATTCAAAATCTACCTATACCTATGCTAAAACTACTCTAACTATAAAATTACAAACATCACTAACAAAACATCTAACAAAAATAGAAACATTGTGGGAAGGGAGAAGAGGGGAATGGGGGATAACATGGGGAGGAATTAAGGTAGTCCAAGATGTTGACGTATCTTGTGGATCTGCCTGTTCAGGTATAATAGTTCCCCGCAAACCACAGTCAACAACGTATTGTTTCTGGTGACCACACGCAATATCTCGGCTATAGACTCTGCCATCTGAGGCACAGGTGTGGGGGGGACTGGCACATGGGCGGGTGTGGTCAGAGGGGAACAAGTGACTGTGGGCCCACACTGGCACCAGAGGTTGAGGGGATGGGCTGAGGGGTGATCAGGGTATATTCCGGCTGTGGGGACAGAGGAGCAGGACCACTAAATATTTGTCTGTGGAATTGCTCTACTCTCTTACAGATCCACCATTGCATGTGGGCTCACACAAGCCCCTGCAATATCTAGTGTGAGTGTCTGATGGCCTCCTCAATGCACAGGTTCCCCTGTGCCTCCTACCTGGCCCTCTGTCACCTGCTTACTACTCCATATTGCAATCATTGAAATCTTTTAACATCCAATCTGTTCACCCTCAGCCATTTACTATTGCTCTTTATTTCCTGTCCGTCTGCTCCTCACTCTTTTTGTCCTTTCTGCCTTCTCTTCTACCTTTCATGCACGTGTCTCGGCCAACAATGCTGCCCCTGGGCCTCTTGCCATCTCCATCACCGACATCTTCTCCCTGCATGCCATTGCAACCACCAACTACACCCCATTTGTGAACCGCAACTTCTATGTTGATAAACAACTGTGCCCCAGCACAAATTTAATCCAGCACAACCTACATAACATTTGGCTTGAAATCGGGTCGTGGTACGCGTCGGATCATAGGAGATAGTGAGGGCACCACCAGTGCTCCAATCAGCACATCTACCATAGATCTCTGCTTCATAAGAATGGATGAAAGAAATTTCATCTACGCAACTACATCTTATTAGAAATTTGCACTCCATTTCGCTAAAGGCCTCGCTGTCCTAAAAAAGTTTGTCAGGTGGTACACTATACACAGGAGAATTTGTCCTGTAGAGCCTAATTGCTAAGGATATGTTCGCACTTGTGAACACAAAGCCCTGAAGAAGCCTGTGTTGGGCGAAACGCGTTGGCTGTGGATACACTGAAATTAATAAAAATATTTATCTTCAATGAACGCCCATCACTCCTGTTGTCTCTATTTCCAAATTATGTGGCAATTTAGCCAGGAATTGTGAATATAACATTGCCTCTCCAAATGTGTGTTGGAAAATTGTATTACTGAAAACCAAGTTAGGTGGCTGGTTTTAGGAGGTGGGCAATTGTTACTACAGTAGCCTTGGATTAATTTATGTGTGATACTGGTAGACATGCACAGATGCATCTCCAACAGCGACAACACAATGGCCACCCAAAATTAACTGGAAGCAAGATGGTTTAGAAACAGACTTTGCAAGTCCTGACACACTTGCTGCTGCAATTGAAAGGCATGGAGGAACAACATGCTACAGTACACCACTACAACTTCAAACCCGCCAAGAACGGCCAACATCAAATCATCATGACAGACAATTGGAACACAATTATGGACATAATCCACAATGATGCGCATACCATCTACGGAATATTCCACATGATCCATGGATTTTGTACAACACACCAGCGAGTACACCAACATCCCTCCCTCACAAGAGATCTGCGACCAACTCAGCATTTATTAGTGTCAATCATGTTTGTAACACTAAACCATGGTCATGTACGACAACTCTGACAAAGACAAGCAACACACGGAACCCTCCCCAAACACCACCACCAACCACAAACTAGCGATCAACAACTGGACACCCATCACCGAAGCAAACACACAGTTTGAGAGATCATTGACAGCCTTCTTGTAACCTTCATCAGACAGTACAACATCATTGACTCATCCCAATACTGCATCAAGTTATACCACAGTCTATGAACCACCATCCTCAACGCAAGGGATGACATTTGCACCCTAATGGACAAAGGAAACAGTGCTGCCTTCATCATACTTGACCTGTCTGTGGCATTCAACACGGTCTCTCAACACACACTAATGTGCAGACTCCATTACGCATGGATCCAAGAGAAGGCCCTCACCTGGATCTGCTCCTTCCTCTACAGACAAACACTGTAGGATAGACTCCCCCTTTCCTCTCAGACCCTACTACAGCAACCTGTGGAGCCCACCAGGGAACCACCCTCAGCCCTACGCTCGGCAACATCTACATGGCTCCGCCTGCAACTATCGTCAGAAGCTATGGAATCTACATTGTACCATACACCAACGACGAACAACTTATCCTCTTCACAAACAAATTACTCATCTCACCATACACAACTATTGCTAAGGCATGGAAGGCTTTGCCATATGGATGACAGACAACTGCCTACAACTGTACAATAACAAAACGTCAGTTCCCGTCAAGCTCCAAGGCAGAAATGCATGGATTTACACATGGTGATACCATGCACTTTTAAACACCCCCCCAGGAGAACACATGCAACCTGTGATTCATCATGAACTCTAATATGTAAATGAACCGCAAGATCTGCCCCATCTCCTGCTCCTGCTTCCACACCATCTGCCTCCTATGTTAGGCTATCACATGAATACCACTCAAACCCAGATTGTCAGTCACTCATGCCCTGGGCAACAGCTCACCCAAATACAGCCCCAATCTCAATGCCAGAATTAAGACAAACCACATCTGCAAGTTACAGGGCATTCCACACGTCACCGCAGTACTGATCCTCACACTGCCAGGCCACTGACACATCTCCCACCATCTGCGCACAGTCCACTGTCTCTACATTGGAGCTCGAGTCCTCCTCCAAGACATTCATCCCCGCTCACAGAGCTCTCCTCAACACTGGGCCAGCTTACCTTAGTGTACAACTAACTTTACACACATGAAAAACCCTATGATCAGGCCATCAATCCTACAACGTGTTCATCGGCACAACAGAGACAAGTTTGGGAGTGTGCTCCTTGTCCTACGTTGCATACATGGACAGTGATGAGATTCCGCTCCACCTCCAACAGACAACATTGCTCACCATCAAGGATGATAAAAGCTGGACATATCTCTTCGACTGACTACACACTTGATGGACTTAAACATGCAAAGACCCCCGTGCCTTGCGTCCCTTACTGCTGAGTGGCCACTCTCAATTTTAACGTCAATTTTTGGCCAGTGTCACATGGGAGACCTCTGTTCCATATGTGGTATTCACAGCGCAAATATGTTTACACACGGTAATTACAACATAACTCCTCACTACAACTGGCACTTCATGGTGCTATACAATAAGGGATATTCAGATTAACTACTCATACACCTTCTCTATTGTTGCACACACTGTGGTGGAAAGAGTTAGTCATTCCAATCCTAAGTTCTGCGAATCAGGCGCAAGTGTTTTTGGGTCATTACATTGTCTGGACCACGTTGTCACAGTGTCACAGTGTTGAGACAGCATTTCGATGTCATACCTTCTTGTCACACACAACACTCATTTATGTACATACATTCCTAATGGACTAAAACAGACTTTGTACTTACCTCCCAGTAGGCCAGGTATTACTCTGGTGAAGTCCAGGAGGCCAGCGTACTAGCATATCCTGCCAGCGGTGCTTCCACTGGCGCACGTTCCTATCCATGCCAAAGCACCGGAGCATTTGTGCACCCACACGCTTCCAGTGCAGCTTCCTGACAGTTACATTGTATCCCTGCAGCATACGTCCTCCCCTCTCCAACATTAATGGCAGGTAGAACTTAACCATCCAGAGAAAGCCCACCAATGCCCCTCTGTCATCCTCCCGGACCTTCCCACAGCCTGCATCTCCCTGCACTAGGGTACCCACTAAATCCTATGAAATAATAACCCTCTTAACCAACTCTAAATAACTAAACCCACACAAACACAACAAGACTGAGGACAGTAGACACTTAAACAATTAAAAAAAATAAAAACAGATTAAACAGACACTTTTCACAGGACACAGCAACAGTCTCAAAAATCTCTGCACCACACCACAATCCACCATACACCTCCTTCACTCAGCACTATCACTAGCAATATGCTCGAAAGGGAAAGTAAAGATCACTCCCCTGTGTGACAGGAAGTATAAATACATCACTTCCTGTGTGTTAGCGGCTAGATTTTGCGAAGGCAACAACAATATGGACGTAAATAGGCTGCAAAGGTCGTCAGTGTAAAACTGTGAGGTGTATGCGGCCCGTTTTTTGAAATGCAATGAAAATATGCACGCAAATAGGCCCCAAAGGTCTTCAATGTAAAACTGTGCGGTGTATGCGTCCCGTTTTTTTAAATGCAATGAAAATATGCAGACAAATAGGCCGCAAAGGTCTATGGTCTGAAACTGTGAGGTGTATGCGGCTGTTTTTTTCAAATGCGATGAAAATCTGCCGCAAAGTGCCCAAAGCTGATACTGTATGATACAGCGGCGTATTTTCATAGTGAGGATGATGAGAACATCGCCTGGGCATGAATTTTTCGCTATAAGACCAATTTATGTTTCCTTTATGTTTCAATAAGTTTTTATTGGCATTTATATATAGGGGCAGATTCACAAGCCCCTTGAGCCGCTTTTACGCCGCTGTTGCGTCTAGTAGGGGTATAGTACCACTGAGTCATTACTTTGTAGTCAGTTTCCTGTTGGGGGATGCTATGGAAATATTTTGAGATGTCACACCTGAGACGCGCCCACTGAGAAGGGTTAATATCTACACTGGAAAGGGACTGCCACCGCCGCTGATTGGGATGGGGGTCCAATCGCTGCCAATGCTGGAGGACTTGGTATAAGCAAGAGATTAGTCCCTTTGTGGTGCCGAAAGTACGTGCCAAACGCTCAATCGGCATGAAGGGTTGCATGGCCGTCTGCACTGGATAGGAGCCCGGTAACCAATGTTGGGGCTGGATATATTGAAATCTGTCCTACTCTGCTAAACAGAATTCCTCCTTACATTGAGTAAAGGTTTTGAGGTTGTCTCCCACAAATAAGTGTTGTATCTTTCTACAGTGTCTAACCGTCCAATTAGCAAAATAGGTTGGTCGACACGTGGGGGGGACTGCGGCTTGCGAGCAATGGGAGTGTGCAGAGATGGTAAAGAGGTGAGGCCTCTGCGGACTGCCACTTTGTCCCAAATTTCAGGATCTGTCTTAGTAGGAACTGCCATGTATGCGCTACGTTGGCGCTCCTCCCGAGGCAGCCACACATGATCCTAGAGTGGGCAACAGGTAACCACCCAATCCATGTGTAAGCATACCTTTTCGCTCTCCCACGCACCCCACTCTGAACAAAAGCGAAGATGTGATACCCAATAGTATTCTGTCAGAATATGGCAGGTTAGTCTGCCCCTGTCCCATGAAAGCATTAAAATTTTACTAGGAAAGCGCAGTTTCTTACCGCCCCATATGAAAGCTGTCAGTTTGCGCTGTAACCCCTGAATTTGTTGCTCTGGGATGGGCGTTGGCAATGTCTGAAAAGGATAAAGAATCTTCGGCAACATGGACTTTTTTTTGTGTTGAGGCGTCCTAACCAAGAGAGTTCAGAGAGGACAGATTTTCTATATTACTGCCAATTAGCTTTGGACCAGGTGGCTAAATCTGGCATTAGGCTAAGACCAGGATACCTTTATTGAGCTGGCTGCCCATTGAAAATGAATGAGAGTCTGAAGGGCGCAACCTCCTCATCCGGGTTTGTGAACTTAAGGGCCTATGATTTTGTATGGTTGATTTTGAGTCCTGAGATTGGCTCTTAGATCTGGAGCAGCGAGTGTACCGCTGGAAGTGAGCGCAAAGGATCGGATGAAGTGAGAAGTAGGTCGTCAGCAAAGAGAGCAATCTTGGGTTTGATGCACCCAAGGGAAATCCCACCTCTACTGTTTGCCCTTGTGGTGGAGCCCCTCACCATTATGATCCGCCAGTCCCCTGATCTTTGTGTTATTTCCCTTGGGGGCATAGAACACATGATTGCTAAGACTAAATTAATACCCAGTTGGACACTTTGAGCAAATTTAACATCAAAGCTCACTGGTACAATGTAAAGATAGATTTGCACAATAAGGACTGCCTACTTTTTTATATTTCATGACAGTTGACAGCCTAAATTGCATGCAACTTGTATGATCACCATCCCCATAGCAACTTTCACAATGATTCATTAAAAAAATGATGTGATTTGTCAGGGCACTACTCACCTTTGGTTGTCTGTGGGTGATGAGTATGTGCGCTAATCAATAAGACAATGAGTGTGTGCATGATTTGCGCTACTCACCCATGATGCTCACAAGTCACTGTGGGTGAGTAGAAGTGCAGCTCCGTCGCTGTCAAATGGCCATGCTTAGTTGTTCCGCATGGAAGAATGCATGATGGTGGGGTGTTTGATGTTGACTGTTATCTCGGTCATGTCTTTGCCTGCAACGTAGGTGGAAGGTCTTCCTCCCGCTCTGGACTGCGGATCCAGCGAGTGTGCAAGTTAAAGTTTGACGGAGCAGCAGTCCCTCTTGGGGATGTTGGGGTGACTCTCTTGTGGATGTCTTTGTGTTCGATGATGTAGAGAGATGTGTAGGTGTTTATGAGTACGTTAACGGTTACTTTGTTCTTGACAGTGAGCCAGTGGATGTTTTGTATGTGTTGGCTAATGGGTTTGTGAGATGGGGTTCTGATGACGGCTCTGTCAGCAGTCTTCTGTGTGTTTTCTTGCTTGTGTAGTGGCATTTGGTTTATCCCTTCGTTAAGTGTGTTGCCGTACTCCAGTCTGCTGGTGATGAGTGCATTGTTTACATATTTTAGTCATTATGGTGTTACCCATTGCAATTTATTGCGTTGGCTCAGGATGCAGTTGTAGGTGTTGCAGGCAATGGAGTAGATCTGGCAGGTCAGGGTGATGGAGGAGTCGTGGATGATGCAGAGGTTGCGTGCGTGGTCTGTCACTGGGGGCAGCCTCACAAGGTCCAAGATCTACCAGGGTTTTGCACATGCGCATGTAGATGGACCAAGGATGAGGAGGTCATTCTCCTCTGAGTTGAGCTTATGCAGATGGTTTTCATCCAATCAGCTAGTTCCGACATTCATTTCTGTGTGCAGGTTTTTGTCTTTGGCTTTGTTCGTGAGGGAGAGGATGTGCTGTGTGTCCTCTGTGTGTGATGATATGCTAAGCCCATGCTGGCTGGCAATGGCGGTGAGGGTGGCCATGTAGATGTTGAGAAGTGTGGGGCTTAGTGACAGTCCCTGGGGTACTCCACAGTTGGTCTCTGTGGGTTTGGAGATGGAGGGGGTGTGTGTGATATTTTGGGTAGTTGCATAGAGGAAGGAGTGAATCCATGAGAGGGCTGTTCCTCTTATCCCCGGGTCTTGGATTGTGGCGTGTGGTGTGCGGTGTGAGACGGTGTTTAAGGCTGCGTAGAGGTGTAGTAGGATGTGTTGTCCGTGATGTGACCCAGGTCAAATGGCCAGCATATGTCATAGTTGGCAGCATGGTGTATATTATTGGTGCTCAGCTTGATGCCAAACCGAGACTGTGAGTGGTCCATGATGAAGTTAGCTTTAATGTAGCCAGTCAGCTGGGCGTTTATGAGTCTCTCATTTACTTTGTCCACCACGGGTTGCAGGGAGATGGTCAGTTAGTTTGTCTTGTCTGTTGGGTCATGCTGCCAAAGGGCCAATTTGATCAACTTAGAGATAGATCATGACTTCTTCATTAAGGTGTCCAGAGATGTTGTGCATGTGAGCTCTGCTGGTGGCTCATTCAATGTATCAGATGCATGCAGAGATAATTCTTAAGGTTGACCCCCAATTTCACACCCATTTTTCTGCTTAGACCCACAGTTCACACCCACTTCTCAGATTTCCACAAAAATGTTGACCTTTTTTCACATTTGACCCCCAATTTCACACCCATTTTCTGATTAGACCCACAGTCCACATCCACTTTTCAGATTTGACCAAAAATGTTGTCCCTTTTTTCACATTTGACCCCCAATTTCACACCCATTTTTCTGACCCACAGACCACAACCACTTTTCGTATTTGAACCACATCTCTCAGCCATTTTAATGATTTGGTCCCCATTCCAAGCCCACTTTTCTGATTTGAGCCCCATTCCAGACCCAATTTTCTGATTACTCCCCCTTTTCACAGCCTTAACAGTGCAATTTAAGACTGGATTTGCCTTAAGATGCATTATTTAGCACTTACAGAGCCATACATTTCAATTTTTCATAGCAAGTACACCCTGTGAATCATGATTTACATACTATTTGACACAACCATTGATGAATTGTGTGCCAGATTTTCCGCCTTGTAAAGTCAAGTGGTGCACAATTGACACAGTATGGCATCTCTGTGATGATGAAACATACACACAATGATTTTACTTTTGTACTCTTAGTTGCAATTATTGTACAAGTATGACATTTCATATTGATATTCTGATGCAGAAGAGTGACTTGCAGACTGGGTATGTGTGTTTAGTTTGTTTATTGTCACCAACAGTTATTGAGGTAATTTTCCACATACATGTCTGTTTCTGTCCGTCACAATGTGTTGTGCTCAAGTGAAGTAATTGTTTATTATCCTGTCCCTTCGGGCTACTCCAGCAGCTGTGGCTGTGGGGTGTGGGCCACTGTCCAGATCTTCCTCATCACCCTGGTCATCGACCGGTGTTGCAGGCACTTGGATCCAGGGGTATTTGTGTGAACACAAATTTTGTGCAATACACAACATGTTAGTATGATTTTATTAACCATTTCAGGGCTGTACAGCAGTTTGCCACCTGTAATATCCAGGCAATGGAAACGTGACTTGAGCACGCCAAATGTACGCTCCACAATACCACGTGTGTGTCGATGTGCAGCATTTTACTGCCTCTGTGCCTGGGTGGTGGGTTTTCGCATGACTGTCATCATCCTTGGGCAGAGAGCATATCCTTGATCACCTATGACATGTAATGGGGAGATGGGTACATGATTCATTAGGCATACTATGTTGGCAGTGTTGACAGTTTTGTCTATTGTGAAATTATCTCTTTTTTATGGTTTAGATCACTTATTGCTTTTTCAACACGCACAATACGCTCCTCCCTTGAACTGCTTCATTGGCAAGGTGCTACAGAGAACATGGAGCGTATATAGACAGAAGAACACACACTTTGTGTGGGGAACTGAACCCATATACCCTGGCTATTTGGCAGCATCAATGATGACTACATTGCCTCAGTGTTGATCCACCAACCATCCATTTTGCTGGTGTTTGCTGCACGGTTGCATGAGTGTCACTACTAGTGTACAAAATGTGAATGTGACCTGCGCCATAAACACAGACACCAACAGGCAGCCAGGCTCTCCTAACATCTAACCATGGCACTGATCCACACTCCTTGCAGTCAACACAATGAGAATGTTAAAATGACATTAGCCATGCCTGACACAGCTCACATTCAGACATGTATCTCATGCTGATGGCAGACCTGTGACACCACACAGGTCATGCAATTGTATGTCCAGAGATGAAACGAAGGGACAGACCGCAGCCACCTCACCTGCATGGCCCACTAGGGACAGTGAAGGTTTGCACACACTATCAACATTAACACGTGACACAACATATATGTTGTGGCCTGCGTCATCTGTCACTAGCAGAGCATCAAACTGACATGACACTGATCCTCAAAATATTTTACTCTATGTGGATTATTTGACAAGATTAGACTATCCACACACTTCACCACACTAATGCACATGGCCTGGCTCACCTTTGCACTCTTCTTGTAATTTGTAATGGATTACCATTTAACTGATCAATTTCAACACACAAGTAGTGACCGAATACACATCCACTTACTCATTGCGCAATCAAATCACACACTATCACCGGTGTGCCAATGAGAAAAATGTGTAACTGAGTGCGAGAGGAGATGCTACTATCCACCATCAGCGGCAGCACCCACAGCACTGCAGTCAACACCAATGGGGCTAGATGCTTGTTTCATGACACATTTTTCTGCCTAAACATGCACATTTGCCCCACAATGCCCTTCCTAAAATAAGAGTACATTGTTCCAACCTTGGTCACAACAGACCTCTGACTTGCCACACTGATTTTACACGTGTGCATACTTTTGCAATGTTGGGTCACCCTAGTAGGTCAACAGCAACAAAAACAGCAACATAATTATCTTCCTCAACAATGCGACCACACACCGGACTGAGGTACCAGTGAGGATGACTTTGATTTGCTACATAGATGGTCAGGAGCGGGGGGTTACTCTACGCCATGGGTACTCACAAACTATCTGTTTGGGCCCAATTTTCCGGTATGGTTTGTGGCAGAGGGCCGCACCAGTGGGTGCGGGGTTAGTGGGGTAGGGGGCGGGGCTAGAGAGAATGAGAAAATAACCATGAGGTTGAACACAGGCCCCAGCAGTGGACGCCCTCATTCACTGAGACACCAGAACCCACATACACATATCTTTATCTTGCAGTCGCTCTCGCTCACCAGCTCGCTCTCCCTCACTCCCTCCGTCTACCTCCTCCCTCCATCACCCTCCTCCCTCCATCACCCTCCTCCCTCCGTTGCCCTCCTCCCTCCAACTCCCTCCGCCCTCTGTCTCTCCCTCCCTTTGTCGCCCTCCTCCCTCTGTCGTACTCCCTCTGTCTGTCTCCCTCCCTCAATCTCTTTCCCTCTATCTCCCACTGTCACCCTCTGTCACCACCCCACCCCCTGGCACCCTGGGCTGCGACAGCTTCGTTGGCACACACAGAGCCGCACCCCAGTACTTCACAGGGATTTTATGGATCACTTACTTGTTAACCAGGTTTTTATGTTGTATTTCACCTCTTAGCACCTCTGCAGCTCCACTCTGACTATCGCTGGAGTCGGCCAGCACCTATGGAGCAGAGTCTTGCGGAGTCTGCGCTGCTGCGGTGGTGTTTGCTGACACTCAAATTAAGATGAATCATACACAGGTCACATGTCTGCAACGTCAGCGGACCGCGAAGAAAGTCTTGCCAGGCAGCTTGCAGACCGCAGCCCGTACTATGAGTACTCGTGCTCTACGCAGTGGAGCCAGTATATCTCATCCTCGTACACAGTACATTGGTGTTAGATACGGGGGTCTCTAGTTGAGAATGGTATTCACCTTTGTCCAAATTGGGACCCTTATTTCTAAGTCAGGGAAAGGGGATTACACTTCTTAATAACCCCTGCTCACCCCCTGGGTAGCTTGGCACGAGCAAACAGTCTTATCTCAGAGGCAGTGTGTTAAGCATTTGTGAATATACACAGTATTACAATGAAAACACTACAGATGGACACAACACAGGTTTTATAAAAATGGGTATTCTTTATATAGACTTAAGTACAAGACCACAAACAACAAAAATCCTCAATACTACACTTAAGAGTGCTTTAAAGATTGATAAAAGTTACTTAGTTCAAGTTGATGATAAATGTGACAAAGTTCTCAACAAAGTACCTGGATGCGTAACGCAAAGTAAACAAAAGGCTTGCATAAGGGGAGATGCGTTAGTTCCGTGATCCGGGGGAAATGATGCGTCGTGCCTCAATGCTTGCACAGAGTAGGGGATGCATTGTGATCCTTACCGATGCGGAGGTGATGCATAGATTCTCGGCCTGTGGGCTCGTTGCGGTGCGCAAGATGATGCCTTGATGTGATGCGATGATCCGGTTGCGATGCGAGAAGATGGCGCCCTTGATACGACGATGCAATGACGCTGCGATGATGATGCGTAGGCGCCCGGGCAGCCTTGCGACGACTCTGTACTTTGGAGCCCCGACAGGCCCTGCGACACGCTTCTCTGGTGATGCAATGGTGACTCTCTCGATGGCGTCACGCTTCTCCGGTGATGCAACTGCAGGCAGCTTCGATGAACACACGCTCCAAGGGAGATGCGGCGAAGGCTCGTTTCTCCGATGATGCGACGATTTCAGATGCGACAAGCTTCCTCTCAATGCGTCGCGCTTCCAGCTCGGAGCGACGCACAAATGTCTGGTGGTGAGAATTCCCAGCAAGAAAATTCAGAGGGGAGCTGGAGATGAAGTCTTTTGTCCCTGAGACTGCAACAGGAGGCAAGCACAGTTCAACCCTTGGAGAATATTCTGTAGATGATGAAAACCCTTAACAAGTTTCTTCTACTTTCCTTGGCAATGAAGCAACCACTGCAGGGCAAACCCAACAAACAGCACACTGGCAGAGGGGCAGTTAATTTCCTGCAGCTTCTTTGGTTCTTCTCCTTGGCAAAAGGTTTCTTGATCCAGAAGTGATCTAATTTCTTGGGATCAGGTTCCCAATATTTATACCCCAAAATCCTTTGTTCTCTGAAGGCAGAGTGGCCTCTGCTTAGTCCAAACCAGTTCCTGAGCACTTTGTTTACATGACTCTCTCCTTCCTGGAACTCCAGGACAGAAAAATCAGCCGCCCCACAGATGGTGGAGCAAGCACAGGGGGGGAAGGCACAGCTCTGGAGCACTTTGTTGACAAGATTCCTTCTCTCCTTTCACAGTGCAGGGCAGAGACATCAGACAAGCTACAGGAGGTGGAGCCAGCATTGTAGAGGGAAGGCCCAGCCCTATTCGGGTCCCAGGTGCAACTCCTCCCTACCATCTAAATGCAGATCTCTCTATTCACCACTGGGCTACCCCAGCCTGTCTCGTGGAATCCCCCAGCCCTGTCACTCACAAACCCAGACACGGAATACACAACCTAGCAGAGGCAGGCCTGGACAGTTAGGCAAAGAAATACCTACTTTCTAAAAGTGGTATTTTCAAACACAGAATATTAAAACCCACTTTACTAAAAGATGTATTTTATTATTCTGAGTTCAGCATAATAAATTCGAATTTCTACCATGTTTCCTGAGTCAGTTAGGATTATAAGAATGTAATAATCTAACTGCCCATTCTAGCCTATGGAGAACAGGTAGCCTTGCAATAGTGAAAAACGAAAATGGCAGTAGTTCACTATTACAAAATGCTACACACATCAGAGTATGTCCTACCTTATACCTACACCCTGCCCTTGGGCCTGCCATAGGAGTGTCTAATATGAAGCAAGGGAAGATTTAGGGACTGGCAAATGGGTGCACTTGCCAAGTCGACATGACAGTACTAGACTGCACACAGGCCTTGCAATGGCAGGCCTGAGACACACTTTACAAGCTGCGTCTCTGGGTGGCACAACCAGTGCTGCAAGCCCACCAGCAGTATATGGTTTACAAGCCCTCGGCACACATGGTACACTGTTCTAGGGGCAGACAGGTAAATCAAAAAACCCAATCATGGAATCACCAATTAGTACATCAATTTAACATAGGGAACACTTGCACTGTGGCAATGAATAGCAGTGGCGCAGTGCCCAAAGTATATAACCAGCAAAACATATCAAAACAGAGGAGGCAATCTGTCAAAAATGGAAGGGAGACTCACACCAATGATGCCAGGTCTAACAATTGGAATGTGGCACAATGTGATGTGCCCATGCATTGTGTGCCCCCCATCAGTCCCTAGGGTACATATTTACATCCTCCCTCTTGATGTGTCTACATGATTGTGTTTTTTGGGCATGTGGTGTGTTCAGTTGGTACTTACCGACAAGCCATGAATTTCCATATGTTCCATCCTGGAAGCACTGGTTTATGATGCAGTGTCGGAAGATGAATGCATCATGCACACTCCCTGGGAATTTTGCAATGACATTTGTGAACAGTCCGCGGTGGTCCACTATTGCCTGCACATTCATTGAATAGGTGTGCTTCCTGTTGCAGTATATGTGTGCGCTGTCCGCAGGGGGCACAAATGATACATGTGTGCAATCAATTGCAACCATCACCTGCGGTAATTCAGCAATGGCATGGAATCCTTGCTTGATGGCAATCTGCTCCTGCACAGTGTTGGGGAACTGAAGGTGCTGGGAAATCAGGCTGAGAATGGCATCCAAGACAGTGGGGAGGAAGGTTGAGAAGGGTGCCTGTGATACTCCACCGACTCTGGCTGTTGTTAGTTGGAATGTCCCAGAGGCCAAAAAGTGCAGCACAGCAAGCAGTTTTGTCTGCAGAGGGATGTTGGTTCTCCACTGTGTTGGTGGCGTCAACCTGTGGACAATCAGGGTCAGGATATGCTGGAAGTTTGTCCTTTTCAGCCTGTAGTGGGATATGACTTTCTCTGGCCTTAAGTCTGCGAGGGAGACATGTCTGTGCAGTACCCGCTGTCTTCTTTGTTGCTGCATCGGTGGTGGTGGTCCGGGGGGGTGGCATTGGCGGTGATTGTTGTTGTTGCCTTGGTGGAACTCCAATCTGCATGATGACTACCTCCATGGCTTCTGTGGCTGTTCTGAGGGAGCTCTGGCCTTGTCTCCCTTATATACACCCACTCATCTCCAGTGTAAGTCAGATTTTTATCAGGTGTTAGAAACTGGAGATAACAGGTGTTAGTGTGACTTTTTTTGTAGCTAAGCGGGTTAGCGATAGCATTGATAATAGTGAGAAGCTGCGTTAGCGACTTTTTTTGTGTACTTTTAGTTAGGAACGTCTACTTAAAATGTGATGATTTTCCAGTTGCTATCACTGGAAAAATAACGCTAAAGGGGGTTAGCGACGCCTTGTTAATAGGGCGAAAAAATTATCGCTGCTTTATCGCCAAAAAATGTCGCTTACCTGGCGATAAGTCCCTTGATGATATGCCCTTAGTTTCGCTGCACCATCAGGAATAACACCCGTGTTTGGAAACATAATATAATCTCAAGGTCTTAAAAAAGATGCCACTTTTGAACCCTAATCTAAGTTAAAGTAAAAAAATATCAATGATCGAACATACATGTTTCTCCAAGGGATATGGAGCAGAACATTAGCACTCAAAGATTGTCATTTTAATCGCATAGTGCCCCATTTGCAGTCAACCCTTCTTAAAAAGAGACATGCTCTTTTACTCATCCCGCTAAAAACTCGCAAACAGAACACCGCAACCAATTCATTTGCTGGAAACGCACCAAAAATCTGGAACTCCATCCCCCCACACAACAGAACAAGCCCCTCATTTCCTAAATTCAAGGCATTACTCAAAGCTCTCTTCCTCGACTGCTCTCGAACGAACCTGTAAGAGCCAAGGAAGTTCCTAGCCAACGCCCCTCCTAACCTTTATCTGGGACCAACTACACTGACTCAGACTAATAAAACTTTATGCGTACAAACTAACCCAACAATGACTACGTTAAGATGATAGCCAGGCTATCCTGCTCCCTACTGAAAAGTCGTAGTAATAACAGACTTACAAGAACATAGGTTTAGAAGGAGGTTTAATAATAAACACCTCATCCATCAGCTCATGAGTGCAACTGACAGATCAGAACACCAAACGAGCAACATTCCAGAATCTCATGAGACTGCATGAGCAATAAGAGTTGTGTGAACACCACACATCTCCCTTCTACTAACAAAATAAATGATAAAATATGATGTAACATAATAAAAGAAAGTAAGGTATAATACATACAGATTTATATAGAATGCAGAAACACAAAAACAGATCTGAGTAAGATTATGCTACATAATCTGGGTACATGAGTCTTACGAATACTACGTCTCGGAAAAGATTAATCAGCAACACGGTTCAAATTTCAAATTTTTCCATTTTCTAATTTCACAGAATTTTTAAAACATTTCATGACACGCATAGTAGTAGTGTATTTAGACCAAGATAAAACCCCTACAGGAGCTTTTACACGTACCATATCACCTACCTTAACAATAATTTCTTTAACTTTTTTTCTTTCATCATAACTTATTTTATTTTTTAACTGCATTCTTTCTTCTCTTTGTCTCCATGTGCCAACACTGTTATATTTTATTCCTTTTCCCCAAAACATCCAAGCAGGACATAACTTAGTATTAGGAGCTCTGCCTTTAAATAACTCAAAAGGTGATTTACGTGTGGATGTGTGAGGAGAGAACCGATGAGCCAAAATGCATTTTTGTAATTCTTGCTTCCAATCAAGAGAGTTTACCTTTGAGAGTTGAATATTCTCTTTTATCACCCTGTTAAATCTTTCAACAGTTCCATTTGTTTCCGGATGATAAACTGAACACTTTTTGTGTACTATACCACAGTATGTTAGAAATTCAGACATGGTACCAGAACAGAATTGAGGGCCATTGTCAGACAACAAAGATATCGGAAAACCTTCTCTTTTAAAAATATCTTTTAAGAAAGAAATAACACACAACGAAGAAATATCAGAAACAGAAGATACGTCAACCCATCTCGAGTACAAATCATCTAAAACAATGAGATAAGGAGTCCGATGTTTACCACTAAGGGGAACCACAATGTCAATTGCAATTTCTTCCCAAGGACCATTTGGTAAACTCCTACACACCATGGGTGTAGTACGTGTAGTCAACATTTTATCACTCAACCTACATTGCAAACATTCTCTTACCTCACGTTCTATTTCAAGATCCATTGCGGGCCACCAAAATGATGATCTAAGTCTTTCCTTTGTCTTCACAATTCTTAAATGTCCCTGGTGAGCTTCCTCTATTAATCTTTTTCTTAAAGAAGAGGGAGGAACTAACTTTGTACCTCTTATCAAAATGTCATTATCAACAGATAAGTCATCTGCAATCAAATGCCAAACATTAGACAATGAGCTATCAAAAGAAGATTTTAATTTAATCATACTCATGACTTTTAGAATTTCATCATCTTTCTTGATTCCATCTTTCCATTCAACATCTTGTATAACACCTGCAGTGAATTCACATACACTAACATCAACCTCCAAATTTTCTTCTTCTAAAATTTCATTATCAACATCACAGACTAAACGAGACAGACAATCAGCTGTCATGTTGTCAACACCACGAAGATGTTCCACAGAAAAACTAAAATCTTGTAATCCAATTACCCACCTCCTTATACGAGATGAAATAAATTCTAAACCTTTTTTAGTAAATAAATCTTTTAAAGGTTTATGATCTGAACAAACTTTGAAACATAAACCCCACAAAAAATTCCTAAATTTATTGAGTGCCCAGTAAATTGACAACGCTTCTTTTTCAATCACTGAGTAATTGACTTCTGCACCTCACAAACTCCTAGATGCACATGCAATCAATTTTTCTTTGCCACCACTATATTGCTTCATAATTGCACCCAATCCTTTTCCACTTGCGTCAGTTATAACAATGGTTTCATCACTAGGAAGAAAAGCTTGTAAATTACGTGCATTTACAAGATCTTGTTTAATTTCTTCAAATTCTTTCTGGCATTCACTTGTCCAAATAAATTTTCAGGCCATCCCGAAGCACACCCAAGGACCCTTCACCTGCCGGAACTGCAGTTTCACCAGCATCCAGCCTGCCAAACCATCAACCAGAGAACCCAACCTCCTCTGTTGCATCCTCCTCAGCACCCGCTCCCCTTGCAAGCACACCATCGAACTTTGGGACCTCCTAGACTCTACCGCTCCGATGTCGCCTTCCTGACGGAGACTTGGCTGAACGCCACCTCAGCGCCAGACATCGCCATAGCCATCCCACAGGGCTACAAGATCTCCCGCAGAGACCGCACCAACGGAGTTGGAGGGGGGATCGCCATCGTCCACAAAGACGCCCTCAGAGTCTCGATCAACACCGACAAAACCCTCACCACCACCGAGCACATGCACTTCCAGATCCATACCGACCCCAACGCGACCCTCAGAGGAACACTTGTCTACAGACCACCCGGACCCCGAACACAATTCAGCGACACCATCGCCGACGAGTGAGCACCCACGCCCTCGCCTCCATGGACGACATCCTCCTCGGGGACCTGAACTTCCACCTCGAGAACAATGACGACGCCAACTCCACCACCCTGATCGCCAACCTCTCCAACCTCGGACTCAAACAGCTCGTGACGACATCCACCCATGCCGCTGGACACACGCTTGACCCCATCTTCTACGCAAGCCCCCACGTCTCCTTCAACCACACCACCGAACCCCACTAGACTGACCACACATGCATCCACTTCACCTTCAGGAAACCCACCACACACCACTGCACCGAACAGTTGCCACGCTGCTGCTGGGGCAAGGTCACCAAGGACCAACTGACCACCACACTCGCCCTGAGACCACCCGCCGACCCCATCGACCCCGACACCGCCGCTACCTACCTCAAACAGTGGATTAACGACTGCGCCAACACCCTCGCCCCTCTCAAGACCTCCACCACCAACCACACCAACAAGAAAGCCGCCTGGTTCACCGAGGACCTCCGAACTTCCAAGCACACCTCTCGGAAACTGGAGAAGAAATGGCTCTGCCACCGAACATCAGAAAGCCACACAGCCCACAAGAACATCACCCGCAGGCACCACCAACTCAACAGGACCGCCAAGAGGACTGCCTTCAAGGACCGCCTAGACAACAACGCACACAATACCAAAGAGCTCTTAAGCATCGTAAAATAACTCTCCAACCCCAGCTCCAACACCAACGTCATTCCACCATCACAAGACCTGTGCAACTCACTGGCCACCTTCTTCCACCGCAAAATCACCGACATCTATGACAGCTACAACTCCGACACCCCCGCATCCACCGCCGAGACCACCCCCCCTCGACCTCCACCCACACCAGTCGCCTGACCACCTGGACCAGCGTCAGCGACAAAGACACCATCAAAACCATGAACTCCATCCACTCCGGATCCCTATCCGACAGTTGCCCTCACCACGTGTTCAACAAAGCCAGCTCAGCCATCACGCCACACCTCCGGAAAACAATCAACATCTCCTTCGAGACAGCAACCTTCCCGGAAAGCTGGAAGCACGCCGAGATCAATGCTCTACTAAAGAAACCCAAGGCAGACCCCAAGGACCTCAAGAACCTCCGGCCCATCTCCCTGCTTCCGTTCCCGGCAAAAGTCACAGAGAAGATTATCAACAAACAGCTAACCCGCTACCTCGAAGACAACACCATCCTGGACCCTTCCCAATCAGGCATTCGCAGCAACTACAGCACCGAGACCGCCCTCATCGCCGCCACCGACGACATCAGGATCCTGATGGACAAAGGAGAAACAGTCGCCCTCCTCCTCCTGGACCTATCAGCAGCCTACGACAAGGTCTGCCACCGCATGCTATCAGCACGACTCCATTTTGCCAGAATCCAAGAAAAGGCCCCAGCCTGGACCACATCCTTCCTCTCCGGCAGAACCCAGAGCGTCCGCCTCCCACCCTTCCGCTCTAAAACCACCAAGATCATCTGGGCATCCCACAGGGATCCTCCATCAGCCCAACGCTGTTCAATATCTACATGGCACCCCTCGCCCACGTCACACGACAACATAACCTCAACATCATCTCCTACGCCGATGACACCCAGCTGATCATATCCCTCACCAAAGACCCCCACACCGCCAAAGCCAACCTCCACAGAGGAATGAAGGACATCGCCGAATGGATGAAGGACAGCAGGCTGAAGCTAAACTTGCGCTGTACAGCATCTACTTGTGTGTTTTTAAGTGTGTCTGTCTACCCTTGTCCACCACTACAGGTGTCATATTGAAAGACACCGTGGAATGAACAAAAGGATACACCCCTACAAGCCCTGATGAAGTTGCGCTATTTAACAGCAACGAAACATGTTGGCAATCAGTTAGTAGGTTGGTTAAAATACAAACCAATTTTAATTTGAGAAGCTCGCAGCCCAGAATAAAGGTTACAGTGGCTCAGTGAACTTCCCAATTTTATTTGTGAGAATCACTTTGTGTTTTGTTTTCTCACGAGGGGTGTGTGTGTGGATGTGTGCACATATGGGAATTACAATTTTTGTTCCTGTGGAGTAAATTGGCATGTAGAGTACATGTTTTGTTCCTTTTCTTTCTTCTTCATTTCACGAGTGAGAGAGAGTTACCGATGATGATAAGTGAGTAGACTGGTAAATCATCAGCCAGAAACCCCTTGTGGCGGTTCTTCCGTGAGGTTCTCTCTCTCGCTCCTCACATTTTTCTCACTGTATGAAATGTGGGGTTTGGTAGTGGCGATTGACAGACAATGCGTGAGTTTTTATAAAATAAGCCACAGTGACAATTTTGGGATAAATTAAGTCCTTAGAAAAGGGAAACAAGGAGAATTGCTGTTCCCAGTAAGTCACTTACATAGGTGGTGAGTCCAGTGGAAGGAGCCTCTTGTTGTTAAAATAGGCTTTGAGTGGGGGGCAGTCTCCTTCCGTTTTTCCCCCTGTGCTCCTAGTGAAGTGAAGCTAAACTCAGACAAGACGGAGGTACTCATCTTCATGTCCACCCCATCAGCCTGGGATGACTCCTGGTGGCCCACATCGCTAGGCATAGCCCCGGAACCCACCGACCACGCACGCAACCTGGGGGTAATCTTCGACTCCGTCCTCGCCATGACAAAGCAAGTCAACGCCGTCTCCGCGTCCTGCTTCAACACCCTCCAAATGCTCCTCAGGATCTTCAAATGGATCCCCTCTGACACAAGAAAAACCGTCACCCAGGCCCTCGTCACCAGCAGACTCGACTACGGGAACGCCCTCTACTCAGGATCAACAACCAAGCTCCTGAGACGACTTCAACTAATCCAGAACGCCTCGGCACGACTGATCCTCGGCATCCCCAGATGCAGCCACATCACACAACACCTGAGAGGCCTGCACTGGCTCCAGTCATTAAGAGGATCACCTTCAAACTCCTCATCCACGCACACAAAACCCTTCACAATACCAGACCAGCATACCTCAATGACCGACTCAGCTTCTACACCCCCACCTGCTGCCTCCGCTCTGCCAACCTCGCCTCGCCTCAGTTCCTCCTATCCAGAAAACGATCGCCGGGGGAAGATCCTTCTCCGACCTCGCCGCCAAGACATGGAACACTCTCCCTGCCAATCTACGACAGACCCAGGACCTGCTGGCCTTCAGGAGACTCCTCAAGACCTGGCTCTTCGACCAGTAGCAGCTCCCCCCCCAGCGCCTTGAGACCCTCACGGGTATGTAGTGCGCTTTATAAATGCATTGATTGATTGATTGATTTTTAAAAATGTTTTGCATTATTTACAATTCCATTTATGACCAGGCTTCAGTCTTTGTCACAAGCAGAATTAAGAGATCTGTTCCTACTCAAGCTCTCAGATCCTCCTTTGCCAGCCAGTTGAGGAATCCTCTGTACAGTGACAGAGAGCAGGGTTCAGGAGCTTCTCTGTCCTGGCTCGCATCTGATGGAACTCCCTCTTTTTCTCAGTCAGGCTTGAATCTAACTACTTTCAGGAAAGTTGTGAAGGCCTGGGTGTGTAAGCAACACTTTTCAATAGCCTGAGCCCTCTCTTCTTTCCTGCCTGGGTGTCAGAGCACCAAGAAACTCTCTGGGGTTTTTCTAACATAACATAACATAATATAACAAAACCAAACCAAGAGTGGAGTCTTTCTCAGTCACAGTAGTTTCCGATTGCAGTAAATACCATAAACTCAGGATTCCAACCCCAAGTAAACAGTAGTTTTCAAAGGGGTCAGGAAACAGTGATCCTGTCATAATCACGCTCTAAATTGTGTATTCACTGACTAAACTAGCTCTGGAAGAATGATTAGTTTTCAGGTTACAACAATCAAGGTTTTTAAAATGTTGCTGCTCTTGACAGGTGCCCCCCTTGCCTAGGGGAGGGGCTCCCTTAGTAGCACCACGGGGCAGAGCCTCCTCCGGGACCCCTGGACTAGAAAGGGAGTTGGCTGGGGTGTCGACATTGGGAGGTCATAGAAACGAAACTCAGAAGAAATGAAACTTAGCAGGACTATTTAAGGTTGTGCTATGGGGGTTCATTCTCTTTGTCCCCTCGGTCTACAGCCTGGATACAGGAGAGTCGTCGACCACCCACCCACCCCGCAGAAGAGCAAGGCATCGCAGAGCGCTTACAGTTAACAACAAAGAGGGATGCACAACAATGGAGGTGCAGCCTTTCCATGGACCCCAGGAGGGGGTAGATTCCACGTGTGCAGTGGGTCGGCGGGGAGGAGGGACTGACCTGCCGGTAGTCCTAGGCTCTACTGCCCTAATCCACAATGTATGGACTGAGATGAATATTGGGGAAGCTGCCTGTGTGCAGGTACCCCGGTTGGCCAGTGCTTTATGCGGTGCCCTGGATGTCAAGTAGTGCAACTGTTGGCTGTAGCACGTTGGGGCCTGTCAGCACAATGTGCGCAGCAGAGTGGGACATTGGTTGCTGAGACGGCCAAGTTCTAGTGTAAGGCAGGGTTAAAAAGTGAAAGTGTACAGTTCAAATGTACGGCCAAGTTGTTCTTGTGTAAGGCCGAGTTTTAAGTTAAAATGTAGTTTCGTACAGTATTTCCTTACTGCTCTTAACAGGTTGATGCAGATAAAGTGTGATGCTGTGAATAATTCTTATATTGCCAAGAAGGATACTTTCCTTGGGGATGGTATGTGGTTGATTCCTTGGATTGATGTGAATAAAAAGCTACGCCGTGGACAACATACCTTGACTCTGAGAGTTCTTGGGCGTAGTGGGGGTAGGTGACGGTATTCGGGGAGGAGGAAATGTCACGTTGTGCACTATGCTATCTATACAATATAACTAACAGATATTGCTTTCCTATCTGTAAGCAGTTGGTAGAATTATAATTAACTGGTGATGGAGCAAGGAATCGAATAAAAGAGACTTGCTCGTATGCAATCCTCTCATATAATCCCATAACCAAGTATTAATAATGTGTGTAACACTAATTTTGCACAACATTCCATATATTTCTAAAAAAGGGGAAGCTTGCCTATGTGTTTTACTAATAAGTAACCTGAGTGTGATTAAAGATGGCTGCTAACGCGGGAAAATGTACTGCCCATGCCTCAGTACATGACGTCTTAACGCTTTGAGTGAAAGTTCCGCTTCTGCGCAATATCATCTAATATGCCGCATGGGAACTCACGTGCTAAGCATCTGCTTTGCTGAAACTAAACCGTGTCATATACTAAGTGCCAATGCATAAATAGTCTTTATGAGTAAATGGGATTATAGTAGAGATAGGTGATATACAGTGAAATCATTTTATTCTGAATGTAATACTTTGTCTTTTGACCTCTCTATTAGTTCATATTTGGGACTTTGAAAGATGCTAAAGTCTGACACCCACGTGGGTTTGCCCGCATGTGCAAGAGAGACAACTCCAAAGCAGTGAGCTCAAGTCTTGGGACTTGTCCAAGAGCATTCTCCACACTTGTCCTGGGAACCAGCTGGACATCCTGAAGATTCAATGGATAACTGTGAAATTGTATACATTGTTGTCGATAAAGTTTACACATATGAGTGGGAAATAAAGCTTGGGAGAACAAATTAATGGATGCGAACTTAAACAATTGAACATAAGAAAAGTATTAAACTTTGCATGGTGTGATAGATCATCACCTTAGCTCATCCAATCAGAAATAGGAGTTTCATATGGTAAAAACATTTGGGGGTGGTACATGCCATTAAGAAAGTATAATTGGGTTAGTTAGTTAGATTAGTTAGAGGAGTCGCAGCCAGAACACTGAGAGACCGAGTTGCTGTCTGAATGCTGATCGAATACCTGAATAAGCAGGCTTAGAATTTTCAAAGCAAATTAGAAGTTGAAGAAGAGCTCAGAAGAATCGAGGAGGTAATAGAATTAGAAGAAGATCGCGGAAGAACCAAGGAGGAAGTTAGTATCAGAGAGGGGTGAGACGCAGGCGTCAAATCCAGAAGAGGTAATCTGTCCTGTCCTATCCTGTCCCGTAGTACCTGTCACCTGAACTTTCTAAAGGGGCCATTAACTCTTGGCCAGAGGGGTCTGATTTTCACACCATCCTACGTAAATATAATTTTGTGTATTGTGTCAATGTGCTTTCT
The DNA here is from genome assembly GCF_964261635.1 of Lissotriton helveticus. NCBI lineage: Eukaryota > Metazoa > Chordata > Amphibia > Caudata > Salamandridae > Lissotriton > Lissotriton helveticus. The sequence goes on from NC_136063.1 coordinate 1,774,350,738, forward strand.
CTCTCTATCCTCTTTCCTGCTGTACTTGTTGTTGTGAAATCGTATTAATTTAGATAAAATCGATCTTACTTCCTCCGAAAGATGGAGTTAACACTGTAATTTGCTTTGCTCTTATGAATTATTAGGATAAACATTTAATACTTTCCTGAGTCTGTGGTTATTCAATGAGATAAACAGGTAAATTAACCTATGTCATAATCATCAAATCCTAATCAACTAAAATAGATCCATTAGTTATAGAAAGGGCTTCAGTTCAGTAATAGATTAAAGAATTTATAAGTAAAAGAACCTACAATTTTAGCCTTATAAATTGATCCCCAGCAGTGTTCACTAGCCTATATGAGTCAGTGTGTTCATGGGCCCAGATGAGTATATAGTGATAGATGCCCGCACGTTGGTAACCCGCAGGATCAGTTTGCTGGTAGCAGAAGTATGGTTTTTATTGATTAGTTCGCTGATTATTGGTTATCAATTTATGTTTCAACAAGCCCGTTCGTATATTGTTTCATGTTGTCTGGAATTTCCCAGGTGGTATATGGAAGCCACACTGCAGTGAGGTTATTTGTCTGTTTTAGTAATTGAAGTTCTGTGAAAAAGTGAGAGTGATAGTTAGCTAAGAGTTCGCTGGTGAAACTTTAGGAGTTATATCAACCAGAAAGGGTAACACTAAAGGAGTAGCATGTTCTTCGGAGCTTGTGCGAAGCGTAAACAGAAGGTTTTACTCGCAGTGTATGAAGAGTAAGCAGAAAGTTTTACTCGTAGTAAAATAAATCAACCATTCTTTGAGCTTTATAAAACAGACAGAGTAGCGAATGTTTCTATGTTGTAATTAATGAAGATGTTGGTAAAGGTTAAAGGAAAAATACGTTTTCATATTACCTTGTGAAGGGAGGGTCAGCTACCAGAGTTACGCTTACGTCACAGAGTGCCGCACTGGGACTGGTTGAAACAGCAGGTGTGATTTTTGGAAGCTTTTGTAAAGGAGTGGTCAGTAGTGAGGAGTGATACTGACGTCACAATAGAGCTGCACTAGTATTGGTTAAACTAATTTTGTGAAATTAAGCTTGATTGGATAATAGAATAAAAGCTGTAATAGGACTAATTGGTTAGCAAAATAGAAGTGACAATAGTAATAGACAGTGGAGTTTGTATGTGAAAATAAGATCCAACATTAATAGGGAATCGCCCAGACAGAAGATATTTAGGTTTTGCAAGACAAGAATATATAAGAGGACCTTCACATAATATATACAGAGAGAAAAGAAAAATGTCACTTATGCAGAAAATAAAAAATTATTTCAAGAAAGATAAATCCATTAAGACTAGAGAAGGAATTTGTATCCCACCACCAAAGACTCCTGCCTCATTTATGATGATGGAAAGGGGGTATCATACCTGTGCATGGTTAGAAAATTGGATTGACTATACAAAAGATGATGGAATACTAGCTTTTCCAGAAAATGGTACGTTTAATGGGAGAATTCTTCAAAATTTAAGGACAAGAATTAATGAATTAGAGCCCAGACCCAGATTGACACAGTATGAAGCTTTGGAAGAATGGGAAATGGAGGCATTTGACTGAGACAGATCTTGAAGTACTAGGGGTTATAGAGGTCACAGAAGGACTGTGTCCTGTATAAATGTTAGAGGAACAGTTGAGAGACAAGTGTTCAAGAAAAACTAAACATTTAACAATCACAGGTTGTGGAGAATCAGAAGATGTGTTTATGGAAGATATCCTAACAAAGAATCCTTCACCATATCAGAAGGGACCCAGTAGGACAACTCCAAGTGCCCCTGCTTTAGAAACCCCATTTGTTGCTCAGATTATGCATGACTCATTAAATGAAAGGATACTCCAGGAAAAAGAAAGAGAAACAATAAACAAAAATAGAGAATAATTAATAGAGAAAATAACACAATTAAGTGCACACCCTGAAACTTTGACTATACCAGTGACTATAGGTCATGTTGTACCATTGTATGGGAACTTGTCCAAAACCACCACTCATGGCCACTCCTATAATAGAACCTAGAATAGAGAACATAATAATTGAAGATCAAACTAGTGAATGTGAATCAGTAATATCACTAATGGATTTGCCAATAAGAGAACAAATAAATGAAACTCCAAGAAGAGTTACACCTAGTTGTTCAAAAGAAATATGGTTAGAAACCTCCACAGAAACTAGAAGAGCAACAATAGTGTCACCAGAAGAATTAAAAAGGTGGGCAGAGGCAATAGGCAAACCAAATCCACAGCCCAAGATTTTGGACATTTATAAATTAAAAAGAGAATTGGGAGAGATGATAGCTGGAAATGTGGGAATAGAAAGGCTGAATACGTACAGTGAAGAAGAATTGTTGTTCATATGTAGGAGCATAACTAGAAATGTAAAAATATTTAATGAAAAAATTACAGAACTTGCTTCTGAAATGGGAATTTAAATAGGAACATCAAACGTATTGCAAAAACCTTACAGAGCAGACTTTACCGACAAAGATTTGAAAAATATGAATGTGTCTGGAAGAAAATTACAGATTAAGGAATTAATGACAATATTACATAAATTAGAGAATTAGACAGGTGGAAAACAAGGTGGACAAAGAAAAAGGAGGAAGGACAGTCTAAAAGGAGCCACATCAGAATATTTATTAAGAGTACCTAAAAAGACAAAAAGATTATGCCAGTGAGAGAGGTACCAGGAGGAGGATATGTACATGTTCCATGGACCCGACAAGATATTTTATCTTTTACAAATGATTTTACAACATTGCAAGAAAAGCCAGTTGAATTGTATAGACAGGTTGAAAGGTTTGTGAAAGTTTCTAAAGTTTTGTTGAAGGTTTTGGATGGTCTGTTTGACATAGTAGTACCGGCTGATTTATGGACAGAATATAAAATCACAGTTGATTGGCCTTGCGATGAGCACCCAAGTGATGAAAAAACAGGAGCATCCTCAGGGGAAGTAATGCAGAAATATCACCAAGTGATCACTTTCTTGAAAGGAAACATTCTTCCAAAGGAGACAGATTGGATGAAAATAGATAGAACAACACAAGAAATAAATGAGACTGTACATGCTTATTATGAACGTCTGCTACATGTGTTCAAGCAGAATAGTGGATTTGAGATTATTGGTGACAGAGGTATGGGGCATTTTGTGTATCGGTTTGTATTTGGACTGAGACATGATATTTGTCAGTTGTTTCAAAACCATACGTTATGTTGGCACAGAAAGCCAATAGATGAAGTTTTAAATTATGGAAAATACTGCAGAGATGAGATCGAAAATAGACGCAAAAAGTTAGAAGAAAAAGCAATGTGGGCACAAGTAAAATTGGCAGTACAGCAAGAACTTAAATTAAATAATCAGAATAATGATCAAACTAGAGGATCTGGACAGAATTAAAATAGTGGGGGAAACCAAAAGGGAAAATGAGCAGAGAGGAAGCAAAGAAGAAATGTCCTTGTCATCGGTGCGGAAAATTGGGGCATTGGAAAAACAAGTGTAAAAATATTGAAAATGATAATGGCACAAATCAAACTTTAAATTCACAGACGCAGAATGAGGTGATATTGAGTCAACCACAACTGGTTGTTAATCAACAGAGTCAGTTTCCACCTGCCTCTATGCCAAATTTTGTGAACAGAGCAAAGTACAGTGTGGACGCCGGATTTCCAGGAGAAAGTGGGAAGATAAATTCTGTAACTTCCCAATTTCTTTTGCAGAACAGTTACTTTTCTGAAGAAGAACAATGACGGTGACCCAGGGGGGAGGAAGAGGAGTGCCTACTTGGTGCATCCTTACCGGTAGATCAGTCAGGTCCATATATTGATGGAAAGGTAGAAGGAAAATACATTACCTTTTTGTTGGATACTGGTGCTACCCGTTCTACTGTGAAAACAGCAGACATCCCAAACCTACCCCTCTCATGTGAAGCAATCCAGGTAGTAGGTGTTTAGAAAAAACTGATCAGAACTCCAATCACAGAACCCATGGAGGTATGCATTGGCAATTTTAGGGAAATGCACAAATTTGAGGTGTGTGAGTCCAGCCATGTAAACTTGTTAGGAAGAGACTTACTATGCAAGATGAACTGTACCATTTATTATACACCGGATGGTGTTGCAATTCAGACTCCTGATGAAGATGGTATTTACAAAATAATGTTAGCAAAGCAAGGTACTGAGGTAGATGAGATGTATTCAATGATGATTAAGGATGACTTACCTGATGAATTAAAATTGACAGTAAATCCGGAAGTGTGGGATTTCACTGGAAAAGAAGTAGGGTTAATGGCAAATGTAGATCCAGTAAAAGTGACTGTGAAAGAAGATGCTGTATACCCAAGCTTGAGACAATAAAAATGAGCCCAGAAATCAAAGCAGGTGTCATAGCAGAAGTAGAACGAATGATTCAACAAGGCATTTTAAAAGAAATAATGAGCATTCCTTGTAATTTTCCTATATTTTGGCATTGAGAAATCTAACGGGAAATATCGGATAGTGCAGGATCTGCAGATAATAAAAAAATAGTGGTGCCTTGTTGTCCTGTAGTGCCTAACCCAGCAGTAATCATGTATCAATTATTATGGAATGCAGGATGGTTTACAGTAATTGATTTGTGTCATGCATTTTTCTCTATCCCGTTACACCCAGATAGCCAGTATCTCTTTTCGTTCAAATTTGAAAATCGTATCTATCTGTGGAATCGAGTTCCTCAAGGATACATAGAAAGCCCTTCAATTTTTAATCAGATTCTGAAAAAATGTTTAGAAACACTAGTGATGTCTTGAAATTAAATTTTAGTCCAATATATTGATGACTTACTTGTTGTATCAAAGTCGCAAGAAGATTGTGTCCTTGATTATATTGCTTTGTTAAATCATTTGCTGACGGAGGACACAAGGTGTCACCAGAAAAAAAGCAATTTTGTCAAACCAGAATTAAATATTTGGGACATCAATTAGAAAGAAGAGTGAGGAGAGTGACACCAGAAAGAATAAAAATAATAAAACAGATACAGTTACCAGAGACCCAGCAAGAACTCAGAACGTTTCTTGGTGTAGTAGGGTATTGTAGGCAATGGATTGTAGGATTTTCTTTACTGGTCACATCACTAATACAAAAGACAAGAAAACAAGCAAAATACTCTATAGAATGGGATGATTAAAGCATTGAGGCTTTTGTGAAATTAAGAAATTGTCGGTGCGAAGCCCCGGCTCTCGTTATGCCAGACTATATAAAAGAATTTGCATTATTTTGTTGTGAATTAGATAATTGTGCTTTAGCAGTACTAACTCAGCAACATGGTTTGATGCAAAGTTCAGTGGCATATTTTTCTGCTACTTTGGACCCTGTAGCATCAGCTTTACCTGGTTGTTTGAAAGCAGTGGCTGCTGCTTGTACAATCTGGAACAGAGTGAATCTGTTGTGATGGGACATCCAATAAAAGTCTATGTACCTCATTCAGTGGAAAGTCTGTTAACTAGGACAAGAACTCATTTCTTGACTCCAAGTAGAATGACCAAATATGAAAGGATTATTTTAGGAGCAGAAAATGTGACAGTAATCAGGTGTACCATCCTAAACCCAGCTACACTATTACCTGATGTGCATGGAGAAAAAGTGAGGGATGACGTTGAACATGATTGCCTAGATGTTACTGAATATTGTACCAAACCTCGCCCAGACATACAGGGAGAGCCCCTGAAAGAATGTGAAAATTAGCTATTTTTAGACGGCTCGTGCATGAGGCATGAGGAAGGAGGGTTAAGGGCTGTCTGTACATTGACTGGAATAGTCAAAGCATCCTATTTACCAGGAGTCAAGTCTGCACAAATAGCTGAATTGATTGCTTTAATTAAAGCCTGCCAAATTGGGAAGAATTGGAGAGTAACCATTTACACTGATAGCCAGTATCGTTACGGGGTTGTGCATGACTTTAGCCAACTTTGGATGCAATGGGCGTTTCATGACTTCTTCAGGAACCCCTATTAAAAGTAGAACATATGTTAAAGAGCTTTTGGAAGCAATACCATTGCCGAAAGAAGTGGCTGCGGTCAAATGAGCTGCACATCAGCCTGGAAATGACTATGTGACTGCTGGCAATTGCTATGCTGACCAAGTTGCCCAGTTCTGAGCCAAAACCAAAATGGCAGTAAACAAGAAAATTGAAACAACTGGAACCAGATGCCAACTTATGCGTATCTCAGCCATAGAAACATGGGATAAAGTAAGATCAGGATGAGGTAGAAGTAAGTGAAAAGGAAGGTTGGATAAAAAAAGGATGTCAAAGGAGAGACACAGATTATCTCTCGATTTATCCAGATGGCAGACCGGTTACGCCAGACTGTTTACTCTCACAATTGGCCAGAATGGACCACAGAGATACACACATGGGTAGAGATGCCATGATCAGTTTGTTTAGACAAGATTGGTACAATCCGAAGTTTTGGACTGTCGCAGACAGCCTTTGCCAAAGATGTTTAATTTGTCAACAGAATAACCCAGGTCAGAAGACAGTGGTCAGTTGGGGAAAACTTGGAACGGTAAAAGGGCCATTTGGGAGGTTGCAGGTTGATTTCATTCAGTTACCACCATGTAGTGGATTGAAGTACATCCTTGTCATAGTATGTTTGTTTTCATGATGGGTGGAAGCATATCCTACCAGAGGAAATGACACTATAACAGTTGCCAAATTATTGTTGGGGGAACAGATACCTTGTTTTGGTTTTCTGGTAGCTGTGGAATCAGATAGAGGATCTCACTTTAATAGTTAAATAATTTGATTGATCTGTGAAGCATTTAAAATAGAACAAACATTGCACTGTGTTTACTGTCCAGAGGCTTCTGGGTTGGTAGAACAATTGAATGGCACAATAAAATTAAGATTGGCAAAGGTGTGCGTATCCACATCACTGTGTTGGCCAGATGCATTACCTCTTGTTCTGATGGGAATCAGAAACAATCCTGACAGAAACACAGGGTTGAGTCCCCATGGCATATTCATGGGAAGAACAACGTGATTAGCATTTATACCAGTACACAGACTGCTAAGTGTAACTGATGATCTGGTATTAGACTATTGTAAAAGATTGGCTGACCTGGTGCATTCTGTCTCTCACCAGGTTGGAGAAGACGCAGTTGCCAGGCAGCCAGACCAAGCACATGATCTAAATCCTGGAGACTGGGTGGTGGTGAAGAATCACACTCGAAAGACGTGTCTACCACCCAGGTGGAGTACTCCGAAACAGGTCATACTGGTTACAACAGCAGTGAAATGTGCAGGTTTGCCTAACTGGTTCACGCTAGTCATACCAAGAGAGTACCAGCTTCTGATGAGGAAAATCTTCAACCGATACCTGCAGTTGAGGGTGCCGAAGGTTATGCAGCTGAAGAGTCTAGAATAACAGACTCCTAAGTAGCTGATCCAGAAAAGCCAAGCACTAGTTAGGAGGATTGGATACCAGTGGTTGATATACCTGATGTAAACATAAGAACAAGATATAAACAAAATTAGAAAAGCAAGAGACTAGAGAGTACCAGATAGGTTTAGAAGAACAGGCTCAGGAAATTGACTTTGAGTTTGTCGAAGACCCTGAGCAGGAACAGATAAGGAAACAAAAATGCACTCAGACAGAGGTGAACCAAAATATTCACAGGTCTGTGAAGGGACAGATAGACTTAGAAGAACATGTTCAGGCTGCAAATCAGTCTAGTGCAATAAGACCTGAACAGTACCAGTTATGAAAGGAAGAACAAGTTCAGGAAGAAGAAAAGCAAACTATAGTAAAACCTGAATAGGACCAGATCGGAGAAGCAGAACACGTTCAGGCAAATTATGTCAGAATAAGGAGCCCTGAATTAGGTCAGTTAGAGAGGGATTCAGAAGACAAAGAAAATCAAATTGTGCAACAACATAATGTAAATAAAAGAACACTCAAGAGTGACGAGGAAAGTGAAAGTGCAGTGCAAAACAAAAGGGTTAGGAAAGGTGATGATTGGCCTAGATATGTCAAAAGATTAGGATATCATTTAAAGACAATAAATGAAGAACCTGACCAAGTGAATGAAGTCACTAGTCAGTCAGGACAGGCAAACGAGAATCCCAGACGAAGGAGTCAAAGATAAAAAATACTGAATAATAAATTCAAAGGCCCTGAATGGACCTATGTGAATTCTGGAGGAACTTTAGAACTTAGATTTAAAGAAAGAAAGTGACAAATAAATAATTGCTGATTAGATTGATGAGGGAGAAGTGAGAACCCCTTGAAACAATAAAAGAGATTTGAAAATTACAGAAATAAAGTAAAGGAAGAAGCGAAATCTTCTTAAAATGGTTAAGGATAGAGTTTCTGAAAGACCAAAATGAAATTGCTTAAAATATTTGCTGTAGAATACGCTTATGTAGCATTGTAGTCGTGATTGTAGTATGGTTAATTTTAACTATAGCAATACCATACTTGAGGATCGTAGAAAAGAGAAATAGGACAGACACAATGGGAATATTAGCTAACTTAGAGGGAGATAGAGTAGAAATAGAAACATCAGATGAGTCAGAAATACATCACATGGTAACCGATAATAACAACGATTTAAATGTTTCAATACCTAGACACAATGGAAGTTAGTGATTGTTATGTATATATGAAATTACCAGCTTCAGTAGCAGAAGGTGTCACATATCACCATTTACCGCTCTAACATATGGCATTTCATTTACTGTATTAACAAGTCTGTTCTATAAAATAGGCAAATTGCAGTATTAGTATTCAAATTTAGATGTAATATTTTGAGAGGTTCCTGTTCGAAAGAATATGAATCAGTGCTTAGTAGCCTAGCAGCGCAGTTTATGGGTGAATTTTTCCTAACACAAAATGCGATAGATATAGCAGAAGCTCATAAGCATAATTTAACATGTATACTAAAAGAAGAAGAAAATATATTTTTGAATTCAGTAGAAGAAAGGAGACAGGATTTCCAGAAGAAAGCCCATGAACAGGAAAGTCATTTTCCACCATGGGCTGAGAAGGAAAGAATGTATACATCTGGCAAGACTCAGGCTGCAATGGCCCTAGATTTTGAAAAGAAAGGGAACATCTGTCTCCCTAGGTTAAACACTGACTATAACAATGTATTTATTGGTTCCAGTGATGGGGAACATAACTTCCTGGTTATTGGAGGAGGGGAACTATAGGGGGGAACTGATCCAGTATTTTCTGGAATTCATTACATATGTGTAACTAAAGCTTATTTCAAGCTACCTGTAAGATGGTATGGGAGTTAGTATTTTGGAATAGTATTCCCTAATGTCTATCATGTGAAAAGAATCACTGGAAGCAATGAAAATAAAAATGAACTAATCCGTAATAAGAGAGCTAGTTTTTCAGAAATAGTAGGAGACATTTTTAGTGTATTGATACCTTCAGTTGGAGTAATTCTGAATTCACAAAGAATTTTTCAATTATCCACAGTAGTGGATCGTTTATCGACTGATACTGCTGGAGATTATCTGATGATCAATACCGAAATGGTTGCGATCAGATCAATGGTTTTACTGAATCGACTTGCCCTTGATATATTATTGGCAAAAGAGGGTGGAGTCTAAAAAATGCTGAAAGCACAACATTGTTGCACTTACATTCCTGACAAAAGTGAAGAAATTGGGAAATACATTAAAAATATTACAAAATTGGAAGAGGACTTGAAACCACTGGAAGTTGACAGTGTATGGAAGAAATTAACAAATAGTCTAACATCAAAAGGGTCATGGTTTTCTAACTTTGTTAAATGAGTAGTAGCTCAAGTAATACTACCTATACTCGGAATATCTATGATAGTTTTAATGATAATGATTTGGTGCGAATGATGGTGAAGGAGAAGAAGGTATGAAGTAAATAAACGAGGAAAGAAGAGAAAATATGAAGAGATTAAATTTGGAGAATTAAAAGGAGAATTATACAAGAAAATTAAAAGCATGAAAGGGAAAGATGAAGTGGAAATTGAAAAGACAGAGAAGGGAATTGAAATGTGCTAAAATTGGCATTTGGTTGGGTATAAGTAGTTTATGATGGCATAAATGCCATCAGAAAGGGGATCGATGGAGCAAGGAATCGTATAAAAGAGACTTGCTTGTATGCAATCCCGTAACAAAGTATTAATAATGTCTGTAATACTAATTTTGCACAACATTCCATATATTTCTAAAAAAAAGGGAATCTTGCCTATGTGTTTTACAAACAAGTAACCCGAGTGTGATTAAAGATAGCTGCTTACGCAGGAAAATGTACTGCACATGCGTCAGCTGCATGACGTCTTAACGCTTGGAGGGAAAATTCTGCTTCTGCGCAATAGCATCTAATATGGCCGCTTGGGAACTCACGTGGTAAGCATCTGCTTTTCTGAAACTGAACCGTGTTATATACTAAGTCCTAATGCATAAAGAGTAAATGGGATTAGGGTAGAGATAGGTGATATACAGTGAAATCATTTTATTCTGAATTTAATACTTTGTCTTCTGACCTCACTATTAGTTTGTATTTGGGCCTCTGAAAGATGCTAAAGTCTGACACCCACGTGGGTTTGCCCGCATGCGCAAAAGGGACAACTCCAAATCAGTGAGCTCAAGTCTTGAGACTCTTCCAAGGACATTCTCCACACATATCCTAGGAACCAGCCGAACATCCTGAAGATTCAATGGGCACCTTTGAAATTGTATACATTGTTGTCGATAAAGTTTACAAATATGGGTGGGAAATAAAGCTTGGGAGAACAAATTAAAAGGCGGGAACTTAAAAAATTGAACTTAAGAAAAGTATTAAACTTATTATGGTGTGATGATCATCCCCTCAGCTCGTCCAATCAGAAATAGGAGTTTTATAAGGGTTTAAACATTTTGGGGTGGTACATGCCATTAAAAAAGTTTAATTGGGGTAGTTAGTTAGAGGAGTCCCAGCCAGAATGCTGAGAGACTGGGATGCTGTCTGAATGCTGATGAAATACCTGAAGCAAACTTAGAGTTTTCAAAGCAAATTAGAATTAGAAGAATAGCACAGAAGAATCGAGGAGGTAATAGGATTAGAAGAAGATCACAGAAGAATCAAGGAGGAAGTTAGTACCAGAGAGGGGTGAGACGTAGCCGTCGAATCCAGAAGAGGTCATCTTTCTTGTCCTATCCTGTCCCGAAGTACCTGTCACCTGAACTGACTAAAGGGCCCATTAACTCTTGGCCAGAGGAGTCTCATTTTCACACCATCCTAGGTAAATATAATTCTGTGTATTGTGTCAATGTGCTTTCCACTCTATCCTCTCTTTCCTGAGGTACTTGTTATTGTGAAATCTTATTCATTTAGATAAAACTGATATTACTTCCTCCAAACGATGGAGTTAACACTGTAATTTGTTTTGCTCTTATGAAGTATTTGGAGAAACATTTAAAACATTTAAAGTCTGTGGTTATTCAATGAGATGAACAGGAAAATTAACCTATGTCATAATCATCAAATCCTAATCAACTAAAATAGATCCATTGGTTATAGAAAGGGTTTCGGATCAGTAATAGATTAAAGAATTTATAAGCAAAAGAACCTACAATTTTAGCCTTCAAAATTGATCCCCAGTGGTGTTCATCGGCCTATATGAGTGAGTGTGTTTATGGGCCCAGAAGAGTATATAGTGATGTATGTACGCAGGTTGGTAGCCCGCTGGATCACTGGAATCTCTCAAAAAGCTGAACCTTCTCCTTGCACTTCACCAGTGGGAATTGCACTGTGTTGCAGATGTCATCAGCTGTTGCACCATCAACTATTTGAAGAATACAGAAAAGGATTAATAGAAAACGGTTACAAATTGAATGGTATTAAGAGAATAGGAAGGAGGATTGTGTTAACGGCAAAGAAGAAAAGTAAGACACAGAGGAAAAGGTGTATCTAAACAGGAGGTGGAACGAGAGACATAAGACTAGAGACCCACCACAACTCAAATTGGTGCGTGTAATGTGAGAATGTAGAAGAGAGAGAAAACATAAGAATGATAGAAAGTATAAGACGTGGGGTGGGGAGAGAGAGAACTCACAGATTAAAATCGGATGGAAAGAATACGTTGAAGATTGGGTGCAAATTGCGCACATTAGAAAATTCAAAGCAAGGCAGAAACCATAGTTAACGTGAGAGACTTAGAGAAGAAGACACAGAAGAATGAACACATATATAGGGCACCCAGAATTCGCCAACACTTTACCAATAAAATATTCTGTTAAACTCTCATTAGAAGCTACAAAGTACAGAGAAGCAGCGCAGGGCATGCCAATACTTTCAGGATTCAGGTTCACACAATTTGAAAACAAAACAAGACAGCAGCAGAGATGCTCTAGCCTGACAGGCTGCCTTTCAAACACCCCATTGCTCACCACACATTTTTATACCTTGAGGGGTATATTCTCAAGAACGAGTTATAATCATCGCCAAAATAGGTTAATTCAAATTCACATATCGCGGGAAAACAACTCAATGTCAACGTGACATTCTCGACACAGTGGTAATATGCAAATATTTTCCCCATAACGCATCAAATATCCCCGATAACATTATCAGGACGGTAATACAAATCCAAATCCGAATGCGAAAAAATTTGCGTTGGGCCCAACTGCAATGAAAAAGTCAGCGGTAAGCAACGCCAGACCTGCAAGTCCCACAAGTCAGGCTGCAGAAATCAGTATCAAAGCGGCAACAAAAATATATATAGAGAATACAAACAACTGCGAAGCACCATGGAGGTAGCCAGAGCAAGTACAAAGGACAACCAGATTACCACAAGCCCCAAGGAGGACCATTCTGGGACCCTGGGGACAGGGAAGCGCAAGGAGAAGAAAAAGAAGATGTAGTTCGGTCCACAGAAAAACAGGATCCCGATAACGGAGGTGACACTGCCACCATCTAATTGCCTTTGGTGAAATTGTCAGCACTAAATGTTGCACTTACGCTTGTCAGAGTGATGTGCCAATGCAGAGGAGTGACATGCACACAGGGAATGTGTCTTGGAATGAATTTATTTGCACGTGCTGTGCCTTTGGTCATTTTGTCCTGTCCCATGGAAGCCAAGGACAGTCCCAATGTGACGTGCTCATGTAAAGAAATTGTTAATGATAGTGTCCCTTCGGGCTATTCCTGCTGCTGCTGCAGTGGGGTATGGTCCACCTGCCTCATCGTCATCATCATCGTCCAGTGCATCTGGCACATGGATCCATGGGGCATTGGTATGTACACATATGTTGTGCAACACACAAGTTGCAATGATCATCTTGCACACTATTTGCGGGCTGTACAGGAGTCCTCCACCTGTGATGTCCAGGCATCTGAAATGTGACTTCAACACACTAAATGAGCGCCCCACAATGCCCCTGGTGCATTTGTGGGCCTTGTACTGCCTCTGGACCTGGGTGTTCGGGGCTCGGAGGGGTGTCATCATCCACAGGCAGAGTGCATATCCTTGATCACCTGTGACAGGGGAGAGAGATGTGTCAATCAGTGGTTCTGCATTCTGTGTTTGCAGGCTTATTAGTATATTGGTGTGTGATGTATGGGACTTTGGGATTCATGTTTGACATGTCTTGCATATAGCAAATGAGCAGCATCCATGTCTATTACGTTGCCTCGCAGCTGCTCCTCACTCCCCTTGAGCCTATTTACTTTTGTGTACTGCGCAGTTGCATCACTTGCACCCCTAAGACACACCATTGTCATGTCTGTCTGCGCATGTCCACAAGCCTGACACAACACTATGCTATTGGCCGTTGAAGGTGGTTGGCCATGTGTGTGTAGGTCTATGGTGAGGATATGGCGGACACAGAGACTCACACAGTAGTTGCTATGGTGGCCCTCCCGGAAGTGAACAACGCCTTGAGCCCCGGGCTAATAATTTCCACTCCTACGCTGACCCAGCCCACTCCACTTACGCTTACAGGGGTGGTGACATAGATACATGCCAATGGTCTACCTCACTGCCTGAGGTAATATGGTTGTGTACACTGTCTATGACACTACATACACCCGCAGTATATGTCCTCATGGACATGTCTGTGCTCTGCATACTTGAGTCTGTCCAGCACATCACTGCCTCATTTGGAATTGTGTTCATTCTGATTCATGGGTCACTTGCCTCCTTCGCACTTACTTGGTTCCCACCTCTCACCACATCCTGCTATTGTGTGGCAGAGGTGCCATGACGTGGATGGTTTGTCTACATGGCTGGCCGCTGTTACGACAGTTACTTGTGTTGTTGTGCCTGGTAGGTGTGCATGTTGTTTGGCATGTTGTATGTGATGTTGTAACATGTGCATTCCCACAGTTGTGAGTTGCATGATTGTGAAGTTGAGGTGTGGTGTGTTCATTTAATACTTACCAACGAGCTGTGCATTTCCGTAGGTGCCGTCCTCGAAGTACTGGTTGATGATGGACTGTCAGAAGATGTAGGAATCATGCACACTGCCTGAGTAGTTGGCAACAACATTTGTGAAGAGTCCCCAGTGATCCACTATTGCCTGCACAGTGATAGAATCTGTGTGCTTTCTGTTGCGGTAATTGTGTGCAGTGTCGGCGGGGGCACAAGTAGAACATGTGTGCTGTCAATTGCCCCCAACATGTTGCAGGAACCCAGCTATGGTGTAGAAGCATTGCTTGGTCTCCAGGTATTTCTGCGCAGTGTGGGGGAAGTGAAGGGGCTGGGGTCCCAAGCTGATGATGGCATCCAAGACAGTTGTGATGAACTTTGATAGGGCTGGGTGTGAGACTCCTCCGACTCTGGCAGTTTTTGGTTGGAAGGTACCAGAGGTGCAGCACAGCCAGCAGCTTTGTCTGCGGAGGGATGTTGTTTGTCCGCTGTGTTGGTACCGTCAGCCTGTGGGCAATGTGGGTCAGGGTGCGGAGGATGGTTGTCCTTTTGAGCCGGTAGTGGGCACTGACTTTCTCTGGCATTAAGTCTGTGAGGCTGGTGCGTTTTCTGAACGACCGCTGTCTTATTCTGCGCGGCCTTGGTGGTAGTCCAGAAGGAGAAACTGAGGTGGGAGGTCCGGGGAAGGGGTCCTGGGGGTGGTTGCGGTGGTTGTTGTGGGCCTCTTGGGTCTCGGAGCTGCATGATGCGTGGAGTGGTGTGGCTCACTGGTTAGAGGCGGCAGACCCGTAAGCAGAGAACGGCCCGGGACCAGGGTTCAATTCCCGATGCGGCAGGGTCGTGGACCAGGGTCAAAACGGACTCGATAATTCTCGCCTCGGTGCCTACTCTAACCAGGGAACACACTCGGCAACTCTGGGCATTAAGCTTGCCTCATCTCTACAACGGCCCCCCACAGACGCCGGGGATGCCTGGCTTCACCTTGGATATACCCAGAAAGGGGCCATCTCACAGGGAAAAGCAGGACGGGTTCCCCAGCGGTCTTCAGCGCCAGGATACTCCATGGAGTCGCAGTGCGCTTTACAAGTACACCCACATTTGCATTTACATTTACATGATCAGTAGCTCCATGACATGTGTTGGTCTTCACATGTGGTACAAAAGGGGGTGGTGATGGACAGAGCATCTGAACCAATCAAACACTCACACCCAGTCAACATATCTGGGTTTGATCAATCACCGTTCTTTAGCCTACTCTGCCACCCCAGATCAGACATGGCCATATGCAAATCAGTCTGACCCTGTATCTCATGGGCGCAGTCCAGCCCGAACTGCCAAGCCATGCCTTCCCTGGACCGGATTCAAGCTTCCTAGGACCGGTTTCTGGCATTACAGCCGTCTTCAGCCAGGCTTGCTTGTATCCAGTGGCAAAGTGAGCAAGGGACTCACGTCTGAGCATACCCTGCCAACTTATGGCGAACAAAGCGGTACAAAAGGGGGTGGTGATGGACGGAGCATCTGAACCAATCAAACACTCACACCCAGTCAACAGATCTGGGTTTGATCCATCACCGTTCTTTAGCCCACTCTGCCCCCCCAGTTCAGACATGGCGATATGCAAATCAGTCTGACCCTGTGCCTCATGGGAACAGTCCAGCCCGAACTGCCAAGCCATGCCTTCCCTGGACCGGATTCAAGCTTCCTAGGACCGGTTTCTGGCATCACAGCCGTCTTCAGCCAGGCTTGCTTGAATCCAGTGGCAAAGTGAGCAAGGGACTCATGTCTGAGCACACCCTGCCAACTTATGGCGTACAAAGCGGTACAAAAGGGGGTGGTGATGGACGGAGCATCTGAACCAATCAAACACTCACACCCAGTCAACAGATCTGGGTTTGATCCATCACCATTCTTTAGCCCACTCTCCCACCCCAGTTCAGACATGGCCATATGCAAATCAGTCTGACCCTGTGCCTCATGGGAACAGTCCAGCCCGAACTGCCAAGCCATGCCTTCCCTGAACCGGATTCAAGTTTCCTAGGACTGGTTTCTGGCATTACAGCCGTCTTCAGCCATGTTTGCTTGAATCCAGTGGCAAAGTGAGCAAGGGACTCACGTCTGAGCATACCCTGCCAACTTATGGCGAACAAAGCGGTACAAAAGGGGGTGGTGATGGACGGAGCATCTGAACCAATCAAACACTCACACCCAGTCAACAGATGTGGATTTGATCCATCACCGTTCTTTAGCCCACTTTGCCAACCCAGTTCAGACATAGCCAGATGCAAATCAGTCTGACCCTGTGCCTCATGGGAACAGTCCAGTCCGAATTGCCAAGCCATGCCTTCCCTGGACCGGATTCAAGCTTACTAGGACCGGTTTCTGGCATTACAGCCGTCTTCAGCCAGGCTTGCTTGAATCCAGTGGCAAAGTGAGCAAGGGACTCACGTCTGAGCATACCCTGCCAACTTATGGCGAACAAAGCGGTACAAAAGGGGGTGGTGATGGACGGAGCATCTGAACCAATCAAACACTCACACCCAGTCAGCAGATCTGGGATTGATCCATCACCGTTCTTTAGCCCACTCTGCCACCCCAGTTCAGACATGGCCATATGCAAATCAGTCTGACCCTGTGCCTCATGGGAACAGTCCAGCCCGAACTGCCGAGCCATGCCTTCCCTGGACTGGATTCAAGCTTCCTAGGACCGGTTTCTGGCATTACAGCCGTCTTCAGCCAGGCTTACTTGAATCCAGTGGCAAAGTGAGCAAGGGACACACGACTGAGCATACCCTGCCAACTTATGGCAAACAATGCGGTACAAAAGGGTGTGGTGATGGACGGAGCATCTGAACCAATCAAACACTCACACCCAGTCAACAGATCTGGGTTTGATCCATCACCGTTCTTTAGCCCACTCTGCCACCTCAGTTCAGACATGGCCATACCCTGTGGTCTTCAGATGTGGCTCTGGACTGGGCCAGTAAAAGGCAGGTGTTCATTCCCTGCTGCTAAGGTGCCTTGTCACCTGTTTTTGTATCTCTTCGCCAATCTGGCTGATCGTTGAGAATATCGCGATGTGGTGTTTTCATGTGTTTTTGCACCGGAACGCCTACACTGCATATCATTAGCGTTCGTTGTCGTTTTCATCCGTGATGTTGTTTTTTGCGTAAGCTATCACTGGAAAACGGGCGATTGTGGCTGTTTGCACAAGCTTGAGAATGGGGCGATGAATATTTAGCCACTTTTGCGGCGCTAAAGTGCCGATAACTCAGCAATGAGTCCTTGAGAATATGCCCCTTAGAATAGCAGAAGTTTAACAGTTTTTGAATGGTTGGTCCTATTCACACAACCCTTTCTAATCTCTTAGTGGCACCGTCTGTGTCTAGATGAGGGTTATGCATGTAACTAGGAGGGCCAGTGGTAGATGTTTTAATATGTTTGTAAAAGGATTCTCAAACACTCTTAGGCTGCTTCACTGGAGCATTATTTTGGCTGAGTACATATTCAAACTCGTGGTTGTAGCTCTAGTAACCACAGGGCAACAGAACATGGCTTATAGAATCTCCAGAATGAAAATCGCAAGTTTTGTGAAATAAATTAGAATTTGTTAAACCAGGTGTGTTCTGTCCGGGCATCTTGGAAAGTGAGACTGTTTCACTATGCTTTCTGATCCTTAAGCAGATGTACAGTAATCTTCCGAGCAGAACAGTAATCTTACCTCTGGGCTCAGAAGCTTTTGGTATAGCATGTTGCATATTCAACAAGGAAAATGTCGCAATAGTTCCTCCGCGACAAAACCCTCTTTTAAGCATTAAGAAGGCTCTAAATGAGTTGCAAAGCAATTACGCACTATCATATTTTTGTTAATTGCTTTACTCAGTGATTAAAATCTAGTATGACACTAGTTATACAGTCAGATGAAGCACAATTGATAGCTATTGAAAAATGGTGTCTGGCATGGAAATGAAGGCCTTGTAGCTAGAAATCTAAAGCTCTACCTTGAAAATCGCACTCTGTAAGAGACTGTGTGGCACTGCAAAGGCCACTGGAAGCAGCAAATTAGAGCTTTAGTTCAGTTTGAACATCCGAACTGTCTGTATCTGACACAAATCGAAGCCCCAGCTGCCTGGAGGACTTGATAGCACGGTACAGTATTTTCCACTAATGCCTTACATGTGTTCCAAAATGGTAATAACATGTCTGTGACCTATTTCATGGACTTTCAGTACTGAGTAGAATAATTCATAACTGCTGTCGGGAGAACCCAATCATAAATCATCTAACTGTGTGGATTTTTTTTTTTTTTGCGAGCATCAGACTCAAAAGTAGCCAAGAAAATGAAATATAAAAAACGTATTACAATATAGGACACTGAGCGGTATGACCAATGCATTTATAATGTAAGTGGAAACCTGATATGGAAGCTTAATTCACCTGTGAGAGCCTCCGAATGTTACTGTCTCGGAGAACCAGAGTATTTTTCTTTTCGGTCTGGTCTGACAGCGCAGATATCTGCAACATCTATTGTTATCAATAGTTGAACATATATATACACATAATGGGTCCTGGCTCCGGACCAAAGATGCACCTCTTTCTCAACACGGTTGTGTGGTGTATATTTCTGCCTCCAATGCAGCACTGGTAAGGGTGCAAACGATGGTTTAGGCATGGGTAAATTATTTTTGCTTTAGAGAATGTTGAGTGACTATTGCAGGGTTTGTTGGGTGGAGGTTATCTGCATAGTAGCTCATTTTTGTCAAAAATACATCTTAGTAAGACTGTTAGATGGGGAATAAGACAGTTAAGGATTTTCCTAAAATCATATACTCCTTGGACGAACAAGGGCTGCTCCGTGAATGTGCATCAAAACCTAAACCATACTTTGATTAAAAAACTCAAAGGAGGAGAAAGAAGCACCACGAGGGGTACGTTTCTAAAATGGAATTTTCCAGGCTGAGTCTAAACCTGAGTTTCATTCATGAAAAGCAGACACGTCTGTTGCGAACACTTGGAGGCACATAATGTTATACGCAGGGCTTTATAACGTGACGCATCACCCTTGATGCGTCATGTTGTTAATAGGCCGTATTGTTTACGCCTCCACTGTGTCACAAAAGTAATGCAACAGTTACGCAAAAGTGTTGCAGGGGCTTGTAAATATGCTTTAACCACTTAACCATGATGGCGGTTTAGCGGAGTGGGCGGGGCTGCGGCGGCCAACGGACGTTCTCAGCACTACCGAGGTAGTGCTCATGATGGCCGTTGGCCGACGAACGCACGCAAAGGGTTAATGTGGGTCAAAAATAGACAATGATGCAAGGCCAGAAGCTGTTGCTCGTTTAAATTTGTATACTTCTTTTCAAAATTTCGGGATCTCCTTAAGCCTCATGGCCAAAAATAAAAAGAAACCCTTAAACGTAGGTTGCATTTTTAGATAAGCTTGGCCTCTTCAAGTGAGAAATGTGTAAGTGCCAAATTTTACAAAAAGTTCTGCAGCTTATTTTGGGAGACTTGAGTGGTCTCTAGATGCTTTACAAAGCAATTGTGTACACCAGGTCAACCGTTCAAGTAATGGTCAGAATTGTAAATACTGAAAGCCAATGAGAAAATAAATATAGGACAAAGAGGTGTGAACCAAATCTGGTTAGACCAGGGAAAACATGTAGTCTCTTGCTATACACTATTGCTAAGATTCTGGCAGGCAAAATGGCAAACCATTTTATTGACAATTTTTTATATTTATTATATTTATATACAAATATTGTAGACATTTACATTGATGTATTTTATTCAGAATAATACATTTTTGTGGGCCCCCATCTCCTTAGGTAAAGAGCAAAACTGTTTGCTGGCTTTGCTCTCTGTGGCAAATCCAATATTCTAGATTGTACTTGTGTTGGACTTGGCCCTTTTTGCAGAGTTATCCCTAAACTTTTTGCCTTAGTCTCCTATTTTTCTGACACTGTTTTCATTGGATTGGATTGGACCACTGCTGATCACTGCTAAAGTACATATGGATTGGATTGGATTGGATTGGATTGGACTGGACCACTGCTGATCAGTGCTAGAGTACATATGCTCTCTGTATAAATTGTGACAATGATTGGTTATCCATGATTGGCATATTTGACTTACTGGTAAGTTCCTAGTAAAGTGCACAGTGTGTGTGAGGGCCTGCAAATCGAATGCTAGTGGGCTTGCAGCACAGCACTGCTCTGTTTGCACATTTATCTTAGAACTGCTGACTGCAAGGGAAAGTTGACTACGAACTTCCTTGCATTTTCAGATCGTTTGCACAGCCTCTGCATTTTATCGTATACTGCTATATTTTGCACACTGTTACCTGAGAGTTAAACGCGATCCCTGGTCCATCACGGCTCCTTAGTGCCGGTTGTATGAAGGAACATGACTCCTCCCACCAATTTCTTCACTTCCGTGTGGACGGGGTTAAAGTAGATGGGGGCCCGGTCGCGCAGCGGCCGTGCTGATGGCGCGCCAAAGACAAGCCCGTCTGCACCCCAGTCCGCGACCCGAACGCGGCCAGCGCCAGCCATGCTGCTAGTGGGTTGAGGGAGGGGGAGAGGAGGATCTGTTGGACTGGCGCAGAGCTGACAGCCTGCAATACTGCTAATCATTGCACATTTCATCAGATAGACCTGGTAAATATGAACCTGCCACCCAAGTGCTCGCTATGCGGACAGGGTTTAGATGCAACAATTGATAAAGTAACACCAACTGATCAATCTTATGACACACTAAAAGGAACTTTGGCCTGTCACCCAGACCCTGGCGAGCTATTTAGGGCTGGTCTTGTGAACTGTCGATGTCTCCCGAGACATGCCAACGACATCTGGCTGACCCTGATGGAATCATCTTGGGACGCCATGTTCCTAACTGAAACCTGGTTAAACACAGATACCATGGCATCTATCACCCTAGCCATTCCATCTGGCTTTAAAATGTGCTTTGCAAACAGGGAGGGAGGAAAAAGGGGGGGCGGAGTGGCTATTATTTTCAAATAACCTTGTGATCTGAAGGGCTCCACTTTTGTTTTCAGATAAATGCTAGGGTAGCATTAGCAGGTCTGCTTATTTACAGACCTCCAGACTGCGCAGCAAACACCACCTATGATCTCTGCAACTATATTGTGCAAAAATCATTAGCCCAAACCAATTTCATGGCACTTGGGGATTTCAATTTCCATGTTGATAACCCCAACAGCCTTCAAGATACCCAATTTAGCTCACTTCTTGCAGCGGCTAACTTAGTACAACTTATCTCGGGCCCCACACATGGGGCAGGCCATACCCTAGATTTAGTTTTCTCTAATTTTCTGGCTTCAGTACAGACTCCCCAACCCCTGCTCTGGTCAGACCACTACCTGATTTCTTTTAAAATAAATATGATCAATCCAGCCAAGCAAAAGGAAAACAACCCACCATAAAGAGGAAGTGGGAAAACCTTACAGCTGAACCCTTGGGTCCCATTTTAGATTCAGACCCGCCTGCACTTACCTCTGTTCCAAACAGGGATGCTGTGGCAATGCATCACTGGATTGCTACGGCGGTAGAAGCCTTTGCACCTGTAAAACTTTCACTATCACGTAGACAGTCGCCATCGGCCCCGTGGTTCTCAGAAACACTTAAAGCAGAAAAAAGCAGGTGCAAGAGATTAGAACGTCAATGGAGACTAAATTACAGTGATGCGAATAAGGCATGCTACAGAAAGGCCTTGAATATGCTACACAAATCCATAAAAAAGGCTAGAAGAGAATTCATTGCGTCCAGCATTCAGAAAGCGGACCACTCGGGCAAAGAAGTATTTAAGGTAGTCCAATCCTTCTTTAAGCCAAGAGCCATTGAGACGGAGGTGTCTTCAACTCCGGCTATGTGCAAAGACATTTCCAACTTTTTTGACAATAAAATTCAAAAGGTATATGACACCTTCTCTGCCCCGACTGTGACAGAGAGGTCAGATTTTACTCTAGCCAGTGTGCCCCCTCCATCGTTCTCATCTTTTTCTCCAATTTTGCATCAGGAGGCGCTAGCAGAGATTGGAAAATGTAAATCAGGGGCCCCTGACGATCCGTGCCCCCCAAAACTCTGGAAGACGATTTCACTTTCCCTAGTCACCACACTCACCCACGTCTGGAACTCATCCCTCACGACCTAAATTTTCCCCGACTGTTGGAAGCATGCTATGCTGCTTCCCTTGAAAAAAAAAAACCTCCGGAGCATCGGGAAAATGCTGGAGAAACTGATCCGACGCCAACTGAACAAGTTCGTTGAAGGAAATAATGTACTACATGAAACTCAGACAGGCTTTCGGTCGTGCTTCAGCACCAAGACGGCCCTCATAGAGGTAGTGGAGTCGGTCAGATGGTCATTAGATTCAGGAGCATCAGCAATGCTGGTGCTCCTGGATCTATCTGCGGCTTTCGACATGGTCGATCATGCTAGGCTGATTGAGAGACTAGAGTGTATCGGCCTGGGTGGGAAGTCGCTGGCCTGGCTCCAATCCTACACGAGTGCTCGTTCTCAGAAAGTTGCCCTTCGCCCTTTTTTATCCTCACCTAAACCTATACGTTGTGGTGTTCCCCAGGGGTCAGCCCTGATCCCCTTACTTTTTAATGTGTATCTGGCCCCTTTCTTCACCTTAATCACCAACTGGGGCGTCAGAGCAATTTCATATGCTGACGATACTCAGTTGGTGCTGCCTTACCAAGATCAGACAAAGGAGGCCTTTAGCAATTTTAAGGGATGTCTCCGTGATGTTGCCATCTGGATGAACACGAACAAACTAAAGTTAAATGCAGGGAAAACGGAGGTGATCTTTTTTGGAAAAGCCCTGCGCCCTCACCAGATCTTTGGTGGTCTACTGAAATGGGGCCTCCTCCTTCTCCTAGTACGAGTGCAAACAACCTAGGTGTGAGGTGGGATGATGACCTCTCTTTCTCTGCCCACATTCAACAAGTAACGGCTGGTTGCCTTAATAAACTTAGAAATTTACGTAAATTCCTGGACTTACTACCCGAAGACTGCCGCAAACTTGTAGTCCATGCCACAGTAACTTCTAGGCTGGACTATGCCAATGGCCTGTACTTGGGCTTACCGAAGTATGCTATCCAGCGATTGCAACTGGTGCAAAATGCGGCGGCAAGGCTGATCAAACACATACCGTTCAAACAACATATCTCGCCACGCCTGCGGGCGCTGCACTGGCTACCAGTGGCAAGCAGAATTGAGTTTAAGACTTTGACACTTGCCTACCGTGCTTTGCAGGGCAAGTGCCCACACTATCTCAAACTAAGACTGCCCCCGCTATAAACAGGCACGCCCCCTGCGCTCAAATGTGCAAAATTTGCTCCTGGTCCCACGCGTCTCAAGAGCTCGGCTTGGAGGGAGGACGTTCTCAGCCGCAACAGCCAGATTGTGGATTGTCCTACCACTCGAACTGCGCAATGCGAGCTCAGAAGTGTGTTTCAGGAAACAGTTAAAAACATGGCTTTTTAATCACTAAACTTCTTCTGTGGCACTTGATACACGGCCCTCCCCTTTGCTCACTAAGCGCCGGGACACCTCAGTGTGAGGTAGCTGTTGCGCTATATAAACTTCAGTATTATTATTATTATTATTATTATTATGTGAAAGGTAGGACATGTGCTAGCGTGTTACATGCCCTCATAGTGAAATACCGTGTATTTCATTTTTCATTGTTTGAAGGCTATCTGTGCCATAGGCTTATCATTGGGGTTTCACTGTAACATTTTTACATGTGTAACTTGCAATAGGGAAAGATAGGAAAATTAAGTTTAGACTCTCTGAACTCAGAATTTTTTAACGCACCTTTTGGTGAAGGTGGTTTTTAAATCCTGTGTCTGAAAATGCCACTTTTAGAAAGTGTGCATTTTTTATTTTACCATTCTGTGTGACTCTGGCTGTTTGCTTATTCTTTCTTTATTTCTTTATTTCGACAATTTGTTTGTCATAAAAGAGAGAATACAAACATTTGTTACATCTAAAATAGTTAAAACAGGGATAAAAAAGTTAAAACATTTCAACCGAACCATGTAGATTAGACAGTAAAGAAGTGCAATATACATCGTCCCTCACACCCCAACAGAGATAAGAGGGGCAATCACCTGTGGTCCAACCAAGTAGCACAATTAAAATCTCAGAGGGTGTTTAGCAGTGACCTCCTCAAATTCCACATTGCTGCTAAGAACTTAGTTACAGCAAAGACCACAACCGGCGAGAGATCGGACTTAAGAATCCTGTATGCTTGGGCACAGTGGGTTAACCCCAGGTTTTTACATAATGGGGCAACCCACCTCCTCCTTGGACTAACATAGGCAGGGCAGAAAAAGACAACATGGGCCTCACTTCCTAGATTGGCACTGCAACCTGGGCAATTCCCAGGGGATGAAGTGCTCCACCTTAAAGTCAGCGCTCTAATCGGAAGAAAGCCATGTCGCCATTGTAGAAAAAGCTTCCTCGCCGTAGCTGGGCCCATATCATCCAAAACTTTCTCATAAAAATAGCTGTCCTTTATTACTAAAAACGTAGCTGTAAGTGTTCCCGTTTGGATGTTGGACAATAAACGCGCCCTTTTAGTTTCCCGGTGCAGCTGGACCAGCTTCAGTCTCGAGATCCCTGCACATGCTTGCTCTGGGTCAGACCACATTGCCTCCAGGCGTAGATTCCCAAGTTCCCCTCTAACATGCTTAAACCTCTAACATGTTTATTCAGCATCTGGTGTGTGAGTGACAGGAGCAAAGATGTGCATTTACTATTGACAGTCATTATGGGGTGCTGAGGTGTACCTTGTATTGCCCGCGTGACTCATCTCAGGGCTGAATAGACCTGGTCTGCATTTAGAGTGGTGGGAGGAGTTTTGCTTACCCCTAAATAGGATGTGGCTTCTTTTTCAAAATGCTGTCTCCACCCCCTGTGGTCATGCTGCACCAGGGAGGAAAGCACTGGTTTGGACTGGGTTCAGGGACTCTTGCCACAAAGAGAACAAAGACATGTTGGGGCATACGTATTAAACCTTAAACCCCAGAACTTTAGATCACTTCTAGACTCTAGAGGAACCTTTGCCAAGGAGAAGAGCTGTGAGGAGGAGTACTGCCTCTTTGATATGTGCTGTATGAAGTAGGCCTGCAATTGCTGTTTCTACCAAGGACAGGACAAAGACTGGAATTTTGGTTTGGACCTGCTTCAAGAAGACTCCCAAGGGCCTGTGTGTGCTGGCCTCCTGTTCCGAAGTCTCAGGGACACAAAAACTTCACCCCCAGTTCCACTGAACTCTGCTGCTGAGAGTACTGACCTGCCAGGAGGTGCCTGATCCAGTTTTGGGCCGCTGGAGGTTGTTCCTTCTGTTGGGAGCTGTAAGGAAAAAAGTGTTGAGGAAATCAATGCATTGCTCTCCTTGCAGCTGTTTTTCCTGACGCGACACCACCCCATGAGCAGAATCTCTACTGATAAAACCGCCACTGAGCCTGTTGCGGCTGCAAGAACCAATGCACCGAGGAATTACAGCTGAAGAAACCAATGCAACGCCGCTCGAAGCCACCGTATTGATTGCCGACGCATCCCAGATTTCCACGCATTATACCTGTGCATCAAGTTTTCCCTACGCATCACCAGCAGACCAAAATTGTCTTGGAGTCAACGCATCAGTTCCCCCTACAGACCAAATTCAATGCACTTCTCTTGTGTGCAGCAGAACTTTTGCATTGCCTCTCCAAGGTCTCAGGAACTGACCCATCTCGTTGTTTCTCAATACTTCCCCTCTCTGCGGCTGTTCGGCCTTGTGCATTTTGATGCATCTACAGGTACTTTATGAGAAATCACACAGTCATAGATTTCTATGGACCAAGTTGTTTGAAACTGTATTAAAGTCATTTTCTTATTACATGTATGTTAGATATTTGTTGTCACATGGCAATTCTGAGTGTGCAGGGAAACTATGCCACAACACACCTTTCCCCTTAACAACTTGTTTGGGAATTGTAGAATAAATATGTAAAAAGTAATGAAAGAACCTAGATTTTTTTTTAAATCCCAATTTGAAATTTGAAAATATAAATAGATTAAGAAAAACTATGCACACTAGGACACATAATTAAAGCGGTCCCCCATTTAAAACAACAAAATAGTTTTTTACTTTGGCAATCCCGAATGGTCTCAGACAGCTTAACTTCCCTTCGGACACCCCTCCGGGCTTCGTCACATACAGCATTTCACCCATACTCTAGCTGTTTTACTGCCCACTGTTAGAGCAGTCAGTCTTAGGTTGGACTTCCCCCACACCTTTTGCCCTCTTACCCCCATTTCCGTGCTGAAATTAGTTTTTGCTGGCCTTAAGACTCTGTGCACTTTACTACTGCTAACCAGTGCTTGTGCTCACTCCCCTAAACATGGTTTAATTGGATTACACTTGATTGGCATATTTTATTTATTTATAAGTTCCTTCTAGCATGGTATATCATATATTCGGGCATGAAAATGAAATGCTACTAGTGGGTGTGCAGTACTTTTTGGGGCACCCACTTGAGTAACCCCTTAAAATATATCCTAGACCTGCCATTGCATCCTGAATGCAGTGTTAAACTGTCAATTCGACTTGGAAATATAACCCCCTAGCCAAGCTTTAAACTCCCCTTTTATTGCATGTGTCACCCGTAAGGTAGGCCCTGGCTTGCCCATAGGGCAGAGTGCATTGTATTTAAAAGGTGGGACATGTACTTTTAAGTTTTATGTGTCCTGGTTGTGAAAAACACCTACATTTGTTTTTCACGGTTGTATGTTGGAACAACGAGTTTCACAACCACAACTTCCCTAACAACGAGTTCGCAAACACAACCTCGTCTAAACCACAATTTTTTTTCACCATGCATTCCTTTACCAAGATTTTTCACGTTAAAGGAATGCGTGTTAAAAAAAATGCTTTTCTACTTCTACTTAAATCCCCCCAAACCCTCCTGCCCCAAAAAACGAATTTGCTCCACACCCTATTAACAAGCAGTTTCACCCATTCACCCTAAAAACGTATCCCAAACCCTTAATTCCTAAAAACAAACTTAACCCCCTTATAACTAATTCCCTCCTTAAAAATATTCACAATCACCACCACCTCCTAAAAACTAACTCAACCCCTTAAATTCTAATTCCCCCACACCATATAAACAAACATAGCCCTTTTAAAAACTAATCCCAAACCCCCACGCCCTAAAAACTAACTCAATCCCCATAAAACTAATTCCCCGTCCCCAAACTAATCCCTACCACACCTTCTAAACAAACCAGATCACCCCTACCCCTAAGAACGAATCTCCAACACCTAAAAACAAACCCCAAACTCCCCCACCTCCTGAAAATTAACCCCTCTTTCCTGTTCCTCTTCGACGCTCCTCCGTACTCTACCCTGCCCAAACACTAGACTGAATCAGCCTTAACCACACATATGCACTGCTGTGGCTGAGTCATTTTTCGGGCAAGTCATTGTTGTGCGTGCGTGACTCCGGAACCTCATTATTCCGGAGTCGTTGTTCAGGATGTTTCCAGTTTTTCACTATCATGAGGCCTTTATGCCCCACAGGATGACATTCAGTTGCTTATTACATATTATGAGTGCTAGGGGTCATTTCGGACAGTCTAACCTGCCAGACGCCACACGCCGCTGCTGGGGCCCACACGCTGCCAGTTCCCCCCGCCGCCGTTGTCTTCCACCTGCACGGCCGCCGGGGAGGAGAACTACAGCTCCCAGCAGGCCAAGCGGGTCACTTCCTGCTTCCTGGATCTGCGTGCCCGGAGGCGCTGAAAAAGAGGAGGCTCCCTCCGCGTCGCGGGACGCGCGCGGGACGAGCGCCGGGCTAAGCCCGGGTAAAGGGCGGGCCCTCTGTGGCCCTCAGAGGCACGAGAAGGACGGGACGGGCCAGCCCCCTTGGTTCCGTGACAAGAGGAGGTATATCGTTTTGAACTAGACATTGACATTTGATGGACAGTTCATTGTCCCCTGTAAGCCATTACCATCGTACCACACTGCATTATGTCACGCAAGGGGACCTACAAGAAATCTCCTTTATTGCGCGACCCAGGCCAGGGGTCCTAAACTTTCCCGTGACCAGTAGATCATTGCCTACCTCTAGTGAAGATGTGAATGACCTGCGCCAATCCATAGTTACTAGGCAATCTCCCCCACTGATCCCAGATAGTCCGCAGAACTTGCCTTTTTGGGAGGAAATAAACGCTTTATGTGGTACTAAGTATGCCCTAGTGGCATCCCCATCCCCCGTAACAGGCACCAGCACCATTACCCCAATTAGGGAACCTTGCACCCCATCCTTATCATCTCTAATAGATATTACCCAAGGTATTGCATTGTTTCAGGGCCCAAATGCTAAAAGGAAACATGATGGGACAAATGGCAGCGGCAATATCCCGAAAATACCAAAATTCTGTGAAGGGCTTACATTGCCAGTCACTAACCCCACATTAACTAGGCTGGAAAGTGTGACGACCAAGTATCCTCTCCCCATTTTTCTCTTCTGTCTCAGTTAGAGCTATTACTAAACTCCATCGTATTACCATTGGTAGAACAAATCAATCTCTTGGGTGATAGACTCACAGGTATCGAGAAAATAATTCAAGCCAACTCCCCACCAACCTTTAAAGGTCCATCTAATAGGGGAAGAGCCCCCTCACCAACCACCATAAGAAAAGAGATAAACACTACAACTAAAACCAACTCACCGGTCACTACTAAGAAGGTACTACCCAATGGCTCTGACCTATTTATTGCCCCCAATACTCCTTTGCCTATCAACATAAGTAAATATGCCCAAACTTCTCCACAATTTCCAAATAAAACTGCTACAACTGCCCCTAAAGTCGCCCCTAAATCTGGTTTTACTAAGTACACTGCTACCAGAGTGGATTCAAACAGTGCAGCATCCATACATTTACCCCCAGAAGCCGCCCCATTTGTTCTTGTTCTCTCGGGAATACCGGCACCCTCCAACGGGAAACTCGAAAGACGCAAGGAACTCTTAAATAAGGTCATTTTCTGGCTATCCAAAAACAAGCCACTGACACCCAATCACGATGGTGGAATCCTGTGTGTAAGAAGGGTGGGCTGGTAAGGGTCTTTAACCAAAGACATCAGTGGAGACCTGGTCCTAGTAAAATTTAGAAATAGGAACATTGTCCCCTATCTCCGATCCAACCTGCCCCAAAAAGGAGACGGCCCCATATCTGTGTGGGACTTACATGATTTCTACCCAATGCAGCCAATATATCCGGTCAATACAGATTATACCCATCTGCTGGGAAGGGGTCCCCACGCTCTCAGTGGTTGTAATTTTCTTGCATCTAAATTCGCGGTATAATGGCTGCAACTGCTGATGCAACTGCTGATGAAATTGTATAAAGGGACAGCCTAATGTGTTAGCTTAGTTGGTAATCGCAATTTTACTAAAACTGGAAAGCACTTCAAAAGTCTGGGCATAGGTTCCTTAATTTTTAGATATTTTTATCCTGTAGATATATGATTGTATTGTATTACCACTTGTATGTTTGTTGCCTTTTCTTTGTTTTTTGTTATGATGATTGTATTTTATCTGTACGCTTTTATGATTTGAAAGAAAATCGAATAAAGCATTATCTGATGATGAGTGCTAACTGTTGATCAGGACCAGGTAGCCAGTACATGTTTGTGTTTGGTGTCTAAGAAATTGTAATCAAAACTACTCTTTAATGGTAAAGTTGGCTGTTTGATTACAATTTTGAAAAAGCCATTTTTCTACTGTTTACATTTTCCAGCCCTTAGTTCTTTTGTGCCTGCGGCCTGTCTTGGGTCACATGACTGGGTGTAACTAACAGTTGTACTTTGTGAATTCCTCTTAGGAAATTAAACAATTGAGGGACTATTTGTGCCTGCATGGGCCATCTGCTGGCAGGATAGCGGGGCGGTGCTCAGCACAGCCCCACTTGCAACTGAATGTCTGTGATCTGCAGTCACACGAAGGACCTATCACCTTGACGTTGTCATTGCAGGCAGCTTCGAGCCAGGGCAGTGGAGTAAGGAAATTCCATGCACTTCAAATAACCTTTCTAAAAGCTTCTCTTAGCTTCCAGAGGGAAGGGCACCAGGTAGAAAAATAAGACCCTCAGACCCACTCTTCTGTTCATTCCTGGACCTGCAGAAGGACTCTCAGAGCACTGCCTGCTCCTGTGACCTTCTATGCACTTTGCAAGACTGCTTTTCTGCCTGAAGCCTGCCTTGAACTCACATCTGCCAACCTTGATGTTGAGCCCTGCATCTACACCTGAACCAAGGACTACAAGAGTGACTCCAAGGGATAGTTTGCTGTCCTCCTGTTCAGAGCCATAGGGAAACAAAAGACCCCACCATCTTGAACCTGCACCTAGACTAAGTTTGTGTGCGTCATGAACCCCAAGTGATGTCACACAAGTCCTGGACTCTTGGTTGTGTGTTAAAGGTGCCCAGAGGGCCAAACGCCCAGAACTGAGGATTATACTACTGTTGGTCCAAAACTGCTCAAGGAGGAGACAGGGACCAACCTGCTCTCCTATCTGCCCAAAGTGCATCGCCGGTTAGGTTGACTTTGCAGCTTCTCCTGCTACGTTCTTCTCTACAGCAGCAAATACTGTTCAGCTATGCTTCATTAAAGGAGTATAGGAGCCTTGAGCTGTCCTCGGGTACAGCCCTCTGCTTTGCCCCACTGAAGATTTTTGACCAAAAAAGAGACTTAGCCCCTTATTTACAAGGCCAGTGCACTACCAGTGCATAACTTATTTTGATGCACCGGTGGCGCAGTGTGCCTGCCCATATTTACAAGTCTACATAAAGTCACCCTACGTCCCTTTTCATGGCCTTATTAATATGGGCCCCTTTCGCATTACACTACACGAAAGAGGCATTCATTGGGTGTTGCTGTGGGTGTTCCCACGCAACATCCATGGAACCTGACACATTCCCAGATTTACATATTTTGTAAAGCTGGGAATATATCAGATTCCTATGCCTCCCCAGGGGAGGCGTAGAAATAGTACAATGAGAAGAAATACTTGTATTTCTCCTTGATTTTTTCTCTTTCTATGTGTGATGCATTTTGTAACACGTATACAAAGAGGAGAATGCCATTAATTAATGTTTTTGTGCAGGAAGGTGTTCCTTCCTGCACAAAAACAATCATCCCCACAACGCAGGCAACCTGCAACATGACGCAAGGGTGTCTGCATTGGCACATGACTGCTGTTTAGGCACTAGTGCAAGGAATAAGGACAGGGATGCACCATAGCTTGTAAATACAGCTCAATCCTTCCCTTTTTTGTTTGACGCAGCATAGCAGGAAGGCTTGCTGCGCTGTCATGTGTCAAAATAAAGTAAATGAGTCCCTATATCCGAACATAGAAATCTTTATCATGACTTGGACCCAATAATCCCCAACAATGGCACTCCCTCATCATAGACTGCGTGCCTCATTGAGCTTGATCTTCTATGAACATGGTTCTTCAAAGACAAGTTCTGACCAGGCCCAATCCACTTTTTGTATCTGAATTGACTTTGACCCGGTCTCCCATGACTACATGGTCACAGTTCATGCTTTGATCTTTTTATTTTTTTGCTGGTTGTTAGTAAAACATTTTAAAATTCTTAACTCCAGTTGTTCTGATTGCATTTTCGTTGTTTTTGTGTTGAATAATGTATTAAAATATACACTAAATTGGAGTGGGATTTTTCTTGTGATGTGGTTTTACTTTTTTACTGTTTGTGTGCTGGATAAACACTTTAGACATTGCCTCTTAGTTAAGCTGGACTGCTTTTTGTGCTTAGCTAACCATGGTTTAACAAAGTTTAATTCAGTGACATTTTATGGTGTACCCTGCAAGGGATTGTGGCTATTGGATGACCAAGGCTCACAGCCCAGTCAACCAACAAAATTGTTCTTTTAATGGTTTTGACGAGTACTGGAGTAGTAATCTTCCCAATTTGAAATTGTACTTTTGGAAAGCTACTTCACATATTACTGACCAAGCACATGTAGTCCCCTTCTTCAAAAGCAGCCTCAACGGCAATACCACATTTGCAAAGTGCAGAACAACATTTGGAGTAAGACTCCTTTAACCCTAATGGCTTCATCATTTTGCAAGGATGTATTACCCTCATGATAGATTCTGCAAAATCTAACTTAAGACGTAATCCTTTGCCTAACACTGTGTGTCCCAGGTACGATATGGTCTGAGCCAGAACATGCATTTCTCTCTCTTCACTGTTAGTCCCTGATCCTTCAGCCTAGCCAGGGCCAGCCTGAACATCACATTATGACTAATTCTATTCTTACCATGAACAAGGATATCATCATGGAAGAACAGAAGGTTATCAATGCCCTTCAAAATCTCTTTAATAAACAGGGATCATGAAACATTAAAACATGCATCTGCTGAGGCAAAGCCGAACAAGTGATGTGAGAGGTCTTGAATCTTCATGTACCAACACTTGCTGGTATGCAACTGAAAGATATGCAAATGAAAGATCTATCACGCTAAACATGTTAGCCCCGTTCATGGTGGACAGGGTTTCAGTTTTATTCAGAAAGGGTTGGCAATCTACCCACATGCACCTATTGGGGTCTTGGAGATCAACACACATTCTGAATATCATAACCTCAGGGAGGCAGAAGGGGATAATACATACATATGTAGGGGTGGGGGCTGGCCAGAATGGCCATGCCCCGCCATCATAAAAATGGCAACATAGTCTTAATGCCTCCCACCCAGTTAACAGAAAGCCCACTACACACTGGGGATTACATTTTTAATTGTAGAGTTAAGGCCTACCCAGAATGGCATAGCCATGACCCCACCCCCATAGAAATGGGGAACCAGTCTATCTGCCTCCAGGGGGTATAGGGGGGCAATAACCTCATCTGGCCCTAGGGATGGGCAGACCACTCACTAGGCACCAGGGATTACTTATTGTTTAGAATTGTAGGGGTTGTGGCTGCCCAGAATAGGGATGGCCATGCCCCCAACCCCATGAAAATGGGGAAATAGTCTCTCTGCCTTGCCTAGGGGACAGTATTAGGCAATTGCCCCATGTGCTCCCCGGGAGAGGTAGAAATCCCATTGGATTATATGTTTTATATATTTATAGGGGTGGGGCTGTTGAGCCTGGGTATGCCATAGCCCCATCCCCTTAGAAATGGGGAAACTGTCTTTCTGTCCCTTGGGGGCAGATTTGGGTAATTATCCCTGACCAGCCCTCCCAAAGTTGCAGAAAGCCCACTATGAGCCCAGGATTTATACTTTTAAATATACGGCTGGAGGCTAACCAGCATGGGAATTGCTATGCCCCTACCCTCAATTAAATGGGCAGCAGTTTTTCTGCCTCCCATGGGGACAGATTGGTTAATTTCTCCCAGGAAGGCAGAAAGCCCACTTTATAGCAGCAACATATATTTAATAATAGATGGAGCCTTTCCCAGCCTAACATAAGGCCCCGCCCCACCCCACCCTCACCCCCAAAAACCTCAATAGTCTTTCTGGTGCACTGCAGATTGAAGCATCCAATCCCAATGGCAAGGAAGAGGACATTTGATTCTTTTAGGTGTTGTTTTTAGAAATGGGCCAGGAGAGTTAGGGTAATTCCCAGTATCATCCCACTTGCATTGGTGAATGGCTGCCCGTCTTTATGGTCTTGGTTAGGCTGCCACCTGGAAAACCTGCCAGAACAAGACAGTTCTGAAAATTAGACATCTAGGGGAGTCCAGGGGAGGGTGTGCTTTGCATGCAACTCATACCATGTTTCTACTCACAATGTTTGCAAACCTTAAATGTTGATTAAAAAAATATTTGTCTTACTTTTCTGTGAGGACAACTACTGGAATCTGTGGAGAGCTACACATTGCCCACCACACTGCATTTCCCCAAAGTCTCTTAATAAAAATGGTACCTCACTTTTGTGGGTGGGCCAAGAGACCTTGACACAAAGTTCCTAAACTGCTATTTGGAGAGGTCAGCAATAACTGTAGCTGTGGAATATGGAGCCATGTTCGCCTGTCACCCTTGGAAATATACCAACCACAGACATTCTTGAAAAGAAGACAACCAGGGGATTCAGGGTGGTGTGCCTTGTGAGAATCCCATGAGGTTTTCCTATCCATAATGCACTGTAAACCCCAAACCTTGCCTGAAATCAAGCATTTTCCCTGTGTTTCTGTGATGAAAACTTCAGAAATCTTCAGGAATACACAAAATTCCTGCCTTTTAGATGCACGCTTCTTCTTGGGTAGTATGTATCCAACATGTTGGATTTTACAATGTCAGTACTTTCTGCTAGATACTTAATTTCGGGGAAGTACTTTAACACTCTGTTTTGCGAGTTTTCTTGGCCTAGTCTAGGCCTAGACGTACCGAAACGTATCCTCTAGACTTTGACTTTGAGCTTAACCGGTCACAAGAACTGATCTCCTTATGGAATATCATTTTTTAACTAAAGCTGTACAAATTTTTGTTAAACTCTTACCTGCTGAAATCTCCACCCACATCTCTTTAATGTCAGTCTTCTCTGATTTTGTAATGTAGTACGTCACATGATAAGCAACAGCAATGGAGTTACCTGCAACAAATTGAATGTCTGTATTTGTATTCCACATTTTGAGAATTACAGTATTATAATCATTAATAAACTTGGAAGCCCCTGTACTTCTTAGGTTGTACGTTTCTTTTTGTATTACTGTATGTCTCAATGCAGACAAACATCTCTTGACTCTACCTTGTGAAATAATCAGTCATGGAAAGCCAAAACGATATCTTATGTAAAATCTATCTTTGCTTCTGTATTTTCAATGACAGTACTTTCCACATATATATGTTTGGAAACGCAGAACTGATTCTCTTAAGCCTTCATCAATAGTATCCTTTGGTATGGTATAAGTCACATACTATTGTATGAAAGACATCACACAGTCATTACTGTCTGTTCCAAATATTTGAACATCTTTTATAAATAACATCATGTGAATATGAGGAGCATCTCTCACTTGGTACTCTTTATGCCAAAATAAAGCAGTTACTTTGCCAAGAGGAGGATTAGTTACATTGTAGAGAAAAGATAGCATGACTTGGAACCTGTGGTTCAAATATTTACAAACCTTAGCAGGATCTAAAGAGCAATGTTTGCATGCTGTCTTTATGTTAATGTCCTCAATGTTTGAGTTTCCTCTCTTAAAACCTGAAGCATCATGAAAACCTAGGCCAGTGATATTTGGACCAGTGTACACCAAACCTTTTGATACATAACTCCTAAGAGTGGATTGAGAGAATTATAGGTTCATTGCACATTAAAAAGCCTTATGTGCGGAGGCTTTAGAGAAAGTTATGAATTATTAGATTACTTTGTTGAAAAGGTTACCTAACACACTCACACAATAAACGAAAATCATAACTAACTTTATTCACATTTTTTTTATTTTTCGTGTATTAAAATATGCCACTTCAAGAAGTCTACAGTGTGCTACCAGGAACGTATGTGTAGCTCATTGACAAATGTAGACGAGTCCTTGTACAAAAAGTAGCATATTGCTTTATAGTTCACTGAATGTGTAAGATCGGCATCCACACCTACCGTGGACTGAGGAGTAGAAAACACTTCAGTATGGGCAATTTAACACATACAAAGGTTTTACGTAACCCACATGGCATCATGTCATTACAAAAACAGCACTTGTCTTTCATGTTTTTGTTCAAGTTTCCGACAAACAAAAAATGGGGTTGCAGAGTTTCCTCTTTTTGACAAATTGATATGTTTCGGTAAGGATAACTGTTTCTAAAAACTTGACCCATTATTTGCATCACATTTTCTGATTTATGCATCATTTGATGCTTCGAGATACACATTATAGTCCCTTAGAAATTGGTTCTTGTGTGGTTAATCTATACAACGCACACTAAGATGAAGATAGGCTGCACTGCGGGATCAATATTATCAAATGACTTTGCATTCATTAATTCATATGGGTGCTCGCTTTGCATTCATTGCACGTGCCTAATCATGTTCTGAATTTCAATTTGACAAGTATGACATAATTTCAACGTGCTCAACATTATTTGCAATATTTTAAAGGTTGATCACTGCCAAACATCCATCACTAATTATAAACATTCTCAATCTTATATGCCTTTAACTTCATTAGTGCTTATCGAAACGTGAATGCCTTTACAAAGCCATCCATATTGGTTTTCGATATGATCTATTTCTTTGAGAATATCTTGAAATCGTTTTTCCCCTCGAAATCGCTCACTTGTAATCTCCTTGATATGGTCTCCGAGGTAAAAGTAGTGGGACCTTGGCGCTGCTTTAGCTGATACAGCTGTTTTCTGTGATTGCTCCTTAAAGCGAACAAAGCCATTGCTCTACAGAATGTGCATTGTCGTCATCTTTCTTACCTGCAAGGGGTGGGATGTTCGTATTTCATTGAGGCTGTAACAGAAAAGATTTCTCACCAGCATCACTTTTTATAAAATGAACCTACCTTACAGCCTGCAAGTGGAGATGTTTCTGAAATCATTTATTTCCCTCGGAACTTTCCTCAGAAAAAAATGCATTGTAATGCTAAATAATTTCCCTTCCAGGTTGTTTACGTCTTCTATTCATTTGCTTCCTCTTTCTTTATTCAAATGTGTGTGTGGTTGGTGCAGAAGACCAATCAATGACAGCTACGGAAGCCATCCGGTGGACCGATGCATTGGTGGACCGATGCAATGACTCCTTTTTGATTTTTTAGTATAAGTTTCAAGTTTAAATGCACAAGAGACACATTTTATACCAATTTTATTAGACCTGACAGCCTAAGGTTGATCTCCTCCCACAACATTTTGTCTGTCTCCTCCACTTTCTGACCTCGTTTTTTGCTTGCTTCAGGATTCTGTACACTTTTCAACTGCTAGCCCGTGCTAAAGGGTGTGTGCTCTCTCATCTAAACATGCAGTGGCTGCTTGCCGAGGGAGTGCTGTGGGGCAGTGTAGCAGGGTGGGGAAGGGGCAGGCTGGGGGTAGTTTTGTCCGACATACCACAAACAGGAGTAATGCAAGTAATTAAATAAATAAAACAATTTACCTTGCGCTTGCTGCTTCGCCAACTCAGCGCACGCAAGGTAAAATTTTTATTTATTTAATTACTAACCTTACTCCTGTCCGTTGTTTGTCCGACTCTACCAGCTCCCCACCTAGCCCCTCCCCCGCCTCACCCCCCGCAGCACTCCTTCAGCGAGCCGCCACTGTAAACATAGTCAAATGTTCTCATCCCGCAATTGCCATATTTAATGTACTTATAGGTCCCTAGTAATTGCACTGTAAATTGAATTAAATGTGCCTAGTGGGCCTAGTGGCTCTACAGCACTTGTTGTGGCACCCAATTAAGTAGTTTTCCTACTAACCATGGCTCAGGCTTGCCGTTGCAGAGCCTGTGTGGACAGTATACACTGCCATTTCGACCTGGCAAGATAAACCTCTTGCCAGGCCCAAACCGTTCCTTTCTCTACATATTATTATTATACAGCTTATAGAGCACCTGGTTACTCCAACGGAGTGTCCCAGTGCTAAAACACCAATAGTACCTGATAACTAGCCAGAGCCAACTGCCCGCCCTACAGCCTGGGACCCCCCAGAGAACTGCTACTGTGAAGTATTCCTATAGGTTCTGTATCGATCCCCCTATTCCTGACCCTATTCTGGTTAACAAACTAACAAGTTAACTAGCAGCCATCCCATGAGGCAGAAAACCCCCATGATGCAGGAACCGTTATCTGATAAAGCCACACTACGGCACAGGAGCGTGTTATCTGATTAGGTCATAGCGCTTGCCATCTAATTAGACAAGCGATATTCCTCCAGCCCCTGATAAGGCATACGGAGTTCTCAAAACAAATCAAACCTATGACAACCTGGGAAAAACCCTGCGGCCATTGTTTTGATTTCACCGAGAACTTCAGCAAAAGAATGTGCTAACGACCTGGTCGTATGACATCCTTATTGACGTATCTATGTCCATCCTTACGTCAATCTCGGCACCTTAAAGGTATAAATATTACCGATATTGCCCTATGCAAACACACGCGGTGGTGACGAGATCGGAGCAGCCAGACTTGCCGAAGCACAGAGCAGAGCAGACCCCGCTGGCGCAGCCCCGCCTTTCCTGACGCGCTGAGAACGAGACGCTGCTTTCTCCTGCCGAGAAATCCAGCTCCGGCGCTTCCGGGTAGCCCTCGCAGGCAGCCTGGAATATCGAGACCAGAGACGAGAGATACCATCCCTCATCCATCCTAGATTCCAGGTACAGAACTGAATAACCCCTCACAGAGAATTCTTTAGTCAGTCACTTGGCAAAACAAACTTAACTTAAACTGTAACTTTCTATTCCCGCCCACGCATTAGACTTAGGTCAGGTACACGGGGTAGGCGTAGTTAGAAACACCAGTTGAGTACGATTAGTCAAATGTATATGTGTATGTAATATATCTTATTCATTTTAAACCTTCATATGGCTTAGAAACCATATCAATGTTTTTACAGTATTATTTTATACTTCTGCTTTTAATGTATGCACTTTACTTAACCATAAGTATTGCAATAATATCGATCCATTTCTCTTGTATGAGAAAAGAGACTGATCAATAAATAACATCTTTTATTGAACACGCCCGTCTCTTCCTTTTCTCTACAATCTGATGAGACTAAGAATGCACGTACTGACTGAGTAAAATAAATTGCCTTTTGTTTTCACACGACTCTTGAGATACACTCTTGATTAGGGGAGAGCAAAGTTGTCATGTTCTATGGTTGTCAGAAACTAAATCCCTTCTTGTCTATCCAGGGAGGTTCAACTCCTCCTTGCCTATTCGAGAAAGTTTCTAGTGAACTCTGAGCTAGCTGGCAAACCCAAAACTTTAAGTCTAATATCGACAGTAGTAGACCTAGTTAACGTCTGGTCTAGGCCTATACTATTGAAGGTATTATTCCAATGCGCAGAGCCTATTGGGATAATAGGAACTACACTACATGGCGCCCAACGCGTTTGGAAGGGCGATAAAATTAACGTAAGACATTTAGAGTAACTCAGTCGTGCTTTCTCACTCAGACCCCTTTTCCCATAATACTCCAAAGACGTCTGGAGTGGGCGAAAGGTAATATCCGCCAAACCTCGCAGGAGGAAACTCCTATGTATGGTACTTGGTTTAGTCAACGTTGAAGGATAAACCGTTCCAAAATATTGTGCATCTAATCTTTGTTTCCACAAGAAACCTGATCTGCAAACAAACAAAGTAACCATCCTGTCGGTAAAATGGTAGACAGTGATGATGAAAGAGAGGCAGTTAGATTAGCAACTGAACTCGCAGCAGATGATACTGCCCTGCAAGAAGCAGACCAGGATATAATACTCATCCCGGTCATCAAAAGGAAATCTATAACCTTAAAACTTATAGAAAATGCACTGACACCTAGAGGTGGTACAGTCATATTCGTAATTGAGGCACACGAATATCGGCAGACAGAGGTATACTATTCATGGATACATTTTCCAGCAGCAAATGCTGTAACAAAGTACTTCCACTATTACAAAACAGAGGAACCTCCTAATGAGTACACTCCTTTCGAGGAGGTGGAAGTACCACTTAAATTTCAAGAGCACCTGCTCTTATTTAATGGCGCCCTAAAACATAATAATCACATCACCAGGCTCGGTCCCTTAGGGAGACCAGGAGCAACGTGGCCGGTCCTAGCCGGATACACACCACATCCAGAGTTCGAAAGAATGCCTGCAGCAGATCTTTTAATACAACTAAAACAATGAATAAAGATACATAGACAATTAGTCCAATATGTGATGCGGACTTCAACAATTCAACCAGCAATTAAAATTCCACAGCTGACCCCTCACCAGGGGAACACAAATAAAATTACACCACAGAACATACAATCCTGCCTAAGTAAAGTACCAGCTAAACGGGAACAAATACCATTCTGGTTAGCACAAAAAATCACCCAAATAGAGGCTGTGTTTCCAGACACCACCCCGTTAGAAAAACACAGGATTCTGACTATCTGTCTTCCAATGGGAATCGCACCACACATTGAGGACTGTGACACTTGGGGTACAGTCTTTGCTTCCATCTACACAAAAACGCACGGTGTTCCATCCATTTCGGTAATACCAGGAGTGCTAAAACAAATTCAAGACAAATATGGTCCAGAGCCCGCTTTAACTCTTGGTATGAAATTACTAAAAGACTTCAAGCAGGTCTCGGCTATATTATTAGCCAACATAAAGGGAGAAGCAGCAAACGTGGCGATCCGCCAGAGGTTAAAGGAGACAGATATAGCAGACCAACCAGCTGAAATTGCCAGAATTATAGAAAAATCCTATGAGGAACTAGGTAGAGATAGTTTAGGTGGAATACCAGTAAAACCACAACTGATTGAAAGTCCTGAAAAAATATTTTTTAATAATAATTCAACATCACAAAAAAAGAGCTGGGATGGAAACAAACAATCCAATCCTAAAGAAAAGAAATTCCAGTCCAGAGGAAGGTCTCCTCGGCGGAGAGAAAAATCTCCGAACCAAAGACACAGGTCACCCCAAAGTGACCCCTCTGGGAAAAGATATAACCTTAGAAATAGGGATAATATAAAGAAGCCTGATAGATATCAAGACATTGATACACGTCCCTCTCAATCTTTTCAGACTTCCTCGCAGAAATCGGAAAGAAGAGGACGATCAGAACAAAGAGAAGAGCACGCCAAGTCCAAAGACAAGGAACCTGCTCAGCTAAAAAAGAAATTACAATTTCCAAAAAAGAAGGTAGCCAGTATCAAGGTAGTTAACAATGCCGAGAATACTGAGGACACAACTGAAAAACGGAGAATGGGCTCAGACAATGCTAGACAGCGCAGCAGAAGTGAGCATAGCTCGCAAAGTCCTTATGAATCATCTGGAGACAGTGGACACGAATGAATATCTTCAAGTGGAAACTGCAGACACCAGAGTTAGCAAACCTCACAAAATATATGAAATAACTTTACGTATAGAGGGGGATAAGACTAGAAAAATAAGGGGACTATTTTGGGATAATCTCTTCAAGGGCTATGACATCCTTCTAGCTGAAAAAGACTGGCCACCAGAGTTTGTCAGGGAGTGCCCTCATGGCGAAGAAATAATTATGCCTGCCTTCTCAAATCACATCCCAATTCATAAAAAATACACACTTGCTAGAAAGTGGGCAGTAGCCCTAGCTCCTGCTTTATATAAAAATCACGTAGGATGGGATGAGGACTCTCCTCCTCACAAAATCCAGTTAAAATCACAACCTACTGCACAGAGGCAGTACCCAATTAAGCAAGAAGCTAAGAAACAGGTAAAAGAAATCCTAGATCAGCTAGAATACCAGGGGGTGATTGAAACTTGCACCTCACAAATGAACAACCCTTTGTTTCCGGTCTCCAAACCAGACAATTCATATCGTCTAGTTTTGGATTACCAACACCTTAACTCATGTTGCTAAACTTTTGCAGTGCAAAACTCGCATAGTGCTGCACTAATGAATAACATAGTGCGCAAAAAATACAAAACAACATTAGACATCTCTAATGGATTCTTTTGTCAAAACATAGCACCAGAGAGCAGATATTTGTCTGCATTCTCAATAAATGGCACTCAAAAACAATTCTGTCGGTTAGCCCAGGGGTACAAGAACAGCCCGGGAGTATTCTCAGCGAGAGTAACAGAATTACTACAAACATATGACGACGAAGCATTATCATATGTCGACAACATATACTTAACAGATGATGACTTGGAGACTCACTTGAAGAGAGTGAACACCATAATACTTGGGTTCGCAGCAGAGGGTTACAAATTCAACTTTAAAAAATCCAGAATTGCCCATCTGACAGTCCTGTTCTTAGGATATGAATTATCAAGTGAAGGCAAAAGCCTGGCTGACAATTTTCTAGAGAAATGTGCCGTACTCCAAGCACCTAGAACACTAAAAAACCTACAGTCAATTCTAGGCTTCCTAAATTTCGGAAGAACATACATTGCAAATTACGCAGAAAGGGTCAAACCCCTTTATGATCTAATAAAACCAGATTTTAAAAAAACCAATTGGACTCAAATACACACAGAAATTTTGAGATCCTTACAAACAGACATGTTAATTAAAACAAAATTAGAAACACGTGATAACACACGCAATCTTGTGATTCGAGTCATCCCAGGAAGATGCGGATTCACATACCTGACCTCTAATGAGGGAGAAAAGGTACCAATTGCATTCAAATCACACTTGTACACAGAAGCTGAAAAGAAATTCAGCATTAAAGAAAACATTGTTCATGCAGTTCAAACCGCAATAGCTAGAGAAAAAGATCAAGCGGACGGTAGACATATCACAGTCAGAACAGCAGAATCAGCCTTTCAGGCATTAACAACCCCGGGTAATTTACCAACAACAACATTGAATCCGGAATGGATACAATGGGTAAATTCCATTACAACGGAAAAAGTATACTACTACTTTGATCCAGAACTAAACGAATTGAAAAATCTAGAATATGAAAGAACATTCCCTCTGCCTATCGACATTCTGCCCTTACGACAATACGCTTGTGTAATCTATACAGACGGACATGCTCAACCCTCCGTTTGGGGAGAACAAGCATACAACCCCACATGTGAGATTACAAAAGAAGTGTGGCGCGGAGGTAAACTAAGACCTCTATTAACAAAAACACACTCAGTAGAAACTAATTCAGAACAACAGACTGAAATAATAGCATTGAAAATGGCGCTAGATAATGCGGATCGCGAATTCCCGACACTTATAGTGTCCGATTCATATTACTGCGTCAAATCATATAACAACGATTTGCAGACATGGATTCAAAACGGTTACAAAGATGACACAGATGCAACAATAAAGCAAAAACTGCTTTGGGAACAAATAGCTATTTTACAAAAAGAACTACCAAAGACTCACGTGACACACTCACTGAGTCATCAGCGTGATGGCGTTCACGTTGCAGGGAATTCATTGGCTGAGACAGCCACAGCGGTAGCAACTAAATCGGCTTCCGTAGCTCGAAAAAAGCGTACAGTGAAGTATATTGACGGTGAAACAGTGCTGGCAGTGAAAACGTCATCAAAAGGCGACTCCTCAGCGCTACCGATCAACTATCCACTCAATTATACATACATAATCGATGCAAACTCCGTCCCTTTTGCTCGAATCCCTGAAGTGGGGGATAGAGTGATTCCAAACATGGACAGGAAAAACTTGTTAATCGCAGACGCACATATGGGCGAGGGTCTCAGACACCTCAAACTAAAAGATTCTCTGGAAGAATTACAATCAAGGTACTGGTGGCCAGGCATGAGCCTGCATCACACCATGTTTGTAAAAAAGTGCCCAAACTGCAACAGGAATCGCAGTGGTGAGAGAAACGGTGTAATACTGTGTCGTTTCACTCCAGAAAAAATCAACAGTAAAAAGCAAGGCTTGCGATTAACATATACAGGCTAGTTTCCACTTATAATGTAGATCACCAGCACTCGGCTGACGTCTGGACTGTTATACAAAGATTTGCGAGTCTAAATGGCATATACGCTAAGAGCATGCTACGTTTGACCATTGTTTTCACTCGAGCCCTCCAGCCTGAGGGGAAACATGGCCAAATGAGCATAGCACAGCGGGAATCTTCTCACTTCCTTCCTGAGTGATACGGGATGGTGTAAAGAAAAAACCAAGGCATAAAGCAATCTATAACGGAAAGGATATTAGGTTCGGGAGCTGGGTGGGTCAAACATCTAATAAGTGTCCAACGTAGTCTAAATAACCTGCCAAGAAATTCTCTGAAGGGATTCAGTCCGTACGAATTATTATTTGGAACTAGGATGTTAATCACTGACCTTGACAGTCAGACTTCAGTGGTAAAGGAAAAAAGCTTTGATATCAAAGATCGTTTGGCTATTTTACAGGACT
The DNA here is from genome assembly GCF_964261635.1 of Lissotriton helveticus. Classification (NCBI taxonomy): domain Eukaryota; kingdom Metazoa; phylum Chordata; class Amphibia; order Caudata; family Salamandridae; genus Lissotriton; species Lissotriton helveticus. The sequence goes on from NC_136063.1 coordinate 1,774,395,194, forward strand.
TAAACGAAACAAGAAAAGACCTGAGCAACATAAAGTTGAAACAGCAGCCAACAACCACTGAAGAACCACCACCTGTCCCAGCAAGACCTGTCTGGATTCCAAAAGTCGGGGATCTAGTCAGAGAAAAGATCGCGGTAAAGAAGGAATTTGGGCCTTCTTACAGAAAAGCAGTTCCTGTCTTGTCTGTCAACGGGACAAGAGCAGTTGTACTACCGCCGCTTGCTGGTAAAAAGGAGAACCGAGTTGTATCCATCGACCTGGTAAAACCACAATCATGTGGCAGATAACAAATAGTAGGCCAAGTGGACTCCCCATAAGTAGCAGAACACCAAGGTTTGCTCAACCGCCTGGCGCCGAGATGCTCCCTGGAGCGATTGTTAGCGCGGTATAAATGAGCCTTACATTTACATTTACATTTACATTTACATTTACAAGGTTTGCTACCAGTACAGAGGTCCTAACAAAGAGGCTAATCACATTCGAAACGCCTAAAGAAGAACGACAAGGACTATGCAACAATGCAATGGAATTTAGACCTCTGAACACCCAAATAAAAACATTTAGCAGAGACACACCAACCTATAATGAAGTAACAAACGACTATGCAATAAACAGTAATCCTAAAGCAATTGGAACAATTGACAGAACTGCATCCGGCTACTTCATAAACTTCGATGATTCCTCCGAGGACTTCACTGAATCAAAAACACAGCCATCAACAAAAACCTTTAAAGATAAAGCTAAAGAACTTTTGAAACAACTGAAAGAAACATATCTGATTTCTCCATGGATTGAATTTTGGGTGGGTTTTGGTGCATTTATCCTCATACTTTGGCTCATCATGATACTAACTTTGGGACGCTTCATTGAGGGAAAATATGCTAAAATGGACACAGCAAGTCAGAAAATCAACTTGATCCTCAAACCACACACATCTTCACACGTCGAGAAAAGAGAACTTTCTTCAGTCAACTTCACAGCCAATCCTATACCGGGTGGGGTAGCATGGGACAACACTGACTACGAAATCTATGGTCCGGTTGAAATCCTGAAATATCCACACCAAATTAAAATCTCATTGAGTGACTTCGTAAAACCAAGCACATTTGCTGATGATTGGGACTTTGAAAGTATAAACAATATGATGTCTGACTTAGTGATGTCTGCTAAATTTACCAAACATGATTATTTGCAGGGTTCGACAAATTATGATAGTATGTACTGTTATAACCACTATGGTAACCATTTTCTACATAGATCTGCACAACCTAGAAATGTTTTAAATTATAATCAATGGGAACATTGTGCAACCCCTCCAAAAGGAAGCTCAAGAACCGTTTACGACAAATATTCATACTTTTCAGGTTTTAACATAAATAATGCTGAAACATTTTATTTCAAATTGTCAAATAAGACAGGGACAAAGACCATGATAACCAACACAAAATTGATATATTCAGACTCATTCTTTGAACAAATGAATACTTTTGGTTTTTGATTATTGGGACAAAAATGTTGAATTGAAAAGTGTTTGGGGCACAAAAGAATGGCAAGTACAGGGTATAGAATCTTTGTTTAGAGCCTGCATGATCCCAGAACAAATTATATTTTTAAATGACACTGTTCAACAAACTACCTGTCTTGGCTTAGCCAAAATCAAAGACTTAAATAAACCGTCTATTCCAAAACCAACATTGAACAGCAATAGCTCCACAGATGAAGAGATAGACGTAAATTATGTATTAAACCAAAACAGAACACATCCTGATTGGAAACAGTGGTTGATCTGGCCCACAGATACTAATAACTGTCAAGACAGATTCCTGAACAAAACACAGGGGTTCAAAATGACCAGGCCAGACCCTAGATATTCCCAAAGACAACACCCAGGAATAATAACCACCTACAGACTTCCACACTGGCAGAAATTAAGCAACACCTAACTTTACTTACTGATGGTGCTGACTTGCGTGATTTCATTATGGGACCGCGCAAACAGCGTCAGAAACGTTTCATAGCAGCCTCTGTATATGCAGCATACAACGAGGCCTGGAAGGTTACTCAAATTGAGACAGCAGAAAGAATACGGGAAATTGACCGTATTAATTTGGAAAAATCACTTTCTGTAGTGGACAATGGGTTAATGACTCTGTCCTCCAGAATTTTTTCTCTGGACAGCATTGTGTCTTCAGCAATCGACATAATATCGCAAGACTTACTGTTGTTACAACACGGTCAGTCTCAATTGCGTTCTATTGTACAGCTTGGCTGGACGTTACAAAATCTGCGTTCAGGCTATGTGCCTTGGCGTTTAATCAACACAACGTCACTTTTCAATATCTTTAACCTTACTGATAAACAAATCAGTATGGCCCAGAAGGGTGCTGATGATACAATCCTGAGCATTGAGAAACTCGAAAGATTACCAGTGACAATGTCAGAACGACCTGTCAGTGAATGGATAATACATGGGATAATTAATATTCCAATCTCAACCTTCAGGTTTCAATACTGCCAAAAATATATACAGGCTGGCATGTACGAACAATTGGGAAAAGGGTACATTAAAACAACATGGAACCTGCCCTATTCACATGCATGTGTCAGTAATAAAGGACAGAAAGTGTTTCTTAGTGGCGATAATTGTGCGATGTCACTAAGCGGTACACTTCTGTGTCACGGAATTAGTTTGCATGGAGCCTGTGAAGGGAACTCAAATAACCTTTCATGTCACCAGCTAGGCACACCTGCTACAGAGATAGAACCTTTCTTTCAAAGACTCTATAATGGGAGTTACATTCTAATTGTGGACCGCAGATGCTGTAGTCTTATGCCCGGGACTCCTTATCTCGTAACTACGACTGCGAAGGTCAAGTGCTGTGGACGCTTATTGTTCCCCAGTTCCTTTCCAGACAGGGAGGCAAGGGCATGGCCCAACTTGAAAATTACTTCTATTCGAATAGATACTTTAAGCAGAATGAAAACAGTGCTTCTTCAGACGCCGACAAGGCTCACGTCATCAAAAGAAACGTATGATCTCCTAGTCGCAAGGACGACTGCAGAGATACATTCATTGTTATCGACTAATTCCCCCATACATTTCGCAGAAATCCTGAATGAAATCTTAAATATTTCTGATACCAGTGGAGTCTCAAAAGTATTTAAGACAGTATTTTCGATGGCATTAACACCATTCAAAGCCATACTGGGTATTTTTCCAGATTTCGTCCATTCGATTTTTGGCGGACTTCCCCTCATTTTAGGACTAATTGCAGGAATCCTATTCTTAGACCTTATATTTCGTTATGGCAAACCATGTCACAGACAAAACACCTGCGACAAGGGAAGAAACAATCCTAGCCATTGGATACCGGGACCGGAAATCAAATCCTGGGACTACCCCGGCTTAGAGACCTGAACATGACTTGGTTTCATTCATTTCGACCAATGTGGCATCGATGTGTTTTACCTGTATTAAGGTGCCTGCTATGCGGAGAAGAATGCGTGTTAGACACCTGTCTGACGCTACAATCGGATGCGCCAATGGATGCAGAAACATTGTTGAGTCCAACAAAGGCTCATGCTTTGTGCTGCCCTCAACGGCTACCAATCCTGATGACGGCATTCGTGGAAGCTTCACCACTATGATTAAGGGGTAGTGAGGTTCAAAATGAAAGCAGCATCGATCAGGTACGACCTTCTGTCAGCAATCCAAAGCGGAATGTCAATGGAGACAATCATGCGCACGAATGCATGGTTACACCTATTTCCGAGTTAGTGGAACTCTCCCAGGAAGCTGTTGACAACTTTTTCGAGAGTCTAAATGATATGATGTTCTCACCAGAGCAGAAATAGAGACTTTTGAGCAAGCTCGTACACGGCGTTCCCTGAATTTGGCCTTCAACTAGAATAGCAAAATACCATGAACAATTTTCCCTCCAGTTTACGGACAGCAAATTTTTTTTCAGCAGCCCCAAAATATTTTTGCGAATTTTTCGGGACACTTATTTTCTGCTTAAAGTAAGAACTATTCTTAGAGAACTAAGGTTTCTACTTTTAGATAGCTTATAGACTTTAGCTGCCCGCTGGTATGTTCATCATTATTTTATTCTGTGATGGAATGGTCTCGAAACTTTTTTCTGTATTAAGGGCCATTTCATGTGTAAATTCTCATATACAATTTAGCAATAATGTATACAAATGCGTGATTACTTTAGCATTATTTCACAGCTTGAGTGCATACAATACGTGTAAATGCTTTTTTTTTTCCGTATATTTGATAATTTCAAAATGCATTTATGTATTTTGGGGTGGTAAGGTATACACGATACTCTACAGTATGTTTTACTATGCATAGATTAGTAAATATGTCCATAGTTAGCGTGGAGTGGGTGTGATGTATTCCTATAGGTTCTGTATCGATCCCCCTATTCCTGACCCTATTCTGGTTAACAAACTAACAAGTTAACTAGCAGCCATCCCATGAGGCAGAAAACCCCCATGATGCAGGAACCGTTATCTGATAAAGCCACACTACGGCACAGCAGCGTGTTATCTGATTAGGTCATAACGCTTGCCATCTAATTAGACAAGCGATATTCCTCCAGCCCCTGATAAGGCATACGGAGTTCTCAAAACAAATCAAACCTATGACAACCTGGGAAAAACCCTGCGGCCATTGTTTTGATTTCACCGAGAACTTCAGCAAAAGAATGTGCTAACGACCTGGTCGTATGACATCCTTATTGACGTATCTATGTCCATCCTTACGTCAATCTCAGCACCTTAAAGGTACAAATATTACCGATATTGCCCTATGCAAACACACGCGGTGGTGACGAGATCGGAGCAGCCAGACTTGCCGAAGCCCAGAGCAGAGCAGACCCCGCTGGCGCAGCCCCGCCTTTCCTGACGCGCTGAGAACGAGACGCTGCTTTCTCCTGCCGAGAAATCCAGCTCCGGCGCTTCCGGGTAGCCCTCGCAGGCAGCCTGGAATATCGAGACCAGAGACGAGAGATACCATCCCTCATCCATCCTAGATTCCAGGTACAGAACTGAATAACCCCTCACAGAGAATTCTTTAGTCAGTCACTTGGCAAAACAAACTTAACTTAAACTGTAACTTTCTATTCCCGCCCACGCATTAGACTTAGGTCAGGTACACGGGGTAGGCGTAGTTAGAAACACCAGTTGAGTACGATTAGTCAAATGTATATGTGTATGTAATATATCTTATTCATTTTAAACCTTCATATGGCTTAGAAACCATATCAATGTTTTTACAGTATTATTTTATACTTCTGCTTTTAATGTATGCACTTTACTTAACCATAAGTATTGCAATAATATCGATCCATTTCTCTTGTATGAGAAAAGAGACTGATCAATAAATAACATCTTTTATTGAACACGCCCGTCTCTTCCTTTTCTCTACAATCTGATGAGACTAAGAATGCACGTACTGACTGAGTAAAATAAATTGCCTTTTGTTTTCACACGACTCTTGAGATACACTCTTGATTAGGGGAGAGCAAAGTTGTCATGTTCTATGGTTGTCAGAAACTAAATCCCTTCTTGTCTATCCAGGGAGGTTCAACTCCGCCTTGCCTATTCGAGAAAGTTTCTAGTGAACTCTGAGCTAGCTGGCAAACCCAAAACTTTAAGTCTAATATCGACAGTAGTAGACCTAGTTAACGTCTGGTCTAGGCCTATACTATTGAAGGTATTATTCCAATGCGCAGAGCCTATTGGGATAATAGGAACTACACTACACTACAAAGGCCTACTTCCGGTCACCAGGGGGATTTTGTGGAACATAGACTCAAACGTGCACGTCCTTAACTCAAAAGGGAGGTTACTTAGCCACAAGGAAGCCACAAAAAGCTCCCACCAGCCGGTCCCGTCCAAACCTTAGGCCCAATCAACTTTGTGTGCCCAAGGATCTCAGGCAACGTGCAGGTCTATAGGTTGGCGCCTTGATGCCCTTGGGCTAAGTTGCGCGATATAAGTCCCCTTTCATTCATTCATTCAGAAAGGGATGCAAGAAGCTAGGACCTTTCTGTGCCAAGCTACCAAAAGATGAGCACAGGTTACGTGTTTCTTACCCTGACTAGGATTGTGGTTGATGCTTGACAAGGGCCCATACTTCATTCAACCTGCAACCCAATTTCTAACAAATATAAACACACCTGCTCATTCATAAGTGTATGCTTATGACCTCGATTACCACATTGTATTTTCATTCTGCCTGATTCAGAGTTTGCTTTCCATACCTTGTTTTCTCAGTGTGGGAGTACTATACATGATTCTGACAAATAGTTCTAGTGAGAAAAGTCATATTAAATGTTGGCTGCAGCAACAGCCAAGAATCATTCAACACTTTTATTTTATTTTTGTTTGGGTATATAACGCTCACCACTGCCATAGAAAATAGCCACTTCCCTACTCTAGTCCATGCAACAAATTCCCTTGCCTCCCAGCCCATCCACAAGTCTGAGCATACATTTACCTCCTGCTCAAAAGAGGTGGTAAATGTCTGTGTTAAAACCCAATCAAATTGGATATTTTGTGTGGTTTTCCTACTTCAGAACGGAATTACATTCTACTGTCATGATAAGGGAATTCTCCTTATAAGTGGAGATATTTGGTCTACCACAGCTTCAGCATTACAGAGGTTACTGAGATGCAGTTTTTCCTCATGTAAGGCATAGTTTGAATTTGGGCCCAATTTAGATCTTGGTCGGATGGGTTACTGTGTCACAAGGGTGACAGATATTGTGTCCTCAGAAATATAATTATCATTGGATATAATGGGATTTATATTTCAGAGGATGGGATATTCATCACCGCTGTTCTGTTTGTCATATAGAAGGGGAGGAATATGAAATAGTTTGATCTTCGGAGACTCATGCCATATTTTGGTTTGCATTAGTTTGAGTAATCAGTTCAATACTGTTAGCAAAAATATCAAGTACATAATAATTTTAGTAAGGATATCAATGAAGAAATGACAGAAATATCCTTTTTCTCCGTCTCAGTAGTTTTTTTTAACAACTACTTCTAATTGTTTTGTCAATTATACTTACGCACTGATGAATCCGCTTGACTTATGCTGCAACCATTGTCCATAAACTAGTTCCTCTTTGTGGATGGGCATCCGAATTTGTGCTCTGACTCCTAATAAATGGCAAAATTAGGTAACTACTAATTCACATATTTGGTAAGTATGGGCGAAATTTGCGAATTCGCGGTCCGCGAAATGGCACGAACGCGAATTTGCGATCCGCAGAATTTGCGAATTTGTGAGAATTTGCGATTTTTTTTGCGTGTTCAAGGTCTTTTTTTGCTTATTCGCAGACTGCTTGCAGCGCACCGACCGCGAGGTTGTCCATGCGGTCGTACATGGGCGCGGCCATCTTGTGCGCATTGCGTATATCCGTTTCCGGGTGCTATAGGCAATGTCGCGTTGTGTGCGGCGCGCTATTTTAAGTTCGCGTGTGTTTTTGCGTGCTCGCGGGGGAAATATCGCATGAACTTACCCACGCGGTCGTCAATGGGCGCGGCCATTTTGTTTTTCATTCATTGCTATGGTCCTGTGCATGCTTTTTGATTCCTGCTTAAATCTTTGCCATCCTTTCTTTCTTTGAACTTTTTTTTGCTCTTTTTTGCTCATTATCTATCTCTCTATTTGTCTAGATCTATATTTTGTGTTTTTTTCAACTTTTTGTTACTTTATAACTCCTTTTTTGGTTTAGCTCTCTCTTTCATTTTTTTTTCTTTCTATCCCCTATTCTTTTCTTCTTTCGGCCAGGACCATGGCAAAGGGAGCCGGCAACTCAAAGGGGAAGGGTCCCGCACCCCGTAGCCGTCTCCCTTGCGGGCCATTGAGGGGAAATGATGTAGTGGCCAGGGAGGTTTTCACCGCGGTGGAGGTGGCCGCCCTGGTATTTTTTGTTCTGCGCCACCTCCCGAAGACCGTGGCAGCAGGGGGCAGGCCCGGTAAAGGGTATGGCCTCCGGGAGCGTCGCCAGCGGTGGGATAAGGTGTGCTGGGCCATAAGGAGGGAGCCGGGGGTCCGGCACACCTACGAGCAATCGACGCACCGGTGGGCCGACGTCCTCGACCGGGAGCAGGACCTGCTCCACCTGCTAGGTGTGGAGAACCCTGGCCTTGGTGAGTAGCGATTTAATAACTACTTTGTTTTCTTCTGCTCTGTGTTATATTGCTAATATATGTTTTTCCCGAAGAGCAAGAATGCTGCAGATTTGATTACATTGCAGGTAAATTAATGTTTAAATAGCTTCTGTGATTGCAGGTGCTCGCCTGCTCAGTGGCGTGGCTCGAATGCTTACTTGTTTGCAACTTTGTGCTCATTTGAGCAGAACTGCGTAATGCTAGAGAGACTAGAGACTCAAGTCTAGTCCTTCCTTTGTACTCCTGCTGCCACTAAGAAGAAGAGATAGTGATGGATGGATAGGTTGAGTATATTTTTAGTGCTCTGCAATCATGATGACGGACCGTGTCTGTCACATCGCATGCTGCTGAGTGCTGGCAGTCATAGTAGAACCTTTTTGTTGTTGGTTTAGTAGGTGATTTACATAACTTTCAATTTAGACGGCCTGCGAATCCAGCAATTCTGTACTAGTAGTATCCTCCTAGTTGACCAGATCAGATAGGTTAATACATGTAGTGCAATTGTTGCTAATTTGTTTCCCAGAGATAATTTTAGATTGTGGTCAAAGAAATCAAATATTTCAAAAAAACAATCATCCATGTTGTGTTTCTTTATTTCATGATCCTCAGCACCTCACAGGGGCAAGGCGACTAGCAGCACCATTGAGAATCCGGTGGCAGAAGGTGGACAGTCACAGCAGTCCCTTGCAGGCTCTTCTGCTGGCCTCAGTAAGTTGTTCTATTGTTATATTAATACTTACACTTCCCTAACTTTTACAGCTCCTATTCATTACAAACTGTTTCCTAATTCTACTTTTTACAAAATAGCCTTTGATCTTCTTCTAATCTAGACTACTTTCTACATTCTTATCCTGCCTCTACCATCACTCTCTGTGCTACTACTATTTACGATTATGATTCGGTCTGAGTAGGAAGCTAAGCTTGCCCAGTCGGCAAACGGTGTTAAACAAAACTCTGACCCAGAACAGAAGTTGAACCCCCAATCTCCTGACCAACTATGTAGTGTGTCTGACCAATGATTTTATGACCCAGAACAACAGAAGAAGACTACCGCCGAGTCCCGGCCTATCTGTGTCACTGAAACATGACTTCCAAGTGCAGTAGTTCAAACCCTTTCGCTCACTCACTCGTGAACAAAAACCACACAGTGTTTGTTAGTTTTAAAGTTTTATTTTCAATTAAGAAATGAAAAAGCGAGCACTGCTGATAGATGACGTTAAAGTTTAAACAACATTCCCATGAATCAAATTACTTTAACGTAATAGTTAACAGACAAATGAAATTATTAGAAAAACTGTGCGGGAGTGTGCGGCGCGCTATTATTAGCCACCACCTTCTTTAAAGTACTTAAAGTACTGCTGGTGATGACTTACTAGTAGTTGGTGAATCGTCCTGTTGGGAGAAGGGCAATGTAATCTTTCTGTAATTAGAAAAATGGTGCACGTTAAGCAAGCATTCATGAGTTGTCCTAAGAAGTGTAGCATTTAATGGAATAAGCATATAAAAAGTTAACACCCTCCCCTAAACCGTTACTATTTTTCAATCCCAGTAATAAAATGTGTTATGTAACATTTCCTTCCATTACAAGACGAAATAGGGGGTTGTGCATGGCATCTAAAATATGACATGTTTTTTCTAGACGTCACAACATCTGATGCAGCACAGCTGACCACCAGTGCCGGGGCCAGCACTGCGGAGGACCCCACTCTAGGGGCGGATGCGGCGGCGCCACCAGGAGGAGATGGGGGGAGGCTCAGCGGCGGCAGACGGTGGTAAGTTATTATACTCCTTACTTATTGACATTTTTGAGTAGGCTCGCAAAGGAGTGTATGATGTACTGTACAGTACACTAGTACTAGTACACTGTACTGTTAAGAACAGTTACTAATTTAGAACTTCTTTTTTGGCTATCACGGAGAAGACAGTCAACCTTGACTTGTAATAGCATTAGCGGCGTTAATTCTCGGGCAAGCAATGGCCCCCTCTATTTGACTTCAACTCAGCTGGCAAACTTTTATCCTGAAGCCAAGTCATATCAGATGTACTTTAGGGATGTGAAGAACGAAAAGTGAAAGAAGGGTGAAACGAAGGACGAGCAAGTCTTAACATTTATGACTGTACAGAATGGTGCTTTTGGATGCAAGTCAAGAGAAGAAGACGGTGGTTTCCAAAATATAATGAAAAGGGTGTTAGTTGGTTGTTGAGAAAAAGAAAACTTGGGACATGTAAGACATTAAGAAGAATGATAGACGTACTTTGGAAGCCGGGATGTTATCTTCTTTGTCCTCATCGATAGCAGAGGTGTATGATGTAGTAGAGCAGACGCTGAGTGGATAAAGATTGTTACTTTGAACAGCATGTCCGTGCCAGAGTAGGAAAGCTGAGGAAATCCAAATACTAGAATTTGTGATTGATCACAAATACTCCCTGCCTTGACTAACAATACAGTTCTTTACTTTGCAAGCGCATCATCTATTGTGTATGGATTGTGTAGTTGACACCATTATATCAAGTCAAGTCCCTTCCTCCGCCAATTATGGGTTCCACACTGACTCCCTATGTAATAATTTTATTTCAGCTGTGTCATGGGTGGACTATCGCTGTAGTTCACTCAATCTATCAAATAATCCATCATATAACAAAAGATCATGTGATCAGCAATATAATGATATATGATCAGAATTGAATAATCTCCATTCTTCTTTTGTTGTAGTAAAGGCCGGGGGGGGGGCAGTGCGAAAGATATCATTACATTGAGCAGTAGCCCTTGATGTAACTGAGTATGGCCAGTGGCAGAGCCACCCCTATAGAAAAGTAAGAGCTTCCTATCCCCACCTGCATGTACTGCTTAAAGTATTGCGAGTCTGCGTCATCATGGCTGAGTGAGCTGCCATGCCGGCTACCACAAGTTCATGTACCACTAATTTCTTTTGCAAAACAAGAGAAAAAAACAGAAGACTTTTTTTAGTACTCTCTGACTATGTATGTAATGTATTAGTGAGTCCATCCATAGTCCTGCTAGTGGAATTCCTGAAACTCCCAGTAATGTCACAGGCCTACAAAGATGTAGGAAAGATACATGGCAAAATGTTATACTGTGTTTGATACTTGGTGGTGTTACTGAGAGTCAACTTTCAGTAAAATTATTTTGACTTTATGTTAAAGACTATTGGCTACAGTATTTTTCTTTCTTTCTTCATATAGATGCTACTCCAACAAAGCTCACCAGAAAGGAGATGGCTGTACGGGCCAGGGCCCGTAAGCTGGAGCCTATTTGTGCCGAGTATCGTCGGCTCTGGGCTCGTGAGCAGGAGGAAGAGACAGCCACCACTGCATCCTCCTCCAGTGCCCCCGTGCCCACCACCCAGAAGCCTCCAGCCAAACGGAGCCGTGGCCCGATAGCCTCCCGCCGCCAACGTACAGCAGCAACACGATCAGCTGCCCCCCCAGATCCTGGATGGTACGTCAGCGCCGCCTCCGTAAGAGAGTGGAGTACCTGGAGCGGATGGCCGAAAAACAACAGCGCCAGCTCCGGGACCTCCGCAAAGAGCTGCGGGACGTGCAGCAACAGCTGTCCACACTACGCCACCGGAGGAAGTGACTGTCCCTTGCCCCTTTTTTAAAGACTGTTGGGGGTTGGCAATTGGGTGTTTGGGAAAGGGGACTTTTGGACTTTTGGACATTGCTTGTGGTTAGGGAGGGGGATGAGTTGGGTTAATTAATTTTATTGTATGACTACATAGATATATTTCTTAACCTCTACCGCGCTAGCGGGTTTTCCCGCTGTGCACTGAAATTTGAAAATAGCGCGTAACGTGACAAAGCCAGCTCGTCATGCGCGTAGCGCAGGTAACGCCCATGACGAGCTGGCTTTGTCATCAGCGCTGAAGGGGTTATTAATTATTTTTCAAACCAAAAGATAGTACACGCGTTTATATTATTTTGTGTGGGGGTGGGCGGTGGTTACTGGACGTTTGTTTTCTTCCAACTTACCAGCATGAATGAAACATCTAGTCCTGAAATGTACCAAAGTGCCAGTATCCGAGTTAGTGAAATCAGTAGCCCAACTAGTACTTTACTAGTAGTACTGCCAGTCTCTGCTCTCCTCCCAGTCCTAGCCCATTATTCTACCTTTCCAAAATGCTTATCTTACCTGTGATTCGTGTTTCAGAATAGGGGTAGCCACAGGGCTGCCTGCATGGCAAATGTTGATTAAGGTTGTTTGTTGACATGTATACTCGACGAATGATGAACCTTGGTGTGCTGGTAGTAGTAGTGAAAAAAAAGGAAATGAAACATTTAGTGGCCTGAGCGTAGCATTAGAAACAGTACAATAGATAGTACTCTACAGAACAGTGCCATAAATTGTAGCCTAAGCAGTGCTAAAGTATTCTAAATATAACTTTACTAGCTTTGTGGATATGGCTACTATAAGAAATATTATGAAGGCAAAGGATACTTAAACATAAGAATTAACCATTTGATTTGTCATGTGTACGAGCACGATGTTTGATGCTCAATTCACGATGTCGCACATGAAATTCCATTTTCCAACATGTTTCTGGTGCTGCTTAGACCTTATCCTCCCCTGCAAGTGTGTGGAATTTCTTATTGTCATAGTCATACCTCAATGAAAAACCACACAGCCCGGGGGAAGAGGGTTAGGGTTTTTGAAGATTGGATGGGAATGGGGTTTTTTGGGAAAAGTTTTGAGGAGAAAAGAAAAAAAAACACTGCATGGACAAACAACATATGAAGAGCAACAAATTTTGGGATTCAAAGATATCCATAAATCTTTTACAGGACATAAAGGTAGTGCACTACTGCATAAAAATAGCAAAGAAATGTATGAAATAGCTGGAGAGATGACTTTGAAGCAGAGAACAAAGAAACACACCTAGTCACATTCGTGGAAGTAACATTTTTTACAACAATAACATTTAACCCCTTCCATGCTCATGACGGAACGGTTCCGTCATCAGCGTCGGTGCTCCGGTGCTGATTACGGAACATTTCAATCATGAGCCAATACGATTTTAAACCCTTCAGCAATGCAGCAGCACTGAAGAGGTTAAAAGATAAGGAGAAGTTAAGAGAGAATACTGTAACTTTATGTTGTAGTTGTCCTGTTGAATTGGTGAAGTTGCATGCATCCTGCCATTCCTCTTATTCGCGATATACTCCTCCATTCCATCTTACGCTCCGTCGATGAATATTGGTGACCAGACACACTGTCCACTGGCTGCCTGATGAGTAATTGCGGATTGCGTCTGAGGTCAGCGTTTGTTCCATGGCACATAGTAAAAGCTGTCCTGTAATTTTTGATGGGAAAAAACAGTAAGTGAACCAGTTAAAAAAATATGAGGTACGCTGTGTAGTGCAAAAATAACACTTTCAGTTTCAGAGTAGACAGTGTTACAAAACATACAAGCATCATTTCGAAAGTGCGTACTCTGAGTCTCCTTTTCAAGGATAAATAAGTGTGGGCGAAATTTGCGGATATTTCCCCTCAAGCTAGGTGTAAAGTGTAAACTGCGATTTTAGAACCCTAACCCTAGGCCCTAACCCCCCATTTTCACCATGGATTTAGTCCAAACCACTTGATTCCGATATTAGACCTTCCCAGCAATGCCCCAAGACCCGCCAACCCACCCTCAAAAAAGATGAACCCCCCCCAAACAGGCAAAAAGCAAAAATACAAAAAAGGCATGTTAGCAAAAATGGAAAGACCCCCAAACAGGCAAAAAGCAAAAATACAAAAACGGGGACTTAGAAATATTTAGGCCTAGTTCCAAAATCACTCCATGCGCGCTCTGCAGCTAGGCCCTAACTCCCCTTTGCCACCATGGATTTTCTGAAAAACAAATGCAATCAAAATTAGACTGTGCCAGCAGTGCTCCCAGACCCCAAAGCCCACCCCCAATAACCTAGAAGCACCCCAAACAGCGCCGTAAAAACAGGCAAGTGAGCAAAAACGGAAACACTTTTTCACAATGGATGTAGTCCAAACCACTTGATTCCGATATTAGACCTTCCTAGCAATGCCCCAAAACCCGCCAACCCACCCGCAAAAAAGCAGAACCCCCCAAACAGGCAAAAAGCAAAAATGGAAAATCTCATACTTAGAATATTTTCGGCCTTCATTCAATTCTGTCCAAACGCGCTCTGCAGCTAGGCCATAACCCCCCTTTTCCACCGTGGATTTTCTTCAAACCACTTGCAATCAAAATTAGACCTTCCCAGCAGTGCTCCAAGACCCCCCGACCCAGCACAGCAAATCTAGAACACCCCCAAAGAAACCCCAAAAAACCTGCAATACTGGTATATTCAAAACATGGCAAATTGCGCTGTTCACAAAAAACAAACATCAATCATTATTCATTACCTGCATCTTCTTCAGAAAGTGAGGGCCCACAGGGCAGCCTCTCCTGTCAATTTCAGAAGTAAGTCTGTCAACAATCAGAAAGCATCTAGTCAGTCAGTAATTTCAGTCCCACTTGAGGGGACTCGTCTACGAAGACAATGTTTATTTATTCTCCATAATCCATCCATCTGCCTTGAGGGAAATGGATAGGGGGAGTCTGGAGGAGAAGGATAGAGGAGCATGATTGAGTTGTGAACTTGTGAACATCAGGAATGCAGACTGCGGCACCTTCAAATCAAAAAGGAAAATAAGATAAGGACAGTGCTAATGATGGACTTGTTGTGATTAGGTGATTAGAGTTTTGTTGTGGTAAAAGTTGCAAAACAAAGAAAGACACACAGGAATAAAAGCGAATAAGGACGAAAAAAAAGTAATTTTCAGGCCTAGGTGCCAGGGAAGTAGATCTCGTCCTCAAAGTCTATGAATTGAGACAGGAGTAGGTCAGGTGACAGAGAAGAACTTCCGTCGGCGTCACCTAAGTCGGTGTTCTCTGCTTCCTGCGTGCATTCATGTATTTTGTAATCGGGTGGTATGAAGTGCTGATTCATCTTGATTATTGTTAACCTCTCCACATTTTTGGGCGAGAGGCGGGTCCTTTATGAGGTTACAATGGCACCAGCAGCACTGAAATCACGTACAGAAGACACGCTTGCGAGTGGGCAAGACAAATAATTTAGAGCCAGGTTGGTGATCAGTCGCCATACAGAGCTTTTCCTATACCAATACACCAATGGGTTCTCATTAGGACAGACCTCAAAGTTCTCCGGGGTTGCTCCACTTTGCGTACCATCTGTGGCCTTTGCAGCAGTGGACGGAGCAAACCCTTGCTGAGTTAGCCAATCCGCTTCCGACAATAATTTTTTGGGGCCTGGTGCAGGTGAGGATGATGATACGGTTGCTGGTGTCGTTAACGGCTGTGAGGGAAAGTGACTCCCTTCGGCCACGGATTCAGAAGTGGAACTTGACGCCGGATGGCCTGCTGATTCAGTTGTACTTGTGCTGCCTCCTTGAAGGTTCTGCCGCTCTTTTTCGAACCGAGTGGCTGACACAGCTAGCCAATGTTTGTACTTTGAAACATCTGTTTCATCAAAAGGAATGAATGCTTTGCTAGCCACTGCCTTTTTGTACCATGGATCCAGAATAGTGGCACAAATGTAATGTTGTTGTGTATGTATGTTTTTAAGCCTTTCATTGTGAAGTAGGCGCCTTAATAACTTCTCCGCCAAATCATATGCTTCTCGCTTTTCATCATCATCTCTGAACATTGAAGACACGTCCTTCAGTTGGTGCTCTAGCATGCGCAACAATGGGATAGCTTTGCCCAAAGAACAGTCCTCCCTGCAGACTTCACGCTTGAAGATCTCAAAAGGACGAAGCATGTCTGTCAGGCTTGCAATTAGCTTCCATTCCTCCAACTCTAGCCTCATCTCTTTCTGAGTAGAACCCAGTTTATAGACATACTCATTTATTACCCCCCACTGCTCAGACAGACGCTCAAGCATGTAAAAGGTTGAGTTCCAACGTGTTGCCACCTCCTGGATTAGTCCTTTGACTGGCAGTTTACGTTCATGTTGAATGCTCCTCAGCTGCTTCTGGGCATTAAAAGAATGGCTGAAATGTGTGCAGATTCTTCGGCAGATGGTCAGTAATTTGATGACTGGGTCTTCTTTTTTCAAGAATTCTTGCACCACAATGTTAATACTGTGCGCCAAACACGGCACTCTGAAATAGCCACCTATCTGCATGGCCTTAACTATATTACTGCCATTATCCATAGAAACATAACAACCATGCGATTTCTTGGATGCAGCCATTCATAGACCTTCCTGTTAAACTCCTCCAAAAGGTTAGGTGCAGTGTGAGATTTCTCCATGGCAAACATGCCTACTGTTGCATGTTTGTGAGTAGCTTCAAAAACTGTCTCCTTGTCAACACCTGCTTGTTTTAACTGTTTGTTGACCCCTGCAAAAGAGACCTAGTGTGCAGTGATGCACATGTAATCAAGGGCTTGGCAACTGGTCCACATGTCTGTTGTCATGTGGATAGTGTGAACAGCACTCTTCATATTAGCTGCGCCTATCACCTCCAGCACATCTTGATGTAGTGTTGGAACAGCAACCCTGGCAAAATAGGACCCGCTAAGAACCTTCCATTCAGGGCAGACTGTTGCCACAAGTTCAAGAAAACCCGCCCCTTCCACGAAAGAGAAAGGGAGAAGGTCCAGCACTAGCATTTTAGCCAGCTTTGCGTTATACAGACGTACCGTTGGGTGGTTGCGTTCAAATGGCGCCTCCGCCCACAACATGCTTGTAATGGTGGGCTGGACCATTTTACGTGATGATGATGATGATGATGCAGACTTCAAACCAGTTAGGCTCATTGATGTAGTTTTTTGCATTGGTGTCTGTCCCAAACTCTTAGTGTGCCTCATACATGTTGCAGGGGTAGAGGGGTAGAGGGTGTGGGTGCTACCACTGCAGTGCTGCTGCCAGGGGTACTGGGTGTACCAGAAAAAATGTCGGTCGGTTATCGACCTTCCCCCTGCACAATCAGCCCCTCGTCGTCAGCATCAGATGCAATGTGAATGGATACATTTGGATCAGTTCTACTTTGGACTTCCTGGATCTTACTTAGGTGCGCATACCACTGGATAGAGTGGTGTTTTTTGAGATGACCTCTCTGGCCTCCGGTACCATAGTTGGTACCAAACTTACCCCGACTAACTGATACTTTACAAATCGAACAAACAACCATGTTTTCCGCCTTTTGGCTAACAGTAAAGAAGTCCCAAACTGGGGACTGGAAATGTCTGCTGGTGGTGGAGGTGCTACTTTGACTTTCAATGCCAGATGAAGTGGAGGATGGGCGTGGCTGAATTTGTTTCTGTTGTTCACTTACAGCACCACTACTTGAGGTAATGGAGGTCGAGCTGGATGGAGGTCCCTGCCGGCCCTTCTGACTAAGAAAGATGGAAGCTCTAGGTCGCCCACATCTCGCTCAGCAGCCATTCGGGATAGGGTGAAAATGTCAGTCTGCTGCATGCCCGCTGTGGCTGGAGTGACGTCTGTGATGACTGGGTCGTCGTCAGACTGTTCATCAGAATCAGAAGACTCCACTTCTTGTTCGTCGTCATCACCCATAAGTCGAAGCCTTGCGGGAACTTTCCTTTTAGGCTTAGCCACCTTTGTCGGCTCATGGCGTGCCTCACTGTCAGACTGCATTACTGGGTTCCAATCACGATCAAGGTCATCAGAATGAAGGGGGCTTGAAGAAGAACTTGTAGTAGTAGTAGTAGCAGCCCTCCTTGACCTTTTTCTAGCTGGGGATCTGGAAGACAATGGATCATCCTCAGGATGAGTGTCTTCCTCGGATGATACCTCCACTTGAATATCAATTTACTGATGTGCCCCTACTTCCGGAGGAACAAGCGTTGTAGGCAGTTGTGCCGCTCCATGAACCTCTAGTTGCACCTCTCCATGCACCTCTACTTGCGCCTCTCCTTGTGCATGTACTTGCGCCTCTCCTTGCCCATGTACTTGCGCCTCTCCTTGCCCATGTATTTGCGCCTCTCCTTGCCCATGTACTTGCGCATCTCCTTGCCCATCTACTTGCGCCTCTCCTTGCCCTTGTACTTGCGCTTGTGCTAGCTGCACTTGTGGTTGTCGTTGCGGCTGTGATTGTTAAACACTCGCCAGCTGAGTTACACCCGGCATTGATTGGATGGTACTTTCTTGTGATGAGCCAACATCACTGGTCAATGGTGATTGAGAAATTAAAGTGGCTGCCTCAGCAGCACTCATGGTCTTGGACCTAACTTGGCTTGGTGGCACTGAGCCCAATGAAGCGGAGTTGCTGCTTCCAGCTTGGTCCCCGGCGGACACCGCTGCTGCTGCAGGCGTAGTTTTTTTCTCTCTCAAAAAAGGTGTCGGTGGGCACACCAGTCTCCTTGGTAGGTGGTGCCACTTGCTTCTTCTGCTCCTTCTTACGGGCAGTGGCACTGGCAACTTTTTTTGCTGAGGCGCTACGGCCACCTTTCATTGGGGCCATCTTCTTCAGATGTCAGAACAGCAGGCCGCAGTTGCACGAGTTGCAGAGTTGTCTTGTCTGTGGCCACACGTGACATTGTGCTACACACACCGCTGCAGGACTTATTCCTGCAAATAGTGGTTCTCTTGTGCACCTAAAAACAATGGAAGCCAGAGGAACATCAGTTAAACACCCCAAAAAGTAAAAAAACACACACAAATCACCACAATGCAATGCCATCCATGCCCTCAATGATGTTTAAATTCAAGGCACCCCACAGAAACACTTGGTCCATGCACCACTGAGTACCCCTGGGCCTAATGGAAGAAAGCAAAGCAAACTGGGTACAGGCCTGAGCACACTGCCTGCCTTCAAAATGGGCCCTTGACCCCCAGCTACATGGCCAGGCCCTGCCTGGACCAGGCCTCAAAATGGCCCCCACACACATGACCAGGCCCCAACAACACCCCCAAAAAGTCAAAAAACACACACAAATCACCACAGTACAATGCCATCCATGCCCTCAATGATGTTTAAATTCAAGACACTCCACAGAAAGACTTGGTCCATGCACCACTGAGTACCCCTGGGTCTAATGGATGAAAGCAAGGCAACCTGGGTGCAGGCCTGAGCACACTGCCTGGCTTCAAAATGGCCCCTTGACCCCCACCACATGGCCAGGCCCTGCCTGGACCAGGCCTCAAAATGGCCCCCACACACATGGCCAGTCCCCAACACCACCCCAAAAAGCCCAAAACACACACAAATCACCACAATCCAATGCCATCCATGCCCTCAATGATGTTTAAATTCAAGACACCCCACAGAAAGATTTGGTCCATGCACCACTGAGTACCCCTGGGCCTAATGGATGAAAGCAATGCAACCTGGGTACAGGCCTGAGCACACTGCCTGGCATCAAAATGGCCCCTTGACCCCCACCACATGGCCAGGCCCTTCCTGGACCAGGCCTCACAATGGCCCCCACACACATGGCCAGGCCCCAACACCACCCCAAAAAGTCAAAAAACACAAACAAATCACCACAATCCAATGCCATCCATGCCCTCAATGATGTTTAAATTCAAGACACCCCACAGAAAGACTTGGTCCATGCACCACTGAGTACCCCTGGGCCTAATGGAAGAAAGCAGGGCAAACTGGGTGCAGGCCTGAGGACACTGCCTTCCTTCAAAATGGGCCCTTGACCCCAAGCTACATGGCCAGGCCCTGCCTGGACCAGGCCTCAAAATGGCCCCCACACACATGACCAGGCCCCAACACCACCCCCAAAAAGTCGAAAAACACACACAAATCACCACAATCCAATGCTATCCATGCCCTCAATGATGTTTAAATTCAAGACACCCGACAGAAAAACGTGGTCCATGCACCACTGAGTACCCCTGGGCCTAATGGATGAAACCAAGGCAACCTGGGTGCAGGCCTGAGCACACTGTCTGGCTTCAAAATGGCCCCTTGACCCCCAGCTACATGGCCAGTCCCTGCCTGGACCAGGCCTCAAAATGGCCCCCACACACATGGCCAGGCCCCAACACCACTCCCAAAAAGTCGAAAAACACACACAAATCACCACAATCCAATGCCATCCATGCCCTCAATGATGTTTAAATTCAAGACACCCCACAGAAAGACTTGGTACATGCACCACTGAGTACCCCTGGGCCTAATGGATGAAAGCAAGGCAACCTGGGTGCAGGCCTGAGCACACTGCCTGGCTTTAAAATGGCCCCTTGACCCCCACCACATGGCCAGGCCCTGCCTGGACCAGGCCTCAAAATTGCCCCCACACACATGGCCAGGCCCCAACACCAACCCAAAAAGTCGAAAAAAACAAAACACGCAAATCAACACAATCCAATGCCATCCATGCCCTCAATGATGTTTAAATTCAAGACACCCCACATAAAGACTTGGTCCATGCACCACTGAGTACCCCTGGGCCTAATGGAAGAAAGCAAGGCAAACTGGGTGCAGGCCTGAGCACACTGCCTGCCTTCAAAATGGGCCCTTGATCCCCAGCTACATGGCCAGGCCCTGCCTGGACCAGACCTCAAAATGGCCCCACACACATGGCCAGGCCCCAACACCACCCCCAAAAAGTCAAAAAACACACACAAATCACCACAATCTAATGCCATCCATGCCCTCAATGATGTTTGAATTCAAGACACCCCACTGAAAGACTTGGTCCATGCACCACTCACTACCCTTCGGCCTACTGGCTAGTGTGGCTTTACAGGCACCCCAAAATAAAATAAAAAAATCCACATATAGCGAGCTAAAATTCAATTACATAAATGAGATTTAAGTTCACCAAAACTCTCAGAAACAGTTGTATCATGCATCCATGACTAACCCTGGCCCTACTGGATACTGTGGCTACCCACAATATATTTTTTTTAAAGTTGTGAAAAAGTTTTAAAATTGTAGTTGCAGCAACTGCAATGCCCCAAACAAACAACACCAACTTACTTGTAAAATCTCAAATCCAAAAGTGATCCAAAAGTTCCAAAGTCCAAAAAGTCCTCAAATACAAATATCCAGCAGCAGCCACAAAAAGTAATCCTTCCAGCTCCAGATCCAAAATGAAAAGTGACCAGGAGATGGACAAAGCACTGGGAGGAGCCTGCTGGACAGGAACAAGAAGTTGGAAACTCTGGGGCACTTCCTTCCTCCCACCCCCCACCCCCAAAATGGACTCCTTCCACAAAAAAATGCAGCCAAATCTCAAACTGAGGAGTTATTCTGATCAAAATCATGATTTTCAGAAGGTTAATGCCTCCTGCGGTGGATTTCTTGTACAGAATTGCAATTTTTGCAATTTCGGGAAAGCGAGCTGTTCAAATCTCCCGCCGGATGTCAGCTGAGTGCCGCATCTATGCTATGTGTTTGGCATTGTTTACTCCTGCGATGCGTGATCGCGGGCCCTTATGACGTACTCGCGTTGTCAAACTCTCGCTGTGCAAGATGGCAAACCGCGATGACGTAATTGAGGTAAAAAAACTCACGCGCGATCACGCAGCAAGATCCAAAATGGCGCAGCACACGCAAACCGGGAGAAAAACAACTCAGCGGACTCAGAATCACAGTAAGTCAACACCGCGTGCCCGATATTGTATTTTTCAAGCGCGATCAAGCAAAATAATTTGCAGCTTGCGAATTTGCAGATTTTTGGGCAAATTCACACGAATCGCGGACCGCGAAATTGACAAAAATCCACAAATTCACCCTCAAAACAGATTTTACACCCATACTTAATATTTGGCTTCCAAGTAAGGCCCTAGCATGGATAATATACCAATGACATATCAAAGTTAAATGCCACCTGTGGTTTGCAGCACATATTGTTACATCGACTAGGCTGAGAAAAGAAACATGACTTCAGATCTACCTGTGTAGCCTGATTTCTGAAGATTTTATATCTGCAGGTGACACTCTCAAAGTAATCCTTTTTGACAGGAGAGAACTCTATCTTTGAATATTAAATGAGTCACCTACATATAGGCCCACAAGAAAGGGTGCCTAGTACTCTAAAGTGGTATATGAAATAATCTAAAGTTGGCATGTCTCTGCAGTAACTAGCAACATTTCGGAATACAATCATAAGTCTGCCATCTCTGATGTGGGACAAGCTACCAAAATAATTCAAGCACTATTTTTAATGCTTATCAAAAATGGAATTCAGTGGGTAATTCAGATTTTTCATGACCTAATTACCATTATTATGTTTTGTATTTCCTTAATGAGGTGCACAGTATGCTCGCAGAGCAGAGATAATGGCTCAGTTCTTTTTTTTGCAGGAACGCCAAAAGATGCAGATACTTAGACATGAACACATTTACTAACCTGGCATTGGTTTGGGAGGTACACATGGCCTCCTTTTTTTGTTGATTTGCAGAGGGACCATTGGTTCTAGGAGGCTCTCCATATTGTTTCAATTGGTCAGTTCACACATTTTAAGATAGCGGCACTCCCAAAGTTCCTTTCGGCAGTCCAGAATTACTCAGTTGAGATTTCTAACTGACTTTCTGATGCTCTATGGGCCATATTGCACTTTTGATTTAAAAATGGTAAACCCCAAGACTCAAGGCCTGGTGACTTAAAATCCTACACTATGTAACCTAAAATAATATTTGAAAACATATTTACATCCATATTTACCACCTCCCATTACAGCTGTTTGCATCCTAGTCACACTCAAATCCAGTTCTTCCCACGACATGGATAGAAAATGGTCCACCGTGACACCATCCTCAAAGGCATACTAAAAATAACAAACAAAAAATTGCTCATCATCGTGGTTCTGATATATCTATATGAAGCCTACAGCTCAATATACCACACAAGCCTACTTAAACTCCACTCTGTGACCACATGCTAAGAGTGAGAGTTATTTTGTTCCTGCGCAGAACAGACATCTTTCAATTCTCAAGACTTTCCACTTTACCGGGCCATGGATACAGTCATAGTAAACCTCACATGCATTTATTCTGCTCCCACTATCTTAAATTTCAGTTCCATGGAGTGAAATACACATATACCTAAATATCTCAGGATACAAATCTGAATATTTACCCATACACAAATCTCTCAAACCTAGAATGTATCTGTTTCTAAATTCTTGTTAACGCTTCATTATCCTATACACTTATTTTCTATACTTCAAGTCTCTGTAATTTACTTCAAACTGTCTCCAGGCTATAGTTACTAGTCTGTCTTCAGATTCTTTTCTTCTGCTTTGTCAGTCAGCTTTCCCTCTCCCCTTATATGTTGTGGACTTCCTAGTGGTGGTACTCTAAGACTCAGAGATCCTACTCTGCCATGTAGATTGCATGCCCATTGCCCAAGTAAGGTATTCTACGCATTTTTATTGAGATGAGGAGGCTCAATCACTAAAATAAGCAAGTGGCCATAGTCATGTGACGTTGGACACCCCAAAGTTGTGTTTTCTTAACTAGGCCTAATATATTAGCAGCAGTTGGTGAACTGATGACCGTGCACCATGGGTGGGAGGAAGTACCATGAGGACGAACCCAATGCATTTTCTAACCAAAACCATATGCTATTCATCAGATTCATCAATAGTACAAGCCACTGCTTAACAGTTTTTCTTGAGGCTTTTTAAAAAAATTGCTACCAACAAAATTCTCAACCTGGGAATAGTTTTATATCTTTGCTGTCGAACACTTTCCATACTTTTGTACTCACCGTAGTGGGAATAGTAAGTTTTCCATTTCCGCTATCCAACAATTTCCCTACTGTTCCACTCATTGGAATGAGAATAGTAATTTTTCCCCTTACACAATCCACCACTTTCCCGATTGTTGCACTCACTGAAGTTGGAGTAGTGGGAATAGTACGTTTTACCCCTCTGCTATCCAACACTTTCCCTATTGTTGCACTCATTGGAGTGGGAATAGTAATTTTTACCCCTGCGCAATCCAACACTTTCCCTATTGTTGTACTGACTGGAGTGGGAATACTAAGTTTTATCCCAACGCTATACAACACTCTCACTATTGTTGCACTCATTGGAGTGGGAATAGTAATTTTTACCTTTACGCAATCCAACACTTTCCCTACTGTTGTACTGACTGGACTGGGAATACTAAGTTTTACCCCAATGCTATATAACACTTTCCCTACTATTGCAGTCACTGAAGTGGGAATAGTAATTCTTATCCAACACAATTTAGGTTTCAAGGTTTTTAAATAGTTTAATGTTTTAGTTTATAATAGAATGGGTTTTAATTAAATAATTTTTTATTTAATGTTATTGGTTTGTATATATGAAAACTACATCCTAATATCTATGGACATCATGTTCCAGTACACAAGTATTGATCATTGTGATGGCCTACGGGCATGTGAACATTTTTTACCGGGACATCCGATTACACATCACCGCCATAATGTGCTATTATTGTTCATGATCAAATGGTGCCTAAATAATAACAATTTTATGTTTGACAGAACTGTATACCAACAAATGCGTGGTGTTGCCATGGGTACTGTTTCTCTCCACACGCAAATCACCACGATCCAATGCCATCCATGCCCTCAATGATGTTTAAATTCAAGACACCCCACATAAAGACTTGGTCCATGCACCACTGAGTACCCCTGGGCCTAATGGAAGAAAGCAAGGCAAACTGGGTGCAGACCTGAGCACACTGCCTGCCTTCAAAATGGGCCCTTGATCCCCAGCTACATGGCCAGGCCCTGCCTGGACCAGACCTCAAAATGGCCCCACACACATGGCCAAGCCCCAACACCACCCCCAAAAAGTCGAAAAACACACACAAATCACCACAATCTAATGCCATCCATGCCCTCAATGATGTTTAAATTCAAGACACCCCACTGAAAGACTTGGTCCATGCACCACTCACTACCCTTTGGCCTACTGGCTAGTGTGGCTTTACAGGCACCCCAAAATAAAATAAAAAAATCCACATATAGCGAGCTAAAATTCAATGACATAAATGAGATTTAAGTTCACCAAAACTCTCAGAAACAGTTGTATCATGCATCCATGACTAACCCTGGCCCTACTGGATACTGTGGCTACCCACAATATATTTTTTTTAAAGTTGTGAAAAAGTTTTAAAATTGTAGTTGCAGCAACTGCAATGCCCCAAACAAACAACACCAACTTACTTGTAAAATCTCAAATCCAAAAGTGATCCAAAAGTTCCAAAGTCCAAAAAGTCCTCAAATACAAATATCCAGCAGCAGCCACAAAAAGTAATCCTTCCAGCTCCAGATCCAAAATGAAAAGTGACCAGGAGATGGACAAAGCACTGGGAGGAGCCTGCTGGACAGGAACAAGAAGTTGGAAACTCTGGGGCACTTCCTTCCTCCCACCCCCCACCCCCAAAATGGACTCCTTCCACAAAAAAATGCAGCCAAATCTCAAACTGAGGAGTTATTCTGATCAAAATCATGATTTTCAGAAGGTTAATGCCTCCATAGGACAGAACTTACATTCAAGCAGATAATTTAATCGTTTACAAGCATTAAGGACATGTTTTGCAACTATTCAAAATTCAGACATACATGAAACAGCACTTGCAGCCTCACTGTTTTACTAATATTGGGGATACTTGTACGATTACAGACAGACCCACGTTTTAGATATAATCGCATTTTAAGCACATGGGTGCAGAAGCTAGAGCTCGATATCAACATGATATAGTCTATCCATGACAGTAATCTAGATCTTTATATCCTAATCGTTTGTTCGCCGGACCCATCTAACCTTTGTAAGAAGCACTCCAGATCGGATTGTATGCCACTGGTTAAATCACCTTGAGGAAGGTTGAGCACCGAAACGCGTTGGTGATAATGGCTGTCTGATACCAATGTTTTTTTGTATAGTATTTGTTAACCAATTGATGCTGACATATTGGACAAACTCATCTTTAAAAAGCATTATATTAATTTGTCTTTCATTTTTGTCTTTTTGAGTGGCCTCATTTACTTAGGAATTAATTTGTAGAATTTCTAGAAAGAGATAGGATTTGATTCATATTTATTTGATCATGATTTGATAGAGAAAAAAAGTTTTTTATACACTGTTTTATCACTGTTTGTCAACTGTGTAAGAAAAAAGAGAAACAAAGAAAAATATATAAATATATATCATCAATTTTGGAAGGGAAAAAAACTATAGAAGATAAAATAAAGATATATTTTTGACAATAAACATGTGTGGTGCATATCAAAGCCAGTAATATTGTTGTGATACAATTGTAGCATAAAATTAACAGTAGCACCGTAACCCAGTGCTTGTTCTCTTTTTCCCATATTGGGTTGGTGACTAGCTACATAAGTGTCGATATGGGTTATTAGTTGGTTTTTAGAGTATCAGCATGAGTGTCTGTATGGTTTGGTGGGGGGTATTACTTACCACATAGATGCATGAATGGGTGACTCACTGTTTGTATGTGTTTTGAAGACAGCATGTGTGCAGGACTGTATGGGTGGATGAGTGTGTGTATGGTTTTGTTAGTGAATGAATGACTGTCTCAATAGAGTTTTTATGAGTAATTACATATGTTTTAAGCTAGTATATGTGAGTATTGATGTATATAAGTGAGTATATGTGAGAGTGAGAGATTGGAAGAGTTCCTGTATAAATAAGTATGTGTTTCTATAAGTGATTGTTTAAGAGAGTAAGTATGTGTACGTTTCTGTAGAAGTAAGTGTAGTGGTGTGTGTATAGCTGTATATGCAAGTAAATGGATGTTTGATAGTTCATTTGCATGTGTGAGTAACTCTATTTATGAGTGTAGGTGTGTAACAGGAGGTATAGGTGTATGAGTACATATGATGAGTGAATACATGTATGAGTGACAATATACAATTGTTGGTGAATGAGTGGATGTGTATGTAGATGTTGGAATTACTGAATAGGTTGTTGCTACTAGTATTTGTATCTCCTTTTTTTTTAAAGTTTTAGTTTCTGTTTTTGAATGTGTGTATCAAAGGTTATATTACGGTGAGAGGAGGTCTGCCACAAGGATGATGTCATCAGTGATGTCATTTGAGATGTCATCAGTGATGTCATGAGTGATGTCACTGACCATGTCATGAGTGATGTAATATGTAACGTCATCAGCAGTGCATTGCGGGCGCGCGAGTTATAGTTAACTATAACGGGGAAATTTCAATCGTTTTGTATGAGTGAAATGTCCAGCTAACTGTAACATGTGTGAAACCTATGGTTTTTTCAGTGAATTTCTAAGGTTTTTTAAATGCTAATTTTAATTGTAACCCGGGTGAAACATATGGTTGTTTCAGTGAATTTCTAAGGTTTTTTAAATTGCAAATTTTTAACTATAACGCAGGTGAAACCTATGGTTTTTTAAGTGAATTTCTAAGGTTTTTTAAATGCTAATTTTTAACTATAACGCGGGTGAAACCTATGGTTTTTCAGTGAATTTCTAAGGGTTTTTAAATGCTAATTTTTAACTATAACGTGGCTGAAACCTATGGTTTTTTCAGTGAATTTCAAAGGTTTTGTAAATGATAATTTTTAAATGTGTTAATTGTTATATTTTTTATACTGATTTACTACATTATTTTAAATTATTTATTTTTAGATATTTTATTTTTTAAATTACCTTACATATTTTTTATATAAATTGAAAAATAAATGTTTTTAAAACATTGAAATTGTAATATATATATTTTTTTTAATTTATATATATTTTATATAGCAGGCAATGATATCCTATGGAAGAAAATTCAAGTTACTGGTAAGTACAGTTAAATTTACTTTTCAGGAACAGTAGTAAGCTGAAAGATGCAGCACTAAGGTCTCTCCTGAAAACAGCTGAGTAAATCGGAATTCGTAGTTCGGCTCATTTTTGAGGAATTTTTTAAAGTTCCAAAACTCCACATTTAGAAGAATTTCCAAGTAAAACATGTCAATGTTAGCCTATGGAAGGAAATTCAAGTTACTGTAAGTATGGTTAAATTTACTTTTCAGGGTCCGTCCTGGGCTCAAAGATGCAGCACTGACGTCTCTCGTGATAACAGGTGAGTAAATCGGAATTCGTAGTTCGGCTGATTTTACAGGAATTTTTTTAACTTCCAAAACTCCACACTTAGAAAAATTTCCATGTGAAACCAGTCAATGTTTGCCTATGGAAGGAAAATCAAGTTACTGTAAGTATGGTTACATTTACTTTTGAGGTCGGTCCTGGGCTCAAAGATACAGCACTGATGTCTCTCGTGATAAAAGGTGAGTAAATCAGAATTCGTACTTTGGCTGATTTTAGAGGAATATTTAGCTCAATAGTGAAGGAAGGGGGCGGGGCCTGAGGAGACATGTGTGCAAACTGGTGTTTGATTGGTTCAGATGCCCCGTCCATCACCACCCCCTTTTGTACCACTTTGTTCGCCATAAGTTGTCAGGGTATGCTCAGACGTGAGTCCCTTGCTTACTTTCCCACTGGATTCAAGCAAGCCGGACTGAAGACGGCTGAAATTGCCAGAAACCGGTCTTCGGAAGCTTGTTTGCAGTCCAGGGAAGGCACGGCTTGGCAATTCGGGCTGGACTGTTCCCATGAGGCACAGGGTCAGACTGATTTGCATATGGCTATGTCTGAACTGGGGTGGCAGAGTGGGCTAAAGAACGGTGATGGATTAAACCCAGATCTGTTAACTGGGTGTGAGTGTTTGATTTGTTCAGATGCTCCGTCCATCACCATCCCCTTTTGTACCACTTTGTTCGCCATAAGTTGGCAGAGTATGCTCAGACGTGAGTCCCTTGCTCACTTTGGCACTAGATTCAAGCAAGCCGGGCTGAAGATGGCTGAAATGCCAGAAACCGGTCCTCGGAAGCTTGTTTCCGGTCCAGGGAAGCCATGGCTTGGCAGTTCAGGGTGGACTGTTCCCATGAGGCACAGGGTCAGACTGATTTGCACATGTCTATGTCTGAACTGGGGTGGCAGAGTGGGCTAAAGAACGTTGATGGATTAAACCCAGATCTGTTGACTGGGTGTGAGTGTTTGATTGGTTCAGATGCTCCGTCCATCACCACCCCCTTTTGTACCACAAACACACCCTGTGGTGCATTTTAGGTTGGGGAATATATTCCTCTTCAATCCTGAGGTCACCTGTGAGCCAACTAGCCCATCAGGTACCTCCAGTTTGTGCCAGGGAGCTGAGTTGTGGAGAGGTGTTCAGAGGGCACGCCACCTTTTTACAACACTCTGCAAGGCAGCTCCGTGGCACTTACTAGAGGTACCCGTTGGACTAGTTGGCCCCTAGGGGACCTCGGGATTGAAGAGGAATATATTCCCCAACCTAAAACGCGCCACAGGGCGTGTTTGCACACATGTCACCTCAAGCGCCGCCCCCTACCTTCACCACTGTGCAGACATGCCCCGTAACGCATTCTAAGTTGGGGGATTAAGTCCCCATTGCATACTGGGGGTCCCTGGGGGCCAAGTAGCACACAAGGAACCTCCAGTATGCGCCAGGGGGCTGTGTTGCAGAGAAGTGTAAAAAGGGGCGTTGCCTCATTACACCTCTCTGCAACGCAGCCCCCTGGCGCGTTTGCAGAGGGGAAACTAATTTCCCTTGCATACTGGAGGTCCCTGGGGGCAAACTAGCCCACCAGGAACCTCCAGTATGCGCCAGGGGGCTGCGTTGTAGTGAGGTGTAATAAGGCCACGCCCCTTTTTACACCTCTCTGCAATGCAGTCCCCTGGCGCGTTTGCAGAGGGGGAACTAATTCCCCTTGCATACTGGGGGTCCCTGTGGGCCAACTAGCCCACCAGGAACCTCCAGTATGCGCCAGGGGGCTGCGTTGTAGAGAGGTGTAAAAAGGGGCGTTGCCTCATTACACCTCTCTGCAACGCAGCCCCCTGGCGCGTTTACACAGGGGGAACTAATTCTCCTTGCTTACTGGGGGTCCCTGGGGGCCAACTAGCCCACCAGGAACCTCCAGTGTGCACCAGGGGGTTGCATTGCAGAGATGTGTAAAGAGGCCACGCCCCTTTTTACACCTCTCTGCAACGCAGCCCCCTGGTGATTTTTCAGAGGGGGAACTAATTCCTCTTGCATACTCAGGGTCCCTGGGGGCCAACTAGCCCACCAGGAACCTCCAGAGTGTGCCAGGGGGCTGCGTTGCAGAGAGGTGTAAAGAGGCCACGCCCCTTTTTACACCTCTCTGCAACGCAGCACCCTGGCACTTTTTCAGAGGAGGAACTAATTCCCCTTGCATACTGGGGGTCCCTGGGTGCCAACTAGCACACCAGCAACCTCCAGTATGCACCAGGGGGCTCCATTGCAAAGAGGTGTAAAAAGGGGCGTTGGCTCTTTACACGTCTCTGCAAGGGAAGCCCCTGGCCTATACTTGAAGCTACTGGTGGGCTAGTTAGGCCCCCCACGGTCCCTGCCGGCTCCCCGCATCCTGCGGGAGCCGGCATTGCTTTTCTGTATGGGGAGCAGCTAACATGCTGCTCCCCATACAGAAAAGCAATCAGCTTTGATTTTTGAAAGAGAGCGCAGGTTTCCTGCTCTCTCTTTCAAAAATCAAAGCAGTTTTCTGTGGTAGGGTGGTAGGGTGGGAGCCGCGAAGCTCCCGCCCTACCACAGCATACAGCAGTGTCGCAGGGGTGGGCACCCAGGGACACTGCAGGAGCCGGCCCTGGGGGGTGGCGGTCCCCAGGGCCATCAAGGGCTCCAGGAGGGGGACTTCGCGGCCCCCCTCCCAACATGTTCGAAGCCCCGAGGGGTCCCCCTATTTTTTCACGAATCACCCCCGGAGCAGGCCATTTTCTTGAAGAAATTTGCAAAGATTCATCCACCTGCGCCAAAGTTATTCCAAATAGAATGTTGCGGATTTCCTATGGAAACTAGGTTTTAACTGTAATTACTTACTGGCGACCGCCAGTACGTAATATATATATATATTACTGTTGCATCATTTTTAAGATGGGAAAAGTGACGCGAAAGTGGCGCAAGGGGCTTGTAAATCTGCTACACAGTTTGCTGTCTTACTTTGCTTTCCTTTCTGGTATGTAAAGGATCCTGGGTAAATATAACCGTTTCTGTACAGCCAGTACTTTTCAACCCTGATCCCAAACTGCTTACTGCCTGTTACCATAGTAACAATTCATGGAACAGTTAAGTGAGCACAGAGGTTACAATTTCACCACACAATGTTGCTAATCCAAACAGTTACTGTGTTGGAGTTTTTAAAATTTTCCATAGGAAACGTTAATCACAGCTACAGACTCTGGTAAAGAGCTGGTAAAGAGTTAGCCGCAGTGTATATAAACATAAGTTCTATTTTAATTGTTAAATCGTCTCTAAGCATATGATTATCACACTAAATAGTAGTGAAATGTTGTCAGAAAAAGAAGACATATACACTTTTTTAAATTAACTTTTATTAAAACAATAATAAATAGCTAGAAATGTAACTTTAAGATAACAGTACAATAAATAAATAAATAACTAGAAGTGTAACTTAACATAACAATATAATAATCAAAATGTGAAATGGACTCCAATGGAAGGAGGGTAGGTAACCTGCAAAACAAAAATGAAAATAAGTGTTTCAAATTAGATCGATGTGACTGAATGAGGTCAACGATCACAAATTAAGGTAACACTTGGCAATATTTGGTTATTTGCATGTCTGCAGTGTGCCTGATACATCCCACCTCTCTCATGGGCCCGCGTGGAAGAGGTGTCTGTAGGGAAGTGTCTACTGCGTCAGATTTACAGTATGGACCAACAGGTCTTTAAATGATTCAGAGATGAGACAGAATTAGGTGAGAGATCACGTCATTATGCTGGACAATATTATTTATTTCCAACGCATTTAATTGGAGGCATTGAGAATCTAGGCCGCTCTGCTTACCTTGTGTAAACACTGTGGCGAACAGAGTTCACAACTTTAAGTTTGCTTTGGTTCTACACTGCAGACTGTATTAAATTCAGCCTTCATTTATTCATCGGCAGAGAGGACAAGAGTGTCCATAACTTGAAAAGAGAAAGAGAATCAATGTGAGAGAGAGAGTGAGAGAGAGAAAGAGCAAAAGAATGACATTGAAAGTATGAGGGAAAGAAAGTAATAGATGGAGCAGGATAGGTTAATACTGGAGAAAATCTTTGTAGCTCACCTTTTTGCCTCCGTTGTGTGTCCAAGCATGTGCCGGTTCATAGTACACCCTCAAGTTTAGTAATCTGAAAGATAGTATAGAGTTAATAGTAGCAGAGTACATACAACTGCATAAGCATATTTCTGCCTTATGCCTTTGGATACTCAGGATACTGCAAGGTGGTGTATGTGTGCTCTTTTTCTCCCAGAGTACCATACCCCATGCACTCCCACTGCATAGCGGTGAGTTCTCATTATTGCGTACCCAGACTGTTACACCCCATTGACTCCCAGAGTCTGTAGGTGAGTGCCTTATCTTGCGCACTCAGACTGTTCCAACCTATCCATTCTCACTGCCCAGAGGTAATTGTACATTCCTACAGTCAAGCTGTTGCACAGTACCCACTCTCTCCGCACACAGGTGACTTCTGGTTGCTTTGGAATCAAGCTTGTTTGCTCACCTTGTTCCATTGGCCTGATTCAAAAAGGGTGCACCAAGTGTTGAAGCAGCCTTCTCCTGTTGGGGGGAACGCCAATTTGTGAAACACAACCTGTTAGATGAAGAGGAAGATAACATTGTGGGTCATTTCTTTATCAAAGGAGAGAGGAAGTGAGAGAGTGACTGAAAAGAATATTCACAGCTCACCTTTCTGTCACTGGTGTGTCTTTCACCACGTGCCGGGACAAAATGCACCCTGAAGCTCTACATCTAAAAGATAGCAAAAGAAAGATGTTATGATTGTTAATTGTCGCTATCCTAATGTGGAGTAGAATAACATTGCCCTTTCACACACCTTCCCTCCCGCATCAAAAATTCAACTATTTGAAAAGTTCCAACTTGTTTAATAGGCTTCGATTTATGAACAATTAGTTGTAATGTTTTCCATCCGGTTGTGAAAGCAAGTTGTGCGCAGTGATACACATGGTTTCAATCATGTGTAACCGCTCAATCCTTGTGGTACCACTAACTCAGTGACCAAAGAGGCCATGCACATGGTAGTAGGCCCCCTTGTTCGGTTGTTCAGGCCTACATGAGGTGTCCGAACCACTAGGACGGATTATCACAGTCCTTGCAATGGGAGCAACTCTAAAATGGTATAGAGCACATGCGCCCCATCTTTTTTATTGGTAGGGTCACATGTGTGGAGACGCATATGCAGCATGGGTGTAGTGTGGGTGTATAACAGCAATGAGGGAGTGTGTGTATCGTTCTGATAACTAGACCTGGAAGTAGGAAAACACTACAATGGAAATGTGGGCCATGTAGCGTTGTTGTGTTTTCCTGGAACCATAAGCGGAGTGGGCTGGACTGACGTTTGCCAGTGCTGCGCGAGGCTGTGAATGATGACTCCGGAGCTATGGGCATGGTTCTGTCGTGAGCTATATGAGAAATCAACTGATTCGGTGTCCGTGCTGTAGTGTTCTGTCACCCGGGTCTTACACATGAATGTGTCAATATGTCTGTAAAGTCCCACAATATGGCTAAAATGGAAGGTACGGGGTATCATTGACCTTATATTCATCCATAGTTGCACACATAAAAGATGGTGGACATGACACATTTCTGCGAATATGAATGTTTGTTGTACATTCAATGGAGTGTTGTGGCTGTAGTAATACAGGACTGTGAAAGGTTTAGGTTGCAGTTTTTGGCACATGAAGTGCAGCTAATATAAATACATATGTGGTCATTCAGTTATACTGTCGAACTTGGTGCTGGAAATTAGTGTTCGAGATTCGCCCACATCCTGTTATTGAAGAGAATTGACGTAATCTACTCGTAACTGAAAATCTACTGTAAATACGGTGCTCATGTAAATTGCTGATATAGTTTTGGGTGGACTTCACGCTATATAAATATGCTAAAAAAAACAAACAAGAAATAGTACACACTTATAAATTGATTACACACTTTCTTTGCAGTATTGTAATGATCTACTTTGTACTTTCGTATTTGTAGAATGAGCAAGAGAAAGTTATATAATCAACGTTTTTTTTTACTGGCAGAGGTAAGATGGTTGCATGCGCTGTTTACATAACAATATAATGAGGTAGGGCGCAGGAACAGCATTTTACAAACATAATAAGTACACAGACACAGATATAGTTGAAGTGGGTACGGGCACGTGTGCTCAACTCCATTTTATTATGTTGCTGTTGGTAACAAGAAGAATAGTAATCATGATATCAATCACAGATATTCAATCATAAACGGTTTATGACTTCTGCTGTACAAAGGTAGGAGCACTATATGTGAAATAATACACAGAAGTTTCTATCATAAAGGGTCCATGAATTGTGGTGCACTAATGTAGGGTCGGTATCGTCATCGGTACTAATCTTGAATTATGAGTTCTATTGTTCGCAGTATAGACCAGAGGCAGTCGTCAGGAAGGACCCACAGCCATGTGGCATTGACTTGAGCTGTATAAAGTTAGTGGTAGGTGTGACTCCCAGCGTCTACGCAGCCAGCGATGTTGCGTGGTGTGGGCCAGCCGCACTGGGAGCAATGACTTTTGCCTAGTGAATTCTGTCTTAATAAGGCCAAGGGGAGATGACTTGTGGTGCAGTGAGTTAGTGGTACCTGAAGAACTCAGTGTGCTCACCCTTGAATGACTCGTGGTTCGGGCGGGTCGCACTGGTACAATGTCTCTTGCCCACTGGAATGCGTCATGTGTAATCGCCATTCCACCTGAATCGTTGGGCCTCACAATGTAGATCGAAGGCAGTAGTCAGTACAGACATTAAGGAATGTTTTTTATCGCATCCTTTAACAAAATCTGAGGACATAGAGTACAATTGTCTCTACCTTAAAGAAAGCAAGGCTGAATTTCATGCTGTCTGTAGTGTAGATCCAAAGCTGAATTCAAGTTGTGAACCCTGCTGTCCACAGTGTAGATCGAAGGCAGAAGTCAGGACAGACATCGAGGAAAGCTTTTTTTTCACATCCTTTAACAAATTCTGAAGACATATAGTACAATTATCTCTGCATTAAATAAAGAAAGGCTTAATTCAATGCTGTCCGTAGTGTAGATGCAAAGATGAATTCAGGTTGTGGACCCTGCTGCCCGCAGTATAGATCGAAGGCAGTAGTCAGCACAGTTATAGACAAATGCTTTTTGTCACATCCTTTTACAAAATCGGAAGACATAGAGTACAATTGTCTCTACCTTAAATAAAGCAAGGCTTGATTCAATGCTGTCCGTAGTGTAGATCCAAAGCTGAATTCAAGTTGTGAACCCTGCTGACCGCAGTGTAGATCTAAGGCAGTAGTCGACAAAAACATTGAGGAATGCTTTTTGTCACATACTTTAACAATATCTGAGGACCAAGTACAATAGTCTCTGCCTTAATTAAATGGAGACTGAATTCAATGTTGTCTGTTGTGCTGATGTGAAACTGGTATCAAGTAGTAAACTCTACTGACCGCAGTGTAGATCGAAGGCAGTAGTCAGCACAGTTATCGACGAAGAATTTTTGTCACTTATTTTAACAAAGTATGAGGACATAGAGTACAATTGTCTCTGCCTTACATAAATCAAGGCTAACTTCAATGCTGTCCGTAGTGTAAATCCAAAGCTGAATTCAAGTTGTGAACCCTGCTGTCCGCAGTGTAGATCGAAGGCAGTAGTCGATACAGACATAACTCTGCAGTGCTGCGGCTCTGAGTTCGCAATGGGCCTGTATTGAGGAGGCACGTGGTCATGGCGGCAGCCACATGGCAGAGTGAGGACCTTTGCTGTGGCAGAGTCATTTCTCGTTGCAGAAGTGAACCACGCCCAAGGCGTATGCTAATTATTTATATTCTTAGGCTGGAGTTGCATATGTTGGACCAGCCCACTCTGCTTTTGCTTCAAGAGAGGGTAAAAACAACACAGCTACATGACCAAGATATTCCCCAGAGTCTGAGATAATATGGTTGCATCCATTGTGCAGCACACTACACGTATCAATAGTATATCTATACACGGAAAAGTTTTTGGTTTGTATAGTGAGTTGTGTATAGCATATCACCGGTAGTGTTAGCATTGTGTTCATTATTGTTGATGTGCTTGTTCCTTCCCTTATGCATAGTTGATTGCCACATCTATGAACATTGAGCTAGTGTGCTGTTGAGGGGAAATATTATTTTGGGAAAGTCCGTTGTCCTGTTTTGCGCTGCCTATGAGGTAGTTGAGGGGGAGGGGTAGGAGGGATGGTTTTACTGGTAGTGGCGCTAGGTGTTGTGATTTTGTTGGGTGTTGGAAGTGCATAATTAGTACCTCTATTACATATTTGTCTTTAGATATGGGTGTGAGTTGAATGTAATTCACACAGTACATAGTCGACCTTCTTACACCAGTTAAATGTTGATACTATCGCCTGTTTTTTAGGTTGTAGATTTGGTTTGTTGTTGAAAGTATGAGAAGTGGTGTTTTTTGGGGTTTTTATTCGAGAAAGCCTAGTTTATATATTATTAACATTAGTTGTGGTTCTGATTTGTAGCGATTTTCTTGGCGGAAGGAATACATTGAAGAGTGGTAATATTTGCAGTTTTTACTACGTTGAGAACGGGATGATAATAAAAAAGATAGAAAAAAAACAGATATGCTTAATGAACATTATATTTAGGAATTATCATTTAAAAACTTTTGAAATTCACTGAAAACAAACATAGGTTTCAGACAGGTTATAGTTAGGAATTAGCATTTCAAAAACCTTAGAAATTCACTGAAAAAAACATAGGTTTCAGGGGTGTTATAGTTAGCTGGACATTTCACTCATACATACAAAACCATTGAAATTCCTCCGTTATAGTTAGTTGTACTAACTGTAACTCTCGCGCCCGAAATCAACTGGTGATGATGGTGCACATTACATCATTCATGACATGGTCAGTGACATCACTGATGACATCACTGATGGCATCTCAGATGACATCACTGATGACATTACTGATGACATCATCCACCTGACAATCAGATATACCTCATCATACACTAGTATAACATTTCATCACTCACTGTAAAATACAGAGTACCATATTTGAATCCATTGACACAGCAATACAAGCATCTAAAAACCCACTCAGTGATTCCTAGATCTACACACACATCTAATCTATTACCTATAGATTCACTCATACATGTTGTCAATGATCAATAGAACACTATCAAATATACTTATACACCTATATTGACATTACACAGCAGCACACATCCTATTCAGTTATGCAGTCATCCTACTTACTTTTGCAAACAATGTATCCTAATTACATTTGCTCAGCTACAAACTTATACAAGTAGCATTCATATAGATAGTAACTCATACGTAGTGTGTTAGGAAATCACTATTACAAGTATAGTTATTCATTCATTCATTTATTCTTTATTTCGGTTAACAACCTTAAAAGAAACAGTTTAAAATAATACATTACATTTCTTACATACTCTAGTACAATATTTAACAATATTTGACCGCCCGAGGAAAATTATAGTTAAGGAGGAATCGCTATCAGCAACAGTACCTCATAGTAAGATTAACATCCATGAATCGAGGAACAGTTAATAATAAAATTAAATAATTTAATAAGTTAATACATCGTTCTATAAAAACGAGGCACCAGGGTTAAAAAGAAGCACAACACTAATTACTACTATCAGACCAGTCCCCCTTGTCGCTGTCCTAAATTTGGACAATACACTCTGAACACACTAAAGGTTTAAAAAAGCAAAGTCCATTTCACACCCCACTAATAATTATCAATCTAGTTGTATTTATCATTACATATAACACACCTATTTCAGCATACATTGCAATTGTAATAGTTGGTTCGAGTACAATATAAACTGCAAATCAAAGTACATTTCAGTAGCTGTTCTTCGTAAATACCAGCTATCTATTTACATTTGGTAGCCATTCCTTTTTCTAACTATCGCTACCGATAGGAGGAAACGGCTCAATCTAAATACTATTGGTCGTGAAGTATCTCCTTTAAAGACTCTTTCGCCATCTTTGATATGGCGGAGGCCCAGAAGTTGACATATTGGTTTTAGCCATTTTTTTCTTGCATGTAAGTAAGTAGGGCATATAAATAGCACGTGAGCCTCATCTTCCTTCTAGCCCATTTCACATAGTTCGCATAGATCAGAGCCAATACTTCCCCCTGGGCCTTTGTTTCAGTGCCATTTCGAGGTCCTATATTTTATTTGAAGGATACTGTAACAAAATTTTAGATATAATGATTTGGCCATAGGCGGGTAGATTTCATCCATAAAGCTTTCTAATTTCATATCCATTTTTAGTTAAAAAAACTTAAGTGTCAGTGTCCCCAGTTTGGAATTTTCCAATAGGGAATCTCTTTTATATTCCCAATATCTATTCTTAAGCAGTTTTTATGAACTATGTGTAATTGAATCCGGGTCTGACCAAAAGCTACTTAACCCCAATTTTGTGAATCACTTTTCAATGTAAGCCAGCCATGCTAAATGTGTGGAGTTTTTTATAGACATTATCTCTTTTAACGCCTCTCTGTAGTCGATTAGCTCATCGGTGGACCACAGACGAACCCAATATAACAGAGGGCGTAAAAGGCCATGGTCATCAGAACGGCAAAAGTTAAGGTCCCATAAAAGAGGGATAAGGGGAGTAGAACCAGGTACACCTAAAAGCTGTCTAATAAAATTATTTTCTGGAACTAAAAAGGTGCTTTTTGAAATATGTCCCCACAGTTCTGCCCCATAAAGAGAAGCTGATTGCGCTTTGTACTTAAACAAACTAATTGCTGGCGAGATTGACTTAAAATGACTATTTCTATGTTTTCTTAAAATAGGGCCTTGATTCTGGACTAGTCTGATCTTCGAAATTTCTAATTGTGGTTTCCAAGTTGTTTTGCTGTCTAAGGTGATACCCAGGTATTTAAAACTTTGGACTTCCTCAATTTTTTCATTATTTATAGTGAAAATTTTGTTAAAACATTTATGTATGTTGATTGTCATTATTTTAGTTTTCGAAGAATTAATTTCAAGTTTCTTATCCTGGCAATACAACCTAAATTTGTTAAGAAGGTTCTGAAGTCCCTTAGGGGTTTGGGAAATTAAAATCGTATCATCCGCGAATAATAATGCCGGAACGGCTTGACCACACAGCTTGGGAGAGTCATGCTCGCAGCCCAAGAGGGTGTCTGGGATGTCATTAACATAAAGAGAAAATAGGGTTGGCGCCATAACGCATCCTTGCCTAACACCTTTCACTATATCTATTTTCTCACTTAGCTCCCCATTGGGCCCCCATCTCACTCTTGCATAATTTTTTTCATGTAATCTAATCAGCTGTTGAAGGATGTTCCCAGGGGCACCCATATCATTTAGCGTTTGCCATAATTTCACCCTGGAGACAAGATCAAAAGCAGCTTTTAGATCAACGAAGGCCACATATATGTGGGAGCGCTTTATGTTAATGTATTTCCAAAGTATGCATAAAAACCTAAAAACCTGGTCCACTGTACTGATTTTCGCTCTAAAGCCAGCCTGGTACTTTGTAAGAATAAAATGGTCCTCGACCCATGCATTAAGCCGACTAAGAATTTGACGGGCAAACATTTTTTGCAGAACATCGATCAAACTAATTGGTCGATAGTGTGATGGATTAGACCTATTGCCTTTCTTAAAAATTGTCACGATTTCTGCACCCTTCCTGGTCTCCGGGATTGGAGCCCCCGTGCTATTTTATTTGTAAGCAAGTTAATATAGGGT
This sequence comes from Lissotriton helveticus, assembly GCF_964261635.1. Lineage (NCBI taxonomy): Eukaryota > Metazoa > Chordata > Amphibia > Caudata > Salamandridae > Lissotriton > Lissotriton helveticus. Next base: position 1,774,435,221 of record NC_136063.1, read on the forward strand.
GCCCAAATAAAATCCTCGTGCTTCCAGAGGTCCCCAGGTATTCTATCTGGACCTGGAGCTTTGCCTGATTTCACCGCCTTGATTGCTAAGATAGTGTCATTCAAGCTAAATGTTAAAGGGCTATCATAAGGGGCTAGCTTAATTTGTTTTATTGCCCAATCTTCCTCATCTACTTCACAAGAGTAAAGCAGGGAGAAATGTTTAACCCAGGTACTTTCCTCAAGGAATCTATCTTTTGACTCTGTAGCCCCTTTGGTGCCTCTTGCAATGAGGCTCCAAAAGGAAGTCTGGTCATTTGACTTACAAGCCTCGAGCAAATCTGACCATAGTCTCTCATCCCACTCTTTCTTAGCTAATTGGACGTTTTTTTTGTAATAAGTCCTTTTAGCTCTAACAACATCTAGTTGATTCCCCTTCACTGCTTTAATAAGATCTGTTTGAGCACTTCGGCAAGCTTTATTATATCAGAGATTTTCCTGAGGGGGAGGACGGCGACCAGGTTCTAACTTTTTTATAGCTTTTGTTAGGATTCCACCAAGTTGGGTAATTAATTCACCATGGGTTTCTATCATAGGGGAGTTATCAGTATCAGTATCAGCTAGCGGGGTCATGTGTTTGACAAAAAGTTCGTAAATCTGTTTAATGATTCCCCGTTGCCCAAGACTACGGGCCACCTCAAGGACCTACGATTATTTGATTCTATAGGTTCAGGTGATGGTTTGGGATCTTTGCTATCCCCAATATTAGATGAGGCAAAGAGTAAATTCTGGACAGTCAAGGAAAGTGGAAAATGATCACTTTCTATACGCTTATCCACCATTATGTCCACCAGCATTGGCCATAGGGCAAAGGAGACTAAAATGTAGTCTAGGTGGCTTGAACAGCCCCCTCTAGTGAACGTTGGCTGACTAGGACAGTCAGAGGGCAAGCGTCCGTTACATGCGCGTAATCCATATTCCAGTGTCATACTCAGTACTTGTAGGGCACTAGTTGTGCAGGCTACTTTGTGATTTGCATCAACATAGGGGATGTTATTAGCACTATCCTCATCCCTGTAAATGTCTTCCAAGCCCAATATGTGCTCAAAAATCCTATTAAAATCGCCACAGATAATCAACATAGGGTTGTGGCCTCAGTCCGAAATGATTTTACATAGCTGGATTATTACTTCTGATTCCCTACATGGGTTATGCGGCCTGTTGTATATATTGATCACATAAAGTGACCCATTTTTTGGCTTTTTCAGTTCTATAATCAGAATATCGGGGCTATTTGAATCTATTTGTTTAAAAGTAGTCCCCATTGTGATTCTGGCCCATGTCATCAAGCCACCAGAGGGTCTACCCCCATGTGTGTTTACAGCTGGGATAAAAAAGGACCTATAGCCAACTTTATGAAAGTTTTTTACCCCCCAAGTTTCTTGGAATAAAATAAGATCCCCATTATCAAGGTATTGATGCCAAGCTGGGTCGGGTAAATTCTTTTTTATTCCTGCGATGTTCCATTAAATTAATTTTGCCTCCCTTATTCTGCTACAATAAACCTGTCCTGGAGCCATAGTAGCATTACCACTGGTCCCTGATGTTACTAGATCAGTATCTGAAGGACGAACCACTAGGCTGGTTGGATCAATCGCTCCTAAGATACAGTCGGTACCACCCTTTATTCTAGGGATAGATGTTACGTCAGTGGGCGGATTACCCAATGCCTTTGGAAATTCTGCTAATTCGTTTCCATAATGATTAAATGGATCTGGAATGTTTAAATTAAAAGGTTGATCAAAGCCATTTCCCCTTCCCATATACCATAGACTATTACAATCGTCCATCCTATTTTCCTCGTGCCTGAGGTCATTGCTTGTGGGGTTCATTCTCTGAACTAAAGGGTCACACATTCTAATGGCATTATGTGGTCTATACAGTTATCTATACAGTCACTCATGCAACCAATGAATTTTATATACACGTATTTATATACAACAACTGCCACATAAACTGTCTTTTAATTTTTCTACTTTGTTGGACATGTACCATTGAGAAATATTTTTGCTCATCACCACACTCATAAATATATTCACTCACCCAATCAACTATTACAATACGTAGTCCTAACCTCATATACATACTGAATTAACTATTCAGATATCTTTGGGCAGTCGCAGATCCCCCACCGAACCACACACACATTCACTCTCCCATACAAATAATCAGTTAAATAATCAATAACTAATATAGACTTTCATGTAGTTAATAACCAACTGGTGCAGCAGTTTACACAACAACTTACCAAGTAATACAGATATTCACACAGTTTAGTCACTATCCAATATATTTAGTGAGCCACTATAAATTACTCAAGTAAACAATTAATCACACTGATACTAAATCCTCTATCCAGATATTTATATATCCACTGATTCTTCAATACAGATTAGTGTATATATAATACATATTTAAATAAACCAAACCACATACACTAGATGATGTCATCAGTGATGTCATTTGAGATGTCATCATTGATGACATCAGTTATTTCACTGACCATGTAATGAATGATGTAATATGTGACATCATCACCAGTGGATTGCGAGCGCGAGAGTTACAGTTAGTAAAACTACCTATAAAGGAGGAATTTCAATGGTTTTGTATGAGTGAAATGTCTAGCTAACTATAACACCCCTGAAACCTATGTTTTTTCAGTGAATTTATATATATGGGTATATTTTTATATAATTGGAAAATTATCAAATACATTAAAATTAATAGTTTATTAATTGTTTTAAAGTAAATATGTATATATATATATATTGATTATTATGTATGTGTGTCTAATTTTTTTAATTAAGTTTATTTGCTTTATTCGTTAAAATGTATATTAAATCTACTTTATTTTTTAATTAATTTTATTATTTTTTGTATACATTTATTCATATATATACATATTTATACACACACACACATTTTTATATAATACATATATATATATAAAAATCGATATTTTGCACGACTATATTTTTAACATCAATATTTTTTCCGATATTTTTGTACTTATCTGTTTAAATATAGGGAGTCGATATTGTTGCATTCTATATTTTTAAATCAATATTTTTTACTTCTATATTTTTTACATTGATATTCTGTCAGTGAACCTTTCAGACCCATGTGTATAATAATGTGTCACTGCAGACAAAACAGTAATTCACGCTGGTTTCTCCTATTAGTGCACACTAACATTATAAGGCCTAGGCCAGGTCAATATCTAATACTGAATAGTCCCTTCTGGGCCAGGCTACCTGTGAGCAGCTGCTGGGCTCTTCACATCAGTAGTCTCCACATGCCCCCGCACACATGCACATGCATATGTGGACGTGTTCATGTGTAGCTAGCCAAGTGACTCTTACCCTTGCAGTGTCCGAGAGGCCTTATTTTATGCTCAGATTATGCTATGCTGCCACATGTAATCTGTGTCTACCAGCTCCTTAAATTCATCAACTTCAAGGAGTCCAGAACATGACAGGGACTAATCGGAGCCTAATCAGAGCCTACCCTTACTCAAAATTCTCAGCTGAATTTAATTTGAATGATTTGTCTGGCATACAAAGCCTTCTAGAATTAGGCTCTTCTTTTCTTCAGACCTTCGTTCTTAAATAAACTCCAAACTGCACTCTATAGTCAACATCATTATCCTTTCTGAGAATATAACAATACATCAAATGTTGCCAGAGTGGGTGTTTTTCTCTTGTGATGTGAGCACACCATTCCTTTGGAATGCCCTTCCACTGTGGCTTCAGTAGATCTAATGCTTTATTATATTTCGTAGGGCATCAAAGACCCAACCCTTAAAATTAATTTCAATATCAAAAATTCTTTGGATGCAAGTCCGTGCTGTACAGCTTACTATACCATCAGTGATTCCTTCAATTATGCCAATATCCTAAACACCTAACTACTTGCACATCAGACTTCTCCGATATATAACTAAGTTGAACATCACGTTTGGGTTATAGTAATGAAAATGACGTCCTAACAAGAAGTGTCCAGTAACTCCCTGTGCAGAATACTCCATTTGTATTGCATGCGTCATGGAGACATTCTTATAAGACACACTGGCACATGCATCAAGACATGCTTTTGCGAGTCCTTAATTGTGATTATTAAGGAATCGCAATTAAGGACTCTCAAAAGCCTATGCAGGTAGGAATCGCTATTAAAATAGTGATTCCTAAATATTACCTAATTGTGAGTCGCAAATTGCGAGTCGCATCTAAGGAATGTCTTCAGGTACATTCCTATGGGCCTACAGGCCAATAGGTACTCGCAAATTGTGCATGCAATTTCAAGGGTGCAAGGGTGTCAAAATGACACCCTGTTGCACCCCAGAAATTGTGGTGAGCACCCATGTTGCGCGCACACACATGTGTGTGTAACCTGAAACTTTGAAAAATGCTTTTTGTGCATTTTTCAAAGTTTATGCAAATTACTGAACAGTTTAATTTCTCGGTAATTTGCGGCCCCAAATAGCGAAATCGCTATTTGAAATTGCGATTCCTTAAATGCAATTGCAATTTAGGAAATCGCAAGAAATTACGATTACCTAAATTGCGCATCCCAAACACTTTCAAGCATCGCAGAAGGCCATTTTGCAATTGCAAATGGCTGATTTTTGCGAAGCACACTGTTTGCGATCGCAACAACCTTTGATGCATGTGCCCCTAAGCACCCAAATATGTGCAAATCAAATTCAATTTTTGCTTCTCCACTCATTCTGTTGCAAGAATTTTACTGATTACCCCAAAACCATTGAAAGAGAATGACAATTTTGCATAGATGTTGTCCTTGTACAAAATAAGTTTTTTTTCGCATTGTTTTACATCACAAGTTTTTGACCATGTGTTCACAATAAAAGGAAGTGATTGGCTATCAATATCAAAATAGAACGAGTTGCAAAAAAAACCATACTGGAAGTGTGATGTAAGCATCACAATTCTGCACTGAGACAGATACATATGTTAGCATAGGCCATGCAACCACCAGTCACCAAAAAAATGAAAAACTCTGGAAACTAGTGTTAAACCATGCAAGGCGTTTTCAAAGAGATTATACTTGCGTAATCATGGTCGTAGCTCCAAGGGATGCATGGGATGGAAGACTCCCCGAAAATATCTTTACTGGGTCAAGTCTGGTGGAAACAGTCAGTCCAGTTGTCTGTCATCACACATGAAAATAATTTATAGTTGACTTGGAGTGTTAACTGCAAGAAGGAGGGTGTGTGAAGTTCTGGGGCACTCATCTGATTTAAAACCGGTGCTTGCACAACGGGGCCTGCCTTTCTTTCTTTCTGCCTTCTGGGATTATGAACTCACCCATGCACAACAGCGAGTGATGATGTAATGTGATACCTTTGCTGTCAGGGAGGACTGTTGTTACCATGCTATACCTTTTCTTGAGGGAGGGAAGCTTGCATTACTGCTGCCCATGCTGTACTTTTTTGGCAAGGGAGGGAACCTTGCACTGCTATTGCCTTCATTGTACCTTTTATGTGAAGAGTGGAAGTCTGCCTTGCTGGTGTCCACTGTACCTCTTCTATAATGGTTGCTTGTAGTGTTGAAGTGTTGAAGATCTGATGTACCTGTTCTGTGAGATAGGGAAGGTTACACTCATGTTGTTGTAGTTTACTTCATTCGGTTAAGATGGAAAGCAAGAACAACTGATGCACATGTTTTATCTATTCTATGACGGAGGGAATCTTGCACTGATGTCTAGCTGTGCATTTTCACTGCTGATGGTGTGTTTATAACTATTTGGTGAGGTAGAAACACTTACACTGAAGCTCCGCTTTTATCTCAGAAGCACCTGATCTCAGAAACTGGAGCATATATAAAGCTATATAAAGTGTAATGTAGGGGCTACTTATGTGCAGAATTTGACATCATGTGCAGCTCACAATGGGGTTGGCAGCCTTAAATGTATTGCTCTTATTAAAAGAATGTTTTTGCAATTATGTATATACAAAATGATAGTCTATTGCCAAACACTAGTTTACTTTGAGACAACATATTGCAAGCCCCACAGTCTGAATCCATTTCCAAACAATTAAAAGGCAAATATTCACGAGAAAAAGGCAACATCGTTCCATTAAAGACTTTGTTTAAAAATCAAGAGTATAGACAGACTCGGTTCAAATTTAATAACTGATTACTGCTGAACAGCATGTCTTGGAAGTGAACGGGGTCTCTTATTAAAACATTGAAAAAGTGCTTTTAAAGAACACACAATCAAACAGCAGTAATACAAGTGCACGGAAGTAAAACTTTGAGCAGACTGATGTCTATCAACACAGCCAGATGTTTTTGCTGCTGATGAGCAATGCCCTCTGTTAATGGGCTTTTGACCAGTGCCTTGCATCCCCATCTGCCGCACACCAGATGGTGCATGCCCTAAGGTGCATCATTTAGAATTGGTACAATCATCCAGTTTATCAATCAAATGACACTCCTTCCTTGATGACATGCTGCCACTGTGAATGCAAGGACACGGACTGCAAATAGATCATTTTCATATAAAAAACGGCAGCCCTACACTCTACATATCAATCAGCGCATCGGGGATCCAGATTGTATTTTTTTTAATACTGGTCTTAAAGGACCTTGAAACCTAAGAGAAATGCAAGTGCCACGCAAGGATGATCTGCGTTTTTACTGTTGATTCCGAAGCTGCTTCACTCATTGCACGCACGGTTACCATGCAGACTTGGGAGTCCCCTGAACAGACGGCAACATCTTTCAGCATACAAACAAAAGTGATTGTAGTTGACAGTAGCGTTGTAACAGTAAAAATAGAGGTGTCCTGTTTATGGGGACCTCTTTTGAAATGAATAAAATGCACGATACCAGTGAGGCTGACACCCTTACAATTGGCTATTAGTCTCTTTAACAAGCTGATCCCCCTTGCCGGATCATCACGGCCATTCCAAGGATAATTCGAGAGAAAGGGCCTGATGTACTCAAGAATATAGCCCATCACATATCAAAATCTATTTGTTTGCACCCGCAAACCCATTTGGGATTGGAAACATGGAGATGTTTTTTTTGCAGGCCACCATCCATGCGTTTGCAACCAATCATGCAGTCACAAATTGCTAATGAATACTGATAATTCAGGTCATTCTGGGACAACCTGTGAATGATGATTTTGTGAACCAACCTATTAGCATATTGGTTGGCTTGCAAAATCAGATTTCATTTGTAAAAAGTCGCCATTTTGCGACCAATTTTTTGCAAATGGAATCTTGGTACATCAGAGTTGACTGGGTATTAACCACCCCGTTTAATACCAACACATTAGGTTGTGGTATTTACCAGGGATTGTGATGTCCATCTATTAATGGTTTTGTATATCGAAAAGACGAATAGCATGCAGCATCTGCTTTTTGCACACTAAGTACCACATTTCACTTTTCTTTCTGGCCTTTTTACCAGACACATTTTAACAGGTTAATCCGGGTGTAATTTGTTTAAAATTCAGAATATTAATTCCAAGAGACGTTTCTACTAAAGAATAAATGTTTACACGACCAAATAATTCTACAGTACTATTCCAGGAAAGGGAAAATCTAAAGTGGAAGGGCAGAATATCAACTAGTGACAAGGTTATGTGTTTTATTGCATGTGTCTCTACTTGGTGGAAGAAGAAAGAAAACTTAATTATATAACATGCTAGCATAGTGGGAAAGTGCAGGTAGACCTTTGACATGTGGTATTAGAGAATTATACTACCAAAAAAAATATTTATTTTGTATTTTTCCTTTGGATGTTACATAACTTTCATGATAGGAGACCCAAGGGTGTACGCTGGTGCTATTTCCTTAGGAACCAAAAGCATTGTAAATGGATAGTGATCCAGAAAGAATTATCTACCTAAAGAATTATCACACCAAGTCTATCATGATGACTAGCCCACAATTAAATAGCAGTATTAAAAGGCTTATTAATACTGGAAGTATTAGCAAGTTTCAGTACTTCTGTGAAATCCTGAACTTTTTGGAATCGTTATTACCACACCCATGTAAATCTGGTCATATTTTCAGCTATACATTCTAACAGATATGCACCTAAAATGCCAAGCAATGTTACAACACCATGGAATCCCAGGTGTGGTAACAAAGCACCACTTGTAATCCCATTTTGGCCACAACGGGATTACTGGGCTATTTGTAATGAGGCCTTAGTACTAGTAGAGACTTCTGAGTGGATGGTTACATTGTTCTTCCATCAGCGAGGTTCTAAAAGATAATATAATTTTTCATTCCAAATCTAACAAGTCACCAATTGGTCTGACCCACTGCTATTGTACCCTTTCTATTGAGATATGTCAACAAAGTTAGAACTTGTCATTGTAGTGTACAAAACCAAGTTATGACCTAAAATCATAACTGTGCACATTTCTTTTTGTGGTACCAGGGGCGGCTCCTCTGCAATGGCAGAGGAGCCTCACCCCACTGGCTATGAAACAGACATTGAAAAGTAAAACAAAAACAACGTCTTAGTATCGTTTTATTTTTCATTTGCCGGCTCTGAGTCAGCTTGTGCAGGGAGGGACAGTCGCGGCCCGTGGAAGGAGTTCCATGGGGCTGACAGGCGGGGCGGGGGAGGGGCAGGAATATAGATGATGGCAGGTAAGTAAACAACTAAATTAAATAAACGAATTTCGTTGTGCGCCCTGCATCGCAAAATGTGATGCAGGGCGCGTGGGGGGTGGTAAACACCGGAATATGGATGATTGCAGGTAAGTAAACAATTACATTTTAAAAACGAATTTTGTTTGCATGCCCTGCATTGCAAAATGCGATGCAGGGTGCGCTACGAAATTCTTTTTTAAATGTAATTGTTTTCTTACCTGCAATCATCCATATTCCGGTGTTTACCACCAACCTCCACGGGCCGCTGCTGGGGAGGAATGGGGCTGGGATGTGGGAGGGGGGAGGAGGAGTGCTACGTGCACTTTTAAGTGTGCATGTTTGTATGGCTCGCCGCGTCCGGCTGGCCATACACACATGCCCACTTAGGTTTCTTCTGCCAGGCAGCATAAAACCTACCAGACTCCCTGACCTGAGCTGAGCATCTTTTCAGCCCTCTCTGGCCTATCCCCGTGCTGCTCTTGATAGCACTGATAGCGCAGAGATTTTATCTCATTTATAAGAGTGCATCATATTCATACGTAGAGCACACCCTCATATAATCATTTGTTGTATTAATGTGAAGTGTTAGAATTGTGAAATGTATTCACATGGGAATGTGATGTATTTTAGGCCATTGAAAATTAACATGAAGAATCAATGTAGAACGTAGAAAAGGAATGTAACTAGTAGTAATCATTATTATGAAGAACCAGTGTTGTGCAACTGACAATTACACATGTATTAGAAGTGCTCATTATTCTTGTAATTTCCTTTGCAGGCAAATGCATTAGTTGAAAGTGCCTTAACATCATGTGAATTCATAAAGCTCATATGATGCTTTCTTATGTTAGCTGAAATTCGTAGGCCTGAAATGCAAGTCCCTGAGACTCTCGCTTTAGAATTAACAGTTTGAATTTCATGTGTCCTGAGAATTTTTCTTTCTTATGGTTGTTTTGCAGGTGAAAGACGCGCTCTCACTAGATAGCATAATGCTTTATCTTTATTAGTTAGTCCAGGAGAGAAAAAGTTACAATCGTATGGTTTGAACAAATACAGGAAGGTTGTTGTGTTTCACAGAGGAGAAGGCATGGGTACCAAGGACAAACTGTTACAAGGAAAAGTACACCATCGATATTGTGGAAATCTTCCTTCAGGATTGTGCCCAGGGTGGATGGCGTGATCCCTAGTGCACTTATCTGGTATGGAGAAGCACTCCTGTTTCTTATCAAGGTGAATTTATTTACTGTTTTTTCTATTTTGCCTGATTTAAATGCCATTCAGAAAAGGGGGTGGTGATGGACAGAGCATCTGAATTAAACAGAACACTCATACCCAGTCAAAAGATAAGGGCTTGATCCATCACCGTTTTTTAGCTCACTGCACCATCCCAGTTCAGAACCTGGCTACATGCAAATTAGTCTGTCCCTGGCCCAGTGCATCATGGGAACAGGGCAGACCAAACTACCAAGCCAATTCTTTACTGGAAAGGAAACAAGCTTCCGGGGACCAGTTTCTGGCATTGCAGCCGTCTTCGGCCCGGCTTGCTTGAATCCTGATGGTGCAGTGAACAAGGGACTCATGTCTGAGCATACCCTGCCACTCCTATAGTGGCCAAAACGATTCAGAAAAGTGGTTGGTGATGGACAGATCATCTGAATTAAACAGAACACTCATACCCAGTCAAAAGATCAGGGCTTGATCCATCACCGTTTTTTAGCTCACTGCACCATCCCAGTTCAGAACCTGGCTACATGCAAATTAGTCTGTCCCTGGCCCAGTGCATCATGGGAACAGGGCAGACCAAACTACCAAGCCAATTCTTTACAGGAAAGGAAACAAGCTTCCGGGGACCGGTTTCTGGCATTGCAGCCGTCTTCGGCCCGGCTTGCTTGAATCCTGATGGTACAGTGAGCAAGGGACTCATGTCTGAGCATACCCTGCCACTCCTATAGTGGCCAAAACGATTCAGAAAAGGGGGTGGTGATGGACAGAGCATCTGAATTAAACAGAACACTCATACCCAGTCAAAAGATCAGGGCTTGATCCATCACCGTTTTTTAGCTCACTGCACCATCCCAGTTCAGAACCTGGCTACATGCAAATTAGTCTGTCCCTGGCCCAGTGCATCATGGGAAAAGGGCAGACCAAACTACCAAGCCAATTCTTTACTGGAAAGGAAACAAGCTTCCGGGGACCGGTTTCTGGCATTGCAGCTGTCTTCGGCCCGGCTTGCTTGAATCCTGATGGTGCAGTGAGCACGGGACTCATGTCTGAGCATACCCTGCCACTCCTATAGTGGTCAAAACGATTCAGAAAAGGGGGTGGTGATGGACAGATTTAAATGCCAAGCGTGCTGCGGAGGTAGCACGTTTGTCCCTACCGTCCCTGCTTAATGACCTTCTATCTCAAGTGAACACGACACTCAACCTCCGTGCACTGTTGCTGGTGTGGTTCTCAAACTAGAACATCACCCTCTTTTTACTAAACCTCATCTGCTTCAATGTTAATAATATTTAACACTTCAAAAAAATATACAAACAATGTTTTTTCACATAGAATTTTATTTCTTCAAGAAAAGCATTTTCAATTTCTTCAAATAAAGCACAAACAATATTTCCAAAGAAAATCTTCAATTTTGAAACTCTTCACAATACAATCATTCATTTATCATGATACTTCAATGATGATTCCCAATAATGCCCAATGCATTTCGCACCCTGCGGGCTCTTCTTCAGGGGCCTGTGAACTGAACATGTACATAACTTTAGTTGAAACCTTAATGGTAGTCAAGCATCCAATTAGCAAAATAAACGTTTAGTGCACCATGGGAGTGCCACCTGGGAATAATTGTATGTTGTAATTAGGAATAGTGCATTTGAGAACAAGTTCTGTCTTTGGTAGCTTTATGCTACTTGACCCATGATCATGGAGAAACTTCTTAGGAAGACTCCACTTGCTAGCACCTTTTATCCTTCCTCCTGAAAATGACCAACCCGCGATGCAGGGAAATTTGGACTCATGCTTCCTGATTTTCTGTATTTTGCATCTTGAATGAATTGTATTGTTTATGAGATACAGTCTAAACTGGATACGCAGAACTGGCTTCATGCTGATTCCATTATATTTCTATACTCATGTGTTGAGATGTCTTTAGATTCAGCTGTGTTTGGCTCTGTAGTAAATGAACTAACCATAAGTAGTTGTCTGTGAGTTATTATGTATCAAAAGGAATTGTTAGATAATTGATGTTGCCTTAACAACCTTTACACCCCCTTACACTTTCATGCTGCAAAAATAAACCATGAGATTGTGACTCTAAAACAGGCCACAAACATATGGCCAGGGCCTCTCACCCTCATATTAGAGAAGAGCAGGGATTGGATGGGATACTGATGCTTTCTCAGGAACTCCTGGAACAGCAGCTAAGAATTGCATGTCGGACAGCAGGACCAGGTGAATGTTTCTTTTTTCCTCCACCTGCCACATGCTCCCCCGTGCTTATCACTGGCTCCCTCTCTCCCCTGCACCCCCTCCACCTGCCCATCAGTATTTTAGTGTGCCAGCCTCCACTGTGTTGTACACTAGCTGAGGAAGGAGCCAGGAACTTTCCAGAGGCCAGATGAGCGCTGAAGAGGGCATGTGATCCACGTTGATAGGTGCTGTGTGCTTAAATTATGCGCTCGGAGTACAGCTCAGCCTTATATTCCCTAGTCTCTCTTTATTTAAGGCCTCTCAGAGGGTGTTGTTTGAGGTAGCTTGCGTACCATGCCTGGATGGTGGCAGCAGGACAGTGAAAACCAGCGCAGGTGAAAATATGTCAAACTCAAGCTTCTTCTTCATGCAAACGTCATGATTTCAAGAAAGGGGTCATAGCTAAGGCTTATATCCAGCCTTCTCCAAGACAGTGGCTTTCCAAAAGAATGTAAATAGAGGTTTCCTTTTCCAGATGAGATAGAGATATTTTCTGTTATCTCAATATCTGTGAAAATCATCTATAAGGTGGCATTCTAAAGTGCTGGATGCATTGCAGTGGAAGAGGTGTGGCTCAGCGGCTAGGGCGTCTGACTGCAGAGCCCAGGGGTTCAAAGTTCGATCCCCGGCACCGGTGGCAGGTCAGCTCAGCACCATGTGTCTATGGGCACTAGCTCATTCAATCTTCCCGACGGCCCCCAGCTCCTTGATGCCCACAGGCAATTGTTCTCGATTTACAAATACTGGATTTACTTTAGATTGCAATGCGTTTTTTCTCTTATTTTGCTTTGCACTTTCTGCTTTTGCAACTATTTGTGTCCCTTAGTTTTGCTTTTATCTGTTTTCACATTCTCCTAGATTTCTACAGCTACACTATGCTTGGCTACATTATTAATCCCTTTTCTCCATCCCTTATCTGAAAGGTGATCAGAATCTTGCTGAATTATTTTATTCCATTTCCTTCTAAATATGTCCTGCAATATAGGCAATGACTTTGTTTTCCCTTTGTGGGTGTTCCCTCTTAAATGGGACACTTTTAAGTCGACACATGACATCTTTTATAAATACTGCTCTGTGCAAGGTGACATTGTGGCTACTATGAGAGGTTAACCTTGCCTCAAGCAACCAAGAAGGCAATTTAAAAGACCTTGTCAGTGTTTAGTCACTAACAGATACCAAATATGGCATCCTTTTAAGGAGCTCCCCCCATGAACTCCTGGGTTAGGGATTGCCATATGGCATCAATCATGAGGGAAAAAAATCCCCCATCGAGCCACGGCCCATCGGGATCAGAAAGAAATGATCCCCTGACTACGAAAGATTTGTGGTGCAGCCCATGCAGTGAGAAATTAATGGGAAAGGACCACCACTGGTGCAGATGCCACATGATGGCTGCTCAAGAAAAAGTTCCTCCGAGCCTGGGATCATCTAGAGCATAAATCCACAGCATCAAGCAAAGCCCCTTTGTCGAGACTTTGGAACTCGCTTCCTGGCTCGATAACAGAGGAGCCTGCTCAAACTCTTGGGGAGGCCACCTAGCTACACCATAGTGTATCTTGACCAGACCCTTGGGGAGGCCCTGGAGCTTTGGCTTCCCCTGCCGCTGTCCTCCGTCCAGATCAATTTATATGGCTGCTTATTGAAAGCATGCTCTGTCATCAGAATCACAATGGTGCCATGCCCTTTGGCAACCTCTGGTAATATCCAGTCAGATCCAGGAAAGCCCTCAACTGAATTTTAGGGTAGAGAGGATGTACATGTCTTCTGCTAACTTTGTGGCCCAGATATATCAAAGATACCTGCCTATCTAGGATTTTCTGACCTTGATGGTCAGGTCTGGTCGCTGCAGGGCATACATCACTTAATTGGAATGACCGTGAGATGCTGCTAATAACAGGCATAATATAGATAGTATTTAGAAACTAACCATGTCCTGCTCTGCCCAAAAGGGAGAAGGGTAACTGGAAAACAAATCCTCCCTTGGAGAAAAGGAGGCTGCCTGATATTGGTTTGGGGTCTATTACAAACTATTTGACTACAGTTATGGGGACAATTGACTGCAAAATTATTCTGGTTGAAGTACAAATTAACAAGGGTAATGTTTCAGAGGTCTGTAACCAGTCTAAGCAAAATAGGAACCTGTGTGTATATTTGGACCCGAGGCTAGTCTCAATTGTAAGGAATGGTGATATAATAAGTCCACCTTTGCACAAAAAAAGAAAACAACACCATACAACAGTAACTGTGGAGATAGGGGAGAAAGAAGAGAAAGACAAGCACAATTCTAAGTCAGCCACCAAAACGTTTGAACTCAAACTTACTAGGATAAATCTCAAGTGTAGTTTTGGAATATCAGATCAGAAGATAATGCCTGAAATGGAACCTCATTGATCTGCCCCGGTCTGTATCTAATATGTACAGCCCTATGGAACCATGCTGTGATCCGGAGGCTTTTTCCAATTCAGTCAGTCCATAGGAATTCAGAATGTTATTTAAATAATTAAGATAAACCCCTCAGGTCCAGATGGAGTCCCTTTGGATATATACAAGGAAGATAGTTCATTCTTGGCCCCAATGTTAACACTTGTTATTAAAGCAGGTATTGTAGGGCATGCAGTTCTGTCCTGGAAAGAGGCAGAAGTTGTCCCAGTTTTTAAAAATTGAATTGGACTCTTCTTAGTTGCTTTCACCCCATTTCTCTTTTAAAAAGTTAATTTAAGATTTCACGTAGAATTTTAGTTTTCAAATTGGAATCTTGTGTGGATGATAACCAGATTTGATCATGGGTACAGTTTGGCTATTGTCCTGGAGTAGGCACAGTGCAACAATCCATAAGTGTTCAATTCATTTTAGGAAAGTATGTCAAGGCCAGGAGTGGATCTGTTCATTTACCATTTACAGACCTCTCCTGTGCCTTTGACTTGAACATTTGTTCCAAACATGAGCCATCTTGGAAAAGGAAGGGCTAGATCAGCCCATTATAGATCTGTCACATGCAAATGCATCAAGGCAGTACAGTGAGCATTAGAAATGGGTTTAATGTTATGTTATGGTAATATATTTATTAAGTGCACAAATTCCTAGAGGTGTCTTGGCGCAGAGGTCTGGAATAGGCACGTTCATATAAGGCACGGGTCTCTGTTTATTAAATAGCCAGGTTTTCAGGGCCTTCCGGAAAGCAAACAAGGTTGGAAGTGTTCTAATGGAGTAGGGAAGTTCATTCCAGAGATTGGGGGGTGTCGCCCTAAATAAGGTGAATGTGAACTCTCCCCCAAAATACGACCTGCTCTAGGCATTGGACAAGCATCTCCATCAGTCTGGGAAAGATAGTCTCAAATTAGGAATTCTCCTGTCCTAGTTGTGCTGTATGCGGAGGATGAGGTCCTAATATTTAGAACTACTAATGGTCTCCAAATTATTTTAGACTATTTAACTCTTTTATGATTATCTGGGTCTGAAAATTAATTTATCTAAGTCCTTTATGAGAACAAAAAATACTAAAACAAAGAACTTTCAACTGAATAGGGATGACATAGTAAAGATTAAAAGCATTTTATATTTTGGAATTATTTTGGTCTCTAATATGAATTGGAGTTGTAACTTAAAACAAGAGTCATCAGTTTCAGAAACCATTACAATCTGTTTTTAACTTTACCAGGATATTGGGTCAGAAACCAGTGAAGGAGGTCATTAACATTTATAAAAGTAAATGTGTGGCTATAGGGTGTTAAGGTGCAGCGGTCTTGAAGTACAAAGGAGCTACATTTTTACAGAAGGTGCAGAATAAGTTCTTAGGGAGATTATTGGTAGTTCCTAAATCAACTCCTGCATTCTTCTTAAATCACTCTGAAACAGGGATGGTCATTTTAACAGATAGCATAAGCTTAAGCCCTTTGTGATGTCAGAAACAAGTTTTACAAGGATATTTGACCTGATTGTCTTGAAATTGATTATGCTATGGCTACCACTTGGCTCAGATATGGTAAATCTTTTTTTGTAATACTCTGGGGAGACCAGTACTTTTTTTTTACCCTGATAGCATCAATGCAGACTCTAAAAGAAATGTTAAAGGTTTATTTTTTAATTGGTGAGCTCAATTACATCTTAGGGACTTTCAAACGTTACGGTGCAGTGCAAATGTTTCCATAAACAATCATCCCTAGGTCCTGACTTTTATATATGTCTTTTTACAAACACTGAGTACATATTGCATTTGCCTAGATTATGTTTTAACACCACAGCATTCACCTTTTAGTGGTCTTTCCAATACAGGACCATTGTTTCAATTACTCACAAGTTGTCCTTCTGACAAAATCTTCTAAACTACGCACTTTTTGCTTTTTGCTCTCTGCATACATGCTCACAGATCAGTTTTTTACTTCCCACCCTTCGAGAAAATTAAATTTGATATTATATGGCAGCTTTTGCTGACTTCTAACAACTTGGTTCTGCTCAATTATGCTACGCTGTTGTTAATTGTATCAGATGTTACCTGGCAATTAGGAAGAGCTATTAGGTCTGAGGTCATTTATCAGAAGTCTTGTTTTTATTGACTTATTTTAAGTGAATAAATTGCTGTTTTATTGTTGTATTCAATGTGTGTTTTAACTTTGCTTTAATGGCTATTTATAGTTAAATAAAGATTATGATGATGAGGATGATGATGATGATGATCATAATGACGATGGTAATGATAACTGCATTAGCCTTCTGTAATCCACACAGAATCTGAGTTCTGGGGTCCCTCTCAGGCGGTGGCCTTTGGAACCAGTACCACAGGGATGCACCAAGGTATATTGGATGTATACATTTCCCCATCAAGGTCCTCCTTGATGTTGGCCCTTTCTTAATCTAACAGCCTGTAGATGTTATTTTTGATGGGTAGGCTGTCACAAGTTTCAATGTCATGGACACCATACTAGGTAAATCAAGGTGTTGTGGAGAACAGACAAGCAAAAAATTCAATAGCAACTTATTTTCCTCCAGATCAGTTAAAAGCAGCTTAGCCTCATACTCCCTTTTATTTTACTGCTTGTCAATGAACTCCAACCGTCAGACTGCCAGGTCTCAGGGGTCAGCCTCTGGGGCCCCCTCACTCTTAGCCGTGGAAGGTGCAATGGTCAGTCCATCTTGTGACAGGTAATCATCCTACTGCTCTTCTTCATACTTCTCAGAAATGGTCTGTGGCTGGAGGACAAATTCCCTATCCATGAGGGATTTGTGGAAATCATCCTTCTTTGAATCTTGGGAAGCTTGAGCCCTCTCTACTTACACAATGTCATTAGGTCTCCAATTCTAATGCTCTCCATGATAGCTAACTCCACCTTCATGCTTCCCAAAAACGTAAGGTACAAACATTGGAATTAAAAATGAATTTGGAAAAAAAATCTATTTCAATTAAAAATCGAAATTATTTTTTGATGTCAGTTATGTAAAGGGATTTTAATTAATGGGTATCGATGTTTGATGCAATGATGCAGTTCATACTAAAAAAGTAGCAAGAAAAGCACAATTGCCAAGAACAACAGATGCTCATGCTCTAGTTGTTCATGTTGTTCCAGTGTTATCTTTTAGTCATAAAATTGCTGCATAATTGCACAAAATGACTTAATAGCGTAATTCCGATTTTAAGATTAACACTAAAGTAAAGAAATTACCTAATTTACCCTAGCATAATTTAAATTTTACCTTGACCTACTTATCACCAGGGGTCTGCAAGATTGTGAATTGCCATAAAATGTTAAAAGAGGCTTCCAATTCAAAAGGGGGCTGAACTCATTACTGTAATCTCAGATCCTGTAAATACTACATTCCCAGGTGATGGGTGCATCACCACACATTTGTTCCCTCATTTGTTGCTGCGTTTTTTGTGTCTTGTTATTATTTATTGTCATTCTTCGGAGTTTCTGAACCTGCATTCAACATGGCTTTTTTTTTCTTTCTGATGGCAAGAAGAGTTTGGTGCCTTTCTGATTCCTCCTACACTAATACTGAGCTTCAATCAGAGGCTACAATTTGACATGATGCTTTTTGTTCCTTTTGTGTGATTACCTCCTGAGGCTAGATTAAGGTGAGTATTACCTTCTTTCACGTATACCTTCCTAACTTTTAATATTTGTAACTAATTTGCACAAAATTAAATTAAAAACTCAACTCTCCAGGTGTGACATTACAATGGAGAAAATGGGCACTTACTAGAATGGCTTGGTTGTGTCATGAGTATTTGTGATGCCAGGAGACAGAAACAGCAAACGTTTGCCTCTGGAGGGGACGAGGTGGATTGATGGAAAGCGCAGACTCACCTGAGGATGCATTTGTCATTTGGAACATCTCTCAAAATTTCCAAAATCTCTGATAGAATGCACAGTGAAGACAATCAGTTCCTTGAATGTTTATTTAACTCCTTTGTCATATGTAGTTTGATTTATAAAAGTGATTCTTCTTCTGCACTCATCACTTCATTTGAGTGAGATAGGAGGCCAGATTTATAAACACTTTACATCTGGTTTGTGTTACTTTTTTAATGCAAATACGATGCAAAGTGGTGCGGTGGGATTTACAATCTTTCATTGGGTTGTAACCCAAAGTAATGCAAAACTGTATTGCATCAAGTATGCTACACATGCCACGAAACTCATTCCGAAAAAGATAAATGCAGCAACTTGATGGATCACATGCCATCAGGGTAATGACTTGATGCCCTGATGGTTGACACATGTGACCCTATGACCTCCATTTGTTCTGCTCCTAATATCTTTGTCTACACCCAGAATGACATTCATGAGGCCTTTATTGCCCATTGCTACCATTATACACCCACTGACCATGCACCCCCTGGGACACTGAGTTCTTCCTGTTCAACATCATCCTGCCTTGTATCTATTAAGAGGAATGGCTTGAACTTGATCGTTCAATCATACAAGAGGAGGTATGTGAGGCCTTGTTCTCGTTATCGGCGGGTAAGGTGCCAGGTTCATTTGGCCTGCCTCCAACATTTTATCAGCCTCGATCGAAGTTCCATTTTTTAAACCGGACAAACTCTATAAACACTCTTTCAAGACAGGGCACTCTTCCACCATCGTTGAACCGCATGTGTCTATCTCCAAACTTAGTTAGGACCCTACTGACCTTTCTTAACATATACCCCTCCATCATGCTAAATAGAGAGTATAACATTCTCAGCAAGATCTTTGAGGATAAGCTCTTCCCCTTCCTTCAAAAACAAAAATCCATCTGTACCAAACTGGCTTACTGCCAGGCAGAAGCACATCAGTAAATTTTCAAAGAGTCTACTGGATTCTGGAATTTGTACTTCAACTTTACACTCAAGTGGCCTGCCTGGCCTTAGACCTTGAGAAGGCCTTTGACTCTCTTGACTGACAGTATCTGTTCAAAGTGCTTCATAGATTTGGCTTGGGGAACTATCAACTGCATTGTTTTTGACTGCTCTGTACATCCCCATCTGCGAGGGTTCTGATAGGATGGCTCATCTGTGGCTCCAGTGCTAGTCAGTAGGGCACTAGTTTTAGTTTAGTTTAGTTTTTGCATTTCTAGCGCGCAACAGCTACCTACAAAGGGTTTCCCGGCGCGAATTTTGTGAAGATGTTAACGTAAGGCTACGGTCAGGGGGAGTGTCTATGTGTTAAATAACCAGGTTTTTAAAGCTTTACGGAAATTCATGTGATTTATCTTGTTGCAAACCGGGAAAGGCAGGGAATTCCATAGCACAGGCCCTAGATAGGAAAAAGATTTGCCGCCCATACGCGAGAGCTTGAATTTGGGGATGGCATACTTTTATAATGTGGAAGAACTAGGTAGGTTTTGTGCCTCCCTCTCATTTTCTCTTTAGTGATGGAGCACCTAACCGCTAGACTGAAGTTCAAGGGGGTGATCTGCGGCATCCGCTTGGTAGATGGCTGCATACTGTTTTCCTTTTCACAGACAACATGCTGCTTTATCTTTGGCATGTCTGATTCTACCGTCCCAACATAGTGCAAGCCCTCGTGCTTTCCACTATGCGTGTGAGCTGAGTGTCAACTGAAATAAATTCCCGCTCTCACTGTATCAGCCCCAAACTGCTGGGACCTGTAGGTAAAGGCCAACATTACGACAAACTGCAAGAGCAAATATTTGCACATGACATTTAATTCTGTGGACTACAACAATGGCTAAAATGGATACTTATAAACTACATCAATTAACAGAATACTCACAATGGTGCTTAAAGTTGATAGATCAACAGGCAGATAATTAATTTCGGCATGATTTTACAGGCAAATTAATGGAGTGTTCATGGACATTTATGTTTTTTAGAGGGAATCAAATATAATATTTGAGCCCTTTTAGATAGAAATTCTAAGGTCAGCTATACACCAACCAAAATGCAAAGAAATTTAAATCTCCTGTCACACAAAGGTTACCTGTTTATGCTTAATGACTGTAATCTGGACACAAGAAAATATACCTTATTTTCACCAGTGCACCAAATTAATTTCTTATTCCAAAGTAAAACAATAACTCAGAAATTAACTAGGTGCTATTTTGATATCAGACCATTTATCTTTTATCATTACTATACCCTATGCACATGTAATAATGCAATTGTAAATTATTCATTTTTTTCACATGTCGGTAAACGTTTGCTGAAGAAGTCTTTGCCTTAAATAGCACTGAAGAAATGCCTGTCCAAATAAAATGGTTTTCATGTATTTCTATCCCAAAGAAAGAGAAACTGACAAAAAACTATTAAAATGATTTACCAGAGATATTTAAAAATGTTAACTTCATATTATTAATCAAACAGAAAGATGCCATCGATAAATTAATAAATAAAATTACAGTGTTGTAAATAGTGTACAAAGAATGCATAATTGTTTCTCAAATCAATCGAGTGCAAAAGACAATAAAGGACAAAACAGGTCGGGGTTATATTTTTTACCTAAAAGTAGATTGTACAAAAGGGAATTCTGTCTTCAATAAACATAAAACTCTCACCTTCTTTCAAATATTCTAGAAATTTAAAAACATTTGTGAATTTCTACAACATGCTTCATACTCCTGAGATTGTTTCTCAAGAACAGAGTATATTAACTTATTTATCAACAAATAAAACATAAATTGCAGCATAGATACCGCCTTCTCTTCTTTTGAAGACTTATTTAAAAAAAAAATTCAAGGCAGTCAGTTAAATGAAAAAGAACAAGACTTTTAGCTCAGATGGGTATTTAGTTCTAATTTGATACACCTTTCTAAAACTCTATTTCCTAAATAGTTTAATTATATTTTTATATAGTAACTCAAACAAAGGTTCATTTAAAGATGCATTAACTTGCCCTAATCCTGAAGAAGGTAGAGTTCCCAAATTATGCAAACTCCATAGAACTTAAATATATGATATCAACTATATGCAAAAATGAGTCCTTTACATATAGACTCATGATTACCTAAATTACTTGGATAAAAAACAGTCTGGCTTTGTGAAAGGTAGATCAAAATCAGATTATACAATAGCTTTTTTTTTATAATCAGCAAATACAATAATTATGAATCACTTTCATCAGGTGCAACACTTAATGCTGAAAAGGATTTTGACAGCCTAAAAAGGACTGCAGGTTTCAAACTTTGGTGAGATTTTAATTTGGGAAAATTGTTTATCACATATCTTTACTCTATTCTTTAACTAAAATGTCTCTATTTGTTAAAAGTACTTTAATTATTAATCATTAAATAAATGTATTTTAGTTTTCCTTAATAGCACTGGCGACAAATGAATTAGTAAATTATAAATTAATGTAAATTAATTTTCATTAATACTTCTGACCCCAAAACATTTATATTACTTACTTTAGACAATGTATTTGTCTGGCTCATGATGTTCGCATGATGTGTTGGCGATAATACCTTGTTCAGAAAAATAGTGGAGGCAATATAGTGACCAAACTAGGCACCAACAAGGAAACAGATGAGTAGCTGAAATTATTTCTAGGCAGTTTTTTGCAATTAAGGTACTCAACCATTCTAAGATGCCTAAGATATAGGGTAGAAGTAACAGATTCAAGAAGCAGAATCATAAGTGGCCATATGATCTTTGATAGATATTAGGCCCAGGATGCTACATTCAATCTTCTATTAGTTATAACACAAGTATTGAAAAAAAAAAATTCTGATTGTGTCATCTAAGAACAGACATGCCCAGATCGATGCTGCAAATAAAAAAACACATATATGTTTCCAGCAGTAAAAAATATGAAGATACAGTAAGAATGTGTGCAGCTAAATACAATGTGGGAGTATGGAAGTTGAAAGCGATAACCAGTAATAAAATATGAAAGGCATAACATAATTCATCTTCGAGTTTGATTCCTCCATTTTTTATCATAAGCACGTGGGTTCAAATCCAATTACCTACTGGTCCACACATTATTCAACAGGCGAGTGGACCTAATTTAGTTGCCTTTATGACTCATACACCAAAAATGGAGCATGCCCAGACATGGACATACAGTATAATGTGAAGACAAAAATCAGTCCTCTCACATAATGTAGTCACATCGGCTAGTTTAACAATGTGATTTCCAAAACTTTAATTATTTTTCAGTGCAAAAAGAGGTCTCTCTGGTTTTTATGCTATCTTTTGATCAAACGTGCCAGCTTTAAATGATAATTCATTTAAATGGTTCGTACTCGGGCAGAAAGTAAACACGCAGATAATTTTGTTGGAATCTTTCTTCTCTCACCTTTAATGGAGAAATATTTTTTGAGTAAAACAAGCTCTCTGTATGTTTTTTCTTGGTGTGTTTTATTTTATAACCTCTCTCCAATAATTTGTTTGACAAAATATCTACATGGTAAAAATGATCACTTTTGGAGGAATGCTTACAACAAATGCGCAGAAATTGCCCATACAGCAAATTATCCAATTGGCTTCTTGGATGGAAGCTATAGTAACTCAGAGTATTACTTTTGTTCTTTGGTTTTCTGTATAAGGATGCACAGATAACATTGTCATGTACAAAATATTGGTGTCCAGAAAAATGATAAATGCTAATCCTTTTGACATGCTGAACTTGATGTCCGATGTTCTGTGGTTTAACCCTTCAAAGAATTGATTTAGGGTAGAATCTTAACCTGTGTAAATGCAAAATGTGTCAAAAATATATCTTACCCAAACAATGGGTTGTTCCTGTATAAAATCTTTCCTCGATTTGAGCCATTAAAAGTATGGCTGTCTCTGGAGCAAAGGAACACCACGAACAGTGCCCTAAACGTACTTAAAGAATTTATTGTTAAACAGAAAAAAAAATGTTCAGAACAATTTCAGCTAATGCTAGAATTAAATATGTGAGTATGTATGGGTATATTTATAAGAAATAGCACTCTACTGTTTTGCTGCAGCAGAGTTTAAAAAAAGTGACAACACTTCTTAATAACATGTTAGCATCTTATTTGCAATACGGCTCTACATTGTATTAGGAAGATTGAGGGGCTGAAAAAACTCGCTCTGAAGTGAGCATCAAGTTGCAAAAAAAGTTCATGCTACGGTACAAAAAGTGGTGTTCGGACAATTAGCAGCTAGAATACACACGCTAGCCAGCCTAACGTCACCTTTGTGCGCATGGAAGGAAAACAAGCATTAGAAATGCAATCGGGCTCGGATTTATTTGAGTTTGAGCTAATGGCATTGTATATGCCAATGTCTTTTTGCCATGTGTTATGGAGTGTGTGCATGTGGTGTGTAGTGGAAGTATGTTGGTTGAATTGTAATTTTACCAATGGTGGCATGCTGTGCTTTATATGAATATGTTTAAAAGTAAAGTGTACCATACTGCGATTGCTTGGTGGAAAAGTGCACTGCCGGCTGGAGGTGTGTGTGCCTGGTGGAAGGGTGCACTGACGGCTGGTGGGTGTGTGCTTGGTAAAAGCGTGCACAGATGGATGATGGTTGTTGGTGTTTGTGCATGGTGAAAGCATTCATTGACGGCTGGCGGTGTGTTGTTGTGTGTGTTGTTTTCTGTGTGCTGGTGAGTGTGTGGTGGTGAGTCTGTGGGGGTGAGCCTGGGGAGTGAGTGTGGTGGTGAGTGTATTGTGTTGAGTGGTGACAAGTGTGTGGTGTTGAGAGACTGAGGTGTGTTGGTTTGTGTGTGTGTTATGTGTGTGTGGTGTATGTGTGTGTGGTGTTTTCTGCACACTCGCACACTGCCCCTACACATTCACACACTGCTCACCCGCACACTCCCAATGTCACCCTGCATAGTCACACACTGTTTACCCTGCACACTCATTCTGCACACTCACACAATGTGCACCCTGACACACTGTCTCTGCAGTCACTCTGCACTCACTGTCACTCTGCACTCACTGTCACTCTGCACTCACTGTCACTCTGCACTCACTGTCCCTCTGCTGTCACTCTGCACTCACTGTCACTCTGCAATCACTGTCACTCTGCACTCACTGTCACTCTGCCCTCACTGTCACTCTGCACTCACTGTCACTCTGCACTCACTGTCACTCTGCACTCACTGTCACTCTGCACTTACTGTCACTCTGCACTCACTGTCACTCTGCACTCACTGTCACTCTGCACTCACTGTCACTCTGCACTCACTGTCACTCTGCACTCACTGTCACTCTGCACTCATTGTCACTCTGCACTCACTGTCACTCTGCACTCACTGTCACTCTGCACTCACTGTCACTCTGCACTCACTGTCACTCTGCACTCACTGTCACTCTGCACTCACTCTGCACTCACTGTCACTCTGCACTCACTGTCACTCTGCACTCACTCTGCACTCACTGTCACTCTGCACTCACGCTACAGTCACTCTGCACTCACTGTCACTCTGCACTCACTGTCACTCTGCACTCACTGTCACTCTGCTGTCACTCTGCACTCACTGTCACTCTGCACTCACTGTCACTCTGCTGTCACTCTGCACTCACTGTCACTCTGCACTCACTGTCACTCTGCTGTCACTCTGCACTCACTGTCACTCTGCACTCACTGTCACTCTGCTGTCACTCTGCACTCACTGTCACTCTGCACTCACTGTCACTCTGCACTCACTGTCACTCTGCACTCACTGTCACTCTGCACTCTACAGTCACTCTGCACTCACTGTTACTCTGCACTCACTGTCACTCTGCACTCACTGTCACTCTGCACTCACTGTCACTCTGCACTCACTGTCACTCTGCACTCACTGTCACTCTGCACTCACTGCCACTCTGCACTCACTGCCACTCTGCACTCACTGCCACTCTGCACTCACTGCCACTCTGCACTCACTGTCACTCTGCACTCACTGTCACTCTGCACTCACTGTCACTCTGCACTCACTCTGCACTCACTCTGCACTCACTCTGCACTCACTGTCACTCTGCACTCACTGTCACTCTGCACTCACTGTCACTCTGCACTCACTGTCACTCTGCACTCACTGTCACTCTGCACTCAGTCTGCACTCACTGTCACTCTGCACTCAGTCTGCACTCACTGTCACTCTGCACTCAGTCTGCACTCACTGCCACTCTGCACTCTCAAACTGCACTCTCAAACTGCACTCTCAAACTGCACTCTCAAACTGCAATCTGCACTCTGCACTCTGATTCTGCACTCTCAAACTGCACTCTCAATCTGCACTCTCAAACTGCACTCTCAATCTGCACTCTCAACTCTCATACTGCACTCTCAATCTGCACTCTCAACTCTCATACTGCACTCTCAAACTGCACTCTCAAACTGCACTCTCAAACTGCCCTCTCAAACTGCACTCCCAAACTACACTCTCAATCTGCACTCTCAAACTGCATTCTCAAACTGCACTCTCAAACTGCACTCTCAAACTGCACTCTCAATCTGCACTCTCAATCTGCACTCTCAAACTGCACTCTCAACTCTCAATCTGCACTCTCAACTCTCAAACTGCACTCTCAAACTGCACTCTATAACTGCACTCTCAAACTGCACTCTCAAACTGCACTCTCAAACTGCACTCTCAAACTGCACTCTCAATCTGCACTCTCAATCTGCACTCTCAATCTGCACTCTCAACTCTCAAACTGCACTCTGCACTCTCAAACTGCACTCTGCACTCTCAATCTGCACTCTGCACTCTCAAACTCCACTCTCAAACTGCACTCTCAAACTGCACTCTCAAACTGCACTCTCAAACTGCACTCTCAAACTGCACTCTCAACTCTCAAACTGCACTCACAACTCTCATGCTGCACTCTGTAACTGCACTCTCAACTCTGAAACTGCACTCTCAACTCTCAAACTGCACTCTCAACTCTCAAACTGCACTCTCAAACTGCACTCTCAACTCTCAATGTGCAGTCTCAACGTGCACTCTCAACTCTCAATCTGCAATCTGCACTCTCAATCTGCACTCTCAAACTGCACTCTCAATCTGCACTCTGCACTCTCAAACTGCACTCAAACTGCACTCTCAAACTGCTCTCAAACTGCTCTCTCAAACTGCACTCTCAAACTGCACTCTCAAACTGCACTCTGATTCTGCACTCTGCACTCTCAATCTGCACTCTCAACTCTCAAACTGCACTCTCAAACTGCAGTCTCAACTCTCAAACTGCATTCTGCACTCTCAAACTGCACTCTGATTCTGCACTCTGATTCCCACTTCACGTGCCTTTTCAAAATTCAGCAGCAAGAACTTGTGCACTTGTGTTTGGGATTGGAATTGTGAAAGGCGGGTGGGAGTTCCGTATTGTGTAGGAAAAGCTCTTGGGTGTAATCGAATGTCACAAAAACAATAATTGTTCTCGAAAACCAATGCTGCATTAAAAAAAATAGAATGTGAAGCAGTACTGAAAGAAATAGTAATTCAATAGCCTTAATTAAGTTACTATGCACTCAACTGCGTCTTGACAAAAAGTTATGAACAAAGTTTTAAAAACTGTTAACATTTTTTTTAACGATAGTCGCTGGATCGGATAAAAAAAATAGAAAAACATCAGCAGAATGGAAAGGCATGGAAAAAAAGAGGGTCTGGAGGGTTGGTTGTTAGTATTAAATGTCAACAGAAGTCCACACAACGAACTTTCCACTGCACGGCTCTGGTCTGTACATAGCTCATAAGAAAACATTAATATGCAATGAATAAAGGAAGGAAGGAAGCAACATCAGACAGTTAGACGTCACAGAAATTCTTCTGAGAACGTTTGGGAAAAACATTTGCATCTATTCAAGAAGACTCGTGCAATGAGTTTGTGTGTAGAAGGCGCGTGGTTGTTTTTTTGGACCCACTAACAAAATAATACAATTTTCCTGTGATGACTAAAACACGAGTTAGGTGATGCCTAATAAAAGGCATGACATTATTACAAGTTCTGAAATGAATTCTCTATTCTACAGCCCATGACAGAACATCAGACTCTTGTTCTTGAACTAATGAAGCCCTTTCCCGGCCTGGCATGCAGCAGCTGCGTGCTGAGCGCTGCTGAATGGTGAACGCGCCCGGCCATCTGGATTCACTTACGGAGGCACCCTGACAGCTCCTAATTATAATTAATGTACTTCTTTGCGCACGAAAAATGCTACACATGCCCGACGAAAACGACATTTAGCCTATCACTTCAAGGCTATTAAAAAGACACCACAGCGAAGATGAATCACTGGCCAGATGACATAACACACTAAGGAATGTGTCTCGCCAAAGCCCTAGAGATACTTTTTTTTTTCTCTTTAACATTAGGAGCTCGAAACTCCTCCCACTTCGTGGGCGTAGGCCGAGCCCTAAAAACGGCACTAAGAGAAATAAAAGAGGCAACACTTACCAGAAAGCAGCTACAGAGCAGCCAGGAATCAGCACAGCACAGGACAACAACCCAACCAACCCCACTACCAGCCAGAAAGACCAGGCAGAGTCTCAGTAGAAGCGGAATTGGAATTGGAAGTTCAGTCAGGAAGAGAATGAGATCTTGATCGCAGAGGTGACATAGCACAATCACCACTCTTCGTCAGCTCCAAACTGGTACTGGGGAAGAAAAAGACGATATGGCAGTCCATAGTGAGCAAGGTGAAGAGTGTTGCTAAAATCAAGAGGATAGTGACAGACTATAAGAGGGGCTGGCATGATGCCAATCACGAAATTAAGGAGAAACTGGCAATTAATCTACAGGCAGCATTGGCGACCAGAGGTGATATTCCAGTGTCCCATGAGGAGCCGGATCCCTTGGAGGAGCAGGTGTCCCGTGTCATCTCTGAGTAATCGGTGGTTAGAGTTTTGGTACAAGACATTGCTAACTATGATGAACTACAACAGCAACAGGGTAAGTCCCAACAAGGGCCTAAATGGGGAACTATGTAGTGTTTTGCACTCCTGGCATCTATGTCCCAGCACACTGCCACACTGTCTGCAGGACAAACAGTAGGCACCTGGCTCATCTATGCGTAGACATGCAGGGGCGTAGGAAGGGGTGTGCGGTGGGATTGTGCCGTCCCAGGTGTCATCACTGAGGGGGGTTTTTATACAAAAACAAGGGGACCCAAAGGAATTATCATAGGGACCTTGGGCAGTACCATTTTATAGAGAACACTGGTCCCTATTCTGAACAAGAGATACACAAAAGCAGATAACTATAAACTCAATAGTTGGTATGTCTTTTGTCCAGCCGGACAAGATTTTTATTTTTCATATAAGTTTTCAATAATGAGGTATTTAGAACAATTAATGACAAGTGGGCACAGCCGTGACCCACAAAACAAGACAAAACAACGAAACAGATTGGCCAAAAGGCGAGCTAAATGAGTCAGTACACTTGTATTTCAGTATAACAGACAAGGATCAGTTTCTTTACACCATTGCATACTACAATGTAGCTCAATGTTATTGCATATGGCGCATTTGTGTCGACGATGTTTCGATGCCAACATTAAATACAGGGCATCACCTTCAGGACAATTGAATGAAGCATTGTAGTCTTGACTAAGTAATACATTATGCCTTTTTCTCAATACTAAGGCAGGAGTGTCAACTTCAGGCGCGAAGTGAGGGCCTGCGCGAGCTTGCCAACAACGTGTGGTATCAGTACTGAATAAAAATGGAGTCAGCGTCAGGGGATGAGCACGCCAAATTGCGTAGGTCGGTAGTGAACAGGATGGGTAATGCACGGTCACGACCCGGCTGACCCGGCAGTTGATGAAGCTATCTAGCTCACAGCTACCAAGTAATTGCGACGTCGTCGACACGTCCTCGACACCAATGCGCCATATGCATTGGTGTCGACGACATTATACTGAAATACAAGTGTACAGACTCATTTTACTCGCCTTTTGGCCAATCTGTTTCGTTGTTTTGTCTTGTTTTGTGGGTCACGGCTGTGCCCACTTGTCATTAATTGTTCTAAATACCTCATTATTGAAAACTTATATGAAAAATAAAAATCTTGTCCGGCTGGACAAAAGACATACCAACTATTTAGTGTATAGTTATCTGCTTTTGTGTATCTCTTGTTCAGAATAGGGACCAGTGTTCTCTATCACTGAGGGGGGTGACAAAATGGCAAAAATATGTGTTTTAAACAAATATTTTTGCCATTTTTATACCCCTTTCAGTGATGACAATTGTCCACCCTGGCTTGACAAATTGGCAAAAATATCTGTTTAAAACACATATTTTTGCCATTTTGTCGAGCCGGTGCTGACAAGAAATGTTCTGCACCCAGTACCACTTGACCTTGCTACGCCACTGTATACATGACATTAATATAAGGCTCATTGGCATTTTGACCATACGTTGGCATAGGGCAGCGTCTCAAGCCTTCTAGCTGTGCTACCCTACCTCAAAATAAAAGGGTAGCAATGTGCCTTTTCTACAAAATACAGCACATTCCTGTCTTAACGACCAGCGCTGATGCACAAACAGCAGATGAATACCAAAGTGGGCCCCCCTGCTCCATGGTTCAATGCTACCTGCATAGGTGCTAGCCAGCTGAATGTGCACCAGCAGAAAGGAAAGCACAGGGATGCATTGTATTGTCATAAACACACTGCGACCCTGCACTTTCCTATTCACACAACGTGGCGCAGCAGGATGTTTTTTTGCACTGCACTGCACTGCATGTCTATGAGAGCTGCCCCTCTGTCTCACCTGGGCCCGTGCACATTTACCTAGCCTCCAAATTCATAAAATATAAATGGTATCTCACAGGAGAAACAATACACCTGAGGGATGGGTGATATGTGAGACATGGGTAGTACCTACAAATAGGTACATTTCAAGAGTCCCGTCCCTATTCTCCTAGAGTAAACCACATGGTACATAGCTGTCCTGGCATGCAGGCTCAGACCACACAGGTGGTAGCTTCAATGGTAGGGACCACCTGAACTCCCCTGATTTACATGCATGTACCTGGGTGTGGGGTGAATGCAAGTTATATACTCAAGCACACCATGGGCCATATATAAAGTGAGACGGCGCAGGGTGTCGATGCCAACAAATCTGCAGTGCCGAGCTGCATCATATGACAAATGCATGTATAGCCAACATTTACTGGACTATGTGCTGCCCTTGTGCACACCCCTACAATGCTGCAAAGAAAATGTCATGTGCCAATGCAGGATGTGTTGGTGCTTGGCTGTTATTATCTTATTATTATCCTAGTATTATCTTAGTTCTAGATCCTATTACACCTATCTTTAAAATTTCAGGAGCTCAGAACAACTTCGGAGAATAACCAATCTAGTCTCTCCACAATTATCAAATACTTCCAAAGGGAAATATTAGCCTGGGATATCTTAGGGAATGCTCACTGTAATTCTCTGCCAAACCTTAATACTCAAGACCAAAGAGGATTACCGACCACCTGACTGAGGTGGACATTCATTCAATATTACTTTCCTACAATTCAGATCTTATTTAATCAGGGCCCGCCACATTCAATATCCAAACTGTTTCCTCAAATCCGTTTAGGGAACGCGGTGGCAACCTCTGATCAATGATCAAAGAAAACATACAAAGTATCCGAACAACACACCTTGAAAATGTAGTGACCAAATCTTGCATCAAATCAATGCTTATCAATTTCAGATCAGCAGTAAGACATGCAGCTGATATTGCACACCTCATACTCTCATACTATTAGACATAGTGATCTTAATTGAAACATGGCTCATGGAAACCTCTATTCCAATCCAGTTCCCCCTGACTATGAGATCATTAAGAGGGATCAACTAGTCAAAACCGGAGGTAGCATTGCCTGCATTTATGGAACTTACTTCTCCATGTAACAGATACACTTGACGTCGAAGTCCTCTTCTGAACAACTGGTCTCGAAATCTTAAACATTGAGAAGACAATATGTACTCTTCACACGATCTAACACCCCCCTGGAGAAGATCCTCTGTCCATCGAACAAATAATGGAGAACCAACTCCATAACCATGTCTTCCTTGGGGATTCCAACTTACATTGGAACAACGAAAATTATCCATTAGTATGCACCTTTAAAACTTTCCTAACTGACCTGAACCTCACCCAGTCTTGCAACAAGCCTGCACATTACAAAGGAATAGGTGTGGCTCATCGGCTAGGCCGGCTGGCTCCAGGACACTGTGCTCACAGTTTGTTTCCCGACGCCAGGGGCAGGTTAGCCTAGCACTATGTGACTCTGGGCAATAGCTCACTCGATCTTCCCGTCGGCCCCCAGTGTCTTGAGACCCTTATGGGTGATTAGTTTGTGCTTTACAAATATCGGGTTTAAGGTTCCATACTAGAACTTATCATAGCAATTGATAACATCATACAAATGGAGGACATATTACCTTGTGACTGGTCAGTTCACCTCCTAATCTCCTTCAGCATCTTGGAAAAGGTATTGATTAGACATGGACAGCCTTGTAAAAATAAACAATTTGCATGATATCTGAGAAAGATCAACGTCAATGAACTTACCATCAAGGCATTAATCTTCTTCTGCCACTCCCTAACATGTCAACTCTCAAGGAACTCATCAATCACTACACTCACTCCATGTCTGCTATCTTTGATGCACTTGCTCCCTTGTAACTCAAAAGAATCCCCAGCAATAATTCAAAACCCTGGTGCAATTGCTCCCTCAATGAAGAACAATGTAAATTCAGGCTGGATGAAAGAATTTGGAGAAATTCTCCCTCTCTAGACAACCTCAAACAATTAAGAAAGTCAAGAAATGCTCATAACATACATATACGCACTGCCAAATCAGATTACTTTAGATCACAGCTTGACAAGGCCAATAACAGACCTAAAAAACTATTTAAAATCATCACTCAACAAACAAACTACTCATCTAATCAACTTGGGGCACATAAGGACTCATTCCTAAGTAGTGAGAAATGTTCAGCCCACTTCAATGAAAAAAAAAGATTGAATTAGATCTGCAACTCTCCTTACAAGACCTGCAGAATTAGGCTACCTCCACCCCTACCTCAGAAACACAAGGAATGTGCTCTACTCTGAATGAATTAGTTACCTACAGTCAAAGAAATTATGCTTCTTGGAACACCTTCAGACTACCAGATAGTGCTGAGTTGCTGAACATCATAACTACATTAAAACCCTAAAATCACTTTTATGATCCAATGCCCACCAAGCTCTTTAAATAACTTATCTTGTCCATTTTCCCTATTTGGTTGAAGATTGTACATAAATCTCTCACACAAGGAATGATTCTAGATTGCCTCAAGATTGGACAAGTCACACTTATCCCAAAGAAACCTTAGGTTGACTTATCTGAGCCTAACAACTTCCAACCCATTTCTAATATCATGACTTTATCCAAACTTCTTGAGAAGTACATTCATTCGCAACCACATTGATAATTTTTAACTTCTCAACCAACACCAATCTGGCTTCAGAACTGGACACAGTACTACAACTGTGTTAACACATAGTAGACAATGTCTTAAGACTACTTGCCCAAAACGAACCGTGACTAATTATACTGTTTGATCTTTCTTATGCGTTTGACACGGTCAAAAATGACAAACTAATCAACCTTCCAGAAACAAGGATGTGGTATCAGGTCCAGTCCTAAATTGGTTTACCTCATTCTTTCAAAATAGATCTCAAAGAACCAAAATCTACAATGACCTTCCCAACAGTAAGCTCTATTGAAGTCCCACAAAGATCCACACTCTCACCCACTCTCTTCAATCTCTACCTGGAACCTCTCACCTAAATTCTGAAACGTTCTGACATACAATCTCACATTTAAGCAGATGATACTCAACTGTATATGAAAATCTCCTCTCCAGATGACATCACTACTCTTAACCATACTCTTCTGAAAACTTAACAGTGGAAATCTCACAGCCACCTTATGTTAAATACGCTCAAAACAGAATTCCTCTTGCTTGCCCCCTGCAATCATACAGCACCTATTCAGGACTGGCTCAAACAACTAACAGCCCTAAATTGCACCTCACATATTACAAGTACCACTAGATCACTAGGTCTAATCTTGGATAAATGCCTGAATATGCAAGCTCACATCAGTGCGACAACAAGAGGAGCTAATCTTCAACTATGCACATTAAGGAAAATCAAACCGTTCCTGCCACCTACTGATCTGGAACAATCTGTCCAATCGCTAGTTATCTGCTGTTTAGATTACAGAAATGCCACCCTGGCAGGGTTACCCAAAGCTAAACTGGCCCCTTTAAGGGCCACTCTGAACTCTGATGCAAGAAAGCATGACCACATCTCACCAGACCTAATATAACTCAACTGGCTCTCCATCGATATAACGCATAAAGCGCTCCATCATAACACACCCACGCACTTGGCAAATAAACTTGAACTATGGGGTTGGAATCACGCACTAAGAAACTCACACACCCCACAGCTGAAACCACCAAAGGTCAAAAAGAAATTCCACAGCTGTGCCTTCTCAGGTCTTGCACCGAGAATTTGGAATGCTCTCCCAACAGAAATCAAAATGAACCCCTCGACCTATGCATTTAAAAAAGAAGTCAAAGGTCTGCTCTTGAATATCTACAAGTGACAATAGGACTGTAGCATTACAAACCAAAGGTATGGACCTTACAACCCTGCCTTCCCTTGTCTACTATGCAATCTTCATCTTGTTAACTGTTTACATGTCGATTTTGCGGTCAATTACGAAGTTGTTAGGAAGGGCCCCAAATAGGATTCAGGTTTGCTGAATCCGATTCGGAATCCTTGTTTCTGACCAAATTTTACACAGTTCCCAACAACTAATTACGATGCCTGTAAACCTATAGGGCAGTACGAATCGGTTCCAAAAGGCAGTCGGACAACTTGCGTCTTTCGGAGCCAAATCGTACAGCTTTATTGACTTGGTTTCCGAGCGAGCGATTACAATGACCGATTCAGTCAACTGTTACAATTTGGTTTCCCTGGAACGAATCAGCAGCCTGAATCTGTGTTTGGGGGCCTGTAGCTGGCCCCTCTTTACCCAGGGCTTTCCGAATCAGGTCTGTGGGGGTACCCAAGGGGCCCCCCTTTCTACCCATGTACAGTGGTGCAAGGTTTTCCCCAGCCATCTCTTTCTTCATTTGGAGCATGTGTTCTCGTTCAGAACACAGGCTCCCATTGAAGTCAATGGGAGTCTGACCGAATCTTGTCCAGAATCTTTCAGATACATCCAAATTGCTTGTTTGGACTGTCCTGATCCGAGTCATCTGGAAAGCATTCCGGGATCGATTCGTAATCGGCCCCTAAGTCTCCACTGTGCTTCTTTTGCGTAAGCTAACCTACCTATTATTTTCTACTTTGCCAGTCTAATCAGCTGGTTTGGTTTGTACAGCACTCTGATACCATGCCGGGTTTTGTTTGTGCTCTATAAAATGTTTCAAATAAATACATTATCAGTGCTAGCACAAGGGAAAACACATGGGGTGTGCAGTATCCTTGTGAATATGGTGATTTCCTATGTTTGTGGAATGATGCAGGGTGCCACAACTAAAGTGCTTGCACCACCTGGTTGTTTCATTTCTATGTTAACATTGCCCTCAGTAGGTACATGTCACCATTCCCAGCCCATCTACCATCTGGGGGGCTGCCTGACACATGTCACTCTATAACAGCTGCCATATCAGCCCATTGAAGATAACAACGTATAATGTAAATGTCATAGGCACATGAGAGTCATTGTGTGACCAGAGTCCCTTCATGGTATGTCAGTAAGTCAGCTGCCAGGACCAAATTTGGAACAGCCAGAGGGAATATGTACACATACAAGTGCATTGGTCAGATGAAAACGATTTGTGACAGCCTGCAGATAATTGACTCTGGTCATGGTGAAATGGGATAAACGTCAGTGATTGGAATCTGACTACTATGGCAAGGCCCATCCACTCACAGCAGGCACACAGTGGTAGTGGTGTCAATGATGAGATGCAGCCATCTGAAATGGAAATACAGTGCTATTTGCAATCCATACCCTTGCGTAACAGTTGTCCTACACATTAATGAGGAACTGAAAGTGTAGTGTAATGCACTTTGTCAACTGTTTTAACTATGTCAACATGTAAAAGATATCACAAATACCATTTCCACATCTTATTGCAGAGGATGAACCCTCACCTCCTGTCCCAGACATCAGTGTTGATGGCAATGATGACAAAGTACTAAAAATTGACCACAACACCTTCCAAGAACTCCTGGACTCCATTGGGACACAACAAGAATGTTGTGGCATCTCCACATCCTCCACGTAACAAATCAACATGCGCCCTCTGCTACCCCACACAGGACCTTGGACTCTGAGAACCCACAAATTACTTTCCAATGTGCTGCGGTAGGAGTCCAGCAGGAGTTGGCAGCTCAGGTTCGGGTCTCTAGGAGTCAGGACCAAGTTGACCATTGGCCATTGTGGGAGGCAACTACACACTCTACATGCCTAAGGGGCACGTGTTTTGTGGACTCCAAGACAATGGTAGGCAGTGAGAGTGTCATTTTTTGTGTGAAAACTATTAGTGTGATGATTAGCGAGTGTCTATTCAAGGATGCAAGCATAAAGTTTAACCGGTGTCATGAAGTCAATGTGAATGGTGAGTAAAGTCACCCCATAAAGTCGGGTCCACCCATGGTTACTGTAAGCATACAACATTGGCCTGACAAGTAAACATTGCAAGTGTGAGGGAGTATGAGGCAGCCATCAGTGTAGGAGTAAAAAAACAGATTGATCGGGCAAATGATTTTTGACCAGAACATCCCACAAATGCAAGGTACATTCGCAAACCACATATAGATATTAAATGTGAACACAATTGGCACTGTGTCAAAATTCAATCATGATTGGCAGGTCCTCTGTTCAAAAATGTCTGATTGTGAAATGATGTAACGTTGATGCAACGCACCTAGACAAGCATATATATATATATATATATATATATATTTATTTTGTAATATTTACATATAAAACACATCAACTTCCCACCCCCCAAATAACCCAAACTACCACTACTCACTAACACTCTAAACCACCCATAAAAACCCTCTAAAAAATATTATCCCTACATTGTCACTATAACTACACTACACTAACCTAAACTAAACTCAACTAAAAACACATTATATACAATACAAAACTGTATGAGCATAGGGAAGGGCAGAATGGGTCCTGCCTCTATGGGTCCTTTGGTCTGGCCACTTCCTGCTTAATCTCCTGCAGCAGGAATAAAGCCTGGTTTGTTTTATTCTCCAGGGCTGCCACATACAGTTTGAGCTCCGAAATGTCCTTATGAATGTTCTTCATGGGGAGGGTGTTCCAGGTCTTGGCGGCGCGGTGGAAGAAGGACCTGCCTCTAGAAGTGGTTCTGCGGATGCACGGGACCATGGCCAGGGCATGGTCAGCAGAGCAGAGTTTCTTGTTGGGTACGAAGAAGGAGAGTCGACTGTTGAGATAGGCTGGTCCGGTCTTGTGGAGTGCCTTGTGTGTGTGGATCAGGAGTTTGAAGGAGATTCTCATGTCGACGGGGAGCCAGTGCAGGTTCCTTAGTTGGGGGGCTGATGTAGTCGCGGCGCGGTACGTGGAGGATCAGACGTGCAGAGGGTTCTGGATTCTCTGCAGTCTGTTGATGAGCTTGGACGAGGCTCGGGCATAGAGGGCGTTACCGTAGTCGAGTCTGCTACTGACTAGGGCCTGGGTGACTGTTTTCCTCGTGTTTGTCAGGATCCATCTGTAGATCTTGCTGAGCATGCGGAGGGTGTTGAAGCAGGTGGAGGAGACTGCTTAGACTTGTTTGGTCATGGTGAGTTTTGAGTCTGGAGGGGAGTACAATGCTATTTCAGATGTGGACATGGATAGATCGCACCTTCCTCTGGCGGCAGCACCGGTCAGTGAGTTGGCTAAATCTAGGTCCGACTGGCAAGAACACTGGGGATTCATAGATGTGTGGCGTGCTCATCATCCACATGATAGGGATTACTCGTTCTTTTCCTCTCTACATGACCTACACGTGCGCATTGACGCTATCCTATGCTCCCCCCTGTTGGCATCGATGGCGACACGTACTGAATACCTTACCAGAACTATCTCCGACCACAATCCGCTACTGATGTCACTTAATTGGCAGAGGATGAGGTCGGCGATTCCAACATGGCGTCTCCGCCCTGAGACTCTAGAGGACCAGGTGTTTGGACAGAGGTGGGAGAAGGAATTGACGATTACTTCTGAGAGAACTGGGGTACGGCAAGCTCGAGAGCGCTGGAGTGGGACGCTTTTAAGGTGGTTATAAGAGGGCTGTGCATTGCCAAGTATTCGGGGGCTAGGAAATCTGTGGCGGATGATGTAGCAAGAGCAGACAGGGCTTTGAGAGATCTGGAGCGGCTGAGGCCGGAGTTGCCATCAGTGCAGGACCGATTATTATAGGCAAAGGAGAAGGTGGCGGCCGCAACTGAACGGCTGCGATGCTTCGACCACAATGTTTACCTGGCGAAAGCTCATGAGGAGGTGGATAAGGTCGGCACGCTGTTAGCCAGATTGGCTGCATCGGTGCGGCGGAATGGTCCGGTTATGCAGATAGCACTGGATAATGGCGCTCTGACCCACTCACAGGAAATGGTGATATCTCGCTTTGCTACTTATTACGAAGATCTGTATCGAAGTAGAAGGGGGAGACAGAGATAGACATAGAGGAGTACCTGGAGGGAATCCCCTTACCGCGGCTAGAGGACGAAATCACCGAACTCTTGGGCCAGGATATCACATTAATTGAAATGCACGGGGCAATTAAGCACATGGCCCGGAACAAGACGCCGGGACCCGATGGGCTGCCCATCGAATTCTAGGCTCAATACATTGATAAACTGGCGCCCACCTTACTGGAGGTATACCGGGAGGCGGAGGAAAAGGGTCACCTGCCGGGCTCGATGCAAGAGGCCTTGATAGTTCCTTTCCTGAAGCCGGGTAGCTCAGAGCTGGACGTGGCTTCATATCGGCCTTTGTCCATGCTCTTGGTAGATTACAAAATCCTGAGCCGCATATTGGCGACACGTTTACTACCACACATGACTTCGCTGGTTCATGTGGACCAAGCGGGCTTCATTTCCAAGAGGTGCACGGCTACGAATATTCGTCGCTTTCTTCGGGTTATGGCGGACCATCAGAGCGACGAGAGTACGGCGGCGGTGCTCTCTGTGGACATAGAGAAGGCATTTGACAGCCTGGAATGGGCCTTCCTCTGTAAAGTTCTGGCCCGCTTCGGACTGGGCGACAGATTCGTGAAATGGACATCGGTGTTGTATTCTTCGGCCGCGGCCAGGGTGAAACTAGGTGAGGTGATATCTGGCCAATACCGTACTTCGAGGGGCACGAGACAAGGGTGCTCGTTGTCGCCACTGCTTTTTGCTTTGGCAATTGAACCTCTGGCGGCCCAAGGATGGGACAACTATATGAGGGACTGGCGCATCGGGGCAGTGTAAACTACATTTCTCTGTATGCGGATGATCTGCTCCTCTTTCTCCGGGGGGTCGATGTGGATCTACGGGGAGCGATTGCTCTGCTGTCCAGTTTTGGAGGGGTTTCTTGTCTTAAGGTAAACTGGACTAAGACTTGCCTCTTCCCAACGCGACGGAATCTCCCTCCGCCTGCCGAGTTGGGAACCATTAAATGGGAACCGGCGTGCATCACTTATCTGGGGGTCCGGATTTACCATACGGAACAAGATCTGCTGAAAGGTAACATACACAGATGTATTAGAGCTTTAAGAGGCTGTATGGAGTTCTGGGTGACGCTTCCTCTGTCTGTAATGGGCAGAGTGGCGTTGCTCAAGATGGTGGCACTCCCCAGGCTATTATATTATTTCCGTACACTCCCGATCTGACTACCATCGAAAATCTTTAAGGTGCTACGATCGTTGTTGGTGGGTTTTCTCTGGGGCATCGGTAGACGACATGTAGCTCTGGCGACGCTGATGAGACCCAGGCTGGAAGGTGGCCTGGCTGTGCCGGATTTCAAACTCTATTATTTGGCAGCCCAACTACAAGTTGTGACACAA
Organism: Lissotriton helveticus; assembly: GCF_964261635.1. Lineage (NCBI taxonomy): Eukaryota > Metazoa > Chordata > Amphibia > Caudata > Salamandridae > Lissotriton > Lissotriton helveticus. The sequence continues at coordinate 1,774,474,858 of NC_136063.1, forward strand.
AATATAGCACTGGAATACTGGGGCCCGGAGACAGCCTGGGGGAAAGGGATCCCACGACATGTACAGGACTATATAGTTTTGCAGCAAAAGATTGACCTGCGGGATCTGACCGGGGAAGAAAGAACACTGAGACTCTGTTGGAATAGAATGCAGCGGAGGGCGGGTACTCATCACCGTATGCACAGGAGATCCCACTGGGCATGCGGACAGCGCTGCCACATGGTGGGGACTGGACCACGCTGGCGAATTGGGAGCAGTTAGGCATCCAGATGGTAGGAGACCTCTATGTGAATCAGGAGCTGGTGCCCTTCCCGGTGCTGCAGGATCTGTATGGGCTGCCGGAGGGGGACTTTCTGATTCATGCTGCGGTCACAACTGCAGGCCAAAAGCACTGGAAAGCAGGGAAAATGGAACCAGTGTTGACACTTGCTTGCCAGTATACTGTGATGGCGGCGGGTACGGTCAAAGCAGTAACTTGCCTCCACTCTAGGCTGCTCCGGGAGGGCATGCGACCCCTAGATGTTCTTAAAGCGAAATGGGAAGAAAGCATAGGTAAGGAGATACCGGAGTCCACTTGGGAACAGATTCTAAAACGAGCATGGAAAAGCACTAGAAACGCTCACGTCCAGTTAATCCAGTATTTTGTGCTGCATAGGGCCTATTTGACACCAGGGAAGATCCGTAAATACTTCCAGGTTCAGACTGCAGCGTGCCCGCGATGTAAGGAGGAGGGTATTGAACTAGAACACATGCTGTGGTTTTGTCTCCGAATGGGCGGCTACTGGGAAGCAGTGGGGGAACTCCTGAACAAGATCACAGACAGACAATTAGATTATGACATGGCCATCTGCTTGCTACACTGGTTTCCGCATACGGCTAAGACTAAGGTAACCAGTAAATTTATTGATTTGGGGCTTTTGTTGGCTAAGCGTGAAATTACCTGGCATAGGAAGGCCATAGAAGGTCCAACGTTTGGACGATGGAGGAGGGAACTCTGTAAATGGGCGGGCTGCGAGAGTGTAGTGAGGCTCCGGCACGCTACCCGCTCAGGTAATCTCAAAACGCTGGAGGTAGCTCGAGCATGGGAAGCACTGGTCCAAACCTTGAAGGACCAACAGGTAATAGAAGAAGAGGAGTGATCTTCCCATCCTTGTGATCAATATAAATACCGTATGGTTTTGCTAGCCAATTGATAACGCCTTTGAGATTGCTGAGTACGTATGTGAGCGCCCACACCACCAATTATGTACGGGGGGAGGGAACTGAGAGGGAGGCGGGCTGAGCGTGAGGGAAAGTTATTCCTGCTATTTGGGATTGGATACGATAGCTATTGCACTTGCTGTTAAGTTGGATGTTGTACAAGCTGTGCTACGTTCCTGGAGAAGGGCTTGGGCACGGATTCCGTGAGCAGTGACCTCAAGGGATAGCGGGATGTATCACTCCGTACCAGCCCCCCGGGATAGTTATGGTTTCTATGTTAAGGTAATGGGAGTAAAGGAAAGCGGATACAAGAATTCTTAGATGGCCGGACATGGTTCTGCATGCATGAAGCACACACGCATCTCACATTTTGATTTCTTGCCGCCCGACCCCCGGGTTGTGGGCTAAATGGCTGTGTAGTATGACCTTTGATGCAGCATTAATACCACACAATGTTTATGTAATGGCATACATGTATACGAGAATATCTGCAATAAAAATATATTTCCCCCCCCCAAAAAAAATGGTGAGTTTTGAGTTGAGGATGACTCCCAGGTTGTGTGCGTGGTCTGTGGGGGCTGGGGGGGTCCCCAGTGATGCGGGCCACCATGAGTCATCCCATGCTGAGGGGTTGGACCCGAGGATGATGATCTCCATCTTCTCTGAGTTCAGCTTAAGTCGGCTTTCCTTCATCCAGTCGGCGAATGCCTTCATTTCCAGGTGGAGGTTGGATTTGGCGGTGAGAGGGTCCTTGGTGAGGGAGAGGATCAGCTGCGTGTCGTCGGCGTAGGGGATTATGTTGAGGTCGTGCTGTTGGGAGATGCGTGCTAGTGGTGCCATGTAGACGTTGAACAGTGTCGGGCTGAGGGAAGATCCTTGTGGGACGCCGCAGATGATCTCGGAGGCCTCGGACAGGAACGGGGGTAGGTGGACTCTCAGTTCTGCCGGAGAGGGAGGAGGTTGACAAGTCCAAGGCCTTCACCCGGATTCCTGCATCTTGTAGTCGTGTGCGTAGTGTGCCGTGGCAGACGGTGTTGAAGGTGGTGGAGAGATCCAGGAGGATGAGGTCTGCCGTCTCTCCGTTGTCTAGAAGGATCCTGATGTCATCTGTGGTGGCGATGAGGGCGGTCTCGGTGCTGTAGTTGCTGCAGAATCCTGAATGGGAGGGGTCCAGGATGTTGTTGTCTTCGAGGTGATGGGTGAGCTGGGAGTTAGCTATCTCCTCGATGACCTTTGCTGGGAACGGAAGCAGGGAGATGGGTCGGAAGTTCTTGAGGTCGCTTGGATCCGCCTTGGGTTTATTTAGTAGGGCATTGATCTCTGCGTGCTTCCAGTTCTCAGGGAAGGTGGTGGTCTCGAAGTAGAGGTTGATGATTTTGTACAGGTGGGGTGCGATGGAATTGCTGGCTTTGTTGAAGATGTGGTGTGGGAGAGGGTCGGACGGGGATCCGGAGTGGATTGCGTCCATGGTCTTGGTTGTGTCCTCGATGCTCACGTTGGCCCAGGTTGTCAGGGTGTCGTGGGTGGTGTGGTGCGGTGGGTCCATTGTGGCGAGGTCTGCAGGGGTCGTCCAGGGTTTGAAACTGTCATGGATGTTGGTGATTTTCCGGTGAAAGAAGGTGGCGAGGGAGTCACATAGGGCTTGCGATGGTGGGATGTCGTTGGTGCTGGAGCTGGGGTTGGAGAGTTCCTTCATGATGGTGAAGAGCTCCTTGCTGTTGTGTGCGTTGTTGTCAAGGCGGTCTGTGAAGGAGGTCCTTTTGACGGTCCTGATGAGGTGGTGGTGGCTGCAGATGTCGTCTTTGTGGGCAGCGCCGCTGTCCGGCATCTTGTCGCTGTGCCATATGTTGTACAATTTCTGGCAGGTGCGCTTTGAGTCGAGGATTTCTGGGGTGAACCAGCTTACTCTTTTGCTGGTGTCCCTGTTAGTGGCTTTTTTCAGCGAGCTACGGTGTTGGCGCAGTCATTCATCCAGCGTTCGAGGGTGATTGCACCATCATCAGGGTTGGTGGGGTTGGTCGGGGGTTGAGTGCATGGCTTGTCTGTAGTTGTTCTTCAGTGACTTTGCCCCAGCAGTGGCGGTGGGTCTGTAGGGTGCGGTGGTGTGTGAGGGTTTTTTGGAAGGAGAAGTGGATGCAGTGGTGGTCTGTCCAGGTGAGTTTGGAGGCATGGCTGAAGGTGACATGGGGGCTTGAGGAGAAGATGGCATCTAGCTTGTGACCGGCGATGTGGGTCGGCATCGTGATGAGCTGTATCAGTCCGAGGTTGGCGAGTTTGTCGATCAGGGTGGAGGAATTGTTGTCGTTGTTGTTCTCCAGATGATAGTTCAGGTCTCCGAGGAGGATGTAGTTGGTGGAGGTCAGCGTGTGTGTGCTGATGAGGTTGGCAATGGAGTCATAGAATTGAGGCCGGGGTCCTGGCGGTCTGTAGACGAGGGTGCCTCTTAGGGTGGTCTTGGGGTCCGTGTGGATCTGGAAGTGCATGTGTTCGTCGGTGCTGAGGGTGTCGTTGGTGTTTGTTGAGATCCTGATGGTGTTTTTGTGGACAATGGCGATTCCTCCTCCGGCCCTGTTGGTGCGGTCTCTGCGGATGCGCTTGTACCCATCTGGGATGGCTATGGCGATGTCTGGTGAGGAGGCTTCGTTCATCACTGTCTCGGTCAGGAAGGCGACGTCCGGTGATGCGGTGTTGAGTAGATCCCAGAGTTTGACGGCGTGTTTGTGTGCGGAGCGGGTGTTGATCAGAATGCAAAAAAACACACTACATAGGATAGGGTCCGAGGGCTAGTTTAATGACTCCATACTAGAAATGTGCCCCCAACAATAACCTAATTCATACAGAAGAAATATCTAGGAGTCAAACAAAAACTCTCATCACAAACAACTATTGACGTGACACAAAAGAGAGGGTGTGAGCTAAATTCATCAGTGACACCACATGATACTATACCAACATATTCACGTGAGGCACCTAACCAGGGTGAGAATTTTCCCATCAGTTGTCTATCTGTTCCGCCACTGTTACATCATATGGGTTCTCCTTACCCAGGAGTCTAGTGCGAACACAATCACACAAATAGTAAGAGTAAGAAGACCCTTGCTTTTTTTACCAGTGAACGGTGTTGATGTAATATGACAACTAAAAAAAGCAGTGCAAGTGAGTGAGTAGTGAAAAGATCAAATTTAGGTGAGACTGAGTAGAAGAAGAGCCTTTAAAGTTTTCTCTCAGCTCCCCAATGCTAAAAACAATAGTGAAGTGACAGATTTAACAAAATATCTGTTCAGCAAGTGGTCGACATGTTTCTGCATATAAGGAAGATTACCTATGCATTCATCGGGGTTTAGTTGTTGCTACTGCTGTAAAATTAGTGAGAAATAAAAAGGAATCATATCACCTGATTGTCAGGTTCAGATGCTCCACCACAATCCAATTCGTGTGTGGATCGCGCCTCACCTCACCTGGCTGCAGCTCAGGTAAATGAGGAGCACTGCTCTTTCCGTCGGTGTCTCCGGGCGTTCCTCTGCGCTAGACTTGGGGAGGCCAGATTCATAGAATTGAGGCCGGGGTCCTGGCGGTCTGTAGACGAGGGTGCCTCTTAGGGTGGTCTTGGGGTCCGTGTGGATCTGGAAGTGCATGTGTTCGTCGGTGCTGAGGGTGTCGTTGGTGTTTGTTGAGATCCTGATGGTGTTTTTGTGGACGATGGCGATTCCTCCTCTGGCCCTGTTGGTGCGGTCTCTGCGGGTGAGCTTGTACCCATCTGGGATGGCTATGGCGATGTCTGGTGAGGAGACTTCGTTCATCAATGTCTCGGTCAGGAAGGCGACGTCCGGTGATGCGGTGTTGAGTAGATCCCAGAGTTTGACGGCGTGTTTGTGTGCGGAGCGGGTGTTGATCAGAATGCATCTAAGCTGGTTGTGTTCCGTCATGGCAGGCGTCTCGCCGCTTACGAGGCAGGAGAAGCTGCAGTTCAGGCAGGTGAAGGGACCGTGGGTGCGCTTCGGGGGGCCTTGCTGCAGCTGTGGATCCTTCCTGCGTTGAGAGCAACGAGGGTGTTGGCGTCGTAGCGACGGCGGTCCTCGTGGCTGTTTGGGGGTCCCCCTGCAGACTGATGCTTGGGTTCAGGGAGGATCGATAAGCCACTAGTGGAGGTACTGGCAACGGCTGGCTGGGAGGTATCTGCACTGGACTGTCCATGCCTGGAAGACATACCCCACAGGAAAGCCAAAGGGACTTGTCTGTAAGACATATCCTACAGAAAAGACAAAGGGACATACCCTACAGGAAAGTGACATCGTCATATTTTGTGTCAAACATCATCCACAGTCATGGTGATTGTGCTATGGCAAATCACCATGCATGCTTTGCCGTGACCTCTTACATATGGCTGATAGTAAGGGTACGTTAATCACACCATGACTACACTCTGCATCAAGGTGGTATTGCTGGTGTATAGCAGTGGGTTTTTACATGCAACACAATTGGATGGGCAAATTATAGTATACAGCATTTGTCTATGTGAGACGTGATCACCTAATGGGTTTGACATATGGATACAGTTGTGGTTGTAGCATATGTAAACTAGTTTTGGGGTTGTGTTCCCATACACATACTATTTGGCACACTTGCAAGTCATCATACTATGAGTGGCCTCCACTATCAGATGTTGACCAACGCTGTTTGTTACACATAGCTACATATATTATCTGTGTGACAAATTGATTGTAACAGGCAAAATGTGAATATTTAGGTGTTTGCTATGACTATGGAATAACAAAGCATGCACAGTGGTAGTGCCCAGAAATGTATTTACAGATTGATGAACAATGTTTGATATTTCATCATTGTTGGCTATGAATTTGAACATTTATGATTTAGTAGAAAAATATTTATTATGACCCTCCACCTTGTTGCTACAACTGTTAGTCTAGTTGCTGAGGCAACTCATCTTCCTCCACCTACTTGTCCGGACATTTCCTGCTTCCAGTTTCTATCTGCCCATGGTACATTTGTCCTGACACAGATCGTGCATCAGACTGAAAAAATGTTTTACACACCATGTGTGTCAAGTAGAGCAATCTGCCCCCAGATACGTCCAGGGTCCGGAAGAGGGATTTTAAATTCTCCAAATGTCTTCTCAATGATTGACCCAATGCAGCGTAGGGCACGGCTGTATGACCAGTGGGCTTCTGTTTGTGGAGTCCTGACTGGAGCCAAGACGGTAGAGAGACAAAATATCGAAATTAAAATATCGATATACAATAATATCTGTGTTTAAATTTCGATGGTACAGAATATCGATGTGCAATAATATCGATAGACAGAATATCGATTTTAAGGTATGTATGTTAGTAATATCGAAATTTTGTTTAGTGTTTTGTATTTTATTATGTTGTTTATATGTTTGTTAAACATGTTTTTTAATGTATATTTTGGATTTGTAAATTTGTTTACATTTTGCATTTTAGTATCATAGCGGGTTGTGGGTTTATTGGGGAATAGGGTGGGAAGTAATTTAATTATAATGAATTGCTTTATATGTTTTTAAAATATTTTGATTAATAAATAATTATTAATGAATAATTAATTGGGAATTAATTATTATTAATTAGTTAATTAAAAGAATTAGAGTTAATGTAGTAGTATTTTTTATTTGTTGTTATTGTTAATAAATTATGAATTGGTAATTAATTATTATTAATTAGTGAATTAAATTAATTAGAGTTAATGTAGTAATGTTTAATATTTTTTGTTATTGTTAATTAATAATTAATTGGTAATTACTTATTATAAATTAGTTAATTAAATTAATTAAAGTTAATGTACTAATATTTTGAATTTTTTGTTATTGCTAATTAATAATTAATTGGTAATTAATTAATATTAAGTGATTAAATGACAATTACATTTTTTGATGTGATTTATTTATGTGTAGTGGGTTGTGTGTTTATAGGAGAATAGGGTGTGAAATAATTAAATTAAATTAATTAAAGAGATTGTATTTATTTTTTGGTATTTATTGTTAATTAATTGTTACTTAATTAATTTGTTGTTAGTTTTTTATTTATATCGTAATATTAATTATAAATAATATATTAATAAATACTGTTTGTTCTTGTAAATATCTTGTTAATTAATTGGTAAATCATTTTTAATTGGTAATTAATATGTGTTAATTAGTTAGTTTATAATTACATCTATTTAATATTAATTGTTATTAATTTATTAATTGATATTTATATTAATTGTGGTTTTGTGTATGTGTAGTGTGTTGTGTGTTAAAGGGGGAGTAGTGTGGGAAGTAATTTTTACCACTACGCTATCCAACGCTTTCCCTACGGTTGCACCCTCTGGAGTGGGAATAGTAATATTTACCCCTACGCTATCCAACGCTTTCCCTACTCTTGCACTCTCTGGAGTGGGAATAGTAATTTTTACCCCTACGCTATCCAACGCTTTCCCTACTGTTGCACTCTCTGGAGTGGGAATAGTACATTTTTTCCCCCTACGCTATCCAACGTTTTCCCTACTGTTGCACTCTCTGGAGTGGGAATAGTAATTTTTACCCCTACGCTATCCAACGCTTTCCCTACTGTTGCACTCTCTGGAGTGGGAATAGTAATTTTTACCCCTACGCTATCCAACGCTTTCCCTACTGTTGCACCCTCTGGAGTGGGAATAGTAATTTTTACCCCTACGCTATCCAACGATTTCCCTACTGTTGCACTCTCTGGAGTGGAAATAGTAATTTTTATCCCTAGGCTATCCAACTCTTTCCCTACTGTTGCACCCTCTGGAGTGGGAATAGTAATTTTTACCCCTACGCTATCCAACGCTTTCCCTACTGTTGCACTCTCTGGAGTGGGAATAGTAATTTTTACCCCTACGCTATCCAACGCTTTCCCTACTGTTGCACTCTCTAGAGTGGGAATAGTAATTTTTACCCCTACGCTATCCAACGCTTTCCCTACTGTTGCACCCTCAGGAGTGGGAATAGTAATTTTTACCCCTACGCTATCCAACGCTTTCCCTACTGTTGCACTCTCTGGAGTGGGAATAGTAATTTTTACCCCTACGCTATCCAACGCTTTCCCTACTGTTGCACTCTCTGGAGTGGGAATAGTAATTTTTACCCCTACGCTACCCAACGCTTTCCCTACTGTTGCATTCTCTGGAGTGGGAATAGTAATTTTTACCCCTACGTTATCCAACGCTTTCCCTACTGTTGCACCCTCTGGAGTGGGAATAGTAATATTTACCCCTACGCTATCCAACGCTTTCCCTACTTTTGCGCTCTCTGGAGTGGAAATAGTAATTTTTACCCCTACGCTATCCAACGCTTTCCCTACTGTTGCACTCTCTGGAGTGGGAATAGTAATTTTTACCCCTACGCTATCCAACGCTTTCCCTACTGTTGCACCCTCTGGAGTGGGAATAGTAATTTTTACCCCTACGCTATCCAACGATTTCCCTACTGTTGCACTCTCTGGAGTGGGAATAATAATTTTTACCCCTACGCTATCCAACGATTTCCCTACTGTTGCACTCTCTGGAGTGGAAATAGTAATTTTTATCCCTAGGCTATCCAACTCTTTCCCTACTGTTGCACCCTCTGGAGTGGGAATAGTAATTTTTACCCCTACGCTATCCAACGCTTTCCCTACTATTGCACTCTCTGGAGTGGGAATAGTAATTTTTACCCCTACGCTATCCAACGCTTTCCCTACTGTTGCACTCTCTAGAGTGGGAATAGTAATTTTTACCCCTACGCTATCCAACGCTTTCCCTACTGTTGCACCCTCAGGAGTGGGAATAGTAATTTTTACCCCTACGCTGTCCAACGCTTTCCCTACTGTTGCACTCTCTGGAGTGGGAATAGTAATTTTTACCCCTACGCTATCCAATGCTTTCCCTACTGTTGCACTCTCTGGAGTGGGAATAGTAATTTTTACCCCTACGCTACCCAACGCTTTCCCTACTGTTGCATTCTCTGGAGTGGGAATAGTAATTTTTACCCCTACGTTATCCAACGCTTTCCCTACTGTTGCACCCTCTGGAGTGGGAATAGTCATATTTACCCCTACGCTATCCAACGCTTTCCCTACTCTTGCGCTCTCTGGAGTGGGAATAGTAATTTTTACCCCTACGCTATCCAACGCTTTCCCTACTGTTGCACTCTCTGGAGTGGGAATAGTAATTTTTACCCCTACGCTATCCAACGCTTTCCCTACTGTTGCACCCTCTGGAGTGGGAATAGTAATTTTTACCCCTACGCTATCCAACGCTTTCCCTACTGTTGCACTCTCTGGAGTGGGAATAGTAATTTTTACCCCTACGCTATCCAACGCTTTCCCTACTGTTGCACTCTCTGGAGTGGGAATAGTAAATTTTACCCCTACGCTACCCAACGCTTTCCCTACTGTTGCACTCTCTGGAGTGGGAATAGTAATTTTTACCCCTACGCTATCCAACGCTTTCCCTACTGTTGCACCCTCTGGAGTGGAAATAGTCATTTTTACCCCTACGCTACCCAACGCTTTCCCTACTGTTGCAATCTCTGGAGTGGGAATGGTAATTTTTACCCCTACGCTATCCAACGCTTTCCCTACTGTTGCACCCTCTGGAGTGGGAATAGTAATTTTTACCCCTACGCTATCCAACGCTTTTCCTACTGTTGCAATATGTAGAGTAAATATATATATTAATTTATATGTAGTTTTAATTTATTTTAAATGTGTATGTATTAGTTATTAATTTCTTAATATGTTTTAATGTTTATATTTTTAATTTGGTAAATTATATGTATTTTTAAATTATTTTTACATTATTATTAATACATTTAAAAAAACTATATTTTTAACTTCGATATTTTTGTATTACTATATTCTTTTTTCGATATTTTTGTACTTACCTTTATGTAGATAGAACTCCGATATTTTTGATTTCGATATTTTTGTGTCAATATTATTGTATGTCTATATTATGTCTGTCGATATTATGTCATAGATTCAGCCAAGACCCACTGCATCAGAGCGTAACCTTGGTCTTCTGCAAAGAAAGGGGAGATGTCATATTAGTTCAGATTCATGGCAAGGGATGACACAACATTCATTTCCAATCTGTTCTGTATCCTGCGTGGCTCATACACCTTGCTTACAGTAACAGATGTGTATAGTGTGATATCCATGCAAGCAGGGATTGGAAACAGTGAGCTACACATAGAGGTTAGCTGCCCTCTGCGGTTCACTTTCTATTCATCATTTTAGTGAGTAGAAGGCAGAAATGCATAGAACGACAACTGGTAATACCACATGTTCTACTGTTCTGTTTTCTCCTAAGTCTTCTTATAAAAAAGGTACCTCACTTGTGTGGCTAGGCCTAGTGCCTGTGACAGGAAACGGGTCAAAATGCAACATGGACACCACATTTTTCCACAGAAAACTGACCATTTTTTTGCAATGTTTCTAGTTGTGGATTTTGAGTCCTACCTCATCCGGCACCTAGAGAAACCTAGCAAACCTGAACATTTTTTAAAACTAAACACCTAGGGGAGTCCAGGGCACGGGGACTTGTGTGGCTCTCACCAGGTTATGTTTCCCAAAATCCCTTGCAAATCTCAAAATTTCTTTTAAAAGCATAGGGGTATATTTTTAAGGAGCTATCGCCAAGTTAACAGCACTTTATGGCAGCCAAAGTCACGATAAATATATTGCCCCATTCTCAAGCTAGTGCTTACAGCCCATAGCACCAGTTTACCTGTGATAGCAGCCCCAGTACCACATAGAATAGTAGGGGGTACGACGATTGCCGTGACAGAATAAGGTAGGCGGTTGCGCTGAGTTGATACTACAGCTTTTAACATATCTCTTTTCAATAGAGTCAAGCAGGTTATTCTGAAATGTCTAGGCCTAGAAGTGCAAGGGGTTGAACTAATAGAGGCCTTTGAGGATATCGCACAGCTAGTGGATAGTTTATTGAAAGCCCCGGCTTACTCGTCTAGCATGAACGCCCCTAGATGGTTTGATGGTCAATGCTCTCTGGCCCTAAGAGAGCTAAAAGTGGCCCTTAAGCAGTCTCCGAGGGATAGGGATCGGGTGGCAGCCTGTTGTATAAGTTATAAGCAAGCAGCCAGGGGGCAAAAGGAACAACTACAACAGAATACCTGGGTGGATTCAACATAGGCAGCGGACCTAAAGGACTCTACTCATTTTTGGAGAATTGTTAATAACCCCTGTTTTAAAGACTCGAATAAACCATGGGTAAGCCATAACATCCTACCAGAACAATGACAGCAGCACTTTCAGGGTTTATACAACCACCCCCATAGAGTAGAACAATCTCAAACCCCAAATACAGAACATAATTCCACCTTCAATATATTTTCTTTGGATGAGGTGAGAACAGGAATTGAGGGTCTCCCGAGGAACAAGGCACCAGGACCAGATGGGATCCCGTCAGACCTCTTCTGATGTAATATAGAGGTCTGGGCAACGCTCCTATTAAGGACATTAAATATGGCAGTAACTTCAGTAATGCCAGTATCATGGTCTACTGCCAATATTGTTCCCATTTTCAAGAAAGGAGACAGGGACAGTCCACATTGCTATCACCCCATATCTCTTATTGATGTGTCTGTGAAGATTTTGGGGCGGGTGGTTTTAAATAGGTTGACGGAATGGCTAACCAAATTATAACAGATGCTCAATATGAGTTCCGACCGGGGAAATCTACCTCAGACTCAATCTTTTTCTTATTACTGCAAAATAGACACAGCCCAAATCAGGGGCAATCTATTTAGCATTTATGGATCTCACTGCGGCCTTTGACCGAGTGAACCGCCGTAAACTTTGGGCACTCATGGGTGAGGCTCAGGGTGGACCGGACAATAATAAATAACCTAATGCCCCTACACTCTAATACATCAGCAGTAGTTAGATTTGCACGGCGGGGAAGTTTATGGACCATTTTAAGTGCTCATGCAGGGTTAGACAGTGCTGTATATTAGCACAGTTTTAGTTTACTTTACATATCAACAGCCTTGATTCCGCCCTGATGGCCATTCAAGCAAACACCCCGAGGATAGGTACAAGGGCAGTCCCTGTTTGCCCGCACTCCAAAGGGTTTGCAGCTTTTAATAGATGGCTTTGTGACCTTCATGAATGATCTGGATCTGCCCCCCAATCTAACAAAGTTCTTTGAGGACCGTCGGAAGCGCCGGAGGGACGCGGCAACAGTGACTGTGATTTTCTTCCGGTCACGTTTGTGGACACGTGAACACTTGGCACGGGGTCCCAATGAGTGATGCTGGTATGTGCTGACATAGCGCACTCAAGGTCCATAATGTTTTGAAAAGACTGAGAATAGAAAACCCCTCATATGCCCTGATGAAATCGCCAAAAAAAAGAGAGCGATGAAACATGTCGGCTTGAGGACATAAATCTTGATGGTATACAAGTAACCATTTTTAATCAGTACGTGTTTTGCTGCATCAGAATAAAACGGCAAAGCAAGCAAAGCACTACTACACAATTTATATGGTTTTGTTGTGGTTTGTTAGGGGTCTTGTTATGTGTCTCTGTACACTATAAGCAGGTGTCAGTGTTTGATACGTTGGTCACTATTTGCGTTTTCCTTCACTATTCTCACGTCCGCACTACTTTTCTGTTGAGTGCACGTTTGTCTTTTCATATAGAGAGAGTTGCCAATGATGAGAAGCGGGTATACCGGCAATTGTTAACCGGGAACCCCCTCGGGTTGTTCTACCGTGAGGTACTCTCTCTATCTCTCACAATTTTTTCGGGTGTATTGTTGTGGTCCTGTGTGATTTTATATTGGCAAAGAACACATCCAGACCCATGGATTCATGTTATTGGACATATTCCAGGCAGTACTGATAATTAGTATCTCTACCCTGTTGGTCTTTTATATGGATGTAGTTATATATAGGTGAGGCACTAACTGTTTGAACACTGTATGAGTGGGGGGCTGCCTCGCCTATTCCTCTCCCCCTTTACCCCTTGAGATTGTGCTCCCCAATCTAACAAAGCCATACATCATGGAAATTGGGAAGAAGCCAAGCAGGCCTCATAATTACACAATAGACACACACATTTTAGGGAGAGTTTTTTACATTTTTCTATTTTACAGAGTTTTATATGGTACGAAATCAACCTGAATCGAGTATCAGAGCATTTTACATAGCACCAGTTGCATTACATGAGGACACATTCATTTTTGTTAAGCACAGGGAGATTAAGTGATTTGCCCAGAATCACAGGATGTTCAGCGTCTTTTGTCGAGACTCAAACCCAGTTCCCCATATTCATGTTTGACCGCCCTAGCCGTTAGGCCTACTCCTCTACCCAAGAGTTACGGCCGTCTCATATTTGGGCATTTTATTTGATGAAAAATTGAATTTTAAATACTTATTACAGGAGAAGTGTCTCGCTCTGATAAGGTCCACAGGATCAATTGCTAATTTTACTCATAGAGTAGGCCGTTGGACCCCAGGAATGATTTTAAAACTATACAAATCTATCTGTTGCTCTAAAGTTTTATATGGAAGTGAGGTCTGGGGATTTATGGAGCTTAACAAGTTACAAACTGAAGAGAATAAGTATCTCAGGCGTAAGCTGAAAGGTCCTTATAGCACCCCTGCTTATATGGTCCCCGAAAAACTGGGGTCTAAATACATTTATGATAAGGCGGAACTTAAACCCTTTTGTGTTGGGCGAAGATCTGGGCAAACGAGGAGGCTGGTTTTATTAGGCTGGTAATTCAGGACTGTCTCCCTCTTGATTATGCGCTCACAATCCTGTGGTTAAAATATGTAAAGGTCCCCTTCTCTAGATTAGGGTGCGCACATTTGTTTACTAACCCCCATAAGGTGAGAACCCAGGAAAAGGCACTTATTAAAGATCTTTTCTTTAAGTATGTTACGTTGCAATGTGAGGACAGCAAACTTCATAAGTCCACGGTGAGAGAACAAATTTAGTTAAATCAATCCAGGGGACAGAACCATACTTATCTCTCATAACCAGTGCACATGACAGATTTTTTATCACCCATTTTAGATTAAATTTATTTCATCACCTATTGGCTGTACCTGCTGGTTTTACATTGAATGTAGAACATATAGTACCCTGTGGCTGCCACAATAGATCTGCACAGGATAACCTACATTTCGTCCTACTCTGTCCGCACTATGCATATCCCCAAAAAAAAATTCCTGAAGGGCCTTTAAAAAGGTATAGATTGTTGTTTTTTAATCTGTCATCAGATGTTTTTACACTCTTCTGTGTTTCCAACTTTTTAAGATCTACTTTAAATTTAAAAACTACGAGGGGTGCTTGAAGGCCAGAAGAAGTTTTGCCATTTTGCACTTCGTTTTGCTGCTGTAAAAATACTAGCTGAATATTTTATTGTTTTTTCAATATATTTTAAACCAGCACTAAAATTCGTTGAATGCACTTTAATATTAAGGGACAAGTGGGAGATAATCACAGTATATATAGCTGGTCTTCCTCGTTATGTGGCAGTCTCTATAAGGACTTCCTTTGCCTGATGTTTGTATTTTTTAAGATGTTTCTTTTATGGTAATTTTTTTAATGCTGAATAAAGATTATTATTATTATTATTATTATTATTATTATTATTATTGATAACAGCTATTAGATCTTGAAGTGTATCATGCATGTTGTAGATTTTAAATAAAGATGCAATTGGGCTTATCATTTTGAGGGCATATCTGCTCAAATTTTAACACAAACCCATAAAGCACTGCTTAGATAAGCTAACATTCCCCTCATTAGTTGGAGATGTTAAAAAAATAATATTATACGCAGTCTCTCTTTAAAAGTGTGAAGACCTCGGTCTTAGTTTGAGGGAGATCGCCTTGAAGCCAAAGCATGATAAATAAACCTAGGGCTTGGTGAAGCGCCTACCCTTACATATTTTTTGTTGTTGTAAAGTTAAACTTCTCCAAAAACATACCAGCCATTGTATAATACAAAACAGATTACATTGCAGAATATGATTTTCGGATGGTTTGACAATCTGGCTAGCAAAACAGTAATTAAATCAAAGTAGTTCCAGCAAAGATAATCTTCTACAATTCAATGTATACCGTACATGCTCTCGAAAATGTAATGTGTTAATAACTATCACTCACAAAAATGTATGTGTCCACATGACTCACGTTTCATGTTTTTTAAGGTCCAGTTGAAAGTGTTGTTTACCCTTGCTCTTCCTAGTTTGAGTTTTTAGTGCTAATTATAAGCCTAACTGCCGAAGAATACTTTGCAAGACAGATGGTAGCTTTTGTAGGTCATTAACAGTTCCATCAAAAAATTATTAATGTCTGCAAAAAGACATGCATTCAATGGGCTCCCATTTGAGGTGGATTTGAGCTTGATACCCTAAGAGCCCCCGATCTATTCATGATAAGTTCTCACTCTAGCCCCCATACAACTTCATGGCACTTATCTGAACTTTGGCGGGTCAAACGATATCAGAAATGACAGTTCCGGGGATCTTTCAAAACTGATAAGACAGCTGCCAATGTGTGGAGCTTCTTGAATATTTCTAGCAGAAACCCTATTATAATGAGAACACTTCCATTTCCTCCTCTGAAAACAGCTCCGAATGCTTCTGAGCCCAGGCCTATTGGTGGGTCTGGAGGCAGCCATGCTGGCAGGCAAGCCGTCATCAAAGGCAAGCTTCGCAATAGAGCCCAGATGGTATCCTGTTTCACTCCCCCTTCCTCATATTCCATGATCAGGAATACATGTCCACTTCACTGCAGGCACTTGCTATCAGGCCCACATCAATGAAGTACATTTCTTTTCTCCTATGGCAACAACTTTGTACCTATTTCCTCCTGGGGAAACCGAATTACTGTCGAGCAGGGATCGGCGATCAATAGATCCAGTTTAGGATTATACCCAGGTTTCAGGCAGAGGTGTGTAACCTCAATGGAAGCATATTTGGAAAAAATACATGTTGCTTCGCAGATTATTTCAATATCCCTTTCAAATGCCATCACATAGAAAATATGACTGTTCTTAAAGAGTATAATGGGAAATCATGTACTGCAACCTATAGAGTGGGATAGCACTTTGAAACTTGTCTCTTTAGAGGGAAGCTAACTCATATTCCTCACTGTTGCATATCATGCACTCAGTTATTGTAGGATTCAAGGTTTCCTTATAGATAACTTGGCTGGTGTTAAAAGTAGGCTTTCCCTCATCTAAAATTGGTTCTCTTAGACATTTGATGACTGTAGTTTTTACTACACCAGTTCAGGATTTAAACCACGCGCATTTAGAGATATATGGCATCTTACCAAGGTATGGAGTAAAAACATGCCAGCACACACGGTGATATAAAGGAAACAAATGCTATAAGACTATGAGAAAAGATGAAATTGTATCCTAGAGGCAAAAGTATGTATGTGTGTATGTATGCATATGATGTTTCTACAGTGCTAACCTAGCCAAAACGCAGCGGAGCGCGGCGCATGGTCATAGTTAAGCATAACGTGAATGATGTACTGTTCTTTAAAGAGGCAACTCTTCACTTTTCCCTAAATTGAAGCAGCATTTGGGCAGTCCAGACAGATACCTGGACGTTCTTTAACATCCTGGATGCATTCATGAAAAAGATCTACTGTCTTTATTTTTCCCCCAAAGTTGTCTGATGGCTGTTTTTGTGCTGATATTCACAAAAGGTAGTGAGCTTGTTTGCAAGATAAGCAGGATACAAGAGCGGTGCTCGTTGTAATATCTCTTTTCAAAATTTATGTTTGAGCCATATTTTAAAATGAATAACATTTCTCCAAAGTTGTCATCCAAAAATGGCACATGACCAAGTATATACGCACACTACAACTGGGTGAGTTCTGATAATTCCAGTGTCTACCGACTTGCAATCCGGTCATCAGTGTCAGACAAAACAATGAGAATGTTTCCTTGGGCATGTAATCCATATAGATTTGCAGTGCACCAAGGCAAACACCTTGGAAATGTTTGCATTCATATTGTCCTAGAATGTTGACCAAATCAAACGTACACATTGTTTGCCCATAGCAAGGTTCTATGAAATATTCAATTGTTCCTATATTTCTTAAGAACGTGGAAATATCAAGTATCCTTCCCTTGGTGCTTGATTCTAACAAGATAACATGATCAATGAACCTAATTTAAAAGCAAAACACACTTTGTTTAAATCGGAGTGATGTGCTTAGCTGGAAATTCTATAGGCAAATTACTGGTAAACTATAGTTTAATAAAATGCAACATGTCACTACAAATTATTGTCAATTTAAAAAAGGTACGTTTGACAGAAGTAACACAGAATGCTAAGGAAAAAAACAGAACTAGATGCTCACATATCACTTAAAAAAACTTAAAACATCTTGAAATGTATTCTGTGCCCCCCTACTGAGGATCCTTCTGTACCTTCTATTGTATATTAGCAAGTGCCCCATTGTACATCAACATATGTCAAAGTTGCACATCACCTTGTACAATCCTATGTTCCTAGTAAGTATATCATCCTGGGGACCCCATATATGTAACGCTCAGTGTTCTCCTCAACTGTAGAACTCGGTTCTCTCATGAACACATCACATATGGTCGTGTGAGGCACGTCATTCAGTGCTTCCCTGAGGTATATCACCTGGTTAAGTAGAGATCCAAAAAATGCATCATCAAGAGCTTCCCTGATATCCTTACCTAGTTCTGCTCAGGTGCAAATCACCCTCTGTATTTCACCGTACACTACTCTCTGCTCCCCTGATGCACATCATCCTGTGTGTTGTTGATGTACATAGTCCTGTGACACCTGCTGTGCAGTTTTATATAAGGCTGATGGTCTCTGTGCATCAATGGAGATCGAGGGAGGCTGTGATTGCTTCCTTACTTGCTCAAGCATGACCTCAGCAACACATTTGAATAAGCTGCACAAGGGAGTCTTATGCCCCCTCTTTTGTTTCAGAGGCCGGATTGTCTATTAATAATTATATAACTAATAATAGGAATCTGTCAGATCATATTAAGGATGGGATGGCCATCCCTAGCCCATGTAGTGATCATATCCCACTTTCTATTACATTGCTATGCCCAGTGTCACCCTCAGCCATTGCCGTGGGCAGTTTCAACTAATTCCTGAAAAACGAGAAATAGAGGGTTGCTTAGAAGTCAGCACATCTGAATGAAATCCAGCATAGGCTTTGTGCCAACCACCTGACTCTGTTTTTTTAATTTCTGAGACCTATTAGTGATCTGCAGTGTAAACACTTTTGTTACTTTAGGACACACCATTAGATCCTATCCTTCGAAACCTATAGTATGCAACAGGATTCCTAAGTATTGTTGGTTCGATAGGCAATGTAGGAGGCCCACTGGCTCCTTCTCTGTGCCCTAAGTGTAACCCCCAGTGATAGGATGGCCATTGCCGACAATAGGAGTTGCTATGAGTTGGCAATTACCAAGAGAAAGGCAAATTTGAGGGATGGAGCCTAGAACACATTGGTTAGTTCCGGTAGGGCAAGAGAAGTCAGCTCATTCTGAAATATTGTTAACAATAATGAAATCTTGAAAACTGATTGTAACCTGGTTTGCACTAATATCGGTTCTTGGGTTCAATACTTTAGCAAAGTGTATCACACAACTGATAAAGCTAGTGGGAAATCTGTCCCTAACCTGCCTATATATCCTGTGGATATTGAATTTAGTGTTGACGAAGTTGTGGAGGCAATTCGCAAGAGTACTATGTCTACAGTCCTTGGTCCTGAAGGGGATTCTATGGAACTTTATAAACTGGAGGTGGATTTTTGGGCACCTATCATTACCAAGTTTGCCAATGCTGCATGTAAAAGTGGCATTCCAGAGTTTTGGCACTCAGCTCTAATTGTCACCATCGTTAAAAAAGGTAACAGGACCTTCCCCAGTTCTTACAGTCCTCTTTCTCTTATTGATTCTATGGTAAACATTATTGGCTGGTTTGTCCTTGACAGAATTATGTCCTAATCTACTGAGTGTAAAGAGGAAATGGATAACCCAATAAACCCTTGTAGGCTTGGGCAATGAGCAATTGAGGTAAAAAGTGACTGCAAGGGATTTCGTTTATCTATTGACTTATGATCAATGTATGAGTTAGTTAACAAAGATCTAACTCTAATGTATCCATAGGATGACAACAAAACTTTTCTTAAGTGGAAACAGTCAATGATAAGTGAGGAACAAGGGAAGAAACACACGGAGGAATGATTTTATCTGAAAAATATTGTATTGAATAAATCAAACAAACGCATATACGGGGATATAATGAACAAATCAATAAATGCAAAAAATTTTATGGACAGATGTATGTACTAATCAACAAGTCAATTCATAACAGTTCATCAGCTCCTTAAAATCATGGACAATAACCAAGTCAGACAATGTACGATGGTTAATTCTTGGTGCAGGTGAATTGCTTTTGGAGATGATGAAGAGGTTGACGTTTCGGTCGTGATTGCGGATGTCTAAAAGACCATCATCAGGACAGTACTATTTTTGCAATGAGTGCCCCTCTGTAGTAAGGCGACAAATGCTCGAATTCATGGATCACTAGAGGTGAATCGATACAGCGCTCTAATCTGTCACAGTTAGTTGCACAGATCCAATGTTACTATCTGAAACCGGCAAAGTTGTCAGGTCAAAAGAAGGCGCGATATGTAGTTTGGCAGGCGCTCCATGGGTGCCTATATGTCTATTGCTCTTGGTAAAAATGTTGTTGTGAGAGGTATTGGTCAAAGTTCACATGTGCTTATATGTTGTGTTCTGTTGAATTCTTGTCTATGTTATAACAGTGCTGCCGTTTTATTTCAATGACTGTGGGACGTCTTTGGGGTGTTTATTTGAAGAGCTTGCAATAGTGTTTATGAAATCTAGGTATCATCAACCATAAATGTATCACTGTGACTATAGCTGCAAGTTCTCTTACTGTTTCATAAATAGCACAGTCTGCATGTCCGTTCATACATACATGTGACATTCCTGGGTTGCTATCTTCCAAGTTAGTGTTTTACCAACATGGAAGTATCTATGTATGAAACTTTTTTTCCAGCCCCCCAAGTCCATCCCAGAGCACGCTTTTTCAATTGTACTGAGCCTTTTCTGAGATGTGTTATATTGTGTTTCTCATAAGACTGTGCACAGTGAGTATGAAAAAGAAAGCATTGATCTGTTATAGTATTCCAGATATTTATATTTATGGTTAGTTATTTATAATATCTCAAAGGCTGGCGAAGAGCTCTTCTGTGTCAAAGTGCCATTTTGATCAGGCAATTCTAGCATGTTTGTGTGGAAAATATTAACACAGATAGAATCCATCACCTTTCTATGATAGAGCTCTGTCAAGTTTCCTTTTGTACTGATTGTCGTGTGCCTGAGATAAGCATTGTAGCACACTGAACTAAATGAAAGGGTTAAGCTTCACTTTCAACTTCATTTAAACTTTGTAATGTTTCTGCCACACTTCCCAGGCCACTAATATATGTTGATCGGGGTGCAATTCTTGGGTGTGATTCTAATGCACTCAACTTTAAGTGGCTGGTATTTCCAAACTAGAATTTCTGCTTGCCCAATCACGAATGTATGACCTTACAACACATACATTTACAACGCATGCCTTTACAATGCAGCTTTTACACCGCAAAATCCCTTACAATGCATACATTTACATTGCATGCAATTACAAATTTTTTAAAACTACATTTAAACAGCATTCCATTACATCGCATTATTCCTTTACAGCGCATACCTTTACATTGCATTTAATGTAAGTGTTGGCTAGTGTAGGGGTAAAAATTACTATTCTAACTCCAGGGGGTGCAATAGTAGGGTAAGTGTTGGGTAGTGTAAGGGTAAAAATTACTATTCTAACTTCAAGGGGTGCAACAGTAGGGTAAGTGTTGGATAGTGTAGAGGTAACAATTACTTTTCTAACTCCAGGGGGTGCAACACTAGGGTAAGTGTTGGATAGTGTAGGGCTATTATGCGTTGTAATGGTATGCGTTGTAATGACATGCGATGTAATGGCTACGTTGTAGTTACATGCGTTGTAGTGTCATGCGTTGTAGTGACATGCAATGTAATGGTTGCGTTGCAGTGACATGCGTTGTAAACGATGTTGCGATGTAATGACTGCATTGTAAATGTAGTACGATGTGATGACTGCGTTGTAAAGGTTTTTTCTCCCCAAACACAGGACTCAATTTTACTGTCCTGAAAATCTTGATGGTAAAAGTGCATTGGAAATTGGTTTTACTGCAGCCCAGTCATTGTCCATACCCCCATCTGGGTGCTAAGAAACGGCACAAAGAGCATATAAAGCTCCACCCAACAGCTAAAAAGTGTCCCTTTATCCTCCTCCTACCGTAACACTCCCCACATAATTTGATTTGCAGGCATTTGCTGCCAGCTCAGATATAGTCAGAAATTCCTCCGTTAAACCCCAGTGTAAGTAACTGGGTTATTGGTTGACAGTGGTGGAAGCCTCACTCAGGCAACAAATTTGCCAGGGTCAACCACAAAAGTCACAGAATTAACCTATTCTTAACTCTTTTGTAGCACAAAAAAGCAGTCAGGCTTATTTTAGAGGGAAAGTTTAAAGTATTAGTGCAAGACACAAGGAGTGAAAAAGTGAAAACACAGCAAAATCCCAAATCAATTTAGAACAATAAAGTAAATGTTAATAAATAAAATGATACAAGAACAACAAAAATGCAATCAGTAAACCAGGAGATATCCAATTTCAAAGATTTAAGTAATATAGAGTTTAAAAGCAACAAGTGCCACTTGTGGTCATCTAGTCATGCAAGACCTGGGCAAAGTCACAAGTTCAGGTTGACCTCGATGGAGAGTGGACATGATTCAGTGATAAGGTTAATTTCACCGAAAAAGTTACCTTCTCAAAGTCTGACGCGAAGAGTTCGGTTTGCAGTAGAGAAGACTGCATGGAGCTGGAAGAGCATCATGGATGGTCTTCGCAGTAGTGCAAAGAGCAGACCTGACGTTGCAGACTGTCGCAGCTGTAACATGAAGATCCGGTCTTACCTTCTTCAGTCCTTTAAAAGTACTTTTACTTGTTCCTTTGGATTTCTCCATATTTGGGAAGGTTGAGAAAATACATGCTGTGTGTCACAAATTCTTATCTTGACATTCTTGCTTTCCAGTGCAGTTACATAACGAGGGCAAATCAGAGCCATTCACTTTTATTTCTTCTTCTAAACTGCCAGAAGATCCCATTTCCAAAACGTAGGCAGATGCTAACACATTAGCTAAGAAGCGACCCAACAAGGTTCCATCAACCTCAGTTACAACTTCCTCCCCTGTATCTATAGGGCTAATTTTGGTGGAATTAAAGGCTTTAAGACAATTCAAGGACAAAAGAGTATCGAAAGTTGAGCAACGCGTCTACAATTTCGAGGATTCATCTGCTAAAATAGACTCACTTCAGAAGGAATTACTGGTCTTCAGAAGAATGCAGAGGATCTCGAAAATTTAAATTGACACAATAAGGTGCAGAGTAATTGTATTTGCAGATTAATGGCATACCAGAAAATCCAGAAGAAAATAATCTTATTTCATTATTTCAAGTTCTTATTCTTAAGGTTTGGGATTTTCCTGACATGGATCACTTAAAGATACTGAGAGCTCATAGAATTGGTCATAAACATTACTCTGTTTCTCCTTCTCTAAAACAAAAAGGAGTAAATATCCTTTTTTTTCAAATATACTGACTTATTACAACTTATAATTGTGGTTAAAACTAAGAAACAGGGATAATTACACCTTTTAGTTTAAGAGGTGACTTATTACAACTTATAACTGTGGTTTAAACTAAGTAACAAATTCTATTTTCTGGTAACAAACATTTCATTTTACAGGATGCAAAAAAAAACACTGCAAATCATAATAAAAGATATTTCGATTTACATCTTACGCTTTACCCTCTAATGCAAGATTCTAAATAAGTCACACTTGAAGGTTTAGAGTGAAGTATAAAAATAAAAGAGTTACTTGGGATAACCTGATTCGCCTTTATCCTTTCTGGATGAATGCCTAGGAGATGCCATGGACACTTCAAGCTACACTTCTATCTAGGACTTCTTGATTCTATGATTATGTATGTCTTGTAGATAGCTGCATCTTCAGCAGTAGTGTATGTATACGGAAACAACATGCTCAGAAATACACTCGGAGGCCCTAATCACATTACAAATTATCTCTTCACTAATTCCGCGACCAAGATTTGCGGTAATGGGCATGGTCAAAATGTGCACCCAATTCTGATTTGCACCCCCCAGAATGGAGAATAATACACAATTTGCACGTGATTTATCCATCGGTGGGTGTGCAAACCATAAATGCACACAAGTGTGGCTCAATGGTTAGAGCGGCAAACCCTGATGCAGAGGTCTGGCCCGGGACCGGGGTTCAATTCCCGCCTCGGTGGGTCTTGGGCTTAATTTCCTCAGACCTGATAATTCTCGCCTCGGTGCCTATTCTAATCATGGGTCCCACTCTGCAACTCTGGGCAATAGCTTGCTTAATCTCCACAACGGCCCCAACAGCGCTGGGATGCCTGGCTTCACCTTGGGGGTGCTCAGGAGTGGACATTTCACAGGGAAAACCAGGAAGGGTTCCACAGCGGTATGCGTACAGCGCCAGGACACACCAGTTGGGGTATAAGGGCGCTTTACAAGTACAAATTTCATTTCATTTCATTTGCAGCATGTTTGAACTTCTTAAATCCTATAGGCAGATCACCTCATCAGTCTGAATCCCTGCTAGTTTAGGGTACAATAGGGAGTTTGTTACTGAACTGAAATTAGCGTTTCAATCACAGTCCGGGTCTAAAGCAAGCCAGAATGTGCTGATAGGCGCAATCTGATTACTATACTCACTTTAAAACAGTGCGCATGGAGTGTATCCTTTATCACATTCTGAACAGTTTTATGTCCTACCATGTATATTACTGAACAACATTTTTTTGCTTACACCTAATATAAACTTCGCGGGATACCATTTTTTGCCTACTGGCGCCAAAAATATGCTACACAAGGCCCAAGTACCACTGTGATTACAAATGACAAAAAATCACTGCCAATTAAGCATGCTTTTTTCAGTTTGGCAGATGTAGCTGCACATGTATTGAAAATATTTCATCTAATTAGTATTCGAATTTGAAGTTAATTTAAAAATGTGAAAATGAGACACGGAACAAAATGTCTCCCGCAGTTCCAGAATGTTCGCCTGCTATTTATATTTTGTTAATTTTGAGCTTCTATGCTGAATTTTTAGATAGTATTATGAAGGTGAATAAAACATGTAAAAGAACCATAAACTTAAAAATTGTTCGAAACACGTGTTTATGGTGATTTAAATCAGGTATATTACTTTAAAAGTCCTCTCTATACAAATTTCTTCATATCATTTTACCCTTCAAAAATATTCGACAGCCCCGATCCTAAAACGTATTTTGTCAAGTTTCATGACACAGATTGACATAACTATATGGTAATCTTTTTACTGAATGATGGATGAACATGTTGGATAACTGACTTGCCGAAAGAAGAGATGGTGGACAAATTAGAGTGACATCAAATCACTTTCAAAACACAGCTTGTGGGTTTTGCATTTGAGGAGCAGAAGTAGGCTTGTCAGTGTGTGATGAATACTCAGGGCTTGCCTAAAGCTACTGTCATTTATACAATACCGTGTGCGAATGAAAAATCAAACACACATAAATGCTTAAATTTAAAGGGCGAATTAGCAAACTGTTGTAAGTGATAGCATACACGATACCAATTGAATATTAGGACAAAAAATAATGTGCTTTTGTTTAAACGACGTATTAGTAAAAAACGACACATCTTAATGACATATTTCTGTATTTGCGAGATTATGAAATGTGATTTCGGTTCAGGAAATCCAATTTGAACTTAGCTAACCGATAAATGTACTATTTGGAGCATAAACATATTACAGATCAAAAAAATTTTCTCCATATGCTCTATTTAATACCGAGACAATAACATTAAGAAATTAATATAATAAGAACAAACAGCATTTGAAATAAATATGCTTTTTTCAGTTTAGGAATACCAGCAGTGAGTTTTACTGTGACCTAACTAAACAAAGGAATGAGAGAACAATGTTACACCCAGCCGCCCAGAGAGGAACAAATGTATTCACTTTATCAAGGAAGCCTATGAGAAACTACTTTAAACCACACAGTAACGTTTTTGAAATAAATTGGTCAATCCAGTGCAAAGAATTGTGAACAGCTTGCAATCATTCGATATTAGAAATCATTGTATGGTAGCGCATAACGCGGTAACTATAGCGACATTCTCCAATTTGATCTACCACATTACGTTTATGTTTCAACAAATTACATGTGAAAGGGCCCTCAATGCCGCCCGGGATGAAAATGCTACCAATACAAGGTAACTTTGTTCATAGCATTCCTATATCTTCCCGGAACTGTGCAACTGCTAAACCTATGACTTGGGACTCGAGATGAAAAATGATTACAACCCCCAAAAAACAACTCTATAGGAATTCAGGGTGGATAGGTAAATGAAACATATGCTGAGACCTTATAATCAATGTCCAACACCAAGACCTCATAGATTCCCCAATCGAGTTTATTGCAATATAAATAATAATGGATACCAAGTAGTGCACAGGAACCATGCCCTTACCAAGTCCAACTAAAGGTGCAAAGTAGGATACTATTCTATACATCACACATCAAAAAAAGACTGGCCCAATTACTCAAGCACTTTATCGGATCCAAGGAAAATGCTAACATTAATTCACGAAGCAATTAAGCCATCCTAAAATATCCTATGCTCAACTAACATGGCCTTGAGTTAGATAGCTAGTTCTTACCATAGCCTACATTTTCTCCATTTACGAAATGTGGAACAATGAGTTATAACATATAATGTGGGACGGTACTGAAATATTCTCTGTCACTGCTCAGAAGTATAATTAAGTAAGGAATTTTAGGCTGCAATGGGATTTGGGCCCTATCACGAATTTGGAGGACAGAATGATCTGCCACAAACAGTCACACAAATGGTGGAGAACCCGTCCCACAAACTGACAGTCCACCTGCTCTATTTATAGTAGGGTAGAGTGTCATGTTTACACTTACACCGATGTCTTGATGTAGACTATATTACAACAGCAGTATGTAAACTAGACAATCAAATGTATTGTTTTTCTCTTTGGGACCGCCAGTCTGGCAATCCTGAAGAGAAACAATGAAGAAAAATGGTTCCCAAACCCTGGGAGTCAGCTTCCAAAATGTCAGGATCAATAGCTTTTTGTCTTACAGAAAAACTCCCACTTTGGTAGCTTGTATTCGTACAACAAAACACATTCTTGAGTGGCCCTGGGATCACTGACATAATATCGACTCCAAAATATCGACTACAAAAATATCGAAGTCCGAGCTACAAACAGGTAACTACAAAAATATTGAATCAAAAATATCGTTTAAAAATATGTACTTTGTAAAAATATCGAATTTATTAAAATTAATGTAAAATAAAAAAATATTAAAAATAAATAACTTAAAATACTTAAATAACCTTACAATTATTAAATAATTAATTTAAGTTATAAAAAAGAATACCACTTTATTTGTTAAAACATATATGTATATTAACATAATATTATTAAAAAATATACAATATTAATACCGTAGCCTAGCAAGAGTGTTAAAATTACTATTCCCACTCCAATGAATGCAACAGTAGGGAAAGCGTTGGATAGCGTAGCAGTAAAAATTACTATTCCGACTCCAAAAAGTTCAACAGTAGGGAAAGCGTTGGATAGCGTAGGGGTAAACATTACTATTCCCACTCCAAAGAGTGCAATAGTAGGGAAAGCGTTGGATAGCATAGGGGTAAAAATTACTATTCCCACTCCAGTGAGTGCAACAGTAGGGAAAGCGTTGGATAGCGTAGGGGTAAAAATCACTATTCCCACTCCAGTGAGTGCAACAGTAGGGAAAGCGTTGGATAGCGTAGGGGTAAAAATTACTATTCCCACTCCAAAGAGTGCAACAGTAGGGAAAGCGTTGGATAGCATCAGGGTAAAATTTACTATTCCCACTCCAGTGGGTGCAACAGTAGGGAAAGCGTTGGATAGCGTAGGGGTAAAAATTACTATTCCCACTCCAAAGAGTGCAACACTAGGGAAAACGTTGGACAGTGTAGAGGTAAAAATTACTATTCCCACTCCAGTGGATGCAACAGTAGGGAAAGCGTTGGATAGCGTAGGGGTAAAAATTACTATTCCCACTCCAGTGAGTGCAACAGTAGGTAAAGCGTTGGATAGCGTAGGGGTAAAAATTACTATTTCCACTCCAAAGAGTGCAACGGTAGGGAAAGCGTTGGACAGCGTAGGGGTTAAAATTACTATTCCCACTCCAAAGAGTACAACAGTAAGGAAAGTGTGGGATAGCGTAGGGGTTAAAATTACTATTCCCACTCCAAAGAGTGCAACAGTAGGGAAAGCGTTGGGAGCGTAGGGGTAAAGATTACTATTCCCACTTCAGTGAG
Source organism: Lissotriton helveticus (assembly GCF_964261635.1). NCBI lineage: Eukaryota > Metazoa > Chordata > Amphibia > Caudata > Salamandridae > Lissotriton > Lissotriton helveticus. The sequence goes on from NC_136063.1 coordinate 1,774,502,684, forward strand.
TGCAACAGTAGGGAAAGCGTTGGATAGCGTAGGGGTAAAAATTACTATTCCCACTCCAAAGAGTGCAACAGTAGGGAAAGCGTTGGATAGCGTAGGGGTTAAAATTACTATTCCCACTCCAAAGAGTGCAACAGTAGGGAAAGCATTGGATAGCGTAGGGGTTAAAATTACTATTCCCACTCCAAAGAGTGCAACAGTAGGCAAAGCGTTGGATAGCGTAGGGGTAAAAATTACTATTCCCACTCCAGAGAGTGCAACAGTAGGGAAAGTAAATACTTCATATATTATTTAAAAAAATATACATTAATATCTATAAAAAATGAATTAAAAGTAATTACCAATTTAATATAATATAATAATTAATCAATTAAAATTACAAATTAAAATTAATTATTACAATTAGTTACCTATTAACACAAATTAATTACAAATTAACAATTAATTAATTAACAATTAAAAATTAAACGAAATTAAATAAATCGAAATATTTAATTAATTATAAATAAATTACTTCCCACCCTATTCCCCTATAAACCCACAACCCACTACAGAAAATAAATTAGTAAAATTAACAAAATTAGCAATTATTAATTAATTAAAATTAATTGACAATTAAAATGTAATTATTTACCAAATATAAATTAATTAACAATTAAATAAAAATGAATACCAATAAATTAATTTACATATTTAATTAATTATAATTAAATTACTTCCCACCCTATTCCCCTATAAACCCACAACCCGCTACAGAATATATTTACGCAACAAAAAAAAAAAACATTAATTATAACACTTTTCACACATATAATAACATAAAAAACTATAAAAAAATTCGATATTATTAAAAATTCGAGAATTTTTATAACCTATATTATATACTTCGATATTTTAACTTTCTATATTTTTAACATTCGATATTACATTACTTACCTTAAAAACAATATTTTTGATGTCTATATTCTGTCCATTCGATATTTTGTCCATTCTATATTTTAAACTCGATATTATGTCCATTCGATATTTTTTACTCGATATTTTGACTGTTTAATGTCCCCCACTTGAGTAGCCCTGAAAACGTGTCTCAGGCCTGCCATTGCAGTGTTTATGAGTGCAGTTTTAAACTGCCATGTTGACCTGACAAATGCAAATGGCCATGTCTGACCTGGGGTGGTGTGGAGTGCAAAAAAACAATGGATTTAGGCCCAGATCTCTGTACTGGGGTGAATGTATAACATTGTTCTGCATTCTGTCCATCAATTGTTGTTTTTGCATTTGTCACCCCGAGTGGGATGGGTATGCTCAGACGTGAGTCCCATGCTCTCCACACCACTGGAGTCAAGGTATCCAGGCTGATGAAGGCTGATAGCCAGAAATCGGTCCTTGGATGCTTGATTCCGGTCCAGGAAAGACATGGCTTGGCAGTTCGGGCTGGACTGTTCCCATGAGGCACAGGGTCAAGGCTGATTTGCATATGGCCATGTCTGACCTGGGGTGGTGTGGAGTGCAAAAAAACGATGGATTTAGGCCCAGATCTCTGTACTGGGGTGAATGTATGACATTGTTCTGCATTCTGTCCATCAATTGTTGTTTTTGCATCGACCTGACAAGTGCACCCACTTTCCAAGCCCTAACCTTTCCTTTTACAATATGTAAGGCACTCTGGTGAAGGCCATGATACCCCCGTGGGCAGGGTGCAGTGTATGTGAAAGGTAGGACGAAGTAGCGGTCCGTGGAGGGAGTTCCATGGGAAGGTGAGGCGGGGCAGGCGAGGGGCAGGGTGGGGGATAGTAAACACCGGAATATGGATGAACGGAGATAAGTAAACAATTAAATATATAAAATGAATTTTGTTGCGTGCACAGCATCGTATTTTGCAATGCAGCACGTGCAACGAAATTCGCTTTAGGTATTTAATTGTGAAATATTGCTAATTTTGATTTTCACTGCTGCAAGGACTCACTCTCCCAAAGGCTACCTTTGGGGCTGCCTTTCAATTGGGACACCTAGAGATTTATAGATTGGGCTCCCTGAGCTCAGGATTTAAACATACATCTTTTCGTGATGGTGGTTTTTAAATTGTGTGGTTGAAAATGCCACTTTTAGAAAGTGGGCATTTTCTGTGCCTCTGCCTGCCTGTGGGATCTCTGGTGTAGACTGACAGGGCCTGTTTTGTGCAATCACTCTAGAGAGTGACACAAAAGGGAGCTCAGGTGTGACCTTAATATACTGATGGCCCATCAGCAGAGGGATTGGTCTTCCTGAGCTAGAGTGGTGGGAGGAGCTGCCACCTGCACCTGTATAGGGCTATGTCTGCCTTTCAAATTTCTGTATCCCCCCCTGTACTGTGGCTGGACAAGGGAAGACAGAACTAGTTCTACTAAGCAAGAGAGACTTTCTTTGATGCCTGCATACTTCAAAGGCTGAAAGTAGTATAATTAGTAGGGCTCTAACACCTGAACTTTATAACACTTTTGGATCAAGAGGAGCCTTGTGGTAGTTCACCGGACCTTTGACGGGAAATAACTACCTCTATTAGTATGTAAAGACAAGGGTCTCTTAGCATAATCAAGCCTTTATTAATTTCTCTATTGTTTTCATTTCTTAGTGTTTACTCAGAGGGGTTCTCCTAAGTTTCCAAAACAAACAAAAACATGTCCTTTTATTTTCACTTCAGATCCTGGAGGTACTCTCGTCTAGCCCCAGTCCAAATCCAGGTACCCTCTAGGAAGTGTTTGTCCTTCAGAGTAATTAAGCAAGCAAAAATAGGTCAGTCCTGAAGAATGTATAACAATAGCTTAACTACCTGTCACTGTACCATCACCAGTTAAGAAAAAGAAAACAAGGGGGGTGCCCTTCTAATCAGCTTTGTGTGCGAGTAGCCTCTGCAAGACTCCCTGCCAACTATCAAAGAAATGAAAGAGTGGAACTTGCCTGAAGCCGTGCCCTCTTGGATGGCAGCAAGAGGTATTGCAGTGTCCTCTCACTCCTGGGATGGCTGGATACATGAAAATTGCCTCTAGGCGGTGTCTCTGTGTCTTCTTTGGTTCCTTTTTCTTTACCTTCCTCCTGCTCCCATCCTTTGGTTGTGACCTTGGTCGTTGGTAGATAAATGTCCTCAGCAGTCTCTGTTTCTTCTTCCTGTTCTCGCCACACTCTCTTCGCACCAACGGTGTCCTCCTTCTGGTCAGACGGCACCCTCTGGATAATCTGACATCTCCGCTACATTTTTCTCCTTGTCTGGTACGCCACCTTCCATCTCTGGAGGAAGTTTCATGAGGGCCATCTTCAAATTCCTGGCCTCATGGAACACTGCACCACACTGCCTTTCTCCCAGGTATGGACGATCGGGCAATACAGATACTGGATAGCAGGACAGTTAGTCAACATTACCCTGTGATTTTACGGGAACATGCACGGTCTGAAATGAAAAAAGCTGCAATGCTAAAAACCACCCAGGTATCTTAAGACTTGTGTCCTTGTGGGTGGCTAACTAAGATAATGGAGCATGGTCAGTTAAAAGGAAGAAGGGACGGCCAAGTTGATAATATTGGAGTGCCTCAGTGGCCCACTTTATGGCAAAACGTTCTTTTTTCATGGTGGCATAATGTACCTCTCAGAGAAACAATTTCCTGCTCAAGAACAATACAGAGCAAACACAAGGAGATGATGGATGGAGCGCTGAAACTTTACAGACTCACCCCCAGTCACAGATCTGGATGTAATCCATCGTTTTTTATCTCAATATGCCACCCCAGTTCAGACCCAGCCATATGCAAATTAGTCTTCACCCTATTTCTTGTTGGGAATATTCCAGCCCAAACTGGTAAGCCAGGTCTTCCCTGGACCAGAAACAAGCATCCTTGGACTGGTTTTGGGGTAAAATCCCTCATCAGCCCACTGTTCCCATGATGAATAGGGTCAAGACTGATTTGCATATGTCTGGGTCTGAACTGGAATGGCATGGGGAGCAAAAACATTATGGATTTTGGCCCAGATGTTTGTATTGGGGTGAATGTTTGATTTTTGTGCAGCATTCTGTCCATCAATTGTTCTTTCAAAAAGAACAATATAGGGCACAGAAGACCTTGGGGGTCTGGTTGCGATAATATTGCACTGAGGGGCAAATTTACAGGAAAGAGGTGAAGCGTGTCGTTTAGCTAAGAAGGCTAACGACACGCTTCTTCACTTTAGAAATGCAGGGGTGCACCATATTTACTAGAATATGGTGTAGCCCTGTGTTTCCCCCTGTGCTGATGCTAACTTTAGCAGCCTAGCGCCAATGCTTGCACCCTTGCACCATAGTGCAAGGGTGCATGTTGGTGCAAGGGTGCATGTGGGTGGTGATGATTATTTATGTGCAGGGAGATCTCCCTTCCTGAACATAAACAATCTCTGAATGCTGTTTTGTAATTTCTATGTGTGCTGCTTAGTGCAATACACATAGAAGATGCAAAATTGCATTTTTTAAATGATTGTTAATGTGGATGAAGGGGGACCTTCCTGCACATAAACACGCATTGACGTTTTTCTATTTCCATGAGTGCTGCCCAAGGCAGCACACATGGAAACAACAAAAACAAGAAGAAATAAAGCATTATTCCACGTTTCGCCTGTTTAAGACCAGGTTCAACCTGGTCTTAATTTTGGCTCTGCCTCCTATTTACTCTGCTCTTTTAAATAGGGGGTAGCGTCGAAATCAATGGGTGTTGCGGTGACATGCCCACAACAACACCCATTCCCTGCCCCTTTTACGCTAAGAGTAGCGCGAAAGGGGGCTTTATTTACAAATTAGCATTAAAGCATGTTAAGTGACTTAACGCTGCTATGTAAATAAGGCAAAGCTCCTCTCGCCATCACAACGTTACTAAAAGTGATGTTGTGGTGGTGCTAGGGGCTTGTAAATCTGCCCCCTAGTCCCCAATCAGAAGCACCAATCAGAACAGCAATTGCTTTTTTAAAGTTCAGACAATTCAGGACAGGGGCATGACATAGGTGGTATTTCAACTTCTGAAAGCTGCTGTCCTCTGCTTAAGCCCAGTCTGTCCAGGTTTGTGTAAGTTTCTGCCTGAGAAGATCAGTGAGGGAACTGGCAACTTCAGAAAATTGAGCGATGAATCTGCTGTAATATCCCATCAAGCCTAAGAATGCTTGTATCTCTTTTCTGGTTGTGGGTTGGAGAATGTTTTGTATGGCCTCTAGTTTATTATGTTGTGGTTGTGTTTTCCCTTCACCTATAGTGTAACCAAGGTATTGCATATGATCAGTGCAGAGAGTGGTATTTGTAGGATTGATTGTGAGGCCTGCTGATTTTAACGTATTAAAGACTCTCTCTAAAATATGTAAATTGGTTTCACAATCAGGGCTGTAGATGACTATGTCATATAAATATGCCACCACATAAAGTTGATGTGCTCTTAGCAGAATGTAACAATTGGTGTTGATGGGCGCACTACAGAAGATAAAAGATGGTTGGGGTAGTTGTGTGAAGCTCCAGGGTATCACTTTCTAAATGGGAGTGTATGAAGTAAATCAAGTGGGAAGCATTCCCTCACACATGGGGATATGTCCCCCGGGCTTCGTTATGGTCCTTTAAGCTGAAGGTTTCACTGTTTATTCACATATGATAAGACGTGCGTTGAATTTTCAAAAAGATTGCAGAATGGCCATAAGACTTTGGAATGCCACTGGAGCTCTGTTAAGGCCAAATGATATAATTCTAAAATGATACAGCCCTGAATTTGTAGAAAAGGCAGTAAATTCCCAGGCAGAGTGACTAGGAGGATCTGCCAGCATTCTTTTGTCAAATCAAGGGTTGACATGACTTTTGCCTCCCCTAGCCTCACTATTAATTTGTCCATGCATGGCATGGGATAGTTGTCATATTTTGAGTGGGCATTTAATTGATGAAAGTCAGTGCAAAAACGGAAACTCCCGTCTGCTTTGGGTACTAGGACGAATGGAGAACGCTAGGCAGTTTGGGAGGGTTTGATTATGTCTGCTTTCAGAATTGAATTGTATTTCTTGTTCTATTGCCAGACATCTGGCTTAAGGCATTCAATAAAGTTTGAGGTTTACAATTTGCCCTACCTCAGTGATAATGTCATGAGCAATTAAGGTAGTACATCCTGGGTTGCTACAACTGAGACCTGGGAAGCAGTCTAACAGCTCAGCCAGTTTTTGCCTTTGGTCTTGAGTGAGTTTTTTTCCTACATTAGGTCTGTCTGTCGTTACCTCCCCAAAAGGCTGCAATTGTATCTTTAAGGGCTTTGTAAGGGTCATATGCTGTATAGCAACTGCTGAATCCTTTACGGACACAGTGAGTCTTCCCATTTTTTAAAATAGATTTTTGTGGTATGATTGTCCTATATCTCTTGCTTTTGGTATTGCTATTGTATACATAACTGGTGTCAGCTTCTGTGAAACCACATAAAGGCCCTGGCACATCGCTAATAGTAGACAGAAAAAGGACCAATACGTTGTCCCCTATTGTTATTTCTCTCACTTTGCTACTTTGATCTTAATATTTTTTCTCTTTATTTTGTTTTTTTTTCCATGTTTCTTAGGACCTTCTCTTATTGGGTGGTCCGAGCCTCTTTTAGCATTTGCATATACGATAACAGGTTTTCCCTCGTCTTCTTCTTCCATCCATTGTTCCACTGCCATTTCTAACAAAGTATCGGATTTTCTTCCAAACAGTAGTTCAAATGGCAAATCCGGTGCAATTCAGTTCGCGAGTTCTGATGGCAAAAAGAACAGGGGTTAGTTTACTGTTCCAGTCCTTCCCTGTATCACTGATAGTCTTACAGAGTGTATATTTTATTGACTCTCTACCAGTCAGTCTGTCTGGGGATGATATATGGCTATATGGATCTGGTGGACCCCTAGGAGCTTACAGATTCATTTTATGCGCCGAGCCACAAAGGTGCAGCCTGTTTTATCTTCCTTTAGTTGTGTTGCCAGATGTAGAGTCAATAGAGAGAACTTATTGCCTATCAAATTCTTCCAACTGTTTTTTGGGCAATATTGTTAAACAGAGTTCCTTCGCTGGACAAATTTACAGTATGAGGCCAATTGGAACAAGTTTGTATTGCTCTTTTATCACTTATGGAGGTGGCCCATATCTCTCGAGCCCCCCGGACCTTCTTTAATCCCCTACTTCAACATTCTCTCTCTGTGATCACACCTTTTTTCTTTAAGTCTTACTCTCCAATAGAGAATGTTCTTCAAACCCCGATATGGTACAATAAACACATTAAATTGAATAATCGAGCTGTTTGTTGGAAGGAAAGGATTGATAAATCAAATCAAATCAAATCATAGAACATTTAGTGAGCGCACATATCACTCAAGAGTCTCATGGCGCTGGAGGGTGTCTCTGAGAGGATAAGACTTTAGATGCAGCTAGATGTCAAACAACCATGGCTTTAGATTTCTGCAGAAACAGTTGTGATCACTTAAGGTGCGTAGATGTAATGGTGGTTTATTCCAAAAAAAGGCGCAAGGTAAGAGAAAGATCTCCCTCTGCCTGTAGTAGTGCGTATTCTAGGAGACACAAGAAGCGCTTGATTGCTGGATCTCAGGATTCGTCCAGGTAAATACCAGGTTAGTTTTTTGGCCCAAAAAGCTGGGCCCTTTACGTACATGTTCTTGTGCGAAAGGCAGAGTAACTTAAAACGTATACGTTTTCATATGGGCAACCAGTGCAAAAGTTTCAGACTGGGAGCCGATGGAGACCTGGGTGGAAGATCAAGTACCAGTCTAGCTGCAGTATTCTGCAGAACATGCATCCTTGATAAAAGATTTTTATTGGTGGAAGCCAGTAGGGCATTCCCATAGTGCATATGATTGATGATAAGTCCTTGGACTAGGGGTTTTCTTGCCTCCAGTGGGATCCACTTAAACATTTTACGCAGGCTACGCATGACTCCGAAGCAGGCTTATGTACATGGTCTTTCATTGACAGTTTGTTGTCTAGTTAGTTGGAAGCCCAGATTTCTCACTGACTGAGTTGGAGTAGGACAAAGGCCAAGGCTAGAGGGCCACCAATCAGGTGTCCAATAATCATCTGCCTTACCAAACAGTAATAAAACAATTATCTGGTGATTCAGAGTCAATAAGACTCCAGATTTCCACAGCATGTTTATGAACGGATCATGCGTTAAAATAGAGCACCTTTAATGGTCTGGAAATTTTAGTGTGGGTGGATATTTCAGAGGCTGAGATGTCACAAGCGGGAAATGGAAGAGGGGAACAAGGAATCATTGGGTCCCCACAAGATGAAGCACCTGTTGAACCAGCTAAATGTATAGACAGAGAGGGATCAAGATCCTTGAACTCCTGACTAGAATACCTAAGCAAGGGCATTTTGTAAGTGACCATTAGGGAATAAGATAAACATTCAAATAAAAATGGGCAGGGGTCAGGGCAGCTGGCAGCGGTCAGGCATGGACGGGCACAGACGGGCTTGCCTTCGGCGCACCGCTGTGCCCGCCGCTACACAGCCCCAGCTTATGTAGGACAGAGGCAGGTAGCTAGAAATGCTAGAAGGCTGGCTGTACTTCCGGTTTGCTGGTCTGCTAACCGGAAGTACAGTCAGTCTTCTAGCACAAGCCATGGCGGACCGAGGACAGAGGCGAGATGTCAGGTAAGTTCAAGAGGAGTAAGATGTGTGCAGTTTTTAAAATACAAAAAGAAGCCTAAATGTTTTAAAAACAAAGCAAAGCGAATAGTAATGTAACGGCGCAGAATAAAAAAAAACAGGTCAGCAAGATAAGTAGGTGCAAGCAGTCGGCACCTGTAGAGAGTCTTCCACGCGCATCCGCTGCACAGCCCCAGCTTATGTAGGACAGAGGCAGGTAGCTAGAAACGCTAGAAGGCTGACTGTACTTCCGGTTAGCAGAAGTTAACAATCGGCACAAGCCGTGGCAGACCGAGGACAGAGGCGAGATGTCAGGTAAGTTCAAGAGGAATATTAATATTCAACCATATAATTTAAAATTATTCTGCGTTAAACTTTAAGAACATTCAACTTAAATACGGTGTTTCACCCTTTTTTTGTGGTTCAATACAATCGCATTGGGCCCACCATTCTTCAGTTTCATTTGCAATCCTCTCCCTCATCTGTCCTTCCATTACCTTCTACCCCTCCCATTGATTTTTCTGTAAAGGCGAAGGCATCTTATATATAAATATATACGATTTTATGCCTTTCGGTTAAGAATAGACCTAAATCTAAAATCTAACTATGGTGGGAATCTGATTTCAATCAATAATTCTATCAACGTACTTGGGGAACAATTTGGGCTAAGATAAATACTACATCCCACTCTGCTGCCTCTACTCAAACTCTATAGTATTTTATAATAGACTATACTATACTCCCACACATTTACATCACTTTCCTCTTATCACTGACACCAAATGTTGGAATTGTGCCAAGACAATAGTGATTTTTTGCATATGTTTTTTGTCCCTGATTTTGGATTTTCTGGTTACTTATTTGGGATATGATTAATAACATTGTATCTACAGATATTGCGTTTAACATTGTTTATCTCTTCTTGGGCGGTTCGTCCCCTCCATGGCATTCTCAAAATTTAGTTGAGAAATGTATTGATTTAATTATAGCACTTGCTTTACAAATTATCACAACTAACTGGAAAGACACCTCAAGACACCTTGAAAATCTCCTTTATTGCTAGGTGGAATTTAATATGTCATCATCACAGGCTGAACAGAACCCATGCTACTACATTACTTTTTATGATTTTAAGAGACCTGTTCTAGCTCCCTCTCACTTCATACTTATCCAGAACTGTTGCTCCGTCTAGACCTGTTTGTACCACTTTGGAACCTTTATGAGGTAGCCACTTTTTTGCTGTGTATCGTTCAGAAAGTAAAGATGATTGCTAACTATGTTACTCTATCCTTGTACTTAACTTTCTTCTTTTTCTCCTTCCTTTTTCCTACTTTTCTTCTTCTCATCTCTCTCTTCTTCTTCTCTCATCTTCATTCTAAAAAATGTTGTTTTGAAAAAACACAATTGGTACAGTTTTATGCTGGTATGTTTTCTCGACTCAAGGCATTATGGTTTACTATGGCTGTTTACACTAAACTGTTATTTTGTTTAAAGTATACTGTTATAATGTCTTTTATATTGTGTTTACAAAATGCTTGAGTAGATGTATACCATTTCACTCTGTATTGTTTCACTACTTTCTTCAATAAAGCATTTAAAACAAATTAAAGGATCCGGGGGCATATTATCAAGGACGGGCGATACATTATCGCCGCTTTTATCGGCAGGAAACTGCCGATAAAGTGGCGATAATGGGCTTGATAATTTGCTCTATGAATTCCTATTGAATCCCATGTTAGATGTTTTCACATCTAACATGGGCTTCGATAGGAATTCATAGATCATATTATCCAGCCCATTATCGCCGCCCTATCTGCAGTTTCCTGCCGATAAAAGCGGCGATAATGTATCGCCCGTCCTTGATAATATGCCCCCCAGTTTTGTCGTCAAGAGCCGAGGTAAATTCATGCACTAAATTGTACATGCAATTTAAAGTCTTAGGTCACCAATAACAACTGTTCATCAGTGTTGATTAACAATGTAATTCATTGTTACACAGGTCAGAGAGTTCAGTTCAATTACATTTAACTTACCACCCAGCATGAGCATTATTTGAATGTTGCAACTATAGTCATCTTAGTTAGGAATTGTTTTCTGGTCTATTGGCAGTAGCCATTACTGTGACAAAATATCACAGCAGAAACATAAAGGCGCAGTCAGTATCTTGAATTGGTGATATAAGCCTGTTTACCTACCCGCTTAGCAGAGAGCAGTTGTAGGAGGATAGATTGGCATGCCTTGTTTGGAAGCGGAAATTCATCCAAGTCCGGTCAAAGACCAGCCACTAAGCTGCTCGATGGTAGCACAGCTGAACTCAGCGGGGGATTTTGAATAGGGTTAAGTATTCTCATTGCCTCTAAGCTCCTCCCATGTAACCAGCAGCATTCCCTGTATCCTACACCACCCCATAGTGGCTAAAGCAGCGCCGTAGAATCATTGAACTGTCCATACAGCAAATTGGGCCAAGCTGCTGCGTCGAGGCAGTGCCCGTCCCATCCCGTTCTGTCCACCAGACTAGCGTTTGGAGTGGAACATAGCAAAGGGGACACAGGAAGACAGAATGAGTGCTGGTTGGGGGTCCACCGTTCCATGCACTGCATGCCCTCACATTGGCGGGAAACTGAGAAGAGAATCTCCCTACTCAAGAATTCCCTGTGACACTCTCGCAGTCATCCACCACATTGCCCTAGAGTCATTGTTTTTACTACATAAGGGCTCAAACAGATCCCTTCACCTCATCCATGAATGCATAATTTCACAATTTAAATCAGAACATTTGTCTGCAGCTGTTTCGACAACTGGTACAATCAATGTGGAGACATTCTGTGGCTTTTGCGTAGGTTTCAGAAGCTTGATAAGTTCAGCATTTAATGTATTCCCAGGTGGTCCATGTTACTGTCACAGGCCATAAAACCCCATTAGCATAGTTTTTTTTATAGACATACAGATCCCTATTCTAATAGTAGCTTTGCCCTACTTACAATCAGTCTACAGAATTGTTCTAGTTTTTCTGCGCATATTTTTAGAAGCCAGTGATTCGTGGTTTATGCATGCAGCTTAAAACTCCATCCAAAATCGCCTTTCTTATATTCAACAGCTTACTATTCAAGCCTTTTTCATTAATCACATTTGGGCTGTTTAGTTTTATAACTTTAATTTACCACATGTTTTCATTACTTTCTCTCTAGAAGTACAAAGTAATTTGCATGGTAATTTAGAAGTAGCTCTTCAGATGATGTATTTTTAAGTGGTCTTCTTGCTGATTCTTTCTTTAGATTTGATACTACTTTCTATACATATCAAGTTATAACATTTTCTCATTTTGCAAACGACAACCACAAACCAATTTAATACACTAATTAGGCGTTCAAATTGAGATATCCTAAAGGTGGGCAGAAGACATCCATGTCTTATTACTAGAATTCTGCATATTTTAAAACACTGTGGAGAGTGGTATTTAGTCCTGACATTATGAATGGAACAGTCCTTAACATTTGCATAATACGCTTAAGATCATTTTATTTAAAAAAGTGGGTTCTCGTTTTGAAAAGGTTCATGAAAAATAGTTGCTAACTTATCCCATAATTTAACACCAAATTTCGAGATGCACAGAGGCATATTCACAAATAAATATTATATATATATATATATATATACCTGGATATCATTTTACACTTTTGTACTTTCCACCATTTCCGAGTGACAATTTACATCAAGGTATAGATTTTACTGAAAAAAAACTTGAAGGTTAAATGATGTTATAGTTAGCTATGGAAATACGATTTTAACTTTAGTGATGTTATAACTAGTTTTTGAAATAACACAAAAAGTAATGTTCAAACACCAAAAAAGTACTTAAGTTTGTCAGTTACAGTTCACTGAGATAACTGTACCTTGCACCCCTGCCATGCGCTATTTATGACCTCACATATTACAGGTCATGTGAGATATCTTCAGTGATGCATCAATCCTGTCATTTAGCATGTCACAAGTGATGTGATATGTGGTCATAACCATAAAATGGTGGGGTGCAAGTAAACGGTAGCTCATTGAACATTGGCTGGTGAATGTCAGTGTTTTTCTGGTTTGTAGATTTAGTTTTTTATGTAACTTCAACACCTAACTATAACATCATGTTAACCTTTTTTTTTCAACAAATTTCAATTTTCTTTGTTAGTGTGAGCTAAAACCTTATTACCATACCAAACTATGAAGTCATTTTCAGCTTTTGTTTTTCCAGTAGCTTTCTGGGATTTTTTGATCATCTTCACCTATCTCCGCCACTAAGCACATTTTATGGTTGTGCACAATGGTGGGATGCCCGCAAGGCTTGGTCTATGTTCAATCCCTGTGCCTAATCCCATCATGTTCCCATCTCCCCCATTTGCCTGTAGGGCCTGGCCTGCATCCAACTCCGTGCATGAAGCCAATTTCTTCTGTGTAGCCTTTAGCAATGCACGGAAGGTAGGCAGTCAGGTCATGCACCAGCCCCCTGTAGAAAACCATCTCCCCACTATGGATGGCCTTTGGCCGTGTACAGAGGATGTTTGGCTGCAGGGCCTAACTTAATACACAGAGCCCCTTTCAGAAATCAGCTGCTTCCAGCTGATTTCTGAATGTAAGGTGGGGTTGGTCGCAGGGACAGGCTGTGCCCAACCCCTGCAGGTTCACAACTGGACATGCAGACTGAAATCCTAGCTGCACACAGCCTTCACGTGTGCACAGTGGGGGGCGGTTGGGGTATTTATTATCACTTTTTAAAGTATATTTATCAAGGTAATCACACAGTAACAATGTCCAAGTGCCACCTTCAAGGTACAGTGGGAAGTGCAAACCTCCCCTAGGGAAGCTTCCATGATCATGTGGTACTGCTACCAGGGCAATACCAGAGTATTTCACAAGATGCTGTGCTGGGTCCCAAGGGAGTACTGCAGTACCTACTGTATGAATTTAAAAATACAATTGGTCCCTGCCCCCACATGTGTGCCATGGGATCAGCGTGTATTTGAGTATATATATATATATATATATATATATATATATATATATATATATACATTACCTACTGGCAGTCGCCAGTAGGTATATATAGTTAGGATTTTTTCTCTATGGGATTTTTGAAAATTCTATGTCTAATAAGTTTGGCGTTTGTGGACGGAATTGGCTGAAATTTTCAAGAAAATGGAACATATTGTTTCTGAGCAGCCACTGAAAATGTGGGAGGGCTTCGTCAAGGGGGGGCCGAGAAAAAAGGGGGGTCCCAAAACGCGTTTTTCCCATGTTAATTTCCATAGGGCGGTTGGCCTCACTTTTAGCCCGAACGGCTGAATGGATTTGCACGAAACTTGGCAAAATTGTAGGGACTGTTAGCCTGATGTGCCTTTGCTAGGTCTCAAGATATGTGCTCCAGTGGATTTTGAGAAATTAACGTTCAAAAAAAGATATATATCTGTAAGCGCGCTCCGGGCAGCGCTCCGGTTCGCGTACTTGACGCGTAACGGAACTTCGCGAAGCGAAGCTGATTGGCTCTCCGGTGTCTGCCAACATTCTAAACAGTCCGGAGCGGCCGCCATCTTGTCTCTCGGTAGGATCGAGAGACAAGAGGAGGCCAAAACAAAGGGGGAAATGACCATAAGGGGGCATAGTAGATCCTCCCTGACCCCCTAGGTTTGATGTGGAAGCTTTAAAAGGGCCCCGTGGGGCAAAAAAAACCCAACAATGTTTTGTTTTTTTTGCGTGGGGAGCGCCCGGTTCGCGCACCGGGAAGCGGTCTGGGGAGCGTACTATAAGGAAAAAAGAATGATAGACTTCAAATATTGTATGTTAATTGATTGTTTGTTTTGTTGATTTTTGTTTAATTTCTTTATTTTTTAAGCAATTATTTATTATTGTGATTGTGTTTCAAAATTTAATAAAATGTCTAACATTTCACTGTCTGAAATGTCGTTATTTTCATTGAACATAGCTTGTAATTTTTGAGTGTGTAAAATGTCCTCATTTTCAAGGAGGACATCTACTGATTGCACACATTGCAGTAGTTCTTCGTCCCAAGTTTCATCCATAAAATCAATGTAATTTGGATCAATGATTTCTTCGTTGGTCTCTGGAAGGACAATTTCAAATGAAATTTTCTGTTCGCCTTCCATTTTGCCTGAAATTTGCATAAAAAAAATATATTAGTAGAGATAGGGCACTGTTGGGATTAATTTTAGATAGGCAGTTTTTAACAGTGAATTTATCTTTGGGCAGTGTATAGTATCAGAGTGGAAGTAGGAATATAAAAAAGTGTATGTGATTTAAGGTAAATAAATTCATAATTATACAAGAGAAGCCTAACTCCATCCATAACTATAACAGAGAAGTCTATCTAAATCTATAACTACTACAGAGGGATAGTATATAACTATCAGAAAAAATGTACCATATTAACTTAAAGTGCACAATATACTTCAGTTTTTAAAATAACAACTTACCTTTATAAAGAAGTTGAAGTAATTACTGAAAATCCTATTGAAATATACACCAGGAAGTAGTAGTCAAAATGGCTGTGTTTCTCTCTCTTTTTTTATATATATTCAGGTACATAACCAATCAAATGTCAGGTAAAAAAAGTAGAAAATGAAAGTAACATTTTAATTGGTTGTCAATTCCAACACTTCAGATGTGTTTTGTGAAGTAATTTACCTCAGGGTATTTAGAGAGGTCTACAGGCTAAATAACTAAATGGAATTCCAACCAAATTAGTGAAAATGGTAGGGATTGGTATGTAGTATGAGCAATTCTATATTTGGTGAAAGTGTCTCCAGGGTTTCTTCTGTAAATTACTTTCCCACCTTTTTTAATGGAGCGATTCCCGGTGAGCGCCCCGGTACGCGAACCTATAGCGTTACGGGAGTCCACCATTTTGTGTTTCGGTCGAATTAAAATACAAGATGGAGGGCAAATAATTTTCAGAATGGGTAGAAGGGGGCACGGTAGACGTATCTTAACCCCCTAGGTTTTCTGAGGGTGGCTGAGGAGGCCCATATGTGCGAAAAAAAACATTTTTTTGGAAAATTTCGCGCGGTTAGCTTCCGGTTCGCATACCGGGTAGCGCTCCGGGGAGCGTACTTTGTTGAAAATTTGTGAAAAAAGTTAGAGTAAAATAATAATTGTGAGTGATCAGATGTAGGGTAGCTCTGAGAAGAGCTTTTGGGTTTATGGTACATTTAGGTAGTTATAAGTAGGTACCAATGCACAGTCTTAAATTCAAAATGAAAACTCTGTTGCCCTCATCTGAGAAGTGAACTCCATCACCTCTGTAGATATCTTGCCTGTAGTAACGCAAGTTATTGTTGTACATGGAGCCCATTCCATGGTCTCTCATGTAAGCTGAAACAGATTTGTTTACATGCTTCCTCGACTTCTCAATTTGTGGACAAAATTGGTTCGACCACCTCCATTTCTGTCTTTGGCATATATTTGAATATACCAAGGCAGTTTGAGGAAAAAGTGCCATCAATTGCTCAAAAGTGTCCTTTAAAAGCATTTCCAGACCTACACCAGTCAAAGTGCCCAAGTCATTTCCTCCACAGTGCACAATTAACAGGTCAGGTTTAGGCAAATGCATAAAGGTTTTCACCAATGGTATCAATTGGTGACATTTTAATCCTCTGTGGCCAAACCACTTCATTTCCACATCTTGTAAATTGAGGTTAGGTACATTTCTGTTCTCAGCATACCTTTGAGCCCAGTAGATGTAACTATGTCCAACAATCCAGACAGAAAACATGGTGAGAGAAGGTTCTGCTGCAGTCAGATGAAGTGTGGCAATGAAATGGCAGTTGGAAAAAAAAGAGTTTAAAATGAAAAAAACTGTGGAGTTTCTGTGTTAAGGAAGCAGTAGCAGTGATTGGTGGATTTTGATTGCTGAAAACAGAAAGTTAGGGTGCATGGATGTGTTCTTTGAAAGATGTAATTTGAATGGTCAAGAAAAAATCATTTAATGAAAGATTGCACTGGATACGCAGGTGCACTGAGAGTTCAGAGTTCAATTGAAACATTGTTGTGTGAACTTGCAAACATCAGAGGTCTTTCAGGAGGTGGTTGCTATGCAAAAAAGGCAGAGAGGGCAGAGGGGGGAAGGGTGTTGATTTGAAAAAAGTTTTGATTGGGTGACATGAGAGATATGTGTGATGAGTTACAGCATTTCTGTGCTTTTCATAGCTGCAGACTCTGGAGTGCATACCTTTTGCTCTGCTAAAGACAATTTGGTGTGTTTCTGAGACTGTTTTGAAACTCATAAAGTATTTGCTAAGGTGAGAAAAGATTCATTTAATTTAGATAGAGAATAGTATGGTTTTGGGAGAAAATTATGAAGAAAGTTGTGTATTTAAAATGTTGCTTGGTGTCAAGTGTTTTACAAATAGATTTTGTTTCTTTGTGTTACATAGCCATGTTAAAAGTGATGCAAAAAAAGTGCAAGGGTCATACAAAAATGCTTTCATGTGTCTTAGGGTATTTTAACTCACTTCCTCATGAATGTATGAATATAATTGCTTTAAAAGATGTGTTTAAAAACGTTTTTTGAAATCAATTAGGTTTCTTGATATGTACTGCTAGAGTTTCATAGGTTGCTTGGGGCATATTTTCAAGGCTTTTGAGTTCCTTTTGATGTAATTTTTCCCATTTTCATTTAAGACCTTTCCCTGTGGTGCAAGGTCCTTGTAAATATGCCCCCATCTGTGCTTGGCAAATTTAGATTTTAATTCTTTGACTAACATAGCCATGTTAAAAGTGACCCAAAAATGTTGCAAGGGCCTTAAAAAAAACGATTTCATGTGTCTTAGGCCATTTTAAGTCATTTCTCCTTGAATGTAGATATATAATTCATTTAGATGATGTGTTTAAAAACGATTTTTTAAAACAATTAGGTTTCTTGATATGTACTGCTAGAGCTTCATAGGTTGCTTGGGGCATATTTATAAGGCCTTTGAGTCTCTCTGATGTTATTTTTTCCATTTTAATTTAAGACCTTTCCCTTTGGTCCAAGGTCCTTGTAAATATGCCCACATCTGTGCTTGGCAAATTTAGATTTTAATTCTTTGACTAACATAGCCATGTCAAAAATGACCCAAAAATGTTGCAAGGGCCTTAAAAAAAACGCGTTCATGTGTCTTAGGCCTTTTTAAGTCATTTCCCCTTGAATGTAGGTATATAATTAATTTAGATGATGTGTTTAAAAACGATTTATAAAAAGAATTAGGTTTCTTGATATGTACTGCTAGAGCTTCATAGGTTGCTTGGGGCATATTTATAAGGCCTTTGAGTTTCTCTGATGTTATTTTTCCCATTTTAATTTAGGACCTTTCCCTGTGGTGCAAGGTCCTTGCAAATACGCCCCCATGTGTGCTTGGCAAATTTAGATTTTGATTATTTGACTTACATAGCCATGTTCCATACAGTTCTAACCTTCTGCGTAGTCTTTGATATGCTAGACTCCATCTGCACTATGAGATACCTAAGCAAAGGAAACATAGGTGATGTGATTGTGAAATGAGGAAAAGAAACTCCACATTTTTCAATTACATCACCTGTGTTTCCTAAGTTTCCGAATGAGATTGTGCAGATGAGGTTTAGGTCTGTCCACGGAAACAGAAAAGGTCTGGCCTTTGTTCAAGAGTGAAGTGGATATGACTTACTTCATTGGTAGGCCTGCACATGTATTATCTGCTCTATACTCTTCAACAAGTGTAAATCTCATCTGCAACCCTGAGTAGGCCTCACAATAAAACAAACATCTGGATAGGTCACACCTTATCGTCATCCTGAATCAATCATTTAAAATGTTAGGGACAGATTTATGATAGGTGTGTGACTCTTTTGCGCCACTGTGCGTCACTTTTGTGACGCAGCGGTGGTGCAAAAGATTTCCTATGTGGTGACATATTTACAACTTGATGCATCTAGGCAGATGTGTCATGCTGTAAAGTCCCGTGCCACATGAAACCGATGCAGCAGTGATGCAAAAGATGCACCATGTTGCAAGACAGGCCTCATTTCATTTCCAACAAGATAAGATGCTGAATCTTCTGTAAATGTCAAAATTGTTGTATACAGTGCTCAACTTATGTGTACTCTTTGATATGCTAGAGTCCATCTGCACTATGAGATACCTAAGCAACGGAAACACAGGTAATGTGATTGTGAAATGAGGAAAAGAAACTCCATATTTTTCAATTACATCACCTGTGTTTCCAAAATTTACAAATGACATTGTGCAGATGAGGTTTAGGTCTGTCCACGGACACAGAAGAGGTATGGCCTTTGTTCAAGAGTGAAGTGGATATGACTTACTTCATTGGTAGGTCTTCACATGTATTATCTCCTCTGTACTCTTCAACAAGTGTAAATCTAATCTGCAACCCTGAGTAGGCCTCACCTCAAACAAACCTCTGGATAGGCCACACCTTATCGTCATCCTGAATCAATCATTTAAAATGTTAGGGACAGATTTATGATAGGTGTGTGACTCTTTTGCGCCACTGTGCGTCACTTTTGTGACGCAGCGGTGGTGCAAAAGATTTCCTATGTGGTGACATATTTACAACTTGATGCATCTAGGCAGATGTGTCATGCTGTAAAGTCCCGTGCCACATGAAACCGATGCAGCAGTGATGCAAAAGATGCACCATGTTGCAAGACAGGCCTCATTTCATTTCCAACAAGATAAGATGCTGAATCTTCTGTAAATGTCAAAATTGTTGTATACAGTGCTCAACTTATGTGTACTCTTTGATATGCTAGAGTCCATCTGCACTATGAGATACCTAAGCAACGGAAACACAGGTAATGTGATTGTGAAATGAGGAAAAGAAACTCCATATTTTTCAATTACATCACCTGTGTTTCCAAAATTTACAAATGACATTGTGCAGATGAGGTTTAGGTCTGTCCACGGACACAGAAGAGGTATGGCCTTTGTTCAAGAGTGAAGTGGATATGACTTACTTCATTGGTAGGTCTTCACATGTATTATCTCCTCTGTACTCTTCAACAAGTGTAAATCTCATCTGCAACCCTGAGTAGGCCTCACCTCAAACAAACCTCTGGATAGGCCACACCTTATCGTCATCCTGAATCAATCATCTAAAATGTTAGGGACAGATTTATGATAGGTGTGTGACTCTTTTGCGCCACTGTGCGTCACTTTTGTGACGCAGCGGTGGTGCAAAAGATTTCCTATGTGGTGACATATTTACAACTTGATGCATCTAGGCAGATGTGTCATGCTGTAAAGTCCCGTGCCACATGAAACCGATGCAGCAGTGATCCAAACTTGCACCATGTTGCAAGACAGGCCTCATTTCATCTCCAACAAGATAAGAAGCTGAATCTTCTGTAAATGTGAAAATTGTTGTATACACTGCTCAACTTATGTGTACTCTTTGATATGCTAGAGTCCATCTGCACTATGAGATACCTAAGCAAAGGAAACACAGGTGATGTGATTGTGAAATGAGGAAAAGAAACTACATATTTTTCATTTACATCACATGTGTTTCCTAAGTTTACGAATGACATTGTGCAGATGAGGTTTAGGTCTGTCCACGGACACAGAAAAGGTCTGGCCTTTGTTCAAGAGTGAAGTGGACATGATTTACTTCATTGGTAGGTCTTCACATGTATTATCTCCTCTGTACTCTTGAAGAAGCGTAAATTTATTCTGCAACCCTGAGTAGGCCTCACATTAAACAAACCTCTGGATAGGTCACACCTTAATGTCATACTGAATTAATCATTTAACATGTTAGGGACAGATTTATGATAGGTGTATGACTCTTTTGCGTCACTGTGCGTCACTTTTGTGACGCAGCGGTGGGGCAAAAGATTTGCTATGTGGCGACATATTTAAAAATTGATGCATCAAGGTACATGTGTCATGCTGTAAAGTCCCATGCCACATGAAACCAATGCAGCAGTGATGCAGAAGATGCACCATGTTGCAAGACAGGCCTCATTTCATTTCCAACAAGCTAAGAAGCTAAATCTTCTGTAAATGTCAAAATTGTTGTATACACTGCTCAACTTATGTGTACTCTTTGATATGGTAGAGTCCATCTGCACTATGAGATACCAAAGCAAAGGAAACACAGGTGATGTGATTGTGAAATGAGGAAAACAAACTCCACATTTTTCAATTACATCACCTGTGTTTCCTAAGTTTCCGAATGAGATTGTGCAGATGAGGTTTAGGTCTGTCCACGGACACAGAAAAGGTCTGGCCTTTGTTCAAGAGTGAAGTGGATATGACTTACTTCATTGGTAGGCCTGCACATGTATTATCTGCTCTATACTCTTCAACAAGTGTAAATCTCATCTGCAACCCTCAGTAGGCCTCACCTCAAACAAACCTCTGGATAGGCCACACCTTATCACCATCCTGAATCAATCATTTAAAATGTTAGGGACAGATTTATGATAGGTGTGTGACTCTTTTGCGCCGCTGTGCGTCACTTTTGTGACGCAGCGGTGGTGCAAAAGATTTCCTATGTGGTGACATATTTACAACTTGATGCATCTAGGCAGATGTGTCATGCTGTAAAGTCCCGTGCCACATGAAATTGATGCAGCAGTGATCCAAACATGCACCATGTTGCAAGACAGGCCTCATTTCATCTCCAACAAGATAAGAAGCTGAATCTTCTGTAAATGTGAAAATTGTTGTATACACTGCTCAACTTATGTGTACTCTTTGATATGCTAGAGTCCATCTGCACTATGAGATACCTAAGCAAAGGAAACACAGGTGATGTGATTGTGAAATGAGGAAAAGAAACTACATATTTTTCAATTACATCACATGTGTTTCCTAAGTTTACAAATGACATTGTGTAGATGAGGTTTAGGTCTGTCCACAGACACAGAAGTTGTCTGGCCTTTCTTGAAGAGTGAAGTGGACATAACTTACTTCATTGGTAGGCCTTCACATGTATTATCTCCTCTGTACTCTTCAACAAGCGTAAATTTCATCTGCAACCCTGAGTAGGCCTCACCTTAAACAAACCTCTGGATAGGCCACACCTTATCGTCATCCTGAATCAATCATTTAAAATGTTAGGGACAGATTTATGATAGGTGTATGCCTCTTTTGCGTCACTGTGCGTCACTGTTGTGACGCAGCGGCGGTGCAAAAGATTTGCTATGTGGTGACATATTTACAACTTGAAGCATCTAGGCAGATGTGTTATGCTGTAAAGTCCTGTGCCACAGGAAAGTTGCGTCAGGTTTCATATAGGTGTTTTGTTGCAGGGTGGGCATTCATTTGCATGAAAGCCCTGTAAAACTAACACAGTGAAATTTAGAAGATTTCACTGAGTCAGATTTATAGCATTGCTGAATCAAATCCTTACGCCTGTTTGAAACAGGCATAAGGAGTGAAGCACCATGCAATGTGTGGCTTCCTCCTGTGCATTGCAGTAGACATGTCGTGTTTACGACGTGATTCGTGCAATGTGCTGCTTTTGCGGCACAGATGCATGACGCATCTGTGCTGTTTTTACTCAATGGTGCTCCACATTGTAAATGCGGCACACCATGGGTGGCAGAGCAGCGGTGCACGTTAACTGGTGCATCCCCGGGGATGCGCCAGTTAACATAAATCTGCCCCTTTACATTTAAGTATGAGCAGGGTAAAAAGAGTCGGTGGACATGGCTAAATAATAGCTGCAAAATGTTACTCTTGTTAAACAATTTTACTATTATAGTCTCTGACATTTGTGCCTTACTCTGCAACATCTCATTGTTGTTCTCTTTTTTTAAAGATAACAACAACATCAAGCATGAGTGATAATGAGGAATCAGTTGATCTTGATCTTATCGTTGAACTTGTGATTGAAACGTCAGTGGAAGTGGATCCCTTAGATGATTTAAATCCTGAGGATGAAGAAGACTATGATGAGGATGCTGATTTGTCAGAATTGTATGACATAGGTTGGGAAGCTGACCTGCTTGAGCCTATGGAACTATAAACATTTATTTTTAAAAGTTAGAAGAAATTAAAAGTAAAAATGTAAACTGTTTAATTTTAAATTAAACACACCTTCAAAAACAGGTTATGTGTAGTGTCTTCAATAAAATATTAAAATATGCTCATTAAATTAGATCAGATTCACATAAAAAACAGCACAGGTAAAATGAAGAAGAATTCCATTTCTTTTCGGTTATTTGTGTATTCTAAATTTGCCAAAGCACTTAAAAATATTCTATGTAAAAATGTCAAGTAGTGTGTTAAGTTTTTGATGACTGTTATTGATTTACTGTTTGGTAATAGTGGTTAATAACATTTTTTATTTTATTTTACCACAGATTCAACTGCAGATCATTTCAAAATTTGAGAATGCCAACCAAATATAGAATTAAAAAGGCTGCAAAATGTCAAAGACAGCAGGTCCGTGAAATAATGCAGCAGTCCTCTACAATAGAAAATCGTCAAGTCACCAAGAAAGCACCGGGTAAGACCACGAAAACATTCATAAGAAACATTTCTAGAAAAAAAAGTAGTACTACAGAAAATGTTTTTGTCCAGAAAAAGAGAAGCAATTTAAACGGAAAGGAAAGGCCAATCAAAAATGTTACTGCTAGAGCAAGAGATAACTCTGTGCATGATAGTAGAAGGAAACAACAGTTTAGGGACATTTGTAAACGAATGTTCCGCAACAGGATAATTGGCAATTTGCTTAAAAATATTAAGAAAGGTCAACAGAAAGTGGTTTTTTATAAGAGAAAAAAAAAAGTTGAGAAACTTATTGATCAGGCGTTTGAAATTAAACGAAAGTTATTTATTTTGATAATCAATAGAATTAGGAAGCTAAACAAGGCAATTTATGATTTCAAAAGAAATAGTAGATGGAAGAGAACAGTTAATCGTAGTAATTTTTGTGAAGTTTTTTCCGGAGAATGGATGCATAGTTCAAGTTGTGAGGCATTTTTCAATGAGGAGAGTTATTTCCAGGATAATGATTTGGTGCATGCAGTTGACACCAGCGGTCGAGCTTATGAGGTGAAAGATGGTTGTCCAGTTGAAAAAGAAAAACTTGTGACAACAGAGGCAGAGGATGTGTTAGGTAATGAGGTTTTAGGAAGACGTCCTAAGGGGCCTGTGTACACCTGGAAGTGTAGTAGTATTTGCAGTGTGCGACAGGATTCTATCAATTTGTTTTGTGATTTTGTACGGACATTTAATAAGAAAAGTTTGAAGCAGAAAATGAAGTTGTTGCAAGAATTAGACCCTTGCAGAGTGCGAGAAGTGACAGGTTTGCATGGTCATTCACTGGCTTGTCTTTCCAGGAGAGTATGCCAGAGTGTTTTTCATCATTTCAGGATGCTAGCAGTGCATCATAATAAAGTGAGGAAATTAGTTAGAATGTTGTATTATGCTAAGAGTCCAGCAGTTATGCTTAAACAATTATGCGCTGCTCTTTTGCATGGTTCTGAAATAGATGTGAAGAATATGTGTGAAGAAATTGAGTTTTGTTACTTTGGAAGTAAAGAGGAGAATGTTGAAATTGACCCAGAAGAAGAGGGTAATGTGGAAGATAGTGTACAGGTTTTCAGTACAGATAATTTTCAGAAGGAAATTGCCACGTTTCAGGTGAAATCAAGTGAGAGGCCTAGTTTCACTTGTGTGTGTTGTCGACGCACTTATTATAAGAATCAGACTAATTTAGTGGATTTATATGCAAAAAGTGAAAGGGAAAATAATAGTGAATGGAAGGATTTCGCTACATACTTGATGGTAGAAAATTGTTTTGATTTGGGATTGGATCAACGTGTGTGTACTTATTGTTGTAATAAATTAAATCAAAACCAGATGCCTGCTAGAGCGGTTCATAATAATCTGGAATTGGTTGAGATTCCTTCTGAATTGAAGGATTTAAATACTTATGAATCTATTTTGATGCAAAGTATCCATCCCTTTCAGGCTATTGTAAGAATGGAGCCAAAGACAGGGAAATTGCCTCCATCAGATTTACAGAGAGGATTAAAGGGAAGAGTTGTTCATTTGCCTCTAGATTTGAAGAAAAACATTAACACAATTGGAGTAGAAAAAGTGGAAGAGGAACCTCTGGTTATCTTAGTTAATGGGGTTCCGACAAAGAATAAGAAAATATGGCAAGATTTAGTGGATGTTAGGAAAGTCAAAAAGGCAACATTGTATTTGAAAAAAAATAATAAGTACTATAAGAATGTATATGTTGCAGAAGAGGAAGTAAGTGAGGAAGAGGATAGCGATTTGTGTGCTGGTCAAATTGAGAAAGTAGAACCCTCTAAAAGTGAAGAAATATATGAACATTATAGTGTTCATCCTTTGCATTCCAAGGAAGTCATGGGGAATGCTATTGAGTTGTTTCAAATGAAACAAGCCAAAGGGAGTCCCATTAGTGTCTGGGAGGAAAGTTTGGAAGCTCGGTGTTTCCCACAGCTATTTCCAACAGGTGAAGGAGGAAGATATGATGAGCGACCTCATCAAATTCCTGCTTCTGAATACCGGACTTTACGATTGTATGCAGAAGATGCTAGGTTTCGACAATGTATTCCCTATTTGTTTCATCTCCTGTTTGAAAGCGATCTGTCTGGACTGTCATATGCAGTGAACCACATCTTGAAAAGTGGTACACAGATGCAAAACATCTCGGCAAGTGACTTTATGGATAAAGTCAATGTCCAAGACAGTATTTTGGATTCTCACCTGATTAATCTCATGGCGTGTCAGCGTGGTACTAATGAGTACTGGTACCGTCGTCATGGTGATTTAAAATGTATGCTGAGGAACTTAGGAACTCCCACATGGTTTCTCACTCTGAGCTGTGCCGAGTATGGCTGGGAAGACTTACTTGAATTTCTACGAGAGGCAAATGGAAACATCGAAAACATCGAATTCAAGACACCCGGAGAACTGTGCTCTTTGGATGCAGTCAATGTATGCAGGTACTTCAATCATAGATTTGAAGCTATGATGTCGTTCATCATGAATAAGAAGAATCCACCTCTTGGAGAGTTGTTGGATTTCTTCTGGAGAAAGGAGTACCAAGCAAGAGGTGCTCCTCATATACATATGCTGCTGTGGATCAAGGATGCACCTAAATTTGGAACAGATCCAGAAGACTCAGTGATGAGTTTCATACAACAGTATTCTACGTGTGCTGTTCCAAACGCAAAGGAGAAGAAAAGTCTAAGAGAAAAAGTTCTACGTTTCCAAAGCCATCGTTGTGGAAAGTACTGTCGTCGTAAATTCAGAAACAAGGACAAGTTCTACACCAAATGTCGTTTTGGCTTTCCACGACCGGTGATTTCTAAAGGAAGAGTAAACAGTTTGATGTCTTCGCTGCGACATAATGTGATGAAGAAATCACCTAAAAACACATACAATTTGAAGAGGAACGAAGAGTCCAAGTACATCAACGACTACAACCCAGTGATTTTGTCCATGTGGAATGCTAACATGGATATACAGTTTGTGGCTGATAACTGTATGGCTGTGGCTCGGTATGTGACATCTTACATCACCAAAAAAGAAAAGACAGAATTGAAGGATATGTGGGAGGACATTTCCCATGAAAAGAGCCTCAGTAAGAAGTTGTACAGTTTCAGTCTGAAGATGTTGTCGCATCGAGAAATCGGAGCTTACGATTGTTCTGACCGCTTGTCTTCAGCAAGTCTCTATGCCAAATCTAGGAGTATCGTTTGGGCGAGTCTTGGTCTTGCTGCAACGCGTAATCGAGTTCTGAAACCTGTGCGGGAAATTGAGTATTTGGCGGAAAAGGAGCCAAACAGTACCGACATTTTGAAGACCAACATGTTGGATACATATTATCCAAATCGTAGCAGTCACCTCGAGAATGTTTGTCTGTATGAGGTTCTACAAAATTATATATTCAAGAGGAACATCAAAGAAGATATTGATAAAGGAGTATATGCTGTAATTGGAAGTGAGGGATGTCTGGTCAAGCAAAGAAAATGCCACTTGGTAAACCATCGAAAATTGAGTGGCGAATCTCCTGAAAAAAAGGAGTTTTTCTATTTAGCACTTTTGCAACTTTTCAAGCCTTGGCGTGCAGAAGAGGAACTGCTTGGAGATTTCCTCTGTTACGAAGACTCTTTCACTGCCGCCAAGGAGACCATAGAATGTCCTGCTTTTACCAAATATGTAGAAATGTTGAATGCGGAAATCGAGCAGGAAGCAACGATTGCAGCCGAGATTGCCAGAGACAGTTCTCAGGACAGTCAGAGTTCTGTTTCATTGAGTCAGGATCCACTAGGAGGCCCTGTTATTGAAAATGAAGCTGCCACTGCCATGAATGAAGTGGAAAGAGCCATGGCACATGCTCAGGATGATGCGGTTAACTTAGTAGACTTGGAAAGACAACTCAACGTTGAGCAGAGGAAAATATATGACGAAGTTACCAAGCAAATTGATCACGGATTAAGTCATGAGAAGAAAGAGTGCTCATGTACGTCGTTGAAGCCTGTCCGACTGTACGTGAGTGGAGAAGCGGGAACTGGAAAGAGTTTCCTCATTAAAGCAATCTCATGTTATTTGAAGGAAAGGACTGAGTCATCGCTGTCTTGTGTTGTCACCGCTCCAACTGGACTGGCAGCACATAACATTAAAGGTATTACTTTGCATCGTCTACTGATGCTGCCAGTGGAGCATGATAACAAATTACAATACCACAAGTTATCTGGAGATGCTTGTTGTGAAGTTTCAAGAGTCTTGAGGAAAATGAAACTTCTTATCATTGACGAAGTAAGCATGGTTTCCAATGTCATGCTTGCCTTTGTGCATTTGAGAATGCAAGAAGTTCTTAAAACAGAGTATGAGGTGTTATTTGGTGGCAAACACATCATTGTTTTCGGAGATCTTCTGCAGCTGACACCAGTGAAAGGACAACCTGTGTTCAAAATGCTCACGCATGAAGATACCAGGAAGTGCCTAGGGAGCATTGGCAACGTCAATATATGGTTAAACTTCAATTATGCTGAACTGCATGAAAATATGCGTCAGGCGAAGGATGAAGTTTACAAGAATATTCTACAAGATGTTAGAATTGGAAAAGTGACCGAGCATGGGAAACAAGCTTTACATGCACGATTACTGTCAAATTTATATCCAGAACAAGACGTTGTGCCTGAGAATATTTTTCAGAAAATTACTGAGAAGAAATCTGGAATATGTTTGATGCCAACTCTTGCAGAATGTGCCATCTTCAACAACAAAATGTTGCATTTAGAAAACCAAGAGATTGTGAAACTGGAAGCTATTGACAGAGTAGAGCATATGGGATCAACAATTATTTTGTCTGAGAATTTGAAAACAAAATTGGATTCATTAGAGAAGACTATATCTAAAACTGCGGGTTTTGAAAAGACTCTGAATGTGTGCTTAAATTGCCGTATAATTTTAAGAAGGAATTTACATGTTGAAAGAGGTCTGGTAAATGGATCAATGGGTAATGTTGTTGATTTTGTGAAATACAGAGATAGGGATGAAATTGAATTTTTAAAAATTACATTTGATGGCATTGAGGAAGTACAGCTAATTGGTCGTTGTTCTGCTAGATTTTTGCTTGTAAAAGACTTATATGTTCGCCGTAAGCAGTTTCCTGTTTGCTTGGCATATGCGGTGACAATCCATAAATCACAAGGTTTAAGTGTAGACAGTGCATTGGTGAATATTGGCAGTTCTGTGTTCAAGGAGGGTATGGCATATGTGGCATTGTCACGAGTTAGAACTTTATCGGGATTGTACTTGATTGAGTGTGATGTCACAAACATTTGTGCGGATCTAGATTGTGTTAAGGAATACAATAGGTTAAGAAGAGAGTATGCGCCACATTTGCCTCAATATCCTTTGTTTGAGAAACGTGTGGTAGGCCGGAAACGAAGAAATGTGACCAATACTAGGGAGGTTGTAGCAAAAAGACGAAAAGTTGATGAACCTGAAATTATAAGCAGAAAGAAAAAGGATTCTGTTGAAGATGTTGTTGGTTTTCAATTTGAAAACAGTTCTGGTGTCAACTGCTATGCTAATGTAGTGGTTAATGTTTTGTTTTCTCTAGAAAATGTAAAAGAAGAGATTGTGGTCAATTCGGATCACAGATTTTGCAGTTTGTTGAATTCTGTGTTAGAGAAATGTAGCACTGATAGAACAAAAATAGAAAGTGTGTCTGAAATTCGAAATCTGTTAGACAGATGTTCAGGTCAAACACAATTCTCTCAAAATATTCAGCAAGATTGTCAGGAGTTTTTAATGTATATGCTTGATGTATTGCATGCTGAAGGTGTAGATGTAGATCACCTGTTTGGGCTTTCTTATCAATGGCATTTACAACAAGGGGTGGTGATGGACAGAGTCTCTGAATTAAGCAGAATACTCTCACCCAGTCAAGGGATCAGGGCTAGATCCAACACCGTTTTTTAGCTCATTGCACCATCCCAGTTTCAGAACCTGGCTGTATGCAAATTAGTCTGTCCCTGGCCCAGTGCATCATGGGAACAGGGCAGACCAGACTACAAAAGCCAATTCTTACACTGGGAAGGAAACAAGCTTCCGGGGACCGGTTTCTGGCATTACAGCCGTCTTCGGCCCGGCTTGCTTGAATCCTGATGGTGCAATGAGCAAGGGACTCACATCTGAGTATACCCTTCCACGCTTAGGGTGGACAAAAATATTTACAACAAGGGGTGGTGATGGACAGAGTCTCTGAATTAAGCAGAATACTCTCACCCAGTCAAGGGATCAGGGCTAGATCCAACACCGTTTTTTAGCTCATTGCACCATCCCAGTTTCAGAACCTGGCTGTATGCAAATTAGTCTGTCCCTGGCCCAGTGCATCATGGGAACAGGGCAGACCAGACTACAAAAGCCAATTCTTACACTGGGAAGGAAACAAGCTTCCGGGGACCGGTTTCTGGCATTACAGCCGTCTTCGGCCCGGCTTGCTTGAATCCTGATGGTGCAATGAGCAAGGGACTCACATCTGAGTATACCCTTCCACGCTTAGGGTGGACAAAAATATTTACAACAAGGGGTGGTGATGGACAGAGTCTCTGAATTAAGCAGAATACTCTCACCCAGTCAAGGGATCAGGGCTAGATCCAACACCGTTTTTTAGCTCATTGCACCATCCCAGATTCAGAACCTGGCTGTATGCAAATTAGTCTGTCCCTGGCCCAGTGCATCATGGGAACAGGGCAGACCAGACTACAAAAGCCAATTCTTACACTGGGAAGGAAACAAGCTTCCGGGGACCGGTTTCTGGCATTACAGCCGTCTTCGGCCCGGCTTGCTTGAATCCTGATGGTGCAATGAGCAAGGGACTCACATCTGAGTATACCCTTCCACGCTTAGGGTGGACAAAAATATTTACAACAAGGGGTGGTGATGGACAGAGTCTCTGAATTAAGCAGAATACTCTCACCCAGTCAAGGGATCAGGGCTAGATCCAACACCGTTTTTTAGCTCATTGCACCATCCCAGTTTCAGAACCTGGCTGTATGCAAATTAGTCTGTCCCTGGCCCAGTGCATCATGGGAACAGGGCAGACCAGACTACAAAAGCCAATTCTTACACTGTATCGTTTTTGGCCACTACAGGTGTGGCAGGGAATACTCAGACATGAGTCCCTTTCTCACTGCTCCATCAGGATTCAAGCAAGCCGGGCCGAAGAGGCTGAAATGCCAGAAACCGGTCCCCGGTAGCTTGTCTCCTTTCTGGTGAAGAATTGGCTTGGTAGTTTGGTCTGCCCTGTTCCCATGATGCACTGGGCCAGGGACAGACTAATTTGCATATAGCCAGGTTCTGAGCTGGGATGGGGCAGTGAGATAAATAACGGTGATGGATCAAGCCCTGATCTTTGGACTGGGTAAGAGTGGTCTGCTTAATTCAGACACTCTGTTCATCACCACCCCCTTTTCTGTATCGTTTTTGGCCACTACAGGTGTGGCAGGGTTTACTCAGACATGAGTCCCTTTCTCACTGCTCCATCAGGCTTCAAGCAAGCCGGGCCGAAGAGGCTGAAATGCCAGAAACCGGTCCCCGGTAGCTTGTCTCCTTTCTGGTGAAGAATTGGCTTGGTAGTTTGGTCTGCCCTGTTCCCATGATGCACTGGGCCAGGGACAGACTAATTTGCATATAGCCAGGTTCTGAGCTGGGATGGGGCAGTGAGATAAATAACGGTGATGGATCAAGCCCTGATCTTTGGACTGGGTAAGAGTGGTCTGCTTAATTCAGACACTCTGTTCATCACCACCCCCTTTTCTGTATCGTTTTTGGCCACTACAGGTGTGGCAGGGTATACTCAGACATGAGTCCCTTTCTCACTGCTCCATCAGGATTCAAGCAAGCCGGGCCGAAGAGGCTGAAATGCCAGAAACCGGTCCCCGGTAGCTTGTCTCCTTTCTGGTGAAGAATTGGCTTGGTAGTTTGGTCTGCCCTGTTCCCATGATGCACTGGGCCAGGGACAGACTAATTTGCAT
This sequence comes from Lissotriton helveticus, assembly GCF_964261635.1. Classification (NCBI taxonomy): domain Eukaryota; kingdom Metazoa; phylum Chordata; class Amphibia; order Caudata; family Salamandridae; genus Lissotriton; species Lissotriton helveticus. The sequence goes on from NC_136063.1 coordinate 1,774,533,843, forward strand.
ATAGCCAGGTTCTGAGCTGGGATGGGGCAGTGAGATAAATAACGGTGATGGATCAAGCCCTGATCTTTGGACTGGGTAAGAGTGGTCTGCTTAATTCAGACACTCTGTTAATCACCACCCCCTTTTCTGTATCTTTTTGGCCACTACAGGTGTGGCAGGGTATACTCAGACATGAGTCCCTTTCTCACTGCTCCATCAGGATTCAAGCAAGCCGGGCCGAAGAGGCTGAAATGCCAGAAACCGGTCCCCGGTAGCTTGTCTCCTTTCTGGTGAAGAATTGGCTTGGTAGTTTGGTCTGCCCTGTTCCCATGATGCACTGGGCCAGGGACAGACTAATTTGCATATAGCCAGGTTCTGAGCTGGGATGGGGCAGTGAGTTAAATAACGGTGATGGATCAAGCCCTGATCTTTGGACTGGGTAAGAGTGGTCTGCTTAATTCAGACACTCTGTTCATCACCACCCCCTTTTCTGTATCGTTTTTGGCCACTACAGGTGTGGCAGGGTATACTCAGACATGAGTCCCTTTCTCACTGCTCCATCAGGATTCAAGCAAGCCGGGCCGAAGAGGCTGAAATGCCAGAAACCGGTCCCCGGTAGCTTGTCTCCTTTCTGGTGAAGAATTGGCTTGGTAGTTTGGTCTGCCCTGTTCCCATGATGCACTGGGCCAGGGACAGACTAATTTGCATATAGCCAGGTTCTGAGCTGGGATGGGGCAGTGAGATAAATAACGGTGATGGATCAAGCCCTGATCTTTGGACTGGGTAAGAGTGGTCTGCTTAATTCAGACACTCTGTTCATCACCACCCCCTTTTCTGTATCGTTTTTGGCCACTACAGGTGTGGCAGGGTATACTCAGACATGAGTCCCTTTCTCACTGCTCCATCAGGATTCAAGCAAGCCGGGCCGAAGAGGCTGAAATGCCAGAAACCGGTCCCCGGTAGCTTGTCTCCTTTCTGGTGAAGAATTGGCTTGGTAGTTTGGTCTGCCCTGTTCCCATGATGCACTGGGCCAGGGACAGAATAATTTGCATATAGCCAGGTTCTGAGCTGGGATGGGGCAGTGAGATAAATAACGGTGATGGATCAAGCCCTGATCTTTGGACTGGGTAAGAGTGGTCTGCTTAATTCAGACACTCTGTTCATCACCACCCCCTTTTCTGTATCGTTTTTGGCCACTACAGGTGTGGCAGGGTATACTCAGACATGAGTCCCTTTCTCACTGCTCCATCAGGATTCAAGCAAGCCGGGCCAAAGAGGCTGAAATGCCAGAAACCGGTCCCCGGTAGCTTGTCTCCTTTCTGGTGAAGAATTGGCTTGGTAGTTTGGTCTGCCCTGTTCCCATGATGCACTGGGCCAGGGACAGACTAATTTGCATATAGCCAGGTTCTGAGCTGGGATGGGGCAGTGAGATAAATAACGGTGATGGATCAAGCCCTGATCTTTGGACTGGGTAAGAGTGGTCTGCTTAATTCAGACACTCTGTTCATCACCACCCCCTTTTCTGTATCGTTCTTATCAATGGCAGCATGACTGCGAGAACTGTAGGGTATCAAGTACTACTAGTGTAGACTCAGAAAGATTTATATATAGTGTAGCCAATGTAAATCTGAAATGATGTCAACATTATTTATACGAACATATGGCCAGTATGTCATTTTAATGTTCTAACGATGTAGGCCTGATGGAACAAAATTGACAACTTTAATTAAAAATTTTGTAGCTTCGCAGTTGTCAATATCAGGAAGGACTTTTGTAACTGCAGCAATTATATATCATGATGGTCCTTCAATAACATCAGGACATTACACAGCTTATTTAAAGTCTAGAAACGGCTGGTCATTCTGCAACGATTCTGTTTTAACTTTAAAAAAAAAATTGCCGTATGACCTTAAAAATTCTTACCTGGTGTTTTTAAAACCAAAATTTTAGGGAAAGAATCTCGGGATGTGCTCTGAGGAATTTCAAGAGGTTCTAATGGCTCCTACACGATTTGGCCTTAAGGATAAGTGTAGTACAGAGACAATAGTTCCTGGAAAAATAGAAGATTTTCTTACAGAAAGTGGTGGGCACAGATTAGTTGAAGGACAACAGAGTATTTCCCAAAGCAAACGGTCTTCTTACCATAACACTTGACGTCATGGAAAAATAACTGTACTTTGAATGAGTTCAGAAAAACTGTTTCTTTTTATAAGCTAATTCAAGCAGCAAATCAAAACATGGAGTAGAGGGAATGTAAGTCTGCAATGCTGTCTAGATTATTGGTCCAAACTTTTGATTATAATGTCATTTTAAAAATCCAATTATATAAACCTGATGAAAGTAAGTCTTCAACTTTAATTACAAATGTTGTGGCTACACAGTCATTGATTTTAGGAAGAACATTTGTAACTGCAGCTATTATATGGCATGATGGTCATTTGACAGATCCGCTTATTACACAGCTTAAAATGTAAAAAATAGCTGGTGTTTCAGAAATTATTTTCATTTGACTACGATACAATGTTGCCTTTTTACTTAAAAATATTCTTACTTTCTGTTTTCAGAAAAGAGAATTTAGGGTAGGTAACTGGTGTATAATGATTCTAGGGGTTGATATAATTTTATCTACTGTTTTATATTGCTTTGTGATTAAAAATGATGTAGAGAATTAAATAATTGTAGTAGTCATAGAGGTAGTGTAAGTCTGCTTCATAATAAGCACTATCAGTGTCATAGGAAATGTAGAACATGAGTGAGCAAGAAGGGTAAGATATTACTAGTCCAGGATTGTGAAAGTGATCTTGAACATTTTCTTTCTGAAAGTTGCGGAAATACAAAATGACGGGATTTGCTTACAAGAATTCCAAGAGTTATAAATGGCTCTTACATGATTTGGCCTTGTGGAAACGTGTGGTAGAGAGCGAGAAGTCATTTATTGTATGTAACATATTTGTCAAAACGATGGAGCTTTTCTTTCAGAAAGTGGCGGGCTGAAAATAAAAACAGCACAAGCGAGTGTAAGCTGTTCATAGGACATCCTTCGACGTCATGGAAAGTAAGTTACTTTTGAGGAGTTCTGATTTCTGATTGGTTATGTTATATGGGTTTTTTAAACACAATCATTTTGATTGTGTTTTTTTTTCCCCGCTGTTATATGATGAATACCTTCAAGTCACTGTTTTTAGTGAAATTTGATACATTCTGAGAACAGCAAAAATAAACCATTTAACATGTATAATTAATTCTGTACTGTTTGTATTCATGATGTACATTTAGAACTGTGTAGGAGGCATGGAGAAGCTGAGGCTTCAGTAAGTGTCAAAGTTGTTGCATGCAGTGCTGCACTTCTGCGTACTCTTTCATATGCTGGACTACATCTGCACAATGAGATACCTAACCAAAGGAAACACAAGTGATGTGATTGTGAAATGAGCAAAAGAAATTGCACGTTTTTGAAATACATTACCTGTGTTTCCTAACATTACGAATCACATTGTGCAGATGAAGTTTAGGCCTGTCCAGGGAAACAGAGGAAGTCTGAACTTTATTGGTTGGCCTGCACATGTATTATCTCCTCTGTACTCTTGAACAAGCCTAAATTTGATCTGCAACCCTGAGTAGGCCTCACCTGAAACAAACGTCTGGATAGGACACACCTTATTGCCATCCTGAAACAATCATTTAAAATGTTAGGAACAGTTTTATGATGATTGTGCACCTCTTTTGCGCTGCCATTGCGTCACTTTTGTGAGACAACAGCAGTGCAAAAGATGCACCATGTTCCAAGATAGGCCTCACTTCATCTGCATCAAGATACTGTTAGTTTAAAATGTATATCTTTAGGACTGTGTAGGGGGCCTGGAGAAGCAGAAGCTTCTGTAAGTGTCAAAGTTGATGAAAAACTGTTTGTCCTTCAATCTTTTCCCTTGTCTTTTCTAATTTTTAAATACATGTTTTAATATTTTTCAAATGTTTGTTATCTCTTTCACAGATTGAAAGTAAAAAAATAACAAGTGACTAAGTTAACGACAATTATAAGGTAAATGTTTTGTACTCTTTTCGTTACATTCCTATCACATTTAACTTCTATTAGTTTCACTGCTTCATTTCTTTAACCTTCACTTTCCTGCCTTTGCTACTTCCCTCATTCCTTTCTCTATTACTTACTTACTCTACTCCTTCCACTCTTTTTCTCAGTCCCTTTTTTCTCATAGTTCCTCACTCTTGTTCACTAACTCCGTCTCTATTACTCACTCTCACTGTCTCTGACTGATCACTCTTTCACTACTTGTTCATTATGCTTTCTCTGTGTAGTTGAAGCACAGTAAGGGGCATATTATCAACACAGCCAATTAAATTATCACTGCTTTTATCGGCAGAAAACTGATGCAAAAGCGGCTTTAGCGGCAGTTTTCTGCCGCAAAAGCGGCTTTAGCGGCAGATTTCTGCCAATAAAAGCAGTGAAATTTTTATCGCCTATGTTGATAATATGCCCCTATGTTATTTAGATTTCTTTGGTGTTTCAAGCATTCTTTTTCTGTTACTTCTTCTCTCTGTTATTCCAATGTTTTAATCTTAATTTGATCATTCAGTCACATTCTCTAAGAAACTCTTGTTTGTTATTCTTCTACTCTCCTTTTTTTTCCTCACTTCTTTATCTATTTTGTTTTTCACAAGTATACCCTCTTAAATCTTTTCTTCAGTAAATAGATCTATTAAACAGTATCTCTACTTTACTCCCTATAGCTGTCTTTCTTTTAACATAACTGTCTGTTTCCTTCCCTTATACTTACTCTTCTTTTTTTTAAAAAATGTTTTTGGTTTCGCTCCCGGTTCGCGTACCGGAGAGTGAACCGGGAAGCGAACTAAGAGAAATAGAGGTTGGCAGAGTTCCAAATATTCTACCAATTTTTTTATAACGGGGAGGTAGTTCTGAAAAGAACTTTTTTTTTATTGTTTTTGTTGAGTTATATTTTTTTTATTATTTTTCTGAACATTTTTTTACTTTTTTTGTATTTTCTGAACGGTTTTATATTTTTGGGTTTTTTTTTGGGGGGGGGAAACGATTCATTGTAAAGGGCTCAACAGGAGCAACAAAAAAAAAAGAATTTATTCTCTGGGGCGTTTCGGACAATCATGATTGTCGATAGCTCTGTTGATCAGAGTGATGCTACTTTCTCTGTAGCAAATGAATTGGTTACAACGCACACACACTTGTTTCACTTCCCCGAACCTCATTTGTATATTTGGGACCATCTCCCTCGCCTCTGGTCCCGTCACTTCCTGTACAACTGATCTTCTTGCCATAGAAGGGGGATTATCTTGCTCGTCACGTAACTGCGCAGCACTGTAGTTGATAGGATGCCACCTCCTCATATGGCGATGCATTGTGTAATTTCCGTAACTGTACTTCTTCTCGGTCCCTCTGGATAGTCTATCTTTACATATAAGGCAAGTTACGTACCGTGCATTGACTTTTTTTTGGCCCTGGGGATATGTAAAAAATTGCCAAATATAATTTTCTTTCACATTAGACCTCCTGGGCTTCTCACGTAAAAAATGCCTCTCTTCCTGCTCTTCCTCTTCTTCCTCTTCTTCCTCTTCTTGCTGAATGATAACTTCAGCAGGTGGTCCTCTCTTCCTTGGATGTGGTGGAGGTGGTGGGGAAGAACCAGCTGAAGCTACTAATGAAGCCATTGCTCAGTGATCACAAAGGGTCTTTCTCTCACAAAGATGAAAGTCAGAGTGAGGAAAGAAGGAGGGGTTTTCATCATTTGGGAAAAACAATAGTTCTAAACCAATGAAAAGTGTTACTTTTAGGTCACATGACCTAGTCTTACATCAGTAGGAAACCAAAAGTGAAATGAACCAATGAAAAGTGTTATTAACAAGTCACATGACCTGTTGTGTTTACGTTACGCGCTTTGGGCCGCGTCCCGGATCGCTTCCGGGAAGCTGTGCTTCGCGCCTCGTTTGCGTACCGGTTCACTTCCGGGTACGCTAACGCGGCGCGTCATATGACGTTTCACGCGACAACGCGATACGTCACGCTGACGCGACACGTCATGATGTTGTTTTCTAACGCGGCAGTTGCGCAAACGGAACGTTTACCGGTTCGCGTACCGGGTCGCGGCACCAAATTGAGCTAACGGGAAGCTACCCGGTTCGCGAACCGGGAGCGAACCAAAACATAATAATAAAAAAAAAATTATTAATAAACATAAAAAATATATTTTTTGATTTAAGAAGAATACATTTTACAGCTATAGATATTAACTTTTAAAAAACCATTGAAATTCACTGAAAAAAACATAGGTTATAGACCATATATAGTTAGGAATTAGCATTTACAAAACCTTGAAAATTCACTGAAAAAACCATGGGTTATAGACCATATATAGTTAGGAATTAGCATTTACAAAACCTTATTTTACTCACACAAAACCATTGAAATTCCATATATAGTTAGTTGCACTAACTATATATCGCGCACCCGCAATCCACTGCTGATCATGTCACATATTACATCATTCATGACATGGTCAGTGACATCACTGATGACATCACTGATGACATCTCAAATGACATCACTGATGACATCACTGATGACATCTCATTTGACATTACTGATCACATCACTGATGACATCATTCATGTGATAATACGATGAACCTCTTCAGACTCTAATATAACCTTAGATACACTCAGTGTAAACAGACACTCACAGACTGTCACTCATCCATGGAGTTACTTACACACCTAGTCAGTCATGCAAAGAATCAATCACACCTTCATTTCCTCAACTATACAGTTATACACACCTTACTTATTCAATCATATACTAACACATATTTACTCTCTTATACAATCCCTGATACAAGTTCACAATGATCCATACAGCCACTCACACATTCACTGGCTCTTATGCACACGTATTTATATATATCAACTCTCACATGTACTGTGTTTTACATATGTACTTACTTTGACATGTAGCACTAAGATATCCATTCACTCACCAATACACTCATGCACACAGTCAACCGCCCATACAGCTGTTTCCACATGCACTTTTGAACCCATACATCTAGTGAATCAACTGCTCACACATCTATGCACAGAGTCATACACCTCCCAGCCACCCACACACACACTCAGTCTCCCATTCAAATACTTGAGCAACCAATCAATAACCCATATAGTTACTCATATAGCTACTGATCAACACATGCAGCAGTTTACAGAACAACAGGCATAATGATGCACAAATTAAGACAGTTTAGTCACTAACCCATGCACTCAGTGAGACACATTTAATCACTCACTCATACAGTCAGTCATGCACCTACTAAATCCTTCATCCAGACACTTATACATCCACTCATTCTTCAATATGTAAGACATATTTTAACTTTACAGAAACATACAGTCATTGGATGTTGTCATCAGTGATGTCATCAGTGATGTCATTTGAGATGTCATCAGTGATGTCATCAGTGATGTCACTGACCATGTCATGAATGATGTAATATGTGACATGATCAGCAGTGGATTGCGGGTGCGCGATATATAGTTAGTGCAACTAACTATATATGGAATTTCAATGGTTTTGTGTGAGTAAAATAAGGTTTTGTAAATGCGAATTCCTAACTATATATGGTCTATAACCCATGTTTTTTTCAGTCAATATATTACCTACTGGCGGTCGCCAGTAGTTATATATAGTTAGGATTTTTTCTCTATGGGATTTTTGAAAATTCTATGTCAAATAACTTTGGCGTTTGTGGACGGAATTGGCTGAAATTTTCAGGAAAATGGCACATTTTGTTTCTGAGCAGCCCCTGAAAATTGGGGGGGGGGTCGTCCAGGGGGGGGTCGAGAAAAAAGGGGGGTCCCAAAACGTGTTTTTAACATTGAGTTTTCCATAGGGCGGTTGGCCTCACTTTTAGCCCGAACGGCTGAATGGATTTGCACGAAACTTGGCAAAATTGTAGGGACTGGTAGCCCGATGTGCCTTTTGTAGGTCTCAATATATGTGCTACAGTGGATTTTGAGAAATTAACGTTTAAAAAAAGATATATATCTGTAACAGCGGACCGGGCAGCGCTCCAGTACGCGTACTTTTCGCGCAACGGAGCTTTGTGAAGCGAAGCTGATTGGTTCTCCGGCGTCTGTAAACATTCCAAACAGTCCGTAGCGGCCGCCATCTTGTCTCTCGAGAGACAAGAGGAGGCCAAAGCGAAGGGGCAAATGACCGTAAGGGGGCATAGTAGATCCTCCCTGACCCCCTAGGTTTGATGTGGAGGTTTTAAAAGGGCCCCGCGGGGCAAAAAAAATAAAAAATAATAATAATCGAACGGCTGATTGGATTTGCACGAAACTTGGCAACATATTAGGGACTGGTAGCCCGATGTGCCTTTGCTAGGTCTCAATATATGTGCTCCAGTGGATTTTGAGAAATTAACGTTCAAAAAAAGATATATATCTGTAACAGCGCTCCGCTTCGCGTACTTTTCGCGTTACAGAGCTTTGCGAAGCTGATTGGTTCTACGGCGTCTGTAAACATTCCAAACAGTCCGTAGCGGCCGCCATCTTGTCTCTCGGTAGGATCGAGAGACAAGAGGAGGCCAAAGCGAAGGGGCAAATGACCATAAGGGGGCATAGTAGATCCTCCCTGACCTGTTAGGTTTGATGTACCATTTTGCCAAGTTTGGTGTAATTCCGTTCAGCCATTCAGGCTGTAGACATATGTAAATGTCCTATGGAAAATTGCATGGGGAAAACACATTTGAAAGTGTTGAAATTTAGAACCAATTAAAATGTTACTTTGGTTTTGTATTTGTGTGTGATGAAAGTTAATTGGTTATGTATATATGTCAAATGAGAGGAAACCACAGCCATTTTGTGATACTACTGTCTGAGGTACATTTGTGAGGAATTTTTGGTGGTGAATTTCTGGTGTTTGATTTACACAGTACTAACACTTCTCCTACTTTTAAAAAGGTGAGTTGTTAATTTGTAAGGGGAACTATGTTGTACACTTGAAGATAATTTGAAAAATGTTTTCTGTTATTTATTTGCAGTCCTTCTGTTATACTAAATACTTGATAAAGTTAGTTTTATATTATGTATTACTAAAAACGATAAATGAAAGTGATTATTTTTTTCTGCAATTTACAGCAAGCAATTTCAAAATAAAATGGCTCACAATGTAGAGACCGTGGCAATTTCTTTTGAATTGTCCACTACATTCCATTAGATTGATTGAAATGGACAGCACCAATAATGAAATATTGTCACAAGGAGATGACTTGAATGATTCCACTACATTGATTGAAATTGAGAGCACCAATAATGAAATATTGTCACAAGGAGGAGATGGCTTGTATGATTCCATTAGATTGATTGAAATGGACAGCACCAATAATGAAATATTGTCACAAGGAGGAGATGACTTGAATGATTCCACTACATTGATTGAAATTGACAGCACCAATAATGAAATATTGTCACAAGGAGGAGATGACTTGAATGATTTTTTTGATCAATCTGTTGATGGCGAATTTATCGAATGTTTGGAGACCATAGAGTTACAAGAATCATCATTGCAGACTTTTCATGAGGAAATTGCTGATGAGGACATGTTACTAGTTCTTTCAAATTTAGAAAATTCTGAAGAATAAATTTATATTTAGAAATCAAAAATTGTTTGAGACATTATTCATTTTTATTTTTAATTTATGAGGTTGTAGCGAAGTGATTGTAGTATAAAATGAGACTTATAGTATAGAGTGGTAAGTTTACTCATATTTACTTCCCTTCTGCCACTATATTATCTCCAATGTGCATTTGACATCTCTTCTTCATCTCCGGCCTCCTTTCTCTCACTGTGTGTCTCCGATGCATCTTATCGCTGCTATTTTGTGTAATTACAGAAGAGAGTAAAATAAAATAGTTCGGAACGTGAAAAGGGGGCAAAGTAGAGTACCCCTCACCCCCTAGGCCTTTTTAGGCGGTCCCAAAAGGATCAGTTTCTGCTTTCCTGAGAGATTATGGTATGAGTTCCATATACCACAATAATTTGCATTACAACATGCAAGATATCTATCTCCTATTACCAACTTTGAGATATTCGCGCTAAGCGCGAATATCTCCAAAAAGTAACACCTGCCCTGAGCAGTTCTTAGCCATGTTATCCAATGGGAGGTGGATAACATGGCTAAGAGCATTAGCTCGGTAATGCATGAATATCGCTGACTTTTTAGCGATATTCATGCATTGCGGCCGTTTATTATCGCATTTGCGATAAACCTTGATAATAGCAAGGTTTATCTTCGATAATTTCTGACGATGCTTAGCGGTAAAAAATTCGTTGGTAAGCATCGTTAGCGATAAATATCGCTTAACTTTGGTAATATGCACCAACGTCTGTTAACGTTCGATTCGAAGGAAATGAGGAAGTGTTGAAAAACATTGTCTGCGCCATCTTGCCTTTTTTGAAATGCCACACTTTTGTCGTGCACGGCAGCCATTTTAGATGCCTTGACCAGACCTACTCTCTGCACGCTGTCGATTCGTAGCATGGCTCCCCACCCTCGCAAGCATCTTCCCCAGGCACTGGTCACCCCGCTCTCTGTCTTATGCATCGGCAATAAACCTCCCCCCATCTGCGCTGCTCTTCCCTGAAAATCACACTCTGTGCCCGCCCGACACCTCCCTTTCGCCCTATTCACTACCGCACCCTCTGACACTCCTCTTCCTCTGTGTCCGATTGTCCAGGCTATCACCTAGCCCTGCAGATGTAGTTTATGGCCCCAGCTGTAAAGAATCACCCCTCTTCAAAGGAGTTATACTAGATCAAGGCCCACACCCGATGAGATCCGTCACACCACACGTGTTCCTACTATCTGAAAACCATCCTGTATTGTGATTGGGGAGGGGACCGAGCCTGAAGCGGAAGATTCCAGGAATGACTCTTTGTACATCAAAGTTTTTACAATTATGTGTCACATTAAAAATATATAGCACTCCAACAAAGTAGTAGGAATATAAAACTTTAATAACATATAAATATATACAACAAAACAAAAACAGTAAAAACATTTAAACAACGAAGAGACCGTGGCAATTTCTTTTGAATTCCTGATGAGGACATGTTACTAGTTCTTTCAAATTATGAAAATTCAGAAGATGTTGCCTGGGGGTGGGTCGTCAGTAGCAGTCTTTTGTGCGAATAGTTCCAAGGCAGCAGAACGCGCTGAAATCTAGATGGCACGAAAGTGATGTCTAGTAAGTTGCCGCCCAGCAAATAACGGCGTGGGGCGCCGCGGGGGTGAGTGAGTCCAGTAGGCACCACAGCTATTCTTACCGGCATTGCAGAATTACTGCTGGGGACAATGCCTGTGCTGTAGCAGGGTCACAGCAGAAACAAAAAGGATTCTGTTGAAGATGTTGTTGGTTTTCAATTTGAATACAGTTCTGGTGTCAACTGCTATGCTAATGTAGTGGTTAATGTTTTGTTTTCTCGAGAAAATGTAAAAGAGGGGGAGGCAGTCCAAAGTTCCGTTAAAAGGGCAAAGGAAAGGATCGGTGGTTTGAACTATCAGTCAAAAAGGGGAGGGGGTGCAACAATTTTTCCTACTGGGTCACACTGTGCTTTCACCGGAACTGAGGTCTGCAGGATTCTAGTAATTCAAAGTGAGGATGGCGCCAGCATGGGAGCGCCGACGTCCCGCGGATACAGTTTCGTCACTCCACGGGCGATCATGGCAGTCATTCCCCATCGGGGGTCGGAGACTCCCGCGGCTCCTCTAGAATCTTCAAGGTCGTGGAGGACTACGGTGGTGGAGTCAACCAGTGACCGGGCCATTTCTTTATGCTGGGCCCGCTCTTGCCAGGTCGACCGCCATTTTGAGAGTTCGGTAGCTACTGGCGATCGCGGGGTCAAATGAGCGGACGGGCTCCACCCTGCCGGGCGAGACGTTGCAGCATGGCCACAGTGGAAGAACCCTTTTCCGGGCGCCTTGAGCGCTGAGGGTGCAGCTGGGAAGCCTCCACCTGGGGAGGCGGGGGAGGCCTGTTCGCACCGTCTCTCCCTCCCAGTGCACCCCACGGCGTCTCGCTTGAGATTTGTTATGGCCGGACCAGGCGATGAGGACGAGGGGGGGGGGGGTCGGAGGCATGTGCAAGACATCCCCCCCCAGTGTTGTCGCAGCCATTATTCAAGAAAGAAGAAGTGTCCCGTCCGTCTTCGGGCCGGGCTTCCGGTAGATGTCGGCCGGACGCCCCTGGCTCTGGCCCCATGAACGGGTTTCTTGGTTTATCGGCTGCAGCCGGATCCCGTCGGCTCGGCCCCCCGACCGTTGGTGGCCGGACCGGAAGAGCATGTGGCGGGACTACCTGAAACTGTCAAGGGCCACCGCGGCCGGACTGGGAGAGAGAGGGGAGGGTCGAGGAGACATTCCCCCCCCCTGCAACTGTTCAGCGTTGTAAAGGCAATCCCCTGAACGGGTCCCGCTGGCCTCGGCCTCTCCTCCGGCTACACCCTACGTTAGGATCTCCTGGCCGAGGCGTGGCAGCAGGACCCGCCTTATATGGGCTGCTCCCGGCTGGGCGTAGCCGCAACCCTGCCCCACCTTGGAAGTTTCCAGAGTGGGGGCGGATGTTCTACTGACTTGCATTTTCCCTAGTCTATCGATTTTTTTGGCGTGGCAGGCGGTGGGACAGCGAGGGGTGATTTGGTTTCTCTTACTGTTTTTCTGGTCTCTCACCACTGGCATATTTTAACGTTTTCTTGTTTCTAGGACATTAATAGGTTTTATCATTACGTTATGTTATCGTTTCTTTGTTCGTTGTTTAATAAAAGTTCATGTTCATCAGTGGCCTACTGATTTTCGTTTTCCTATTCTTTTCTTTCCAGGTTGTTTCATGCTAAAGTTTCTGTTAACAGGATACAGTGATCACTTCGTTATTATTGCATATGTCCTTTTCACTAGGGGTGCTCTCTGGTCGGGCCAGATGACGTATCTCTAGTAAATGGTCCGGGTGAAACAGGTGCATCAATCAGTGGGGAGTAGATAGGCATGACAGATTACAACGGGGGAGAAAGGTCCGCATTACGTACCCTTTCACTATTTGCAAAGATTTTCCTACGTATATTTGCAAACAGGGAATACCTCCAAAAAGAACCAATTCCCAAACAGTCAATGTTTGGGGAAACAATCAATCAATGAGGAACGAAATAGGCACGACGTGTTAAAGGTTTGCGTTACCTACCCTTCACAATCTGCAAAGGGAGAGAGAATATTCCTATTCTTCCTCGTTTGCAGGCAGAGAAGATTCTTAAGAGAATCAACTTCGAAAAATTCAATGCTCGATTCAAACAATCAACAAGGGGTACTGTGAACACAAATGAACGCCGCTTATGTACATACACATTGGTATTATCAACAGGTTGTTCCTAATGTTTCTATTTTAGGGAGGTCAAAAAGAGATCCCATTAGTGGCCTACTGATTTTGCTCGATTCCTTTTGTTTTTTTACACGATTTTTCGCTATCTGCAAAGACTAAACAGAGTATTGCGACTCTGTGCTTGTTTGTAAATAGAGAATGAACCAAAGAGAACAATCAATCAAATGGAGAGAGAAGCAGGCACGACGGATTACAACGGGGGCAACGGGGGCAAAGGCCTGCGTTAACTACCCTTCACTATCTGCAAAGAGAGAGTACTCCTAATAGAAATGAGGGGTGGGGGGCAGCATTCAAAGCAGATCAGTGTGCATAAACACGAAAATGTTTTTACTTACCACGTACTTGACATTCGACAGCTTATGATATTTGCTATTAAAAAACCATTGAAATTCACTGAAAAAACCATAGGTTATAGACCATATATAGTTAGGAATTAGCATTTAAAAAACCTTATTTTACTCACACAAAACCATTGAAATTCCATATATAGTTAGTTGCACTAACTATATATCGCGCACCCGCAATCCACTGCTGATCATGTCACATATTACATCATTCATGACATGGTCAGTGACATCACTGATGACATCACTGATGACATCTCAAATGACATCACTGATGACATCACTGATGACATCTCATTTGACATCATTCTGGTGCTAATACGATAAACCTCTTCAGACTCTAATATAACCTTAGATACACTCAGTGTATACAGACACTCACACACTGCCACTCATCCATGGAGTTACTCACACACCCAGTCAGTCATGCAAAGAAACAATCTCACCTCCATTTCTTCAACTATACAGTTAAACACACCTTACTTATTGAAACATATACTAACACATATTTACTCTCTTATACAATCCCTGATACAAGTTCACAATGATCGATACAACCACTCACTCATTCAGTGGCTCTCATGCACAGTTATTTATATATGCCAACTCTCACATGTACTGTGTTTAACATATGTACTTACTATGACATGTAGCATTGAGATATCCATTCACTCATCAATACACTCATGCACACAGTCAACTGCCCATGTAGCTGTTTCCACATGCAGTCTTGAACTCATACACCTAGTGAATAAACTGCTCACACATCTATGCATAGAGTCACACACCTTCCAGCCACCCCCACACAAACTCAATCTCCCATAGAAATACTTGGGCAACCAATTAATAACACATATAGCCTCTCGTATAGCTAATGATCAACACATGCAGCAGTTTACATCACAACAGACATAATGATGCACAAATTAAGACAGTTTAGTCACTAACCCATGCATTCAGTGAGACACATTTAATCACTCACTCATACAGTCAGTCACGCACCTACTAAATCCTTCATCCAGACACTTATACATCCACTCATTCTTCAATATGTAAGACATATTTTAACTTTACAGAAACATACAGTCACTGGATGTTGTCATCAGTGATGTCATCAGTGATGTCATTTGAGATGTCATCAGTGATGTCATCAGTGATGTCACTGACCATGTCATGAATGATGTAATATGTGACATGATCAGCAGTGGATTGCGGGTGCGCGATATATAGTTAGTGCAACTAACTATATATGGAATTTCAATGGTTTTGTGTGAGTAAAATAAGGTTTTTTAAATGCTAATTCCTAACTATATATGGTCATAACCTATGGTTTTTTCAGTGAATATATATATATATATATTTTCCACAAATAAAACAGTGAAAGCACTCCATTCAGTAGTTTTTCAGAGTTCTTTATTCAAAACTGTGTTCGCAAACACAGTTTTGAATAAAGAACTCTGAAAAACTACCGAATGGAGTGCCTTAACTGTTTTATTTGTGGAAAAAATTAAACGGGATACTGCCCTGATCCCGGTGACGGCACCAACTGAACAGCGCTCCTTCTGCAACAGGAAAATTTGTGGAATAATATATATATATATATATATATATATATATATATATATATATATATATATATATATATATATATTACCTACTGGCGGTCGCCAGTAGGTATATATAGTTAGGATTTTTTCTCTATGGGTTTTTTGAAAATTCTATGTCTAATAACTTTGGCGTTTGTGGACGGAATCGGCTGAAATTTTCAGGAAAATGGCACATTTTGTTTCTGAGCAGCCCTTGAAAATTTGGGGGGGGGTTCGTCCAGTGGGGGCCGAGAAAAAAGGGGGTCCCAAAACGTGTTTTTAACATTGAGTTTTCCATAGGGCGGTTGGCCTCACTTTTAGCCCGAACGGCTGAATGGATTTGCACGAAACTTGGCAAAATTGTAGGGACTGGTAGCCCGATGTGCCTTTTGTAGGTCTCAATATATGTGCTCCAGTGGATTTTGAGAAATTAACGTTTAAAAAAAGATATATATCTGTAACAGCGGACCGGTTAGCGCTCTGGTTCGCGGACTTTTCGCGCAACGGAGCTTTGTGAAGCGAAGCTGATTGGTTCTCCGGCGTCTGTCAACATTCCAAACAGTCCGTAGCGGCCGCCATCTTGTCTCTCGGTAGGATCGAGAGACAAGAGGAGGTCAAAACAAAGGGGGAAATAACTATAAGGGGGCATAGTAGATCCTCGCTGACCCCCTAGGTTTGATGTGGAGGTTTTAAAAGGGCCCCGCGGGGCAAAAAAAAATAATAAAAATAATAATCGAACGGCTGAATGGATTTGCACGAAACTTGGCAAAATATTAGGGACTGGTAGCCCGATGTGCCTTTGCTAGGTCTCAATATATGTGCTCCAGTGGATTTTGAGAAATTAACGTTCAAAAAAAGATATATATCTGTAACAGCGCTCCGCTTCGCGTAACGGAGGTTTGCGAAGCTGATTGGTCATTCTGTCACTGGGCTATAGTTGGGCTACATCTGGCTGATATTTGGGCTACATTTGTTTTTTTGTGTGTCTGGCGGCCATCTTTGGGCTACATTGGGCTACATTGGGCTTCATTGGGCTACATTCGGCTAATTAGCAAATAGCTCATCGCAAACTAGGAATGGTAAAGAATCGCTATTTATTCCTTAAAGTTCGCTATTTAGGAAATGCAAATAACTTTGATGATACATATGGCGGTTCATCTCTAACAAGATAAGAAGCATAGGGATAGATTTATGATGACTGGCGCATCACCAGGGATGTGTTAGTCATTCTGTGCCGCTGTTCCGTCACCTATGGTGTGCTGCATTTACAATGCGGCGCATCACGGGGCAAAAACAGCACAGATGCGTGATGTATCTGTGCCGTAAAGGTGGCGCATTGCTGGAGTTGTATCGCAAGTGTGATGAAGCTCCAGCAAGGGTCGGGGGTGCCCCTGTCGCAGGGTTTCTGTTCTCACACAGAACTGTGGACAGAGGATTGGAACCTCGGCGAATTAGGGTGTCCCAAAACTCACGTTAGTAATCAAAAACTATTTAGCAAGCTAGGTACAGTGTCACATTGGATATAACAAACTCTCAATGTTTAGACAATCCAGAATATGAACTTATAGTACCTCAGGATACGTGGAACTCATGAACAGTCGGTCGTTATATATTTCTTAGAAACCAGAACATGGAGTTAAGAAGAACACATGTGTATTTGAAATGTTTATTTACTAATGCCGTCTTCTCAGGCGTAGTACCTTAGATAATAAAAGTACACATATTATCAGTAGCAAAATTACCAGCATAGTTACTAGTACATAAAAAGTGAATGGTGATAGTATGTTAACATGCTGTAAATGAATAAGAGTTAGCAACACTTATAAGCAGCCGCGGGCCGTGGAGGGAGTTACGGTGAGGCAGGGAGGCGGGGAGGGGGAGAAGCAGGGTGGAGAATACAAGTACACATATTATCAGTAGCAAAATTACCAGCATAGTTACTAGTACATAAAAAGCGAATGGTGACAGTATGTTAACATGCTGTAAATGAATAAGAGTTAGCAACACTTATAAGCAGCCGCGGGCCGTGGAGGGAGTTACGGTGGGGCAGGGAGGCGGGGAGGGGGAGGGGCAAGGTAGAGAGGGCTCCACCCTGCTTCTCCCCCTCCCCGCCTCCCTGCCTCACCGTAACTCCCTCCACGGCCCGCGGCTGCTTATATCTCACCCTCCCTAATACACATATTATATTATTTGCTAAGAAGGTCTCTTTGTGTTGGTTTAGGGCGTGCCCATACTTTAGTGTCTTAGATTTGAAGGAATCACATCAGCATACACCAGCTCTCTCTTCATGTGAACCGCATCAACTGTTGTGTATGTGTGTTCGGCAAAGCAATATAAAACCCGCCTCATGCCCAGAATTGGCAGAAGTTGCACTTATGTTATGAGTATGAAGTCGTGGAGATCAGACCTCATAACAATTCTGTATCGTGTTGTTCTTGAAACTTTAGCACTCGCTGTACAGATATAGTTTAACAAGTAAAGCAGATAGTAGACCAATAACATATTATTCTCATGTAAACCACGATGAACTACTAGGTGGAAAGCTAAAGCAACAACTAAATGTCGTGTGCAGAAGTTGCAAAAAAGGAAAAATGGCGTTTAAACCGGTAATGAGCCCATGCTAACTTAACACGGTGTAAAGATATCCAGGACCTAGATGACACCTCCCCATGATCCGGAAACGAACTGAATAAGATAATAGAAGTGCCATCTCATGAGAGCAGATTGCAAGTTTATATGTGGACGGTCCGCAAGGTAAAGCATTAAAAACTAGGAAAATTCAATGCTAAAGAAAAATAAAACAGCCAAGTACTTTATCGAGTCTTACGCCAATAGGCAAGGTAAATAATAAAAACTTGACAATTAAGTCAATGAATTGTCAATGAAATGCTAGTACTCAGCATATGAAACATGAAAAAGGTCTATGACATAACTGTGTATGCAAAATAAGCTGCAACAGCCTCCAACAGGAAGTCACCGTCTTCATCCGAAAACAGTTCAGCCATCCAATTTAAAAGCGGAAAAGAACATACGTGCTCTCCCAGCACCGGATCCTCTATCACCATCAGAGGACAGCTCGGTGGGTTTTCAAGATAGCTGTGTTCCAAGAAAGACTGTGCTGCCGCCAGTAAATTCCAGGGACCAAGTAGTCCATGCATCAATGCCACAGCCATAATCCTTTCGCCAGGACAAACCAACTCGTGAGTAATGATAGGAGTCATCAGCTGATTAAAGTCGACGTCAGGAGAAACCGGTCCGCAGAGACACAAATCAATGGCCCAATCGAAATCACAGGTCAGGCAGTGAAATACAGGCTGGACACAGGTGAAGTAGGAGAACCGAAAAGATAATCCATATGCCGTGCTTAATATCGCCAACGGCATTGTGCCATAATATTCTAGCATGCGATTGCGGAACAGTGTCAGCAGCTGCAGGGTCGGAGGTTGCATAGGAGGGACATCCATATTTAAAAATGTAAAAAAGCACAAGAGCGTCCGCTGGTAATGCAAGTAAAAATGCAATCCACGAACCAGAGTGGAGAAAATGGAATGAAAGGGAGCAGGGATGACTCCAAAGATTTTCTCAAATGAAGTCACGAGACCACTGGTAACAACTTTAAAAAAGTGTGCCAGGGATTTTGTGGAGGATGCGTTAAAGATAGTCGGAAACATGTTGCTGAAATTGAAAGGCAAACCTGTGTACGGGTGTTCGCTATGTGAAGTACGAAAGTTTCACGGGCCGAACTCAAGGCCACCTCTCTCTGAGACAAAAGAGCTCTTATTCTTGTCATGCCGTTGAAACGTGTCCCAAGGTTGGTATTTGTGGCCAGATTGAAAACTCCCTATGTTCATGTGTGGGAGGAAATAGAACATTTCTGCAGCAAATAACCCGTTCACTTACTGTTACGATAAAAGGAATACTTTTAATTAACTCAGAACAATCTTCATTATTGAGCATCAAATAACTACCATTTTCCAACAACTTGAACGTGGGGATGATAGCAGGAACTGGCGTGCCTTGCAACACGCAAGCCATATTTGGTCGGTGTTTGTTGCATGAATCGTGTAACTGTATGTGCCTACACATTAGTGAATGATCTGGCGTCTCAGTGCATTCCTCTCCATTCAGATAAACTTCTTGATCATCTTTGAAACATCTGTATGTGTATGGAAGCGACCAGACCTCATGAACAAAAGCACTACCTAAAGGTTCATAAAGACCTATTGGTATATATTTCATACAATTTGAAAACTTATATAAAGCAAAAGGCAGCGTTATTAAACCGTGGATAAGGCATGTTGCCAAAAAACCCGCAATCCTCTGCTGATGATGTCACTGAGCATGTCATGAATGATGTAATATGTGACATCATCAGTAGTGGATTATGGGTAATAGTATCTCTAGTTTACTCCCCTATAGCTGTCTTTCTTTTAACATAAGTGTGTGTTTCCTTCCCTTATACTTACTGTTTTTGGTTCGCTTCCAGTTCGCGTACCAGCGAGCGAACTAGGAAGCGAACTAAGAGAAATAGAGGTTGGCACAGTTCCAAATATTGTACCAATTTTTTAATAACGGGGAGGTAGTTCTGAAAAGAACTTTTTTTTTTATTTTTCTGAACATTTTTTTAATGTTTTTGAATTTTTCGGAACAGTTTTATATTTTTTTGGGTTTTTCTTGGAGGGGGCAATGAAAACGATTCATTGTAAAGGGCTCAACAGGAGCAACAAAACAAAAAAAAGAAGTATTTATTATTTTGGGCGTTTCGGACAAACTTGCATATGATAGTCAATAGCTCTGTTGATCAGAGTGATGCTTCTTTCTCCGTAGGAAATGAATCCATCGCAAAATACGCAGGTGTGTTTTACTTCACCAAATCTCATTTGTATATTTGGCACCATCTCCCTGCCCTCTGGTCCCGTTACTTCCGGTACAACAGATCTTCTGGCCATAATAGGGAGATTATCTAGGTCGTTCCGAAACTGTGCAGCACTGTAGTTGTTAGGATGCCACCTAGTCATATGGCGATGCATTGTGTAGTTTCCGAAACTGTATTTTTTGTCGGTCCCTCTGGACAGTCTATCTTGACATATAAGGCAAGTTACGTATCTTGCATTTACTTTTTTCTGACCTTTGGGAATTTTAAAAAATTGCCAAATGAAGTTTTCTTTCCGGTGAGACGTCTTGGGCTGCTCAGGCAAAAACTGCCTCTCTTCGTGCTCGTCCTCCTGTTCCTCTTCTTCTTCTTCTTGTTGAATTACAACTTGAGCAGGTGGTCCTCTCTTCCTTGGAGGTGGTGGAGGTGGTGGGGAAGCACCAGCTGAAGCTACTAAAGAAGCCATTGCTCAGTGATCACAAAGGGTCTTTCTCTCACAATGATGAAAGTCAGAGTGAGGAAAGAAGGAGGGATTTTCATCATTTGGGAAAAACAAGAGTTCTCAACCAATCAAAAGTGTTCATTTTAGATTATATGACCTAGTCTTACATCATTAGGAAACCAAAAGTGAAATGAACCAATGAAAAGTGTTATTACCAAGTCACATGACTTGCTGTGTTTACGTTAAGCGCTTTGCAGGGCCTCCCGGTTTGCTTCCAGAAACCTGCGCTTTGGCACTCGCTTCGCGTACCAGTTCGCTAACGTAGCACGTCATATGACGTATCACGCGACAACGTGGAACGTCATGCGGACGGGAGGCGTCACGATGTTGTTTTCTAACGCGGCACTTGCGGTAAAGAAACGTTTACCGGCTCGCGGTCTATTTCGCGGCATCAAGGTCAGCTAACGGGAAGCTTCCCGATTCGCGAAGCGGGAACGAAGAAAAAAAAATATTTAAAAAAAAAATTATTCATAAACATATAAAATATATTTTTGGATTTAAAGAAGAATACATTTTACAGCTACAGATATTAGCTGTTAAAAAACCAATGAAATTCACAGAAAAAACCATAGGTTATAGACCATATATAGTTAGGAATTAGCATTTACAAAACCTTGAAAATTCACTGAAAAAACCATAGGTTATAGACCATATATAGTTAGGAATTAGCATTTAGAAAACCTTATTTTACTCACACAAAACCATTGAAATTCCATATATAGTTAGTTGCACTAACTATATATCGCGCACCCGCAATCCACTGCTGATGATGTCACATATTACATCATTCATGACATGGTCAGTGACATCACTGATGACATCACTGATGACATCTCAAATGACATCACTGATGACAACATCCAGTGACTGTATGTTTCTGTAAAGTTAAAATATGTCTTAGATATTGAAGAATGAGTGGATGTATAAGTGTCTGGATGAAGGATTTAGTAGGTGCGTGACTGACTGTATGAGTGAGTGATTAAATGTGTCTCACTGAATGCATGGGTTAGTGACTAAACTGTCTTAATTTGTGCATCATTATGTCTGTTGTGATGTAAACTGCTGCATGTGTTGATCATTAGCTATACGAGAGGCTATATGTGTTATTAATTGGTTGCCCAAGTATTTCTATGGGAGATTGAGTTTGTGTGGGGGTGGCTGGGAGGTGTGTGACTCTGTGCATAGATGTGTGAGCAGTTGATTCACTAGGTGTATGAGTTCAAGAGTGCATGTGGAAAAAGCTACATGGGCGGTTGACTGTGTGCATGAGTGTATTGATGAGTGAATGGATATCTCAATGCTACATGTCATAGTAAGTACATATGTAAAACACAGTACATGTGAGAGTTGGCATATATAAATAACTGTGCATGAGAGCCACTGAATGTGTGAGTGGCTGTATGGATCATTGTGAACTTGTATCAGGGATTGTATAAGAGAGTAAATATGTGTTAGTATATGTTTGAATAAGTAAGGTGTGTATAACTGTATAGTTGAGGAAATGGAGGTGAGATTGTTTCTTTGCATGACTGACTAGGTGTGTGAGTAACTCCATGGATGAGTGACAGTGTGTGAGTGTCTGTATACACTGAGTGTATCTAAGGTTATATTAGAGTCTGAAGAGGTTTATCGTATTAGCACAAGAATGATGTCAAATGAGATGTCATCAGTGATGTCATCAGTGATGTCATTTGAGATGTCATCAGTGATGTCATCAGTGATGTCACTGACCATGTCATGAATGATGTAATATGTGACATCATCAGCAGTGGATTGCGGGTGCGCGATATATAGTTAGTGCAACTAACTATATATGGAATTTCAATGGTTTTGTGTGAGTAAAATAAGGTTTTCTAAATGCTAATTCCTAACTATATATGGTCTATAACCTATGGTTTTTTCAGTGAATTTTCAAGGTTTTGTAAATGCTAATTCCTAACTATATATGGTCTATAACCTATGGTTTTTTCTGTGAATATATATATATATATATATATATATATATATATATATATTATCTACTGGCGGTCACCATTAGGTAGTTATAGTTAGAACCTTGATTCTATTCAAAAATCATTTTTTCTCTTGCCAGTATCTTTGGCGCAGCTTGACAACTCTTTACGAACTTTTCCAAACTAATGGTTCTCTCAGGTCAGCTCTTGTCTTGGAAATTTGGTGATGATTCATCAAGCAGGGGCCGAGAAAAAAGGAGGGTCCCAATATGCGTTTTCCACACGTTAATTCCATAGGAATTTTTTAACCGGCTACAGCCCAAACTGCTGAACGGAATTACACCTAAGTTGGCAATAAGGTAGCTCTTATTTCAGAAAGTGCCCTTTTTTACAAATAGTGTAAATCCATTCAATAGTTCCTGAGAAATTAAAAATATCGATATCTGAGCACCGAGGAGGAGTCGCAAAACCTCCAGAGCATGAGCTTCATTATGATTGGCTGCCAACACTCCAAACCAGGAAGTTTTGGCAGCTATCTTGTGACTCAGTAAGCGAGTCACAAAAAATCAGTAGAAAACAAGATGAAAAACCAGAAAAGGGAGCAGGGTAGAAACACCCTTAACCCCTAGGCCTGATCAGGATGTTCCACAAAGACCCCGAGGGCCAAAAAAAGCCTTTTTTTTCAGAAATCATTCAAATTCGCACTGGGTGCGTCAATCGGACAAAACAAATTAAAAAAATGAAGCACTGCCTCCCGCGCTTTGTTTTTCTTAAGCCCCTGGGTGGACCAGGTCCCGGGGGCAATGCGCAATTAATTAGCAGGGGCTTGCAGTGGCCCCTGCAGCCCCGGGACCACAACCTCCACGTGGCTTCATCCATAAGGTACAGGGGCACAGAGCCCCAAACCAGCCCCGGGGACCGCCACCTCCCCAGGGTTTATTTATAAAAAAATTGTGTGGTGCTCCTGCCCCCCCACACTGCCCCAGAGACCATCACCTCCCAGGGGCTCTGATTTGTAAAAATATTTTGTGTGGGGGCTCGAGCCCCCTCCATACGCCCCAGAAACCACCACCTCCCTGGGGCACTCATAAGTGAAGTGCAGGGGTCCATTGTGGAGCCTCGGCCCCCGGGGTCCACCACCTCCCCAGGCTTTAAAGAGTTGGGAGGGGGTCCATGACCCCCCTTCTGAAGCCCTGAATGGCCCTGGGGACTGCCATGCCCCAGGGCCAGCTCCTGCAATGTCCGGGGGTACCCACCCAGGGATATGGCTATTTGCCATGCCAGGGCAGGAGCACAGCTCTCGCTTCAATGAAGCAAAGCAGAATTGCTTTTGGGCAAGGGGAGCTGCATATTAGCATCTCCCCTTCCCCAAAAGCAATGCTGGCTCCTGTAGGAGGTGAGGAGCCGGCAGGGACTGTGGGGGCATTGGGGCTCCCCCCACAATCCCCAAATTGAGGGCCTGCCACAGGGGATGGGGCCCGGGAAGTGGCCCGGGACGGGGAAAACTCTGGCCCCCTTTTATTTTTCATTTATTTTAAAAAAGGAAGGCCGGCCCCAGGGGACGGGTCACCGGGGCCATAGTTTGCTTTAGGATGGGGGCCACATGGCACCCTCCCCCCAAACATCCAGTCCTGGTAGGCACCAGAGGATGGAGTCCCAGGGACCAGAAGTGGCCCAGGAGAGGATGGCCATGTGGCCCCCCTCCCAGCAAAATTTTTAAAAAATGAGGACAGGCCCTGTGGGATGGGGTCGGAAGATGGCCATGTGGCCCCCACCCGGCAAAAATAGAAAATAAAATATGAAGGTGAGCAAAGGACCCATGGGATGGGGTCCCCGGGGGCAATAGTGACCCAGGGAAGGGGGGCCATGCAAACCTCTTCCTATTTTTTAAAAATAAAACAAATTGCTCAGGCCCTGTGGGATGGGTTCCCCAGGGCCCAAAAAATTTTAAGAGAAGGGGAGCCACATAGCCACCTTCTAACAAAAGGAAAAAAAAACTGAAGCCAGCAGCTCGTCGGAGGCCCCACCCCCTCCCTTCACCACTCTGCAAATGAGCCTCCTGGTGCATTTTGGGTTGAGGAGGTAGTCCCCTAGAATCTTATGGGTCCTATGGACTAACTAGCCCACCAGGTACCTCCAGTAAGCCCCACACAGTGGGATTGCTGAGAGGTGGTCCGAAGTCACACCCCATTTTACACCACTCTCCAAAAGCACCTCTTGGAACATTATTGGTGGGGCAATGAGGTCCTCTTGTGTCCTGAGGAACTCAGGACTAAAGTGCACTTCATCCCCGAGCAGCAGTTCGCCAGGAGTAGCATTTGCAGAGTGGTGTAAAAAAGGATTTTGGTCTTTGAGCAATCTCAGCAATCCAGATGTACGGGGATTACTGGAGGAAAGCGGAATTCATCCCTAAACAAGAGCGCGTATTTGCAGAGTGGTGAAGAAAGGGGGCGTGGCCTGTGTCCACCTCTCAGCAATCCCACTTTGTGGTGCTTACTGGAGGCAAGAGTTAGGCTAGTTGGCCCGTGGACTTGGGTCAGCGGACTCGATAATTCTCGCTTCGGTGCTTACTCTAATGAGGGGTTCCACTCGGCAACTCTGGACATTAGCTTGCCTAATCTCCACAATGGCCCCATAAATTCCGGGGATGCCTGGCTCCACCTTGGGGACTCCCAGCAGGGACCATCCCACAGGGAAAGCCAGGACGGGTTCCCCAGAGTTATACAGCGCCAGGAAACCTACGGACGGGTAGCAGTGCGCTTTACAAGCTCAAATACATTTACATTTACATTTAAGGACCCCTAACAGTGAAGGGGACTTCAATCCCCATTCAAAAGTGCACCAGGGAGTGCGTTTGCAGAGTGGTGGGCAAAGGGGGCATGGTCTGCTATGAGAACTTAGCAAACCTGCTGTGTGGGACTTACTGGAGGTAATGGGAGGGGTAGTTGGCCCCCAAGGATATCCATGGGGTCAACTACCCCTCTTTTTACCTCCAGTAAGTCCTACACAGTGGGATTGCCAAGACGTCTTCGGAGGCCACAGCCCCCTTTCTCTACCCCTCTGCAAACGCGCCTCCTAGCAGACTACTGGATGGGGGATGAAGTCCAATTTACTCCTTAGGGACTTTGGGGACTAACAGCCTGATTCATCATTCTCCCGT
The DNA here is from genome assembly GCF_964261635.1 of Lissotriton helveticus. Lineage (NCBI taxonomy): Eukaryota > Metazoa > Chordata > Amphibia > Caudata > Salamandridae > Lissotriton > Lissotriton helveticus. The sequence goes on from NC_136063.1 coordinate 1,774,559,709, forward strand.
TTTGCGAGCCCCTAATAGGGATTCATAAGGAATCGCTATTAAGGACTTGCAAAACGGGATTCATGTAGAAATTGCATAAAGAAATGCGATTCCTACACATTCCTTATTTGCGATTAGCAAATTGCTAATCGCAAATAAGGAATAACTCCCCATTCATTCCTATGGGCCTAAAGGCTCATAGGAATGAATGGGGAGTTATTCCTTATTTGCGAATAGCAATTTGCTAATCGCAAATAAGATAGCGATTTCAAGGTTGCCAGGGGTGTCCAAAGGACACCCTGTAGCACCCCTGAAATGTAATCTACATTGGTGTTGTGTAACATGCAACTTAGAAAAATGCATTTAAATGCATTTTTCTAAGTTTTCGCTATTTACCACGAGGTTTGACCTCGCGGTAAATAGCGGCCCAAAATTGCGCTTTAGGTATTTTAAAATGGTTCATGAATTGCATTTAAGGAATCTCAAATAGAGATTCCATAAATGCAATTCCTCGCAAATATGCGAATTCTTTAATAGCGAATTTTGCATTTGGGATGATGAATCCCAAATGCAAAAATTGCACTCGCAAAGGGCCAGATTCTCAGAATCTGGCCCTTTGTGAGCGCAATTAAGCTTGATGAATCAGGCTGTATGACGCCCTCCTGGTACCTTCTGTCAGTCCTACGCAGTGAATTCCTGAGCGCTGGTCGGAGGCCCAGCACCCACTCTCCACCACTCTGCAAACGTGACTACTAGTTAAAAAAGTGTTTGCAATGTAATAGGTTTCACATTTGTGAGAGTTAGAGCTATTGGAGTTGTAAATGTAAACGTTTTTTACTAATGTTTTAAGGAGTGGACTGGATGTACGTTGTGTAGGGGAATTATGTGTTAAGTTGTGTAGTGACATTATGTGGATAGAAAGTGTGTGGTATTTATTTTATAGGAATTATGTAGAGTGGTATTATTTTGTTATGGAGAGTAATTATGTGGTATTGTAGTCTGTGTTGTGGAGTTGGAACCCCAGGTTTAGTCTTCCTCATTTCCATAGAAGCTCAATTATGAACTCAGTGAGATAAAAAAAACAAGGAATCACTGAGGCGCTCTTGTGGACCTAGTCAGAGGGCCACTGGCTGTATGGATGCTCAATTATGCATTTTCTGCATTGGCCAAATCATTCATCATATGCTCCATAATCTGCAGATTTGAACAAAAAAAGCCCTGTTTCTAGCAAAAATGGCTCAAATGTTAACAAAAATGCAGCGACATGTGTTACAGCGTGGTGGAAGGCCCCTCTGCAAACCTAGAATAATCACCTGTTACTTCTTGCTAAATGTGGAACAAGCACTCTTGCTTCCATTCTTGCCTCTTTCTGCATTTCTGTTTCCTTTTTTTGTACTTCTCTTGCCTCTTTCTGCACCCTTCTACCCTCCTTCTGCACTTCTTTTGCCTATTTCTGTACCCCACGTATATGTTTCTGCACCCTTTTAGACTATTTCTGCACCTCTGTTCCTTCTTTCTGCACAACCTTTGTTTTTTTCTGCACCTGATTTGCTTCTTACTGTACCCCTCTTGCCTCTCTCTCCACCCCTCTTCCCTCTTTCTGCACTTCTGTTGCTTCTTGCTGTTCCTCACTTGCCTCTTCCTGCACCTGTCTTGCCTGTTTCTGCAGTTCTCTTGCCTCATTCTGTACTTCACTTGCCTCTTTCTGTAACTCTCTTGCCTCTTTCTGCTCCTCACTTGCTTCTTTCTGTACCCGTTTTGCCTGTTTCTACACCCATCTTTAATCTTTGTGTAACTCTTTTGCCTCTTTCTACATAACTTTTCCCTCTTTCTGTACCATCGCTCCTTTCTGTACCTCTGTTCCTTCTTTCTGCCCCTGTCTTGTCTCTTTTTGCACCATTCGTGCCTCTTTTAGCACCTCTGTTGCTTCATGCTGCAGTTCTCTTTCTCCACGCCTCCTGCGTCTTACGTTACCCCTCTTGCCTCTTTGCGCACCTTTCCTACCCCTTTCTGCACACCTCTTGCCTATTTTTCTACCTCTGTTAGTTTTTTATGCACCACTTTTGCTTCGTTCTGTACTTCACATGCCTCTTTCTGTACCCCTCTTGCATCTTTATGCACCTCTGTTGGTTCTTTCTGCACTGCTCTGACTTCTTTCTGCACATCTGCCCTAAATGTCTACAACCTTCTTGCCTTTTTTGCACCCCCTTCCCTCTTTCTGCACCTCTCTTGCCTCAGTCTGCCCTCCTGTTCCCTCTTTCTGTACCCCTTTTGCCTGTTTTTGCCACTCTATTGCCTCTTTTTGCAGTTATCTTGCCTCCTTCTGCACCTCACTCGCCTCTTTTTGCACCCCTTTTGGTTCTTTTGTACTGCTCTTACTTCTTTGTGCAACTATTTTGCAAATTTCTGTACCCCTTTTGCCTCTTTCTGCGTCCCTTTTAACTGTCTCTGCAGCTCTCTTGCTTCTCTCTGCACCTTGGTTCCCTCTTTCTGTACCTGTTTTGACTGTTTCTGCAACACTCTTGCCTCTTTCGGCAGTTCTTTTGCCTCCTTCTTCATCTCTATTGCTTCTTTCTGCACTTCTCTTGCCTCTTTCTGCACCCCTGTTGCTTAATTCTGCACTTGCATGCTTCTTTCTGCACCTATCTTGCTTCTTTCTGCACTACTGTTGTCTCTTTCTGCACTCGTTCTCCCTCTTTCAGTGCCTTTCGTGCCTGTTTCTGCATCTTCTTTCTGCACTCCTGTTGTCTCTTTCTGCACTCGTTCTCCCTATTTCTGTGCCTTACTTGCCTGTTTCTGCATCTCACTTGACGCTTTCTGCACTTCTCTTGCTTCTTTCTACACCACTGTTGCTTCTTTAAGTAATTCTCTTGCCTCTTTCCGCACTTCTCGTGCCTGTTTCTGTACCTCGCTGGCCTCGTTCTGCACCTCTGTTGCCTCTTTCTCCACCTCAGTGCGTCCTTTGTTCAACTCTCTTGCCTCTTTTTTCACTGTTCTTTCTCCTTTGTGCACCACTCTTGCCTCTTTGTGTACCTCTGTTGCTTCTTTCTGCACTTCTCTTCCTTCTTTCTGCACCCCTCATGCCTCTTTCTGCACCCTTTGTGCATCTTTCTGCACATTGAATGCTTCTTTCTGGATTTCTCTTGGTTCTTTCTGTACTGCTCTTGCCTCTTTCTGCACCTCTGTTGCTTATTTCTGCACTTCTATTGCCTCTTTCAGCACATCTCTTGCTTCTTTCTGCAGCTGACTTGCCTCTTTCAGCACCTCTGTTGCTTTTTTCAGCCTCTTGCTGGACCTCACTTGCCTGTTTCAGCAGCTCTGTTGCTTTTTTCCTGCATATCTCTTGCCTCTTTCTGCACCCCTCTTTTTTCTTTCTGTACCTCTCTTGCCTCTTTTTGCATCCCTGTTCCCTCTTTCTGCACCTTTCCTACCTGTTTCTGTACCTCTATTGCCTCTTTTTGTTAATCTGTTGCTTCTTTCTGCACTTTTCTTGCTCTTTTGGCACCCTTAATGCCTCTTTCAGCACCTCTGTTACTTCCTTCTGCACTTCTCTTCCTTCTTTCTGCACTTCTCTTGCTTCTTTCTACAACCCTGTTGCTTTTTTCAGCAATTGTTTTGCCTCTTTCTGCACTTCTCTTCCTTCTGTCTGCACCCCTCCTGCCTTTTTCTGTACCTCTCTTGCCTCTTTGTCCACCTCTCCTATCACTTTCTGCATCCCTCTTGCCTCATTTTGCACCTCCGTTGGTTCTTTTTGCACAGCTCTTGCTTCTTTCAGTAATTATCTTGCCTGTTGCATGTTTGTGCACCTCTCTTGCATCTTTCTGCACCTCTGATGCCTTTACCACCTCTGTTGCTTCTTTCTGCATCCCTCTTGCCACTTTCTGCACCCATCTTCCCTCTTTCTGCACCACTTTTGCCTCTTTCTGTACATCTATTGCTTCTCTTTGTACTTCTCCAGCCTCTTTCTGCACCCTTGGTACCTCTTTTAGCACCTCTGTTGTTTCTTTCAGCACTTTCCTCCTTCTTTCCGAACCCCTTGTGCCTATTTCTGCACCTCTGTGCTTCTTTCTGCATTTCTCTTGGTTCTTTCTGTACTTCTCTCTCCTCTGTCTGCACCCCTCTTGCCTCTTTCTGCACCTGTGCTGCTTATTTCTGCCCTCTATTGCCTCTTTCTGCACCTCACTTGCCTCTTTCGGTAGCTCTGTTGCTTTTTTCTATAGATCTCTTACCTCTTTCTACCCCTCTCTTCCCTTTTTCTGTACCATTCTTGCCTCTTTCAGTACCTCTGTTGCTTCTCTCAGCACTTCTCTGGCCTCTTTATTTCACCCTTCACAGCACTTTCAGCACCTCTGGTATTTATTTCTGTACTTCTCTTCCTTTTTTCTGCACCTCTCTTGCTTCTTTCTGCACCTCTGTTGCTTTTTTCTGTAGATCTCTTTCTGCACATCATTTGCCTCTTGCAGTACCACTGATGCTTTTGTTGCAGATTTATTGCCTCTTTCTACACCCCTCTTTTCTCTTTCTGTACCTTTCCTACCTCTTTCTGTACCTGTGTTGCTTTTTTCAACACATCTCTTGCTTCTTTCTGTACTCTTTCTGCACCTCTCTTATCTCTTCATGCACTTCTCTTGCCTCTTTCTGTAGCTCACTTGCTTCTTTGTGCACTCCCCTTTCTTCTTTCTGTACCTCTGTTGCCTCTTTCTGAACCTCTCTTGCTTCTTTCTTCACCCCATTTGCTTCTTCCAGCACCGTTGTTGCTTTTGTTCTGCATATCTCTTGCTTCGTTCTGCACCTCGCTTGCATCTTTCAGCACCTCTGTTATTTTTTTCTGCAGATCTCTTGCCTCTTTCTGCACCCCTCTTGTCTCTTTCTGTACCTCTAGTGCCTCTTTCTGCACTACTGTTCCCTCTTACTGCACCTTTCCTGTCTGTTTCTATATCTCTCTTGCCTCTTTCTGTACCTTTGTTGCCTCTTTCTGCACTTCTCTTGCTCTTTCTGAACCCTTCATGCCTCTTTCAGCACCTCTGTTACTTCTTTCTGCACTTCTCTTCTTTCTTTCTGCACCCCTCCTTCCTCTTTCTGCACCTCTCTTGCCTCATTGTGCACCTTTCCTACCTCTTTTTGCACCCCTCTTGCCTACTTTTTCACCTCTGTTGGATCTTTCTGCACTGCTCCTGCTTCTTTCTGCATCTCACTTGCCTCTTTCTGCACTTCTTGTGTTCTTTTCTACACCTCTGTTGCTTCTTTCAGCAATTCTCTTGCCTCTTTATGCACTTCTCTTCCTTCTTTCTGCACCCATCTGCTTCCTTCTGTACTTCTCTTGCCTCTTTGTGCACCTCTTTACTCTCTTTTTTCATCCCTCTTGCCTCTATTCCATCTCTGTTGGTTCTTTTTTCACTGCTCTTGCTTCTTTCTATACCTCTGTTGCTTCTTTCAGCCATTTTCTCGCTTCTTTCTGCAGTTCTCATCCTTCTTTCTGCAATCCTCCTGCCATTTTTTACACCTCTCTTGCCTTATTGTGCACCTCTCCTACCTCTTCCTGCACCTCTCTTGTTTTTTTGCACCTCTGTTGGTTCTTTCTGCACTGCTCTTGCTTTATTCTGTACCTCTCTTGCCTCTTTCTGCACTTCTCTTGCTTCTTTACATACCTCTGTTGCTTCTTTCAGCAATTCTCTTGCCTCTTTCTGTATTTCTCTTGCTTGTTTCTGCACCTCTTGTGTCTTTCTGCTCCTCAGTTGCCTCTTTCTGCACTACACTGGTATCTTTCTGCACCTCTCTTGCCTCTTTTTGCACCTCTGTTGGTTGTTTCTGCACTGCTCTTGCCTCTCTCTGTACCTCACTTGCCTCTTTCTGCACTACTTTTGCTTCTTTCTATACCTCGGTTGCTTCTTTCAGCAATTCTTTTGCCTCTTTTTGCACTTCTCTTCCTTCTGTCTGCACCCCTCCTTCCTTTTTCCGTACCTTGCTTGCCTCTTTGTGCACCTCTCCTACATCTTTCTGCACACCTCTTTCCTCATTTTGCCCCTCTGTTGGTTCTTTCTGCACTGCTCTTGCTTCATTATGCACCTCACTTGCCTCTTTCTGTACTTCACTTGCTTCTTTTTATATACCTCTGTTGCTTATTTCTGGCCTTCTCTTGCCTCCTTCTGCACACACAGGGCTACTTTTAAGGCAACCTTTGGCTCAGAAGTGCACACATGCAAGTGCAGAAAAGGGCTGCAGGCATCTAAAGTGCCATGCCCTATTATATGCTAGGGACTCAGAGGTAGTTTTAATCCCCTGCCCTATTATGTACAAAAGGGAATTTATTTGCGACAAACATATGCAAATGTGAAATAACTTAGAGGGTTAGTCCATCTGGAACAAACACCAACGTGTCATTCAGACAACGCCAACCAATGAAATATATCACTACAGAATACACAAGAAATTCTAATTGTTTGAAAATATAACTTTTTAATGTATAGAAACAGTTTAAAAGGGAGTACAAACACATGAAGTCAATCAGCAAAAAAATCATGAAAGGGAGTGAAATCAAATTAACCTAACAATTCTTGACTGACATCTATTCCAACAAAAATCGACAGCGGCAGATCTCCTTATGAGAATATATGTTGCAAGAGAATAACACAGTTTCTCAGGAATAGAAGGCTGAGTCGACGTTTCGGTCTTTGTTGTTTCAGTCCATCAGACCATCTTCAGGGCAGTCGTATTTGCTAAAAAAGACTCCTTTACAGACATGATACAGTATGTTACAAAAAATTCCTAACATATTAGTAACCAACAGAGGTACAAAAAGAGGCAAGAGGGGTCTAGAAAAATGTAAGAGGGGTACATAAAGAGGCAAGAGGGGTTCAGAAAGAGGCAGGAGGGATGCAGAAATAAGGAAGAAAAGTGCAAAAAGAAGCAGCATAGATGCACAAAAGGGTGCATAAAGAGAAAAGGTAGTGCAGAAAAAACAACAGAGGTAAAGAAACAGGCAAGAGAGGTGCATAAACAAACAGGAAAGGTTCAGAAAGAGGGAACAGGGGTGCAGAGAGAGGCAAGAGGGGTACAAAAAGAGAAAAGTGGGGTGTAGAAAGATGCAAGAGAGGTGAAAAAAGATGCAACTGAGGTATAGATCAAGCAAGAGAAGTACAGAAAGAGAATTTCTGAGAGAAGCAGCAAAGGTGTGGAAACAAGCAAGAGAAATGCAGAAAGAGGCAAGTGAGGTACACAAAGACGCAAGAACGGTGCAGAAACAAGCAACAGAAGTGCAGAAAGAGGCAAGAGAATTGCTGAAAGAAGCAACAGAGTTGGAGAAAGAAGCAACATATGTGCAGAAAGAAGCAAGAGAGGTGCTGAAAGAAGCAAAGGAGTGCAGAACGAGGGAAGACGAGTACAGAAAGAGACTACAGGGGTACAGAAAGAAGAAAGAGAGGTACAGAAACAGGCAAAACAAGTACAGAAAAAAGTAACAGAAGTGTAGAAAGAAGCAATAGAGGTACAGCAAGAGGCAAGGGAGGTGCAGAAAGAGGAAGGAGGGGTGCAAAAATAGGCAAGATAGTACATACAGAAGCAAAAGAGGTACCAGAAAAAGAAAGAAAAGAGAAGAAATAAGCAACAGGGGTGCAGAAAGAGCCTAGTGGGTGCCGAAAGAGGCAAGACAAGTGCAGAAAGAAGCAACAGAGGTGCAGAAGGAGGCAAAATAACTGTAGAAAGAGGCAAGAGAGTTGCAGAAACAGGTAAAAGGGGTGCAGAAAGAGGCAAGAATGGTGCAGAAGAAAATCTCTGGAGAGGCATAGAAAAAAGCAAGAGAGGTGCAGAAAGCGCAAGAGATGGACAGAAAGACACAAGAGTGGTCTGTGACCCGTTAGTACCAATTTAACACCCATATTTAGCAATAAGTAACAGGTGACCATTCCAGCTTTGCAAAGGGCCTCCCACCACGCTGTAACACTTGTCAATGCAATTTTGGTAACATTTGAGCCCAAAACATTTTTTTTGTTCAAATCTGCTGATAATGCAGCAGATGATGGATTATGTGGCAAAAGCGGAAAATGTATCTTTGTGCATAAATCTGTGCAGTCGACAGTCGCATAATTCCAGCGCACTGTTCATACCTCTGACTAGGTCCGAACACGCTCCTTAGTGGTTCCTTCTTTTTATAGTTTAGCTTCTATGAAAATGAGGAAGACTAAACCTGAGGTTACCACTCCACAACACAGACTACAATACCATGTAATTACTCTCCATAACGCATAAACCCCACTCTACATAAATCCTAATCACTAAATACCCCATACTTTATATCCACCTACTTTGATTGTACAAAGTACAACATTATTCCACTACACGCAACATACATCCACTCCACTACAACATTAGCAAAAAAACTTTTACATTTACAATGCAATAGCTCTAACTTTCGCAAATGCAAGATCTATTATATTTGCAAATGCTTCTTTAACTAGTAGTCAAGTTTGCAGAGTGGTGGAGAAAAGGGGCTGGCCGTCTGGCCAGCACTCAGGAAAGTTGTCTACATAGGATTTACAGGAGGTACCAGGAGGGCTTCTTGGCCCCCAAAGTCCCTCAGGAGTAAAGTGGACTTAATCCCCCAACCATCAGTTGCCAGGAGGAGTGTTTGCAGAGTGGTGGAGAAAATGAGGTGTGGCCACCAAAGACTTCTTATCAATCCCACTGTGTGGGACTCACTGGAGGTTACAGGAGGAGTAATTGGCCCCCAAGGCCAAGCCCCTTCCCCTGGGGCTTGGCCATTTAAAAATAAACTAATTTCATGATCAGGGATGGGGGCCGCGTGGCTCCCCTCTCCAGGCTGATTTCAGCCCCAGGGACCCCATTCCCGGGGCGTGGCCCTTTAAAAAAATATAGATATCATTTTTAGAGAGGGGGCACGTGGCACCCCTCCTGGTCCATTTTCGGCCCCGGGACCCCATTCCCTTGGCTGGGCCATGTTTAAAGGGACTGCAGGGGAGCTTGAAGGCCCCCGTATTCCCTGCTGGTTGCCACCTTATACGGGGGCCAGCATTGCTATTTACCCCCATGGAGCTGCTGAATTGCAGCTCCCTGCGATTAAAAAGAAAAGTGTACTCGCTTTGAACAAGCAAGAGCAAAGTGCTCTTGTTTGTTCAAAGCCAGTACACTATTTGCTATGGGATGGTGGGAGCAGTGCTCCCGGGGGTGGGACCCCTACATTCACATTATCTATGCCCTGGGGAGGTGGTGGTCCCCAAGGCAGTGTGGGGGGGCAGAGCCTCCCCATAAACTTTTATTTTAAAGAAATTTGTGGAGAGATGACGATCGCCTGTGCTGCGGGGGTTGCGAGACCCTCACATTTAAAGATGAAAGCCCCGGGGATGTGGTGGTCCCTGTGACAGGGTGGGGCGGGCAGGAGACCATGCCTTTTTTTAAATCAAAATCCCCTGGTAGGTGGCAGTTCCTGGGGCTGCGGGGGCTGCACAAGTTCCTACATCCTATTTTGGCAATAGCCCTGGGACCTGGACAAACTGGGGGCCTAATTAAATGAAGCGCGTGAGACTGTACTTCTTTTTTGTTTTTTTGGGGCAGGTTTTGTGAACCCTACGCGAATCCCATCAAAAATTATGGAAAAAAATGTTTTCGGCCCTTGGCATCCCTGTAGGCCCCCCTGAGCAAGCCTAGGGAATCAGGATGGTACTACTCTGCCCCTGTTTCTTGTTTTTTTAACTAACATTTTGCTTGTGACACCGTGCAACTGAGGCACAAGCTGGCTACCAACACTTCCTGGTTTGAAGTGTTGGAAGCCAATCAGAGTTAAGCTTGAGGTTTGAATGGTTCACGGATCTACCAAGGTCACCAGATACTAATATTACTTAAATATATGAATTTTTCAGGAACTACTGATTGGATTTACACTATTTACACAAAAAAATCACTATCAGAACAAAGAGTAACATTTTGTGTCCAAAAGGTTTCCATTCAGCAGTTCTGAGAGTAGCCTTGCCTAAAGTTTCCTATGGAAATTAAAATGAAGAAAACGTGTTTTGAAAACCCTCTTTTTCTTTAACCCCCGCTTGATGAATCACCCTGAAACTTTCCAGACAGGAGCTGACCTGAGCAGGCCATTAGGTTTGAAAATCCCGCGAAGTTCCTTCAAATGGCACAAATGATATTGGCAAAATGAAAAAATGCTTTTTGAATAGAAACAAGGTCATAACTATAACTACCTACTGGTGTCTATATTCACTGGAAAAACATAGGTTTCAGGGATGTTAGATTTGGAAATTAGCATTCAAAAAACCTTAGAAATTCACTGTAAAAACCACATGTCTCATGGGTGTTATAGTTAGTTGGATATTTCACTTGTACCAAACCAAAGAAATGTGGCTGTTATAGTTAGTTGAGCTAACTATAAGTTGCACCCGCGCAATGCACTGCTGATGACTTCACATATTACATAATTCTCCAAACCACCTCCAGTCCCAGAAAAAACGGCGAAGAAGGAGAACAGACCACTTTCTTTGGCAAGTGAATTTTCTTTATTCCCAATTCAGCATGTAGTGACGCGTTTCGGGCACAAATGCCCTTGATCACACAACGGTCACAGCAATTTCTTCTTTTTTAAATAAGGTAAAGTGAATACTCCCACTCCTATATATATATATTCACTGAAAAAAGCATAGGTTTCACACCAGTTATAGTTAGCTGGACATTTTACTCATACAAAACCATTGAAATTCCCCCGTTATAGTTAGTTGTACTCACTATAAATGGCGCACCTGCAATCCACTGCTGATGATGTCACATATTACGTCATTCATGACATGGTCAGTGACACCATTAAACTTGAAAAAAAAGTCAGTTTATGTGAGAGTTATATCTAATTAAATGTGCTTAAGACTTAGTGATTGTATGAGTCACCAAATGGATAACTGTATACTTGTAATAGTGATTTTATAATACACTAAGTGTGAGTTACTATTTATATAAATAGATTAAGTGGTGTTTGTATAAGTGTGTAAGTATAATCAATTGTTTGCATAAGTCAAAAGGTTGTCTTTATAAGTGAATACAATGTGTGCTGGTGTGTAAGTTGAAATAGGCGTATAAGTATATTTGATGGTGTTCTGTTAATTATTCACTGCATATAACTCTGAATCTATAGGTACGTGATTAGATGTGTGTATAGATCAGGGGTCTCCAACCTTTTCTGTAGTGAGAGCTAATCCTGCTCAAGGAAAGTGTTGCTGAGCTACTAGCATATTTTATCTCTGTAAAATGCTGATGATATGTTTTAACATTACACTATGACCACCCTAAGAACGATTTATCAGTAGTAACCACCCAAACATTTCAGATGAAGTTATCAGCAGAATGCTAGGAAAACATGTATCAATATTAAATGCTTGTAATCAAGTAAAATTCAAATCATCATATGCTGTGTGCCACAAAGGGTACTACAACAGCAGTAAGTCTCCCCAACTCAAATTGAATTATAATTCAGCTAACAACTTTAAATGTGTTTTAGAATTGTAATATTTTGTCTTCATTAGCATATTAGTTTTTGAAAAAACACATATGTTTCTAACAAAACCACTTTCCTCTTTGAACAATCAAACTCAATTTTCCAAAAGAAAAACCTTTTCAGAAAAAGCATAGTTTTTTTCTTTAAAGATCAAATCAGTTTTCATTGTTAGAAAATACACAGTCCCTAAACATCAGCTTTTCGTTTTCATTGAGTACCGCCATGTAAAAATGCCTCTGATGGACAAATTCGGCTTCAAATACCCAGGAATTGGAATCATAGGCCATGCTTGCTCACCATAACACTATTAATACATCTGTTATGCTAATAATGCCCACCATTAAACTGGGGCCTACCAGTGTGCCACAGCTGGATTCCCAACATATATCAGTTATGGACATTATTATGGGAGAAGCGGTTGCCACTCTGGCAGGAATGGCTAAAAGCAAGCCAGTCATGATCTTAATATGTCAGTGATGGCAGCAAGTATGTAATTACTAGATTTGTATGCCCAAAATAGTCAAGCATACTTAATTGGCAGCCCTTGACGCTAGGAGTAGCTTTAAGAAACCATCACTGTTTATTAGGGAAGGACACAATGTCACACACCCACAGAAACATGAATGTGATGCCTCTAATTTTCTCTGTCCTTGATGCATACCCTCTTCCATCAGCTCTTTGGTTGATCATGCTCCCAACTAGCACATTTTCATTCTAGTTCTTGCAGTCACACACTTTGGTGGGTCAGCCCTGGTTACTGCTGACAGTATTCTTTGATGTCACACATGGTGTGACTGATAGAGCAGGGCATATAACATGGCCAATCTCCTTCTTAGGTAGATTTAAAGCTGATAAAGATGGTTCATGTGGCAGACCCATAGGCCAACACCGTAGCCTCCACAGGCTTCAACACCATCCGCATACTTTGCAAAACCTTTAAATGGATCCCTGCCGAATCCAGGAACTCCGTCACCCATGCACTCATAACCAGCAGGCTGGACTACCGGAATCAACAAATCTGTGCTCCACAAACTCCAGATTGTTCAGAACGCCGCAGTCAGACTCGTCCTCAGCATCCCATGACAAGACCATATCACCCAGCACCTACAAGACCTCCACAGGCTCCCCTTCAAAAAAGAGTGAGTTTCAAGCTGCTCACACACACCTACAAAGCCCTCCACAACCCTTAACCCAATACCTCAACAAAAGAATTTCCTTTTACACCTCCAAGAGAAACTTCCGCTCTGCTGACCAGGCCTTGGCCGAAATCACCTGCATCCACAGAGCCAGAACAGGAGGCAGATCCTTCTCCTACATCACGGCCAAGACCTGGAACGAACTCCCCCTCAGCATCAGACGACGCCCCACACTGAAAGCATTCAGGAAGAGCCTCAAGGCCTGGCTTTTCGAATGACCGAAGCTGCCCGAATGCCCCCCCAGCTCTTTGAGACCCTCACAGGTGAGTAGTGCACTCTATAAATCCTCGATTGATTGATTGATTGATATGCCAACAGAGCGTGTGTTTGAGTATTATCAAGAGGTCCTTCTATTGGTTCGGCTGCCTGTAACTCTTACGGGTAATGAAACGAGCAGTATTGCCTTCTTTAATATACACAGAATCCCTGAGATCAGATTGGTTTGGCTTCACCTCTGAGAGCTACTTTGATGGTGCGGGTGAGCTACCAGTAGCTCCCGAGCTACTGGTTGGAGATGCCTGGTATATATCTATGAATCACTGAGTGGGTGTTTAGAAATTACTATTGCTGTGTCAATGGTTTGAAATATGGCACTTTCTATTTTACAGTGAGTGATGAAATATTATACTAGTGTGTCATGAGGTGTATTTCATTGTCACATGGATGATGTCATCTGCGATGTCATCAGTGATGTCATTTGAGATGTCATCAGTGATGTCATCAGTGATGTCACTGACCATGTCATGAATTATGTAATATGTGACATCATCAGCAGTGGATTCCGGGCGCGCGAGTTATAGTGAGTACAACTAACTATAATGGGGGAATTTCAATGGTTTTGTATGAGTAAAATGTCCAGCTAACTATAACTGGTGTGAAACCTATGTTTTTTCAGTGAATTTCTAAGTTTTTTTAAATGCTAATTCCTAACTATAACGTGTGTGAAACCTATGGTTTTTTCAGTGAATTTCAAAGGTTTTTTAAATGCTTATTCGTAACTATAACGTGTGTGAAACCTATGGTTTTTTCAGTCAATTTCTAAGGTTTTTTTAATGCTAATTCCTAACTATAACGTTTGTGAAACCTATGGTTTTTTCAGTGCGCACCTCGGGAGTTTTATTGAGAACAAAGAAATTACAATAACAACAAACAGAAAAAAGAAAGTTTCCAAGGCAATAGTTACATTAATGACGATCATGTGTCCACGTAGAATGTTACTCCAAGTAAGACAATAAGAATCATACAATTGTAACCAGATACATAGGGGGGGCAGTGAGGAAACATTGCGATAAATACAATCAGTAAGCGATACACGGAATGCCGTTCAGGGGGATAAGGAGACGTCAGGGATTAAATCATGCAGGGAGGTGCATATATTTCCACGGTAAGCATTCCACTGGGACCAGACTTTGTTCCATTTCCTAGGTCTTCCCCTAGCTAGATACACGTTTTTTCCCTAAACATGCACCAATCCTTGCCCTCCTTCCACACCAATACCGTGGGTGACCTCTGGGAACAACTGGGCAATGTCCCTCTTAGCTATCATGTTACCGAGGGTCGCCCACCGAATCTGAGCAGCAGTGTAATCATTAGGTTCCCACACATTCAACAGGCAACGCCTGGCCTCAGGCAGCAGTGGCACCCCGGTAACCCTTTCCATTACAGCATGCACCCGTGCCCAAAACGCAACCACCTCCGAGCATTCCCATAGAATGTGGAGGAAGGTACCAGGCATACCGCACCCACGCTTACACAAACCGTACAGAGAATAACCCATTCGAACCAGACTTGGACCAGTGACATACACACGGTGCAGGATCTTGAGCTGGACAAAACGAAGACGGGCAGGTATGGCGACCTCCTTGGGCGATGACAACGCAGATTGCCAGTCCTCGTCATCCAGCTGCAACCCATCATCAGTCCATAGTGCTCTGAGATGCACAAGTAGATCAGCCCGATTATTGATCAACTTTTTATAAATCAATGAAATCGTGCTGTCAGGCACATGGCCGTCTAATATACGGTCCTCAAGAGGAGAGGACTCGGGAATATCAGTGCCAGCAGTAAAAACCGAAAGCAGGGCATGACGCACCTGTACATATCTGAAAAATTCCCTGTCCCCGAGCTCCACCTTGTGATTTTTTTTTTTTTTTTTAAATGTTTTTTTTGCCCTTCGGGGTCCTTCAGGACCCCCTGAGAAGGCCTAGAGGGTCAGTAAGACTCTACCCTGACCCTTTTCACGTCCTCCACTTTTGTTTTTGACTCACTTCAGCCTCGAGGATGCGTGCAACGTGCGCGCACCTCGCAATTTAAAAAAAAAATCGCGTTTTTAAAAGCATTTACGAAAATCGGGTAAAACGTCATTTATATGCGCGCGACCGTGTGCGCACGTTAAGTCATGTGACTTGAAAACAACACTTTTGATTGGTTTATAGTAGTTCTTTTCCAAATCTTCAAAAACCCCACCCACTTCCCTCACAACCTGTTTCACTTCTTTGAGAGAAGTATCTTCTGGATTTTTCTCCAATTTTTCAAAATGGCAGAACAGCAGCCACAGGAATCTTCAGACTCTGAAGTTGACTACTTACCAGAACAACCAAAGGTAAAGAAGACTTTGGACATTTTTTTCATACCCTGAAGGGCAAAAAAAAGTGAATGCCCCAAAGGTGATTTTTAACATCTGTGGATCTGTTCTATCAAGAGGTGATCCCACCAAGCACTACTCTTTTAGCATCCATACAATGATGTGGCATCTAAAGAACGTTCCTCCCAACAATTATGCTCGGGCTTCAACTCAGCATTTGAGGTACAATCTTGCAGCTGCTGTCCCCAGTACGTCTACATCGGCAGCATCTCCATCAACAAGAACTTTTGACATCCGGCCGGATTTCGCGAACTTCCACATAAGATGCAACTTCTGTAATGAGATCTTGTGCTATGGAGAGCAGAGTGTAGAATTGATTGAGGCAAAGATTAGGCAGCACTCAAGCCCCCACAATTAATTTTTTTCTTTAATTATTTTTGTTCCTGTTGAGCAGTTTTTGGTTACCTGTTTATTATTTTGTTACAAAAAAACAAAAAAATATAAAATTGTTAAAAAAACAAAAAAAAATTAAAACAAATAAAACAGTTCTTATAAGAACTAACTTCACGTCTCAAAGAAGAGCTATATCTCTTATATACTGTGTCATACTTTTTTTGAATGAATGTGTAGTGTATAAATGAATGACTGAAATGACTGAGTGAAGGGGAGGAAGGGACTGAGGAAATGAGTGAGGAAAAGGTAGTATCATGAGTGAGGGAAGGGGAGTCAAAGAGTGATTGAAACAAGGGGACTAAGAATAGGGGAGTAAGGTAAGGGGAGTGAAAGAGTAAGGGAAGGGCAGTAAGGAAAGGAAAGTGAGGGAGGGGGAGAGAGAAAAGGGGAGCAGGGGATGGAGACGGGGAAGGAAAGTAAGAGACGGAGAGGGAGAAGTGAAGCAGGGTAAAGGGAGGGAAAGTAAGAGAAGTGGAGTGATGGTGAGGGAAGGGGTATGAGGATGAGAAAAGGGGGGTAAGGGAAAGTGAGAGATGGGGAGTGAGGGAGAAAGAATTGGAGTGAGGGGATGGAGGTAGTTAGGAAAGGGGAGTGAGAGAAGGGGAGTCAGGATTTCAATGAGGGAAGGAGAATGAGGGGGAGTGAGGGAAAGAGAGCGGAATAGGGAAGGGGTGTGAGATACAGACAGGAGGAGGTGTAGTGGGGGAAGGGGAGTGACGGTGAGTGAAGGGCAGTGACAGTTAGGGAAGGGGTATGAGGGTGACGAAAGGGGAATGAGAGAGAAGGAAGGAGATTAAGAGAGAAGAAAGGCGACTAAGGGATAAAGTAGGAATGAAGGAAACAGAAAGGGAAAGACAGGAAGGATGAGGGAGAGAGAGAGAGTGATAGAGAAAGAGAGGGAGAGCGAGTGACTGAGAGGGAGTGAGGTGGTTAGACTGAGTGAGACAGAGGGAGAGAGGAAGAGAGAACTTGAGTGAAGGAGAGTGAGGGACTAAAGGTATGGGAGTTAGCAAAAGTGAATGAGGAAAGGGGAGTAAGGGAAGGGGACTGACGGATGGAGTGAGGGAAAGAGAGTGAGGGGGAGTGAGGGAATGGGAGCAGGTGAAAGGGAATGGGAGTAATGCACAGAGAGGAGAATATGAAGTTGGAGAAGAGCAGTGAGATTGAGTGAAGGGCAGTGACAGTGAGGGAAGGGATATGAGGGTAAGGAAAGGGGAGTGAGGGAAAAAGAAGCATATTAAGATAGAGAAAAAAGTAGTGAGTGAGAGAGAAGAATTTGTGGAAAGAGAGAGGAAAGAAAAGGAAGATTGGTGGAGAGAGGGAAAGACGGAAAGTGAGGGACTGTGAGGGAGTGAGGCAGTTATAGTGACTAAGACAGAAAAAGAGACTTAGAGACGAATGGAGGAAAGGGGAGTGAGGGAGGGAATAAAGGAAGGGGAGTGAGCAAAAGAAAGTGAGGGAATAAGAGAAGGGGAGTGACTGAAAGTGAGTGAGGGGTGGTGTGAAGGAAAGAGAGTGAGGGGGAGAGAGAAAAGAGTGAGGGATAGAGCAACAGAAGGGTAGTGATGGAGGAAGAAAGAAAAGGGAAGTGAGGGTCACAGAGAGGAAAGAGGGAGCAGGAGAAGGTAAGTGAGGGTAAGGGAAGGGTACTGATGGTAAGAAAAGGAGTGTAAATGTGAATTAAGGGGAGTAAAGAGAGTGAGGGAAGGAGAGTAAGAGACAGAGTGAAGAAAGTGAAAAAGGGAAAGAGAAGTAAGAGAGTGATGAGAAAATATTTTATGTTTGTCATACTCACCTTATAAGTAATGAAAGGTTAATAATATATGTTTTATAAATATAATATCTGTGGAAGAGAAGAAACAGTTGAGTTATAATACATATTTCACAATACAAAATAATTTGTACAATATGTTATCTATTTTATTTTGCTGTTCTCAGAATATATTGAATTTCACTGAAAACAGTGAGTTCAATAGTACTCATCATATAACAGTGGGCAAAAAAAAGACAATCAATAAGATTGTCTTTAAAAAACCCATTCAACATTTTCATTAATAATGTAAAAATTTGAAAAAAAACATATCTTAAATGTTTTTTTCGAACAGCAATTTCTTATGTAAATATGGGATATCTCCAACAATCACAAAGTAACAAAACATTATTACTTCTTCTTTTATATAAACTCTAAATAAACTTATATACAAACATATGCTAACAACATTTACCCGAAATAGTAATTTTTTGTTTCAAATACCATTCCTCATGGCCAAATATTATGTGTGAAATCCTTTGTTTGGAAGATACTTAATAGTATTCTTAAGCTTCTGTTTCCCAACCTTCTGAATCAAAAGCACCAACATCTTTTGTACCATGTAACAATGGTTATACTTCCACCCAATTTTATGTATCATGTACATAGAACCTTAAACAACTAGCATGCTATCAGTATCTCAACATCATCTGTTATGCCGATGACACTCTGCTCATCCTTTATCTTACCAAAGAGCTGTATAACATTAAAAGAAACCTCTACAAGGGAATAAAAAATGTCACCAACATCTCCAACAACTACAACAAATCTAAAACACCTCTGCCTCACTGATGATCAACATCTCCTGTGATAGCCACATCACCCACTATCTGATACACTTACACTACCTCTACGTCAAATACAAGAATCTTTTTAACCTGATCACCCTCATTCACAAAGTACTTTTCAACACCAGAATACCCTTTCTTAACAGCAGTAATTTTCCCAGGCCAATTATTTTCCCTACAATTTGGGTAGTAAAAACACTAGGTAAGAATTTGGTAAGTCATAAGGCAAACGTTGTTTAAAAATCAATCGAGTATCATTGCAATGAGTCCAGCCTTTTGTAAATTTTAAATAAGCTGTGTAATGTCCTGATGTTGTAGAAGGACCATCATGGAAAATAATTGCTACAGTTACAAAAGTTTTTCCTGATATTGATAGTTGAGAAGCCACAACATTTTTTATTAAAGTTGTCAGTTTTCTTCAATCAGGTCTGCATCGTTGCAGCATTAAAATTACATACTGTCCATATCTTTGTATAAATAATGTAGATAACATTTGTGTACAGACCATGTTTTGATTTGCTTCTCTGACTAGATTATTAAAAGACACTGATTTGCAGTCTGGTAAAGTCAAATATATAAATCTTTCAGTGTCTATTTTAGTACTACTTGAAAACGAACAATTGTCACTGTCATGTTGCCATTGATAAGAAAGGCCAAAAAGATTTTCAATATCTATAACTTCATCTTGCAATACAACAAGCATATACATTAGAAATTCCTGACAATCTTGCTGAATATTCTGTGAAAATTGTTTTAAACCAGAACATATATCTAAAACATTTTGAATATCAGAAACTCTTTCTATTTTAGTTTTATCATTGCTACATTTCTCAAACACAGTATTCAACAAACAACAACATCTTTTGTCCCGATTTTCAACAATTTGTTGTAGTAAAGTTTCAAGAAAAAAACCAACATTAACTACTACATTAGCATAGCAGTTGACACAAGAACTGTTTTCAAACTGAAAACCAACAACCTCTTCAATAGAATCCTTTTTCTTTTTTCTTACTATCACTGGTTCATCTAGTTTTTTTTTTCTCTGCAACCTCGCTACAATTTTTCTCATATCTTCTTTTTCGACTTACCACACGCTTTTCAAATACTGGATATTGAGGTAAATTGGGATCACCTTCTCTTTTTAACCTATTATACTCTCTTACCCAAATTACATCTGCACTAATCTTTGTGTCATCAAAATCAATCAGGTATAATCTAGATAAAGTTCTGACTCAAGATAAAGCAACATATGCCATACCCTCTTTAAACACAGTACATCCAATATTCACCAAAGCACTATCTATACTTAAACCTTGAGATTTATGAATAGTCACTGCATATGCCAAACAAACAGGAAACTGTTTTCGGCGTACATATAAATCTTATACAATCAAAAATCGAGCTGAACAACGACTCAATTGTTGTTCTTCTTCAATTTCATCAAATTTGATTTTCAAAAATTCAATGTCATCTCTATTTGGGTAATTCACAAAATCAACAACATTACCCTTTGCTCCATTTACTAAACCTTTTTCCACATGTAAATTACGTTGTAAAATTATCCGACAATGTATACATGCATATAGATTCTTTTCTAAACCAGCAGTTTTAGATATTGATTTTTCTAAAGGATCCAATTTTGACTTAAACTTTTCAGACAAAATAATAGTAGCTCCTTTATTCTCTATTCTATCAATAGCTTCCAGTTTTATAATTTCTTGATTTTCTAACTTTAGCATTTTTCATTGAATATTGAACATTCTTGCAGAGTTGACATCAATCGTATCACTGATTTCTTTTCTGCAATTTTTCTATGTATATTCTCTGGGAGAATATTTTCGTCTGGAAACAAATTTGTAAGTAATCGTGCCTGTAAAGCTTCTTTGCCGTGTTCACTCACTTTTCCAATTCTTATATCTTCAAGAATACTTTTATAATTAGCATCCTTTGCCAGTCGTATATTTGTATTCAGTTCTGAATTTTCGAAATATGACCAAATATTTACATTTCCAATGCTTCCCAGGCACTTTCTGGTGTCTTCATGTGTAACTGTTTTAAATACTGGCTGTCCTTTCACACGAGTTGATTGTAGTAGATCTCCAAAAACTATGACGTGTTTGCCTCCAAATAACACATCATACTCTGTTTTAAGGATTTGTTGCATTCTTAAATGAAGAAAGGCAAGCATTAAATTTGATACCATGCTTACCTCATCAATAATGAGAAGTTTCATTTTTTTCAAGACTCTAGAAACTTCACAACATGCTTCTCCAGATAGCTTGTGGTATTATAATTAATTTTCATGCTCTACTGTCAGCATCAATAAACGATGTAAAGTAATCCCTTTAATGTTATGTGCTGCCAACCCAGTTGGAGCAGTAACAACACAAGAGAGTGACGACTCAGTTCTTTTCTGTAGATAGGTTGCAATTGCTTTAATTAGAAAACTTTTTCCGGGTCTTGCTTCTCCACTCACGTACAGTCGGACAGGTTTAAATGACGTACATCAGCACTCTTTTTTGTCGTGATATAAACCATGCTCAATCTGTTCAGTCACTTGATCGTATATATGTTTATGGTCGACATTTAGTTGTTTTTCCAATTCTAGGGGGCAAAGTGAGACTGAGAAAGTAGAAATGAGAATACACTAACATGGTTAGTACATGCTACAGAAACAGTTGCTATGCAATTTCTACAGCACACCCAGGATCTTTATTACACAGCATGGAGACTATTTGGGAATTCAGAGGCCTGAAACTCATGCTGCTTTCAAATTTATTGCAAAAAACACAGTTAATGGACAGAATGTAGAACAATGTCATACATTCACCCCAGTATAAGGATCTGGGCCTAAATCCATTGTTTTTTTAAACTCCACACCACCCTGGGTTAGACAATGGCTATATGCAAATCAGCTCTGACCCTGTGCCTCATGGGAACAGTCCAGTCCGAACTACCAAGCCATGTCTTTCCCAGACCGGAATCAAGCATCCAAGGACCGGTTTCTGGCTATCAGCCTTCATCAGCCTGGATAGTTTGACTCCAGTGGTGTGGAGAGCCTGGGACTCACGTCTGAGCATACCCAGCCCACTCGGGGTGAAAATTGCAAAAATTGATTCCGGTCTGGGAAAGACATGGCTTGGTAGTTCGGACTGGACTGTTCCCATGAGGCACAGGGTCAGAGCTGATTTGCATATAGCCAGTGTCTAACCCAGGGTGGTGTGGAGTGCAAAAAAACGATGGATTTAGGCCCAGATCCTTGTACTGCGGTGAATGTATGACATTGTTCTACATTCTGTCCATCAACTGTGTTTTTTGCAATTTCACCCCGAGAGGGCTGGGGATGCTCAGACGTGAGTCCCAGGCTCTCCACACCACTGGAGTCAAGTTATCCAGGCTGATGAAGGCTGATAGCCAGAAACCGGTCCTTGGATGCTTGATTCCGGTCTGGGAAAGACATGGCTTGGTAGTTCGGACTGGACTGTTCCCATGAGGCACAGGGTCAGAGCTGATTTGCATATAGCCAGTGTCTAACCCAGGGTGGTGTGGAGTGCAAAAAAATGATGGATTTAGGCCCAGATCCTTGTACTGGGGTGAATGTATGACAGTGTTCTACATTCTGTCCATCAACTGTGTTTTTTGCAATTTCACCCCGAGTGTGCTGGGGATGCTCAGACGTGAGTCCCAGGCTCTCCACACCACTGGAGTCAAGCTATCCAGGCTGATGAAGGCTGATAGCCAGAAACCGGTCCTTGGATGCTTGATTCCGGTCTGGAAAAGACATGGCTTGGTAGTTCGGACTGGACTGTTCCCATGAGGCACAGGGTCAGAGCTGATTTGCATATAGCCAGTGTCTAACCCAGGGTGGTGTGAGATGCAAAAAACCGATGGATTTAGACCCAGATCCTTGTACTGGGGTGAATGTATGACATTGTTCTACATTCTGTCCATCAACTGTGTTTTTTGCAATTTCACCCCGAGTGGGCTGGGGATGCTCAGACGTGAGTCCCAGGCTCTCCACACCACTGGAGTCAAGCTATCCAGGCTGATGAAGGCTGATAGCCAGAAACCGGTCCTTGGATGCTTGATTCCGGTCTGGGAAAGACATGGCTTGGTAGTTCGGACTGGACTGTTCCCATGAGGCACAGGGTCAGAGCTGATTTGCATATAGCCAGTGTCTAACCCAGGGTGGTGTGGAGTGCAAAAAAAACGATGGATTTAGGCCCAGATCCTTGTACTGGGGTGAATGTATGACATTGTTCTACATTCTGTCCATCAACTGTGTTTTTTGCGCTTTCAAATTTATAGCACTAACTGTCATGAGGAATGACTTACTTCATGACTACATCCTTTGCCATATTTTAAAACACATCAACAAAGCAAATTGTTCTGCCACCTGTTTCTGCAATGAAGGCAGACTCACACTTTGATCTTCGCAAAATGATTTCTACAGTGGAAAAAAAAATCTAGCTAGGAGTGCTGTTTCACATTTTTGGCCAGTGCAGTGGAGTACAGACAATGCAAGGGCTCAAGGAGGGACTGAGTATGTAGAAATGAGAATTCACTGAAAGAATTTGTACAAGCTACTGAAAAAGTTGGTATGCAATTTCTACAGCACACACAGGATCTTTATCACACAGCATGGAGATTATTTGGGAATTCAGAGGCCTGAAACTCATGCTGCTTTTAAATTTATAGAACTAACTGTCATGAGGAATGACTTACTCCATGACTACATCGTTTGTCATATTTTAAAACACATCAACAAAGCAAATTGTTCTGCCACCTGTTTCTGCAATGAAGGCAGACTCACACTTTGATCTTCGACACATGACAGTATGCCTGGCAATTCAGCAAAATGATTTCTACAGTGGAAAAAAAAACTCTAGCTAGGAGTGCTGTTTCACATTTTTGGACAGTGCAGTGGTGTACAGGCAATGCAAGGGCTCAAGGTAGGACAAAGAATCGAGAATTCACTGACATCATTTCTACATGCTACTGAAAAAGTTGGTATGCAATTTCTTCAGCACACCCAGGATCTTTGTCACACAGCATGGAGACTATTTGGGAATTCAGAGGCCTGACACTCATGCTGCTTTCAAATTTATAGTACTAACTGTCATAAGGAATTACTTACTCCATGACTACATCTTTTGCCCTATTTTAAAACACATCAACAAAGCAAATTGTTCTGCCACATGTTTCTGCAATGACGGCTGACTCACACTGTGATCTTAGACACATGACAGTATGCCTTGCAATTCAGCAAAATGATTACTACAGTAAAAAAAAACTCTAGCTAGGAGTGCTGTTTCACATTTTTGGACAGTGCAGTGGTGTACACACAATGCAGGGGCTCAAGGTGGGACAAAGAATGTAGAAATGAGAATTCACTGAAATAATTTGTACATGCTACTGAAAAAGTTGGAATGCAATCTCTACAGCACACCCAGGATCTTTATCACACAGCATGGAGACTATTTGGGAATTCAGAAGCCTGACACTCATGCTGCTTTCAAATTTATAGCACTAACTGTCATAAGGAATCACTTACTCCATGACTACATCTTTTGCCATATTTTAAAACACATCAACAAAGCAAATTGTTCTGCCACATGTTTCTGCAATGAAGGCTGACTCACACTGTGATCTTAGACACATGATAGTATGCCTTGCAAATCAGCAAAATGATTACTACAATGAAAAAACAGTCTAGCTAGGAGTGCTGTTCCACATTTTTGGTCAGTGCAATGGAGTACAGGCAATGCAAGGGCTCAAGGTGGGACTTAGAATGTAGAAATGAAAATTAACTGAAATAATGTGTACATGCTACTGAAAAAGTTGGTATGCAATTTCTACAGCACACCCAGAATCTTTATCACACAGCATGGAGACTATTTGGGAATTCAGAGGCCTGACACTCATGCTGCTTTCAAATTTATAGCAATAACTGTCATAAGGAATGACTTACTCCATGACTATATCTTTTGACATACTTTAAAACACATCAACAAACCAAATTGTTTTACAAACATGCCACAAGGTGGCAGCAGGAATCCACCTGCGGCGATGCTGTATTCATCTGAACATTCCTCTGATAAGGACGCTTCCCCTTCGTTCCCGTGCGCCGCTGAAGTCATTCCTGTTATAGCAACGTTCTAATGAAAGCTTAATCTTTCTACGGTCCCAAAGGGTTCCTCCCTGTAAATGCACAAAAAGGCGTGGATTGAGTTACTTGACACTGTTAAGGCTGCTGGAGAGCTTACCTGGCATTCTGTCCTGCTGTTAGGGGAACGGCCGCACCAGTGAGTGTCCCGCTGATGCCGTGAGGGGAACGGCTGGACTACTGCTCCCAGGTGCCCCGGCGGCGCACACCCGACGCCGGTAACACTGCTCCCGGAGGCGCTTGAAAAGGAAGGAACGCCTCCCGCATCCACGGGACGCGCCGGACGAAGCCCGGAATAAGGGCGGACAGTCTGTGACAGTCCGGGACAGATAGGGGCAGGGCAGGGCCATGGACTTTGGCTTCGGAACTAGCTGAGGTACCCTTCAACTATCTTGTTCTGCTAATGGTACTCGAGCCTGTATTTGTCACTCCCCACCTGTTCTTAGCCGGTTTGTTCCCTGGACTGTGCTTGAATTAATTCATTTTTTTTAATTTTCTTGTTCTTAATCGTGTGTTAGAACTATATTTTGTTCCTGACTAAGGCCTTCAGAATTGTAATAGTCTTTGTGTAGTATTTTGAGAGTGTTAATCATGTCTAAATGTAACTCGCCCCGCCCTAGCTACTCTTGACAATTATCTTGTTAAGGTAGTAGATAAAATTAATAAAGATCGCCGACTTTCACTGGGGCGGGGGAGCCCCTCTGTTACTCTCTCTGACCCACCCTAGTCACGCATATCCATGTCTACTTCTTCAACCGAAGTAAGCTTGAGTCTGGAGCTCCCTGTGGCTACCCCTATGGAACTTGAGCCTAATGTGGCCATGCCCGAGTCTCCTCTTGATATTACAGCCTCTGACTCTCCGGCTCCAAGAGCCCAGAGGGTATTAAGATCTGGGAGGAATATCAGCAGGATAAATATACAAAAACGGGGGGGGGGGGAAGCACAGCAAGAAAAGACCAGAGCCATTATCTAATGGCGCCTCAAGCGATTTAGAGGCTGCCGATAACAATCCCCAGGTTAAACTGGTCCCAGAACAGTTAGAGCTCTTGATCAGCATTATCGATGTAAAGATGGATAAAATTCTGAAACCGCTAATGGACAAACTTGATGCTATCTCGGGGGAAGTTACAAGGTTGGGAGGCCTTCTTCAGAGTGTACATGCAGGGTCTAATGTTATCTCAGAAACCAATACTAGGGTTAATGGGCCTGTGAAAGAGATATCAGAGATTCCCAACGAGGGACCTTGTCCTGTTAACATTGCTATATCCAATCCTGTGCCAACGGTGTGTCCAAGGACCCCTATCACTACAGTTTTGGTGGATAAACCAGGGCCAGTAAAAGAGAAGCCAAGGCGACACGGCTATCCTCAACCAGACTTACCACTCGACTCGAGAATTAGTAGTAGTGGGAAATGATTTGGGGTCTACCACTATTGTAGGCAAGCATAATGTTAATCGCATGATTCACACCTCCTTGGATGATACTGATGGGCATATCGAGGGTTTACCTACAGTAGTTGGGTTAAGTTCAAATTATATAGATTCCAATGTTGTACAGGATAATCATTGTATTAATCCAACTATTTCTACTGCAGATACTATGCATATACCTACCGGGCTTTCGAGCTGCTTTATTGCTAGTTGGAATGTTGCGGGTCTAAAGTCCAAGGAGGATTGTCTGGGGTGGATGGAATTTGTTGTCCTCTTTGATATTATTTGCCTCCAGGAAACCTGGTGCAAAAATATTTCCGGTTATAATGGTTTTGTGTCTTACAATCTGCCCGCTACGGCGTCAACCTCTGGTAGAGCCAAGGGCGGGCTTTTGATATTGATTTCTGTTTAAATACCTATAATCGTTAAAAAATATGTTACCGTGGGGGCTCACTCTCAAATTTTATGGTTGTCACAGGAGGAGGGTAGAAATATCCTTTTAATCAATTTTTATAATAACATTTTTGACGGTACCAGGCATCTGGTGATTAATGCACTAGAGAGTGCTCTGGTCGATATTATAGATGGATCAAATGTTATCTTTGAATTTATTTTGGTAGGGGATTTTAACATTGCAGTTTGCCTCCTTTCCCTCCACGGTATATGTGGGGTTACTGACCGTGTTGGGGATGCAGATCTCCACTTTCCCCATAACTTGTACGGTGAAACTTTGAACAATTTGTTGGCAGTACATGATATGGAAATTCTGGAGAATATGAAGAATGATTTAGATGAATGTATCCCCACTTTTGTAGGTAGGGGGGGCAAATACTGTCATTGATTTTATTTGTATGTCTTCTAACCTTGTCCCCTGGAGTCAGGCCCCTAAGGTCGTGGATATAATGCTTAGCGACCATAACTGTTTAACCATTGAGGCCACACTCTGGAAAGAAAAACCTGATTTAGGTGTTATTGTTAATATTGAACCCCATAGACCTAATGGTACTAGGTTAAGATGGAAGGGGGATAAGGCTGAAATGACGTCAGATTCTATTATAAGTAGTTGCCTGTCAGAAATCACTGTGATCCTCGAGCAAGTTAATGTCACTGTTGAACTGATCGGATATTTTATCAAAATTAACACCATCATTGACAATAAGTTTACCAAAAAAGCTGGCCCTAAGCCTGACCAATCAAGGGGATGGTTTGACCATGCTTGCACTATTGCATTAAAAGAGCTTAAAGAGGCTCTGGCAGTCAAACCCAGAGATAGGAATCAGGTGTCCCAGCTTAGAATTCACTATAAGATAATTTTAAAGCGAAGAAGGAAAGAGCTTCAGCTTGAGGCATGGGATAAATTGAATGAGGCGGCAGAGGTAAACAATTGCACACTATTCTGGGCCACTGTTAATTGCCCGTTTCTCAAAGATGAGAAAGTCCCAGAATTAACCTCCATGATTAGTAAGGAATCATGGATTGTTCATTTCTCTATTATCTTTGACTCAGGGAAAGCCCGGGGTAACTGTATGGATGGGTGGCCCATTGTCCCTTTGGATATTACTATTATAGAGGTACTGGATAGCATTAGAGCTAGTAAAGGGGGAAAGGCTCAGGGACCTGATGGGGTGCCCATTGATGTCTATAAAACAGCCCCGGATGTATGGGGGCTGTTTTATAGACATCAATGGGCTGGTTAAAGTTTTTAATGCAGCAGTATGTTTTGGGATACCCGTGACCTGGGAGGAATCAATTATTATCCCCATATTGTGTGTGGGGACCAGACGGCGCAGCGGGCTGGCGCAGCGGGCGCGCCGGATGCGTGCCGAAGCCGCGCCAAAGCCAAGCCCGTCTGCGCCCGTCCGCGGCCGACCGGGGCCAGGGGCTACGACCCTTGCCTCTCCCGAGGGCCATTCGTATTCCTATACTAGGAACAGACTGCTGGAACTCTGTCCTCCCCTACACACTGCCTGTAGGCACTCGATGGATGTGTTGGACATACGCCCGTGTCCACACTGCCCATTTAAAGGTAGGACTATGCTGGTGAGTGACTCTGACAGGGTTACAGTAAAAGGTGGGCTATTAAATTGCAGATCTTTAAGCAAACACTGTCTTCAGCTATGGGATCTCCTACTTGATGAGGATTTGAATTTACTATTCCTAACGGAAACTTGGCTGGGTGAGCACTCTGATCCTGATATACTGAATGCAGTCCCTCCAGGATTTACCCTCCATAGACTTGACAGAGAAAAGGAAAGGGGTGGGGTTATTGCCATTATTGTCAAGCACCCCATTGAGTGCGCCCTGAGACCGGTAAAAATTGACAATAGCGAAGCTGGCGAATTCAACATTAAACTGAGTCAGCAGGAATCCATCTCGGGAATTTTAATCTATAGGCCTCCGGGGTCCTTGGGAAATTTTCGAAGTAGCTTAATGGAAGGGATTACTCAGACTGCTATTAAACACAGTAAAGTACTGGTGCTGGGGGATTTGAATTTACACTTGGAGGATCCTCTACAGAAGGAGGCAGCAGATGTTCGATTAGTCCTAAAAGAGCTGCAGCTTGACTTGTTAAGTGTGGCCGCTACCCATGAGCGGGGTCATTGTCTGGACCCTCTGTTCGCCAGCTGGGATATGATAAAGCCACTTACTCCCCTACAGCTCCCTTGGTCTGACCATTTTTTGGTCCCATTCCTTCTCTCGTATCAGTTACATAAGTCTACTAGGTCTGGGCCTAGCAATTTCCCGCGTCGTAAATGGAGACTTTATTCTCAAGAGGCTTTTGTTCTGGCCGTTCAGAGTGCGAGGCCACCGCTGGCCACAAATAGTGACTTGGCCAATAAGGAATTTAATCAGCTTGTGGCGACCACCTTGGATGAGCTCGCTCCTTTGAGTAAAGGCAAGGCCAAGGAGGGTAGACAACGCACTGCCCCTTGGTTCACACAGGAACTCCAGCACATTAAATCAAATTGTAAAAAGCTTGAAAGGAGCTGGAGACGGTATCCGAGTGAACAGGGCAAAAGCAGCTATAGTATAGCACATAGAAGCTATCAGTATGCAGTACGAAGAGCGAAAGCTAAATATTACCAGTCTCGTATTGAGGAAGCCGAGAGCTCCTCACGGGAACTGTTTAAAATCTACAAGGAGATATCCTTGATTTCCAGCTCTAACGTCCCTGCATGCGATTCCGTGGCAGAGTGCGATAGAGTAGCTGACTTTTTTCCAACAAAGTCAAGTCCATTTATGCCTCCTTTTCGAAACAGCCAGGGAGGGGCAAAGACTTTAGAGCCACTGTATTGCCTTTGGATCCTTGCACTTCCTTGCAAATTTTTGAGGTCCCCTCAGCTGAGAGTCTAATTAAGATCTGTCAAAGTGTTAAGTCTGGTTCCCCTAATGATCCGGCCCCTGCAAGGGTTATTTCAGAGGGTCTGGTAGGTCTGGAACCGCACATAAGACATGTTCTACAGACTTCCTTTTCCTCCCAGCGGGTTCCAGAGGAGTGGACGAAGGCAATAGTATTACCTATTAAGAAAAAGCCAAGTGTAAGCATAGAAGTGCTGGAGAACCTAAGGCCCATTTCTCTATTGCCTTACCTGGCGAAAGTGGCTGAGAAGGTGGTCAATGTTCAACTCACCGAGCACCTGGAGAGAGGGAATAGTTTTCATCCCTCCCAATCCGGATTCAGAGCAGGCTTCTCGACAGAGACAGCTCTATTACGGGCCACGGAGACCCTAAGAGCTGGAGCGGACGCAGGGCACAAGATGGCCTTGATCATGCTCGACCTCAGCGCAGCGTTTGACACTATAGCTCATTCCATCTTGCTACAGTGTCTTAGCGAGGCTGGGGTCGGAGGTGCCGCTTTGTACTGGCTGCAGTCGTTCCTGACAGGACGATGCTTCCAAGTACAACAAGGGGCCTGTCGATCTGTAGAGATGCCACTAGACCAGGGAGTGCCTCAGGGCTCAGCCTTGAGCCCCACTCTTTTTAATCTGTATATGGCCTCCCTGGCTAAAGTGGTTCAGGCATTTGGGGTGGAATTGGTATCCTATGCCGACGACACCCAGCTGCTGATCTCTTTATCGCAGAATCCAGCCACAGCTTCCTCCAACTTTAAGGCCTGTGTGCAGGCCTTGGCTGGCTGGATGGACTCCCACTGCCTTAAGCTCAACGGTTCAAAAACAGAGGTTCTGGTAGTGCGGGGGAAGACCGACAGCTGGTCGGCAGAGTGGTGGCCTCCATGTCTGGGTCCCACTCCCACACCTTGTGAGGAAGCTAAGAACCTGGGAGTATGGGTTAACCCCACTCTCTCCTTTGAGGGCCACATAAGGCGCCTTGTGGGTAAGTGTTTTGGGGTACTGAAGACCCTTAATAAAACACTAGATCTGTTACCTCTAGAGGCTAGAAGGACGATGACGCAGGCGCTGGTGACCTCTTGGTTGGACTATGGGAACATTTTGTTCCTCGGGTCCACCGAGGGATGCTTAGGTCGCCTGCAAGTCATCCAGAATGCTGCCGCCAGACTGGTGCTGAGGAGACCGAGGAGAGCAAACTCGCAGAAGGCGTTGGATGCCCTTCACTGGTTGCCAGTGAGGAAACGCGTGTTGTTCAAATGCCTTCTGTTCGTTCACCGTATTGTCTGGGGCAGGTCTCCCGCTTATCTCCGGGACTTAGTCAGCCGGTATGAGCCGCCAAGGGCCCTCCGTTCGGAGGGCATTGGGCTGCTGACAGTTCCGAGGGTAAGGAAGGCCAGAATGGGCGGGCGATCTTTCTCGCTTCAAGCCGCTCAGCAATGGAACAAACTTCCTCCTGCTATGAGACTGGAAAGCAGTGAGTCGGCGTTTCGGTCTAGGCTCAAAACCCTTCTGTACATTTTGTAGGGACGGGGGTTATGAATGAGGTCTGGGTGTGCTATTAGCTCCACCAGCGCGGGGACACACCGTGATGGCGTTACTGTGCGCTTTATAAGCTCTTTATTATTATTATTAATATTTAAGAAACGTGACCGGGTGGATGCAAAAAATTATCGTCCTATTTCCTTGCTGGACTCCTCGGTGAAAATTATGAGCCGGGTACTTCAAGTTAGATTGGAAGAATGGGCTGAAACTAACGGGATTCTAACCAACTGCCAGTTCGGGTTTAGGAAAGGACGTGGAACGATCGAGCAGTGCCTAAATCTCGAACTCCTAATCGGCAAATATACCCAGGCAAAGAAGGGCTCTATTTATCTCTGTTTCGCAGATTTGAGTAACGCCTTTGATATGGTGGACCACGCTATTCTCTGGAGAAAACTGATCGCAATGGGGGCACCTGAGGGTATCATTTTCTTTTTGGCCCGTTTGTATGCCAAATTACGCACTAGCGTTAGATGTGGTAGAAATGGGGAGTGTTCCACTAAATTTAATATCGGGAAGGGTATAAGGCAGGGGTGTGTTTTAGCCCCCTTGCTTTTTACACTCTTCATAAATGAAGTAGACTCGGTTCTACAGACAGTAGCGGCAGATGTCCCGAGAGTTAATGATTTTAATGTTCCTGTATTACTTTATGCGGATGATGCCGTGCTGCTGGCAAGGACTCCTATTGGCCTTCAACGATTGATGGACAGGTTTTCGCAATTTATTAAGGATAGAAAACTTGTGATTAATAAATGCAAAACCTATATCATGGAGTGTGGACCTGGTCCGAGTAAGCCTCAGTCTTATCATATAGATGGTCAAAGGGTCAAAAAAGTTGATAACTTTTGCTATCTGGGGATTACCTTTTCTAAGAATTGCAGTTGGGCCAACGAACATAAGAATGTTAAGATCAAGATGCTGAGGAGTGCCAACGGGGTGTTCACTTTTGCCACTAAAATAGGGAACAAACGGATTAAAGACATGCTTAAGATCTTTCAGTCCAGATGTCTTGCGGTTGCCCTCTATGGGGCAGGGGTCTGGGGTCAGGCCCCGGCTGGCAGCCTTCAGGTGGAGGAGAACACTTTCTTAAAAAGATTATTGTGTTTGCCTAAGTCTACTTCTAATGATTTAGTTCATAGAGAACTCGGAATAAAATATTTAAGTGATTTAATTCTTCTGAGACCTCTATTGTTGTGGCCCTCCATATGGCAGAAAGAGGAGACATCTCTAACTAGAGATATAATTAACGACTGTCTCACTTTGGATCACCATTTAAAGATTCCCTGGCTTAAATATATCATTGATAACTTCCAGGAACTCTATGGTCTTAATATCATTACTGACCGATATGGCGCTGTAGACTTTTCTAAGTCTGATATGAAGAATATTTTTTTGAACTGTAAATCAGAGAGGAGGACCTGCAAGGAAGGAAAGTTATCTACCTGTGTCTTCTACGATAGTATGAATGAAATTGGGGGCTATCAGCAATATCTGACCCAAGTGACCAGAGCTTCCCATCTGTTTGTTTTAACTAGGTTAAGGATGGGGATTGTGCATAATCTAGTTGCTTTCCCCTCCGTGAATAAGCACCCCATTGGCCCTTGTCCGTGTGACAATATCTCTGCACAAAGCACCATGCACTTTCTTCTGCTGTGTCAATTGTATGGGAATTATCGTAAAATCTTTTTAAAACCAATTTTTATCAAGTTTGGTGTAAGGACAGTCCATGATTCTATTAAATTGCTTTTTAACCTGCACCATCCTGACATCTGTTTTTTTACTGCTACCTTTCTGCTTAAAGCAATTGGCATTAGGAAAAGTATGAGTTTTTAAATATTTATCTTGCCCCTGCTTGTATATTATGTTCTATTTTTAACAATGACTATTAATTGTCCATGTAAATGGCACTGTAATTGTGACTTGTTTTTATCATTATGTGTGCTTTTATGGATATTCTTTATGTTCCGAATAAAGCCTTATGAAATGAAATGACTTACTCCATGACTATTTCTTTTGCCATATTTTAAAACACAACAACAACGCAAATTGTTCTGCCACATGTTTCTGTAATGAAGGCTGACTCACACTGTGATCTTAGACACAGGACAGTATGCCTTGCAATTCAGCAAAATGATTACTACAGTGAAAGAGGCTCTAACATCATATTTAACAACTGCACTGTACCGCGAACAAATATCTCCTCAAACACATCAAAATACCAAATACTCCTTTCACAATATTTTTCCCAAAGCAGCCAAATTCGAAATTAGACTCTGTTCACATAAACTCCTGCTTCCACATTAGAATACATTTTTCAATTTAACTTAAACTGCACAACATAGACCACCTTACAAATTAACAACTCACCTTTAAAAATGCTTTTGTCGTTTTATAACAGTGTCGATCACACAGCAGATTTTCTTAAGCAGAATCTCTGAACAGTGCACCAGTGACAGCAAGCACAAAATGGCATAGCTTCCCTCTCATTTTACACTCTAATCTTGAAGATAACCAAGCAAATATCTTCCCACAGAAAATCAAAACAAAACTAACATTTTAATTGGTTGTACATTGAAACACTTTTAATCTCTCACAAAATTCAACCTTCCCCCCCTGCTCTCTCTTCCTGTTACCATGGTAACACTCCATAGACACCTATCTGAACACACAGGTCAAAAGTTCATCTGCAAAACTAACCATCAGGGGTGTTTGACTTTTCAAAACAGCAGCGAATCGTGGGCAATGTTCCTTTCAATCACTTTCTCTCAACCATTAGCATTTCTCCTTAAAAAAACAGTAGCATGCACCCTAGTTTTCAATGTTGAATTTACAGAAACCACCAATCATTTATTCTTTTTCAAGTGCAATGAATCTCATCCACATTTTTTTCTAAACTCCCACTTTCCAAACTGCCTTTTCATTTCCAGAGCCCATCTGAGTACAACCAGATCGCCCTTCAAGATTCTGAGAGTGTGGATTGTAGGACACAGCTATATTTACTGGAGTGAAAGGTATGCAGCAAATAGATGCTTTCTCAACTTTGATTTACCAAATGTGGATATTATATGGACTGGCCAGAGAGGATTGAGATGTCACCAATTGATGCCATTGGTAAAATCCTTTTTGCATCTCCCACACCCTGACCTCATAATTGAGCACTGAGGTGGCAATGACTTAGGCACTTTGACTGGGGTAGGTCTGGAAATGCTTTTAAAGGACACCTTTGGGCAATTGATGTCACTTTTTCCACAAACTGCCTTTGTATATTCTAATATATGCCAAAGGCAAAAATGGAACGTGCCCAACCAATATTGTCCACAGATTGAGATAGCAAGGAAACATGTGAATAAGTCTGTTTCTGCTTTCCTCAGAGACTACGGTATGGGTTCTATATACCACAACAACTTGCGTTACAACATGCAAGGCATTTATAGAGGAGACGGTGTACATTTCGCAGATGCGGGAAACAGAGACTTCCTCTTGAATTTTAGACCGGTAATTACTTGTAGGTACAAAAAACACTCAATGAACAAAACGGCTCTTTTTAGAGCCAACCAACATCTAAACACTCAAACTTGTTATTTAACTGTATTTTTTTTCTGACGTGCGCGCAATGTGCGCACACCTCGAAAAATTTTGACTCGAGGGTTCGAGCAACGTGCGCGCACCTAGCGATTTAAAAAAAAAAAAAATTTTGGGGGCCTTCAGGGGTCCTTCAGGGACCCCCTGAGAAGACCTAGGGGGTCAGGGAGTCTCTACCCTGCCCCCTTTTCACGTTCTCCACTTTTGATTTTGACTCTCTTCTGCCTCGAGGGTGCGTGCACCGTGCGCGCACCTCACGAATTTTTCAAACAAAATAAAACCAAATTTTGGCCTTCAGGGGTCCTTTAGGAACCCCCTAAGAAGACTTAGGGGGTCAGGGAGTCTCTATCATGCCCCCTTTTCACATTCTCCACTTTTTATTTTGACTCTCTTCTGCCTCTAGGGTGCGTGCACCATGCGCGCACCCCGCAAATTAAAAAAAAAGATATATATTTTTTGGGGCCTTCAGGAGTCCTTCAGGGACCCCCTGAGAAGACCTAGGGGGCAGGGAGTCTCTACCCTGTCCCCTTTTCACGTTTTCCACTTTTGTTTTCAGCTCTCTTCTGCCTTGGACACAAAATGGTGCCAAAAACACTTCCTGATATCGATCGATTGGAATGTTGACAGACATCTAACAGCAAATCAGAATTCCACTTGAGCAAACCAGATTTGCGCACCGTGCACGCACGGTGCGCGCTCGGTGCGCGCTTATAGATATATATATTTTTTTCTTATGATTTTCTCAGGAACTACTGGAGGGATTTACACCATTTCAGCAAAAGCGTGATCTGCGAATAAGACTCCGCCATTTTGCCAAATTTCTTGTAATTCTGTTCAGCTGTTCGGGCTGTAGCCGTGTCTTATCGTTCTATGGAAAATAACATGGGGAAAACACATTTTGGGACCCCCCTTTTGTCTCAGCCTCCATTTCACGAGTCCCCGCAACATGGAAAACATGAAAAGGGGGCAGGGTAGAGACTCCCTGACCCCCTAGGTCTTCTCAGGGGGTCCCGGAAGGACCCCAAAGGCCCAAAAAAAAAAAAAATGTTTTTTTAAATCATGGGGAGCGCACGTTGCACAAGGCAGAAGAGAGCTCAAAACAAAAGTGTAGAATGTGAAAAGGGGGTAGGGTAGAGACTGCATAACCCCCTATGACTTCTAAGGGGGTGCTTGAAGGACCCCAAAGGGTAAAAACCCGATTAAAAAAAAAGCACTTGCGACGTGCGCGCACGTTGCACGCACCCTCGAGGCAGAATTGAGTCAAAAAGAAAAGTGGAGAACGTGAAAAGGGGGCAGGATAGAGACTTCCTGACCCCCTAGGCCTTCTCAGGGGGTCCCTGAAGGTCAAAACCAAAAAATTATATATTTGTTTTTAAATCGCGAGGTGCGCGCACGTTGCACGCACCCTCGAGGTTAAAACCGCGTCACGTCAGAAAAAAAAATACAGCTAAATAACACGTTTGAGTGTTTAGATGTTGGTTGGCACTAAAAAGAGCCATTGTGTTCATTGAGTGTTTTTTGTACCTACAAGTAAGTACCGATGCAGAGTCTAAAATGTAAGAGGAAGACTCTGGTTCCCTCATCTGTGAAATGTACACCGTATCCTCTATAAATGCCTTGGATGTTGTAACGCAAGTTGTTGTGGTATATAGAACCCATACCATAGTCTCTGAGCAAAGCAGAAACAGACTTATTCACATGTTTCCTTGCTATCTCAATCTGTGGACAATATTGGTTGGACGCGTTCCATTTTTGCCTTTGGCATATATTAGAATATACAAAGGCAGTTTGTGGAAAAAGTGACATCAATTGCCCAAAGGTGTCCTTTAAAAAGCATTTCCAGACCTATGTGGACAATATTGGTTGGACCAGTTCCATTTTTGCCTTTGGCATATATTAGAATATACAAAGGCAGTTTGTGGAAAAAGTGACATCAATTGGCCAAAGCTGCCTGAACACCACTGCACTGTCCTAAAATCTGAAACAGCACTCCTAGCAAGACTCTCTTTCACTGTAGTAATCATTTTACGGAATTGCAAGGCATACTGTTATGTGTCTAAGATCACAGTGTGAGTCAGAATTAATTTCAGAAAAATGTGGCAGAATAATTTGCTTAGTTGATGTGATTTAAAATATGGCAAAATATGTATTCATGGAGTGAGTCAGTCCTTAGGACAGTTAGTGCTATGAAGTCCAACGCAGCATGTGTGCCAGACCTCTGAATTTCCAAATAGTCTCCATGCTGTGTAATAAAGATCCTGGGTATGCTGTAGAAATTGCACATCAACTCTCTCTGTAGTATGTAGAAATCATTTCAGTGAATTCTCATTTCTACTTTGTCAGTCCCACCCTGAGCCCCTACACTGCCTGAACAAAACTGCACGGGAAACAACCTTTACCACGCAACTTTTATAATGCACTACCATTACAACAAAACTTTTACAACACAACATCCATTACATAGCATGCCATTACAACGCAGCCATTACAACGCATGACACTACAACGCATACCATTACAATGCATTTCATTGCAATGCAGTCATTACAACATATACCATTACAACGCATATCATTACCATCCAACACTTACCCTACTGTTGCACCCCCTGGAGTTAGAATAGTCATTTTTACCCCTACACTATACAACACTTACCCTACTGTTGCACCCCCTGGAGTTAGAATAGTAATTTTTACCCCTACACTATCCAATACTTACTATACATGCAATGTAATGTTATGCATTGTAATGGTATGCGTTGTAAAGGTAGTATGCGTTGTAATGAAATGCGTTGTAAAGGTAGTTTTTAAAAATTCGTTGAAATGGTATGCCTTGTAATGAAATGAGTTGTAATGGATGTTGCGTTGTAAAAAATGTGTTGTAAATGTGTGCATTGTAAAAGTATACATTGTAACGTCATACAACCCCACTGTACTGTCCTAAAATGTGAAAAAGCACTCCTAGCAAGACTCTCTTTCACTGTGGTAATCATTTTACGAAATTGCAAGGCATACTGTCATGTGTCTAAGATCACAGTGTGAAAAATGTGGCAGAATAATTTGCTTAGTTGATGTGTTTTAAAATTATGGCAATACATGTAGTCATGGAGTGAGTCAGACCTTAGGACAGTTAGTGCTATAGGGGGCGTGGCTTGCGCGCCGCTGCAGCATGGCGAGTCCCGCTTGAGCTCCAGGGCGATTGTGGTCCGTTGGAGGCTTTTGTCCGCATTCCGAGTGCCCCTCTTCAGCGGGACAGCTCTCCTGCACGGCGGAACATGCTGTGAGCAGTTTGACTTCATTTTCGGCAGTTTTCAGCTATAACTGAACCCATTCCTGTCAGGCTGAAGTGACGCTCGTTTCCTTGACGGGCGGCCGCCATTTTCCCCGCTTGTGACGGAGATCGGTATTTCTCCTCAGAATCGTCGCACTGGATACATTCTTGCCGGTTCAGCAGGATATCTGAGACAATTCACCTCCAGTAACTACATTTGGTAACTTTTTGCTTTTTTCTTCTTCTTTTTTATCGTTTTTTGGTGCTGCTTGGCTGGTTATTTTGTTGCTGACGCTTTGGCTACCTCAGTGCAGTACTCTGAAATTAGTGTTGCAATTTGCTTATGTGGAGTGACTGTGTTTTGGCCTTTTGATATTTACAAGGCGCTTTTATGTCATTCCTGCGAACACACTGCATATAAGGCCGCCTCTTTTGATTATTTGGCTTTGTCTGTGTTCAAGACACCTTATTCCTTGATTTTTGGTGTGGAATACTCTCTTTTTGGACTCTTGTCTTCCCCAAGTGGCTGTCTCTTTTTTCTTTCTGGCTGTTGCTTCATGGCTGCAACTATGGGTCGTTCCTCAACAAATAAAGACACGAAAGATACTGGTGCCTCTCTTAAAAGACTTAAGCCATTGTCTCCTACGCCTGAGTCTTCTCAGTCAGACACTAATTCCACTCTTGACACAATTTTGACGCGCCTTAATGAGGTTCATGATATTGCGCAGTCAACTAAGACTAACACAGATTTATTGCAAGTGGAGGTGTCCGCTATTAGAAATGACTTTAAGGACCTCTCTATTCGTGTTTCAGCCACTGAGACACGTATCAGTGGTGCAGAAGATAACATGCAGAAACAATCCAGGTCTCTCATCCACTTAGAGCGTTCCATGGCGGCATTGCGAAAGGATCTCACTGAGCAGGAGGACCGGAATCGTAGATCCAATCTGCGCATTTTTGGTTTGCCGGAAGATGCAGAGAAATCATCTTCTTCTATGATTGATTTCTTATATCAATGGATTCCTTCTACTTTACAACTCTCTTTCCAAAGAGACTTTGAAATAGAAAGGGCCCATCGTGTCCCCACTTTTCGCTCTAAATCTGCAACACAGCCAAGAGCGATTATTTTTAAGCCACTGCTTCATCAACATACGGAGCAAATTCTTGCTCATATGCGGAAGGTTAAGTCTATCTCCTGGGAGGGACATCGAATTTCAATTTCTCAGGACTTCGCCAGGGACACAGTCATAAGAAGGAAGGGTTTCCTCAATCTTCGAAAATGTCTTTCTGAGATGAACATTCCCTTTTCCTTCTCTGGTCCTTCGAAATTTCGCATTACCTTCAAGGGTCGTTCCAGAATTTTCGACGAACCGGTGGATGTCACTGCCTTCTTGGACAATCAGATGGAAATACAGATGGAGATTCAACGAGCGACTACGATGGATCCGGGTGCTTCGGGCACTTGAAGTGTAGACTTATGTCTCCTCTGTTCTCTCTTCTTTTTCAGATAGATGGACGTGTTTTTCTCTTATGATTTTTTGTGGTGGTTTGTTCTCTCTTACCTAATACTTTCTCTGTCTGTCTGCTCTTGGCGCTTCTGGCACTTGATGTGATTCTTTGTCTTCCTTGTTTTTCTCTGCTTTCCGGGTCTATTGAGTTTATCTTCTTAGACCTGTGTGCTCCGTGGTTGATGACACATCTGTGGCTTTCTTTTGTGACTGATGTTGTCAGTCAAGTTTTTCGATGTTGTTTTTTCCGGATATTCGGTGTGGTCTTTTCTTTTCCGTCTGTATGTTGTTGTCATCTGGCCTGTTAGGTTTTTCTAATTGTTATCTCTTTCTCATTATTGTAGTGATGCCTTTTCTTTTCTTGTCGGCTCTCTTTCTCATTGCTTTTGTCTTTCCGCTTTGGTAGTGTTTTTCCTTCCTCCTTCTGGTTTGTTCTGGTTGTCTTCGGTCTTTCTTTCCTCTTTGTGGTATTGGACATATCTCATATCTGTTTCCTAGTGCTGCTTTGTACTAGTAGTATGCTTTTGTATGTTCTTTTTCCGATTAGCATTTTTGCGTCTATCTAATTTTGGTTCTGTTGGTACAATGTGTATCCATATTTCGTCTGAGTAGTCTAGTTTCTCATTTGTTTTGTACTTGGATATTATGTTGTGTGTACTTATTCTTCTTGTTTGTCTTTAGTCATCTTGACTTCAATTTGTCTGGTACTGTTTCGTCTTATGGTACAAGCGTTGGTCATTGGCTTATTATTTTATATTTTCTCTCATTGTGTTTAGCTGCGTTCAGCATGTTACAATTATTATACCTTGCACTTATTTTTATGCTTACTTGGTTATTGTTTTAGGGTTTGGCTTGCTTTACCACGTTTATATGCTTTTTTATATTAGGTCTCGGTTATTGAATCGCTTTTATATTTTATTACCAGTTTCTCTAAATATCATAATTGGCTTTCTTATCTTTTAATGTTTCTTCCTGTTCTCTTTAGCTAATTATAACGAGGTTTATCTAACTTATGCATGATAATTCATTGCTTACAAGTACCTTTGACCATGTATTGTATATTTAGGTTTCATATATATTTACATTGCTGTTGCATTGATTGTTTTGCTTCTCACCTATTTAATATCTTCCTATATCGGTGCTAGGCCATCGCAATTCTATGTACTTCTTTTATACTTTATAATAAGCTATTCTATTTATATTGCACTTTTTAGTATGCATTTTCGAATTGAATTATTATAACAAGTTTTCTATATTTAAGGACAGTTCATTGGTTGCTTATCTTATGTTTTTTTTCCTCATATTCATTCTCATTATATTATAGCTCCTTATATTTATCTAGGGTGGTGTTTTATTGTTTGATATATTGTCCTCCTTTTTAATGCCTTGCTCTATTGTAGTTCATCTCCTTTCCTTATACTACACCCTGTAGTCTTCTTAAGAAATATGTTTTTCTTCTGTTTATTCTTTCCTGTTTTTATGCTGCCTGCTTCGCCTTCATTTTATCTACTCTTTGTTTACTTTTCTGATGTTTTTCTTGGTGTCTTTCTCTCTTCATGATAAGGTATAACTATAGATGAGACTTGCTATTGCTTGTATCCCCCTAGATGTCTCCCTATCTTCCACCTATTCCACTTTTTTGGCTACTTTATATGGTTCTTGTGAATTACTTTGGTATATGCGTATTGCCTTTATAGAGTTATGGAATTAATTGTTTTTGTAATACTCTAATGATAGTAGTTCATATTGCAGTTGTTCCTATTTCCTCATTACGTGTACTCAGTTCTATACTGTTTTGGGGTTTTTCATATCAATTGTAATCACTCCTCGTGACGGTCCCCTTGCTCGCCTTCCCATGTTCCCCCTAGTATGAATTTGGTCTTTTTCAGACCTCCCCTGCTGGTTCTTCTCTTTCTTCTTTCTTCTCCTCTCTTGTCTCTTTTCTTCTCTCGGATTTCCCTCATGGACTCTCCCTCTTCGACGTTAATGTTTGATGTCACGGTGCTTGTATTCGTGCTGATTGTTTTTGTTTGCCATCTATGGATTATGCTATTTTTTTCATTT
Organism: Lissotriton helveticus; assembly: GCF_964261635.1. Lineage (NCBI taxonomy): Eukaryota > Metazoa > Chordata > Amphibia > Caudata > Salamandridae > Lissotriton > Lissotriton helveticus. Next base: position 1,774,600,931 of record NC_136063.1, read on the forward strand.
TCTGTCTATGCCGGGCTTGAATGTGTTGTCCCTTAATGTTAAGGGCTTAAATCATCCAGTAAAAAGGTCAAAAATCTTAGATTATTGCAAGTCTCTCTCTTCAGATCTAGTCCTTTTTCAGGAAACAAAGATCTCTACCAGAGAGGCGCTATTCCTGAAGAAGGAATGGGTTTCAGATGTTGTATGTTCCGATGCTTGTGGCAAAAGGAATGGAGTCATTACTTTAATTTCCAAAAATTCGGGTTTATCTATAGTCTCTTCTGATCACGATACTGAGGGTCGTTGGCTATTAACTAAGTTGTCTGATGGTAATGCGGATCTTTATGTTATGAACATTTACGCCCCTAACAAAGATGATCCGTCCTTTTGGAAAACGGTTACCAAAAAATTAAATGATACACCTCATTCTGGGAATCTTATTGTTGGTGGGGATTTTAATTTATCAATGGATCCCATTCTAGATAGGAATTCAGCTTTTCAATTTCGCCCTCCAAAATCCCATAAACAAATGCTTAACATGTGTTCCATAACTCATCTTCAAGATGTATGGCGTCTTCACAATCCCACTGGCAGTGATTTTTCCTTCTTTTCTTCTCCTCACTCTACCTTTTCTCGTATTGATTATTTATTGGTTCATTCCTCTCTTGTTTCGTCTTCCTCCTCTCTGCTTATTCATCCTATTCTGATTTCTGATCATGCCGCGGTTACTTTTACATTGCTGTCCTTTGCCCCTAAATCAAGAGCTCGCTCCTGGAGATTAAATACAGAAATTTTGTATGATACCGCCCAGATTGATGAGTTCTCTAGTGCAATCGAAACCTTTTTCCTTGAGAATGAAGGCTCAGTCTCTTCCCCAATTGTCCTCTGGGATTCGTTTAAATGTACTTTCCGGGGCCAGGTTATTAAATGTATGTCAAGAAGGAATGCTGCTATTAAAAAAGAACTTACAGATCTGGCAATTGAAATAAAACAATTGGAATCTACCTTTCGACAGTCTAAGGATACATCTTGCCTACAGTCAATCAAGCAATTAAAGTACAAATATAACACTATAGTTACCAAAAGAGCCCATATTGGGGTTCAGGCTCAGAAATCCAAAAGGCTGTTGTTGAAAAATCGGGCTGGAAAAATTCTCGCCGCTACATAAAAATTTCAGGATTCTTCCTTTAAGTCTTCTCAAATCTCTTCTATTAATGATCACCTTGGTTCTAAAAAATTTCAGACTGGGGAAATTCTTGAAGTCTTTTGTGATTTCTACAATAATTTATATACCCCTTCTAATCAGGCCTCTTTTGAGCAGTGTCAAGAATTCTTGAAATCTGTCCCGGTGCAGTCGGTATCCGTGGAAGATAGCAATTTTTTAAATGGTCCGATTACGCCTGAAGAAATTATTGCCGCAATTAAAGCCACCCGTTCTGGCAAAGCTCCAGGGCCTGATGGTTACCCTATTTTGTTTTATAAGACTTTTCTTCCTGTGATTGTTCCCAAGCTTCAATCTGTCTTTGACGCTTTTGTTAAGGATGGGTCTGTTTCTGGTACGGCGGCTGATGCTACCATTGTAGTAATTCCAAAAGAGGGTAAGGATCATTCCGATCCAAAAAACTTCTGTCCTATTTCCCTTCTTAACATGGAGGCCAAGATTTTTGCTAAAATCTTGGCCAAGAGATTAGAATCCTTCATTCCTAAACTGGTACATCCCTCTCAAACCGGTTTCGTAAAGGGCCGTCTTGCGCGGGATAATATACGTACGTTTTGCCATATTCTCGGATCAGCTAAACGTTCTCATCTCCCAGCCGCGGCCGTAGCTCTTGATGCTGAAAAGGCCTTTGACAAGGTCTCTTGGCCTTTTCTTCGTGCTGTATTGTGTGCACATAATCTTGGTGATTCCTTTATTAATATGGTCATGTCCCTATACTCTCAAACTAGAGCTAACATAAGAGTTAATGGTGCTACGTCGTTCTTTTTTTAATCTTCGCCAAGGCACCAGACAGGGTTGTCCCTTATCTCCACTTTTGTTTTTATTATCCATTGACCCCCTTCTTCGATTGATTGAGTTACACCCAGACATTAAAGGTTTTTCTTTTGGTCCTCATCGTATTAAAACTGCTGCGTACGCGGATGATGTCCTTATTTTTTCAGATGATATTGCCTTGGCTATCCCTGCTATTTCGGATACTATTTCCCTTTTTTCGAAGGTTTCAGGGTACACCTTAAATAAGGACAAGACTGAGATGTTCCCCTTAAATGCCTACTGTTTCTCGACGCATATGGGTTCTGCTGGTTTTAAATGGCAGTCTAAACAATTGAAATACTTGGGTATCTATTTTTGCTCGACCTTATATGCTACAATTGCATATAATGAAGCCCAGACTATTATTAAAGTACGCCGTCTTTTGGACACTTGGTCCCCGAAGCACATCTCCTGGTGGGGTTGCCTTCAGACCCTCAAAATGATGATTACACCTATTGTTAACTTTGTCTCCTCTATGCTCCCGGTAAAGTTATCGGATTCCTTCTTTCACAAAATTGATGTTCTGACCTCTAAATTTTTATGGAATGATAAACGGGCTAGAATTGCCTATAAATTCTTGCGGAAGCCTTACGATATGGGAGGATGTAATCTTCCTGATTGGGAGAAGTACCAAACTGCCTTTTTGGCGTCTCAAGGTGCTCTATGGTTTTCTTCTCCCCCTATTCATGTTCCTTCTTGGTTGTTAATAGAACAGGAATTGGCTTCTCCATTACCGACTGCTTCCTTTTGCACTGCGTCTACCTTGTCCATCCCTTTTTCCCGTTCTAATATTCTGGATACTCTTGCTGCGGTTCGGAAGGTGGACAAGAAAGTGATGATTCCACTTCACAAATCTAGGTGGTCGTCTATTTGGCGGAATTCTAAAATTAAAATTAATATTGATCCTCCTCTAATATCTTATTGGGCTGCTAAGGGGATCTCGCTTGTTAAACATCTTTATGGCTCTAATAATGAACCATTACCTTTTTCCTCCTTAGCTCACCAACATTCCTTAACCAATTTAGATTTTTATACTTTTCTCAAAATCAAAGTAGCACTTGCTAAAGTGCGTCTTCATCCTACTTCTCCTACGATTACTCTTTTTCACATATGGACTAAATCTGGTCATGTCGCCTCTAAAATCTATACATTTTTATCAACTGTCTCGTTACCTACGCAGACAGTTGCTCAAACAAAATGGTTGCACCATTTTGAGCATGGTCTTACTGACCATATTTCTTCAGACACTTGGCAGTTGATTGGTAAACTTTCTCTTCGCAATAAAATCGCCCCATCGTTAATGCAATCTAAATTTTTCTCTGTCAACCTTCTTCATTGGACTCCTGTTCGTTTACACTCGCTCAATCTCAAAGATGATAACCTATGTTGGAACTGCGGTTTATTAGCAGGTGACTTTCCGCATATGTTTTTTGAATGTTCCCTCCTCCAACCCTGTTGGGACCTCATTCACAAACACCTCATGCTCATCTTTGGTATTCGGTTCCCACTCTCTTTTCCATTAATTTTATTAGGTCCATTAGCTGCTCCAATCCATCTCCCCTTGGAACCCATGGAAATTCAGCTGTTGGATCTCCTCTTGACTATTGCAGTGAAAGTGATTCTTATGGAATGGAAATCGTTTTCCTCTGTTTCTTACCATACTTGGTGGGCTTGGGTTTCCTTTTTACGAAGTGCTCATACCTCGGTCGATCTTGCTCACCTTTCTCCACCTATTGCTAGTGAGGTTTGGAATGCTCTGGATAACTATATGGAATTGTCTTCCAAGGGGTTGGTTGACCAATATCCCTTCGATTCATCTGGATGAATGTGTCTTGTTTGTTGGGTGTGTTCGTTGGAAATCCTTCTCTCTTTCTTTCTTCTCCTTCTTCTCTATCTTCTGTCTCTTTTTTCCACTCTTTCCCTCTTCTGTCTCATTCTTTCTTCTTACTTCTTCCCCTTCCTCTCTTCCCCTGATTATACCAGCTGATAGTGACACTCTTGGTGGTGGACTCTGCCTCATATATTTCATTTCTATTTATTGATTCCTTTTCTGCTTTTGGCAGACTGCTTCTATCTTGAGATGTATTTGCTACGATTCATTATTGAATGTCAGCTTTTGATTGATACCTACCTACTATCAATTGTATCACTTTTACTTATAATTTGTATCTTCATTTGCTTCTTTATACCAATAAAATTCTTTTGAAATGAAAAATAAACACCTGTCAGGACAGTTAGTGCTATAAAGTCCAAAGCAGCATGTTTGCCAGGCCTCTGAATTCCCAAATAGTCTCCATGCTTTGTAATAAATATCCTGGATGTGCTGTAGAAATTGCATACCAACTCTCTCTGTAGCATGTAGAAATCATTTCAGTGAATTCTCATTTGTACATTTTAGTCCCACCCTGAGCCCTTGCACTGCCTGAACACCACTGCACGGGAAACAACCTTTACAACGCAACTTTTACAACGCACTACCATTACAACGCAACTTTTACAACGCAACATCCATTACATAGCATGCCATTACCACTCAGCCATTACAACGCATGACACTACAACGCATACCATTACAATGCATTTCATTACAATGCAGTCATTACAACGCATACCATTGCAACGCATACCATTACCATCCAACACTTACCCTACTGTTGCACTCCCTGGAGTTAGAATAGTAATTTTTACCCCTACACTCTCCAACACTTATCCTACTGTTGCACCCCCTGGAGTTAGAATAGTAATTTTTACCCCTATACTATCCAATACTTACTACACATGCAATGTAATGTTATGCGTTAGAATGGTATGCGTTGTAAAGGTAGTATGCGCTGTAATGGAATGCGTTGTAAAGGTAGTTTTTAAAAATTCGTTGAAATGGTATTTGTAATGATGTTGTGTTGTAAAAAATGCGTTGTAAAGGTGTGTGTTGTAAAAATATGTGTTGTAACATCATACAACCCCACTGTACTGTCCTAAAATGTGAAACAGCACTCCCAGCAAGACTCTCTTTCACTGTAGTAATCAATTTACGGAATTGCAAGGCATACTGTCTTGTGTTTAAGATCACAGTGTGAGTCAGAATACATTTCAAAAAAATGTGGCAGAATAATTTGCTTAGTTGATGTGTTTTTAAATTATGGCAATACATGTGGTCTTGGAGTGAGTCAGGCCTTAGGACAGTTAGTGCTATAAAGTCCAAAGCATCATGTGTGCCAGGCCTCTGAATTCCCAAATAGTCTTCATGCTGTGTAATAAAGATCTTGGGTGTGCTGTAGAAATTGCATACCAACTCTCTCTGTTTCATGTAGAAATCATTTCTGTGAATTCTCATTTCTACATTCTCAGGCCCACCTTGAGCCCCTGCACTGCCTGAACACCACTGCACTGTACTAAAATCTGAAACAGCACTCATAGCAAGACTCTCTTTCACTGTAGTAATCATTTTACGGAATTGCAAGGCATACTGTGATGTGTCTAAGATCACAGTGTGAGTCAGAATTCATTTCAGGAAAATGTGGCTGAATAATTTGCTTAGTTGATGTGTTTATAAATTATGGCAATACATGTAGTCATAGAGTGAATCAGGCCTTCGGACAGTTAGTGCTATAAAGTCCAAAGCAGCATGTGTGCCAGGCCTCTGAATTCCCAAATAGTCTCCATGCTGTGTAATAAAGATCCTGGGTGTGCTGTAAATTGGATACCAACTCTCTCTGTAGCATGTAGAAATCATTTCAGTGAATTCTCATTTCCACATTCTAAGTCCCACCTTCAGCCCATGCACTGCCTGAACACCACTGCACTGTCCTAAAATCTGAAACAGCACTCCCAGCAAGACTCTCTTTCACTGTAGTAATCATTTTACTGAATTGCAAGCCATACTGTCATGTGTCTAATATCACAGTGTGAGTCAGACTTCATTTAAAAAATAGGGGAAGAATAATTTACTTAGTTGATGTGTTTTAAAATATGGCACAACATGTTGTCATGGAGTGAGTCAGTCTTTAGGACATTTAGTGCTATAACGTCCAAAGCAGCATGTGTGTCAGGCCTCTGAATTCCCAAATAGTTTCCATTCTGTGTACTAAAGATCCTGGGTGTGCTGTAGAAATTGCATACCAACTCTCTCTGTAGCATGTAGAAATCATTTCAGTGAATTCTCATTTCCACATTCTCAGTCCCACCTTGAGCCCCTACACTGCCTGAACACCACTGCACAGGAAACAACCTTTACAACGCAACTTTTACAACGCACTACCATTACAACAAAACTTTTACAACGCAACATCCATTACATAGCATGCCATTACAACGCAACCATTACAACGCATACCATTACAATGCATACCATTACCATCCAACACTTACCCTACTGTTGCACCCCCTGCAGTTAGAATAGTAATTTTTACCCCTACACTATCCAACATTTACCCTACTGTTGCAACCCCTGGAGTTAGAATAGTAATTTTTACCCCTACACTATCCAATAGTTACGATACTTACAATGTAATGTTATGCGTTGTAATGGTATGCGTTGTAAAGGTAGTATGCGTTGTAATGGAATGCGTTGTAAAGGTAGTTTTTAAAAATTCGTTGTAATGGCATGCGTTGTAATGGAATGTGTTGTAATGGATGTTGTGTTGTAAAAAATGGTTTGTAAAGGTGTGTGTTGTAAAAGTATGCGTTGTAACATCATACAACCCCACTGCACTGTCCTAAAACCTGAAACAGCACTCCCAGCAAGACTCTCTTTCACTGTAGTGATCATTTTACGGAATTGCAAGGCATAATGTGGCAGAATATTTTGCTTAGTTGATGTGTTGAAAAATATGGCAATAAATGTAGTCATGGTTTGAGTCAGGCTTTAGGACAGTTAGTGCTATAAAGTCCAAAGCAGCATGTGTGCCAGGCCTCTGAATTCTCAAATAGTCTCCATGCTGTGTAATAAAGATCCTGGGAGTGTTGTAAAAAATTGCATACCAACTCTCTGTGTAGCATGTAGAAATGATTTCAGTAAATTCTTATTTCTACATTCTCAGTCCCACCTTGAGCCCCTACACTGCCTGAACACCATTGCACGGGAAATGACCTTTACAACGCAACTTTTACAACGCACTACCATTAGAACACAACTTTTACAACGCAACATCCATTACATAGCAGGCCATTACAACGCAACCATTACAACGCATGACACTACAATGCATATCATTACAACGCATGTCATTACAACACAGTCATTACAACGCATATCATTACAATGCATATCATTACCATCCAACACTTACCCTACGGTTGCACCCCCTGTAGTTAGAATAGTAATTTTTACCCCTATACTATCCAACACTTACCATACATGCAATGTAATGTTATGCATTGTAATGGTATGCGTTGTAAAGGTAGCATGCGTTGTAATGGAATGCGTTGTAAAGGTAGTTTAAAAAAATGTGTTGTAATGGCATGCGTTGTAATGGAATGCGTTGTAATGGATGTTGCGTTGTAAAAACATGCGTTGTAAAGGTGTGCGTTGTAAAAGTATGCGTTGTAACTGCACTGTCCTAAAATCTGAAATAGCAGTCCCAGCAAGACTCTCTTTCACTGTAGTAATCATTTTACGGAACTGCAAGGCATACTGTCATGTGTCTAAGATCACAGTGTGAGTCAGACTTCATTTCAGAAAAATGTGGCAGAATACCTTGTTTAGTTGATGTGTTTAAAAAAATGGGAATACATGTACTCATGAAATTGATAAAGCTATCTATTAGTAAAAATAATAAAATGAAGTGTTTATATTTTTCTACTAGGTACAGCAACATAATAAAGTTTATCATGGATCAAAATCAGAACAACATTGAAGTCACTTTTGAAATTTCCAACACTCTGATAGAGGACTTAAATGTACCTTTTATGGACAGCAGCAATGAAGAACAACCTAATGATGCAGGAGATATAACCTGTGATTTTTTGGATGAAAGTTTAGATAATGAATTCATTGAAGTATTGGATGATATTGAGTTTAATGTGACAACTTCTGAAGTTGAAGATGAAGATGTTAATTAAATTGCTCATGACATCATGCTAGATGTTCTATTACAATATAAAATGTTACATGAATAAATGTATGTTTAAAAATTAAAAATGATTTGAGAGATTCTTCTTGTACAATTGTAATCGTTATTGTGGTATAAACTGAGTCTTACAGCATAGTTTTTAGTTCCAGGTGTATATTGTTTGACTTTTAGCAAAGTCTCTGTGAATGTTGATTTCCTATTGTACAGTGTACAGAGGTATTCAAGAGAATGTCTGTTTGTATGCACTGTGGTAAAAACGAGACTATTTGTGATGTTAGACACATGACAGTATGCCTTTCAATTCTGTAAAATGATTAGTACAGTGAAAGAGAGTCTTGCTGGGAGTGTTGTTTCAGGGTTTAAGAGCGTGCAGTGGTGTTCAGGCAGTGTAGAGGGTCATGGTGGGACTGAGAATGTAGAAATGAGAATTCACTGAAAAGATTTCCTACACTGCCCGAACACTGCTGCTGTGCCTTAAAATTACTTATGGAGTGTACCAGACTTAACAACGTATAGTGCTTCTAATTGCTATGTAGTATGCTAGTAGTGGTCTACATTTTTTTTCTTCACAACAGATTTTAATTATCTACAGAAAGAAAAAATAATATGCCGTCAAAGAGTGAGAGAAGAAAAAGGTATAAACAGTTTTACATTTCCAAGAAAAAAGAAGTACAAGATTTATCTAAACAGCAATTAGTGGAAAAAACAAAGAAAGCTCCTGGTAAGTCAACAAAGGATTGTATAAGGAAAATACCACAATTTAATAAAACTGTGGACAATCAGGAAAAAAACAATAATATCTGTAACTACAAAGAAAAACCAGACAAAAAAGAAAAATGATGGAAAAATATGTTTGAAACATAGTGTTTATAGTAATAGATGAAAAAATCAAGTTGTTGAGATTCAGAAGCGAATGTTTCATAACAGAGTTGTTGTAAATTTATAAAAAAATATAAAGAATTGTAAAAGAAAAACAGCTTTTTATATGAAAAAAAAACATATACAGACAATTGTTGAGAAAGCTTTTGAATAAAAAAATAAATTATTTTAGTAATCAGTAGGATTCGAACACTAGATAAGCCAATCAATGTTATGAAGGTCAAAAGTAAGTGGAAAAGACTAATTAATAGAACTAATTTTTGTAATGTTTTTTCTGGAGAATGGAAACATAGTTCAAGTTGTGAGCCGTTTTCTAATGAAGAGAGTTACTTTCAGAGTAATGATTTGTTGCATGCAGTTGACAACAGTGGTCGAGCTTATGAGGTTAAGAATGGTTGTCCGATTGAAAAAGAGAAAATTGTCCCTAGAAATGCAGAAGAGATGTTAGCTGATGAAGTTTTAGGGAGACGTCCTAAGGCTCCAGTGTACACTTGGAATTGTAGTAGTATTTGTAGTGTACGACAGGATTCAATTGATTTTTTTCCCAATTTTTACGTAAGTATACTAAGAAAAGTGTTAAACAGAAGATTAAGATGTTGCAAGAATTAGACCCCTGCATAATGAGAGAAAAAACGGGTTTGCAAGGTCATTCTTTGGCTTTTTTTTCTAAAAAAGTTTGTCAGAGTGTTTTTCACCATTTTAGGATGTTAGCAGTTAATCATCCTGAAGTGAGGAAATTAGTGAGAAGGTTGTATTATGCAAAAAGTCCAGCACTAATGTTAAAAAAGTTGAACAGTGCTCTTTTGCATGGATCTGTGTTAGATGTGATCAACATTTGTGAAGAAATTGAGGTTAGTACTTTGGTCCTGAAAAAGATAGTGCTGAAACAGATACATTAATAGAAGGAAATGTGGAAGAAAATGTACAGAATTTTAGTACAGAACATTTTGAGCAAGAAATTACAAGGTTTAAGGTCATTTCAGATGAAAAGCCAAACTTTTCTTGTATTTGTTGTAGACATATTCATTATAAAAATCAGACCAGGTTAGTTGATCTATATTTAAAAAGTGAAAAGGAGAATAATAATGAGCGGAAGGAATTTGCAACTTATTTGTTGGTAGAGAATTGTTTTGATTTGGGTTCTGATCAACGTATTTGTAAATATTGTTATAATAAATTAGATGAGAATAAAATGCCTGCTAGAGCTGTTCATAATAATCTTGCGTTGGTAAATATTCCTTCTGAACTGATGGATTTAAATACTTATGAGTCCATTCTCATTCAATGTGTGCCTCCATTTCAGGCTATTGTTCGGATGGAGCCTAAGACATGGAAGTTGCCTCCTTCAGATTTACAGAGAGGATTAAAGGAAAGAGTTGTATATTTGCCTCTAAATTTAAAGAAAAATATTGAAACAATTGGTGTAGAAAATGTGGAAGAGAAACCTCTAGTTCTTCTAGTTAATGGCGTTCCTACGAAGAGTAAGAAAATCTGGCAAGTATTAGTGGATGTTAGGAAAGTGAAAAAGGCAACGTTGTATTTGGTAAAAAATAATCAATAAAAGTGGATGTGTCCAGAGCTGAAGAAATTCATGAACATTATAGTGTGCATCCACTTCACTCTAAAGAAGTGATGGGAAATACTATTGAGTTATTTCAAATGAAAGAAGCAAAAGGAAGTCCCATTAGTGTATGGGAAGAAAGCTTAGAAGCTCGTTGCTTCCCTCAGTTATTTCCAACAGGCAAAGGTGGACGATATGATGAACGACCTGTGCAGATTCCTGCATCTGAATACCGGACTTCAAGATTATATGCAGAAGATCCAAGGTTTCGCCAACGTATTCCATATTTGTTTCATCTTCTGTTTGAGAGTGACTTGTCTGGACTTTCTTATGCAGTGAACCATATACTAAAAAGTGGAGTACATTTGCAAAATGTTTCGGAACAGAAAGATACTATTTTGGAATCTCAGATAATTAATCTCATGGCATGTCAGCGTGGTACTAATGAGTATTGGTACCATTGTCATGGGGATTTGAAATGTATGCTAAGAAACTTAGGAACTCCTACATGGTTCCTTACTCTAAGCTGTGCAGAGTATTCTTTGGAAGATTTACTTCAATTTCTTCGAGAGGCAAATGCTAACATAGAAAATATAGAATCCAAGACACCTGGAGAACTGTGCTCTTTGGATCCAGTTAATGTATGCAAGTATTTCAATCATAGATTTGAAGCTATGATGTCTTTTATCACAAACAAAAAAAATCCTCCTCTTGGAGAGATTCTGGATTTCTTTTGGAGAAAGGAGTATCACGCAAGAGGTGCTCCTCACATACATATGCTGCTATGGATCAAAGATGCCCCCAAATTAGGAACAGATTCAGATGACACAGTGATGAGTTTTATTGAACAATATTCTACATGTGATGTACCCAAAAGTACAGTAGAAAAGAATTTAAGACATCAAGTCTTACGGTTTCAAACCCATCGTTGTGGAAAATACTGTCGTTGAAAGTACAAATCTAAGGATAAGTTCTACACAAAATGTCGATTTGCATTTCCACGTCCAGTATTATCAAAAGGAAGAGTGAACAATTTTATGTCATCCTTGCGACATACTGTCACACGAAAATCACCGAAAAATACCTACAACTTAAAAATAAATGAAGAGTCAAAGTACATAAATGACTATAACCCAGACATTTTGTCCATGTGGAATGCTAACATGGATATTAAATATGTTGCAGACAACTCCATTGCTGTGGCTCGATACGTAGCGTCTTAGATTACTAAATCTGAAAAGACGGAACTAAAGGAAATGTGGGAAGAAATTTCTCATGAAAAGAGCCTAAGTAAGAAATTGTACAGCTACAGTTTGAAGATGTTGTCTCATCGAGAAATCGGAGCATATGAATGTTCAGATTGTTTATCATCTGCAAGTCAATACTCCAAATATAGAACAATCATTTGGGTGAGTTTAGGTCTTGCAAGAACACGAAACCGAGTTTTGAAATCTGTACAAGAAATTGAGCATTTAGCAGGGAGAGAACTAGACAGAACAGATATTTTGAAGACAAATATGTTGGATACATACTATTCAAATAGAAGTAATCATCTTGAGAACGTTTGTCTCTATGAACTACTGCAAAACTATACTTTTAAGAGGAATATTACAGAAGATATCAATAAAGGAGTATATGCTGTGATTGGATCTGAAGGATGTTTAGTAAAAGAAAGAAAAGGACATTTGATTAATCACCAAAAACTGAGTTGCGAAACTCCTGACAAATGGGAATTTTACTACTTAGTTCTTTTGCAACTCTTTAAGCCATGGCGAATAGAACTGGAACTACTTGGAGATTTTGACAGTTATGAAGATTCATTCAACGCAACGAAAAATACTATAGAATGTCCTGCTTTTACTAATTATCTGAAAATGTTGAACAACGAAATACAGCAAGAAGCTACAATTGCAGCAGAGATTGCTAGAGACAGTTCTCAAGACAGTCAAAGTTCTCCTTTGTTGAGTCAGGATCCACTAGGAGAACCAATTATTCAAAATGAAGCAGCAACTGCCATGGATGAGGTGGAAACAGCAATGCAACAAGCTCAAGAGGATGTAATAAACTTAGAAGAATTGGAAAAACAACTAAATGTTGAGCAAAAACAAATATACGATCAAGTGACAGAACAGATTGAGCATGGTTTACATCACGAGAAAAAAGAGTGCTCATGTACGCCATTTAAACCTGTCCGGCTTTATGTGAGTGGAGAAGCAGGAACTGGAAAAAGTTTTCTAATTAAAGGAATTGCAACTTATCTACAGAAAAGAACTGAGTCGTCAGTCTCTTGTGTTGTTACTGCTCCAAAAGGGTTGGCAAAGCGATACAAAAGGGGATGATGGACGGAGCGCTTGAACAAATCAACCACTCACCCCCAGTCAACTGATCTGGGTTAAATCCATCACCATTCTTTAGTTCACTCAGCCACCCCAGTTCAGACATGGCTATATGCAAATCAGTCTGACCCTGTGCCTCGTGGGAACAGTCCAGCCCGAACTGCCAAGCCATGTCTTCCCTGGACCGGAAACAAGCATCCTGGGACCGGTTTCGGATTCATAATCCTCATCAGCCAGGCTATCTTGAATCCAGTGGCCAAGTGAACAAGGGACTCACGTCTGAGCATACCCTGCCACACTTAGGGCGAACAAAGCGATACAAAAGGGGATGATGGACTGAGCGCTTGAACAAATCAACCACTCACCCCCAGTCAACTGATCTGGGTTCTACATTCTGTCCATCAACTGTGTTTTTTGCAATTTTCACCCCGAGTGTGCTGGGGATGCTCAGACGTGAGTCCCAGGCTCTCCACACCACTGGAGTCAAGCTATCCAGGCTGATGAAGGCTGATAGCCAGAAACCGGTCCTTGGATGCTTGATTCCGGTCTGGGAAAGACATGGCTTGGTAGTTCGGACTGGACTGTTCCCATGAGGCACAGGGTCAGAACTGATTTGCATATAGCCAGTGTCTAACCCAGGGTGGTGTGGAGTGCAAAAAAACGATCGATTTAGGCCCAGATCCTTGTACTGGGGTGAATGTATGACATTGTTCTACATTCTGTCCATCAACTGTGTTTTTTGAAATTTCCAACAGGGTTGGCAGCACATAACATTAAAGGGATTACTTTACATCGTTTATTGATGCTGCCAGTAGAGCATGAAAATAAATTAGAATACCTCAAGCTATCTGGAGAAGCTTGTTGTGAAGTTTCTAGAGTCTTGAAAAAAATGAAACTTCTCATTATTGATGAGGTAAGCATGTTATCAAATGTAATGCTTGCCTTTGTGCAGTTAAAAATGCAACAAATCCTTAAAACAGAGTATGATGTGTTATTTTGAGGCAAACATGTCATATTTTTTGGAGATCTACTACAACTAACTCCTGTGAAAGGGCAGCCAGTATTTAATACAGTTACACATGAAGATACCAGAAAGTGCCTGGGAAGCATTGGAAATGTTAATATTTGGTCATATTTCGAATATTCAGAACTCATTACAAATATGCGACAGGCAAAGAACGCTGATTATAAAAGTATTCTTGAAGATATGAAAATTGGAAAAGTGAGTGAACACGGCAAAGAAGCTTTACAGGCACGATTACTTACAAATTTGTTTCCACAGATATTATATTTATTAAAAATATATTTTTACCTTTTTATTACTTATAAGGTGAGTATGTCAACCAACAAATATTTTCTCATCACTCTCTTACTTCTCTTTCCCTTTTTCACTTTCTTCAGTGTGTCTCTTACTCCACTTTCTTTGCTCATGTCACTCTCCTTGACTCACTCTCTTTACTCCCCTTAATTCACCTTTACACTCCTTCTCTCACCATCAGTACCCTTCCCTCACCTCACTTACCTTCTCCTGCTCCCTCTTTCCTCTCTGTGACCCTCACTTCTCTTTTCTTTCTTCCTCCATCACTACCCTTCTTTTGCTCTATCCCTCACTCTTTTCTCTCTCCCCCTCACTCTCTTTCCTTCATATCATCCCTCACTCATTTTCAGTCACTCCCCTTTTCTTATTCCCTCACTACCTTTTGCTCACTCCCCTTCCTTTATTCCCTCCCTCACTCACCTTTCCTCCATCTGTCTCTAAGTCTCTTCCTCTGTCTTAATCACTATAACTGCGTCACTCTCTCATAGTCCCTCACGCTCCTTCTCTTTCCTTCTCTCACTGTCTCCCTCTCTCTCCACCAATCTTCCTTTTCTTTCCTCTCTCTTTCCATAAATTCTTCTCTCTCACTCACTACTTTTTCCTCTATCTTAATATGTTTCTTTTTCCCTCAATGTCAGTGCCTCACTCACTCTAACTGCTCACTCCTTCTCAGTTCCTTGCTCTCCCTCTCTCTCATTCTGTCCCTCTCTCTCCCTTACCCTTAAACTCATTTCCTCTCTCTTTCTATCACTCCTCCTCTCTTCCTCACTCACTTTCCCTCTCTCTTAATTTTTGTTCCTTCTTCCTCATTCATCTTCCCTCACCCTCATACTCCTTCCCTAACTGTCACTGCCCTTCACTCACCGTCACTCCCTTTCCCCCTCTGTACTTCCCCCTGTCTGTATTTCTCACTCTTTCACTTTCCCGCTCCCTTTTCCTCACTCCCCCTTGCTCTCCTTCTCTCACTCCATTCCTTACTCCCCTTCTCTCACATCCCTTTACTAACTCCCTCCATCCCCTCACTCACTTCTCTCTCCCTCACTCCCCATCTCTCACTTTCCCTTACCCCCCTTTTCTCATCCTCCTACCTCTTCCCTCACCGTCACTCCACTTCTGTTATGTTATGTAAAAGTATTTGTATAGCGCAGCTTCCACCAAACGGTTTCTTGGCGCTGTGGGCGTGTGTGGACAGATCGGAGGGGAGCTTAATTATGAGCCTTGCAGAACAGATGGGTTTTCAGAAGGGACCTAAAATGGGGATAGGAAGCAGTGAGTCTGAATTCTAAAGGGAGTGCATTCCAGAAGGAGGGGGCCAAGAAGGAAAATCTTAGCCCACCATGTTTCTTGCGCCTAAAAACAGGGACATTTAGTAAGGCATGATGAGAAGAACTAAGATTACGGGGAGGGGCATAGTGATGAAGAAGAGAAGAAATGAAAAGAGGACCAAGACCAGCTAGGGCTTTAAAGATAATACAGCCCAATTTGAAATAGCAGCGTTCTGCTAACGGAAGCCAGTGGAGGGTCTTCAGGAGGGGGCGCACATGCTGATGTCTGGGCTGATGAAAAATTAGCTGTGCAGCTTGATTTTGAACCAGCTGGAGTTGGTTCAATTGATAAGACGGAATGCCAGCATAAAGAGAATTGGCGTAGTCAATTCTAGAAATGACTAGCACCAGAAGGGTAAAGGTGAGAGCCGAGGTGGTAAGGAAGCGTGCAATTTTTCCGATTTTGCGTAGATGAAAAAAACTAGAGGAGACCACAGCATTGATCTGGGGTTTCATCGAAAGATCGTTGCTGAAGATCACCCCAAGACTTTTTGCGGAGTTTGTGGGGATGGGGGGAAGGCCTAGACTAGTAGGCCAGAAATAGGGCCTCCAAGTGTTAGAGGCACCCCCGACAAGAACCAGTTCGGTCTTGTCGGGGTTAAGTTTAAGATGGTTAGCCCCCATCCAGTCACTGATGTGACATAAGGTAGACTGGAAGTTATGAACAGATTGATCTGATGAATTGATGTAAAAAATCAGCTGAATGTCATCCGCATAATTGAATGCGGTGACATTGCTGTTTCGTAGGGACTGGATAAGGGGGGTCAGGTATAAATTAAAAAGGAGGGGAGAAAGAGAAGAGCCCTGTGGGACACCACATGTCATCCCAACTTTCTCCGCAGAGAACTGGGAGAGGCGAACGGCCTGGTAACGGTTGCTCAAGAAGGAGCAAACCCAATTAAGGGCTGAGCCCTGGATGCCTGCCTCCCTGACACGGTCGATCAAGATCTTATGATCGACTCTGTCGAAGGCGGCCGACAGATCTAAGAGTACCAGGGCCTGACAGATGTTAGAGTCGGCTCCCCTCCGCAGCTCCTCCATCACTGAGAGAATAACCGACTCAGTGGAATGGGCGGGTCTGAAGCCCGCTTGTTGGGAATCGAGGAACTGTGAGCGCTCAATGAAAAGGCTGAGAGAGTTGGTGACATGGGATTTGATGATTTTGCTAAGATAGGGGAGTAAAGAAATGGGGCGGAAATTGCTCATAACTGAGGGATCTGCATTGGGCTTTTTGAGGATAGGCACCACCTCGGCAAATTTAAAAGAACTGGGAACCAAACCTCGTTTAAGGGAGTCGTTCAACAGTGTCAACGTCTCTTACCTTCACTCCTTTTACCCTGCTCTACTTCTCCCTCTCCGTCTCTTACTCCCCTTCCCTGTCTCCGTCACCTGCTGTCCTTTTCTCACTCTTCCTCCCTCACTTTCCTTCCCTACTGCCCTTCCCTTACTCTTTCACTCCCCTTACCTCACTCCCTTACCCTTAGTCCCCTTGTTTCAGTCAGTCTTTGACTCCCCTTTCCTCTCTCACCATACTAACCTTTCCTCACTCATTCCATCAGTCCCTTCCTCCCCTTCACTCAGTCATTTCAGTCATTCATTTATACACTACACATTCATTCAAAAAAAGTATGACACATTATATAAGAAATGTAGCTCTTCTTTGAGAAGTGAAGTTAGTTCTTAAAAGAACTGGGGTTTTTTGTTTTATATTTTTTTGCTTTTCAAACAATTTTATATTTTTGGGGGATTTTTTAGAACAAAAATAAAAAAAAGGTAATGAAAAACTGTTCAACAGGAGCAAACAAAATAAAACAAAATAATTATCTACAGGAGCATGTGCATGTGTGCTGCCCAATTCAACTCAATCAGGTTGACACTCTGCTCACCATAACACAGAATTTCATTGCAAAAGTTGCAACGGAAATGAACGTTAGCCAAAAGTGGCCGGATATCCAAACTAGAAGAGGAAGGAGATAGTCCTGCAGTAGAGGTGCTGGGGGCAGCAGCTGGAGAATTCCCTGTAAGGGCTCTAGTTGATGCCTTAGGAAAGTTATTCGGGTGTACATTCTTCACGTGTCGAATCATCGTATGTATGCTGAAGGAATAATGTTTCTTTGGATTCCCTCTTGACAGCACACTTCCACAGATTTTCCGGTGACCTTCGGGGCATTAACTTTCTTCTGCCACTCTGGAAAGGTGAAAAACTTCCAGATAAAGGGCTCCTTGATCTACTTAACATGTGGATGTTCTTCAACAAAGTCCACATCTGAGTCAGATGATGTATCCTGTGGCTGCTGTTGCTCTGCCATTTTGTCAAGATGAAAAGCTGGAAGAAATCACCAAAGATCCTTCTCCCAGGAAAGTGAAAGAGATAGTGAGGGGAGTGGGTGGGGCTTTTGAAGATTCTGGAAAGAAACTAGTATAAACCAATCAAAAGTGTTGTTTTCTAGTCACATGACTTTAAGTGCGTGCACGGGCGCACGCACGTTGCGCGACCGTCGCATATGAATGACGTATTACCCGATTTTCATAAATACTTTTAAAAACGTGAAAAGGAGGCATAGATGTGACTCCCTGACCCCCTAGGCCTTTTCATGGGGTCCCTGAAGGATCCCGAAGGGCAAAAAACCAATTTTTCTTTTTTAAACCGCGAGGTGCGCACGTTGCTCGCACCCCCGAGGCAGAAGTGACTCAAAACAAAAGTGGAGAACGTGAAAAGGGGACAGGGTAGAGACTCTCTGACCCCCTAGGCCTTCTCAGGGGGTCTCTGAAGGAGGTGCTCGCACGTTAGAAAAAACCCCCCCAAAAAAAGTTAAATAACAAATTTGAGTGTTTATATGTTGATTGAAGATATAGACTATACTGTTCAACTTTATCCAAATCATAAAAACTAGCGTTATTACATAAAAACTTGCATATTACAGGATACAGTCAATGTGTTACAATATACAAAGGCAGTTTGTGGAAAAATAAATATATAAAAAATATAAAAATTGATACAGAAATTAGCATTTTAAAAACCTTTGAAATTGACTTAAAAAACCATAGGTTTCACACTCGTTATAGTTAGGAATTAGCATTTAAAAAACTTTGTAAAATCACTGAAAAAACCATACATTTCACACACGTTATAGTTAGGAATTAGCATTGAAAAAACATTAGAAATTCACTGAAAAAATCATAGGTTTCACACACGTCATAGTTAGGAATTAGCATTTATTAAACCTTGCAAATTCACTGAAAAAACCATAGGTTTCACACACGTTATAGTTGGGAATTAGCATTTAAAAAACCTTGCAAATTCACTGAAAAAACCATAGGTTTCACACATGTTATAGTTAGCTGGACATTTCACTCATACAAAACCTTTGAAATTCCCCCGTTATAGTTAGTTCAGCTAACTATAACTTACACGACCGCAATGCACTGCTGATGATGTCACATATTACATCACTCATTACATGGTCAGTGACATCACGCATGACATCACTGATGACATCTCAAATGACATCACTGATAACATCACTGATGAAATCATCCTTGTGACAAAGTGGCAGACCTCCTCTCAGCGTAAAATAACCTTTGACACACACATTCAAAAATAGAAACTAACATTTTCTTAAAAATGGAGATACCAATACCAATTACAACAACCTATTAGGTAATTCCAATATCTACATACACATCCACTCATTCACCAACAGTTCTATATACTCACTCATACATGTACTTACTCATCATATGTACTCAAACACCTATACATCCTGTTACACACTAATACTCATCCATTTAGTTACTCACACACATATTCACACATGCAAAATAAATATCAAAAATCCATTTACTTGATTATACTGCTATATACACACCACTACATGTACTTCTACAGAAACGTACACATATTTACTCTCTTAAACAATCAATTATAAAAACACATACTTATTTATATAGGTACTCTTCCAAACTCTCACTCTCACATATACTCAATTATATACATCAATACTCACATATACTAGTTTAAAACATATGTAGTTACTCATGAATACACTATTGAGACAGTCATTCACTCCCTAACCCACCCATACACACAATCATCCACCCATACAGTCTTGCACACATGCTGTCTTCAAAATACATACAAATAGTGAGTCACTCATTCATGCATCTGTGCGCTAAGTAATATCCCCCACCGAACCATACAGACACTCATACTGATTCTCAAAAAAACAACTAATAACCCATATACACACTCATGTAGCTACTCACCAACCCATGCAGCCACTTATGCACAAAGTGGGTCACTGATACATATATTTAAATATTTAAACATTACTCGCTAATACATGTATTCACTAAGATATACTTAATAAGTCAGTTAACCAATCAATTTTTACAAACAAAAACCATCCATTTAGACACTTATTTACCCATTTATTCTTCCATCGACCTTTAGATATACATATATAAAAAATATTTATTTTTCAGAAAGACACACATTCACTGGATGATGTCATCAGTGATGTCATTTGAGATGTCATCAGTGATGTCATGAGTGATGTCACTGACCATGTCATGAGTGATGTAATATGTGACATCATCAGCAGTGCATTGCGGTCACGCGAGTTATAGTTAGCTAAACTAACTATAGCGGGGGAATTTAAAAGGTTTTGTATGAGTGAAATGTCCAGCTAACTATAACATGTGTAAAACCTATGGTTTTTTCAGTGAATTTGCAAGGTTTTTTAAATGCTAATTCCTAACTATAACCTGTGTGAAACCTATGGTTTTTTCAGTGAATATATATATATATATATATATATATATATATATATATATATATATATATATATATATATATATATATATATATATATATATGTATATGATATATATTACCTACTGGCGGTCACCAGTAGGTAGTTATAGTTAGGACCTAGTTTCCATAGGAAATCCACAACATTCTATTTGGAATAACTTTGAAGAAGACCAAGAAAATGGCCGGCTCCGTTCCGCTCCTTCCCTGAAAGTTTGTGGGTGATTCGTCAAGTGGGGGCGAGAAAAAAGGGGGTCCCAAAACATGTTTTCCCAATGCAATTTTCCATAGGGACCTTTAGCCAGGGCTACAGCCCGAACGGCTGAACGGAATTAGAAAAGATGTCCGCCAACACTTACCAACTTATGGAGATATTCGCGCTAAGCGCGAATATCTCCAAAAGCTAACACCTGCCCTGAGCAGTTCTTAGCCATGTTGTCCAATGGGAGGTGGATAACATGGCTAAGAGAATTAGCTCGATAATGCATGAATATCGCTGACTTTTCAGCGATATTCATGCATTGCGGACGATTTTTATCGCATTTGCGATAAACCTTGGTAATACCAAGGTTTATTTCCGATAAAAATCGCCGCAGCTCAGCGGTAAATTTTTGTCTCTAACCAAGCAATAGCGATAATTATGGCTATTGCTTGGTAATATGCCCAGAGTTCTACACGCGGACGGAGATCAGTTCAATTACGAGCGAGAGGTGCATGATGATTGGCTGTGAACTGTCTGTCAACACTCGAAACCAGGAAGTGTTGGTGGCCATCTTTTGCCTCGGTAGAACCGAGTCACAAGAAAACAGTAAAACAAAGTTGGGAAATAAGGGAAGGGGGCAGGCTAGAAACATTCTGACCCTCTAGGCCTGCTCAGGGGGTCGTACATGGATGTTTAGGCTATATATATTTTTAAAAGAAAAAAAATCGCGGCGTACGCATATGGAAATCCGTACAATTATGAGCACGAGGTGCATGCTGATTGGTTGTCAACTGTCTGCCAGCACTCCAAACTAGGAAGTGTTGGCAGACATCGTTTATTTTGAAGTACGCGGGGGGCTCACGGCTCTCCTACATTCTTTGGGGACAGCCACCTTCCTGGGGCAGTAACATTTAAAATAGGGGGTCCATGATGGCACGGATTTCCCAGCTCCGGGGACTTCCACTTCTCGAGACTTTTTAATGTTGGGAGGGGGTCGCGTGGCCCCCTTACTGGAACCCTTGATGGCCCTGGGGTCCATCATTTCCCGGGGTCGACTTTTACAGTGTCTCGGGGTGCCTATCCGCGGGACCCTGCTGTTTGCTATGGTAGGGCGGTAGCGCCTTGGCTCTCACTTTAGCACAATAAACCAGTTTACCATTTGAAAGAGAGAGCAAGTTAATCTGCTGTCTCTTTCAAGTAGGAAAGCAGATTGCTTTTCGTTACAGAGAGCAGCATGTAAGCTGCTCTCTCTGAGAAAGCAATGCCGGCTCTCGAAGGATGCGGGGATCTGGCTGGGACCGTGGGGGCATTGGCGTTCTCCCCACGGTCCCCAATGTTATTTTTTGAATCCCGGGGGATTGAGTCCCTTTGCAGCTCCTTAAACATTCGTACATATAACTTCTGTAAAATATTTATTTGTGTTGGGGAACAGAGTATTACTCCAGTGACTTTGTCATCTATATATCTTTTTTACTTTTTCTTTATTTGAATTCCACTTTATTTACAGTATGTTTGTACCTTTCTTCACAATGAGTTCCACAGGAGGGGCTTTGTCACGATTCTTAGATAGGGTTCTAATAATGGTGATAAGATTAATAAGTAGTGAGCCCTAACCAGTTGTTTTTTGTATTTCCTCAACCTCAATCAATCAATCAATCAATCAATCAAGAAATTTGTATAGCGCGCTACTCACCCAGAGGTTCTCAAGGCGCTTGGGGGAGGGGGGTCCACTACTGCTCGAACAGCCAGGTCTTGAGTTGCATCCTGAAGGAGAGGTGGTCTTGGGTATGACGGAGGTGGATGGGGAGGGAGTTCCAAGTCTTGGCTGCCAGGTAGGAGAAGGATCTTCCTCCCATGGTGGCTCTTCGGATGCGTGGAACTACGGAGAGGGCGTGGTTGGTCGATCGTAGATGGCGGGTGGGAGTGTAGAAGGTCAGGCGGTTGTTGAGGTACCTGGGGCCCAGGTCGTGGACGGCCTTGTGTGCATGGGTAAGGAGACGGAACGTGATTCTCTTGCTGACGGGGAGCCAGTGCAGGTCTCTCAGGTGTCCGGAGAAGTGGCTGTGTCGGGGGATATCCAGGATGAATCGTGCGGAGGCATTCTGGATGCGTTGGAGTCTTTTCTGCAGTTTGGTTGTGGTTCCGGTGTAGAGGGTGTTTCTGTAGTCCAGTCGACTGGTGACGAGTGCTTGGGTGACCGTCTTCCTGGTTTCGGTGGGGATCCATCGGAAAATCTTTCGGAGCATGCGTAGGATGTTGAAACACGATGATGCGACGGCGTTGACTTGTCTGGTCATCGAGAGGGAGGAGTCCAGGATAAAGCCCAGGTTGCGTGCATGGTCTGTTGGTTTGGGTGCGCTGCCTAGGGCCACCAGGAGTCGTCCCAGGCAGAGGGTGATGATCCAAGGATGAGGACTTCCGTCTTGTCTGAGTTCAGTTTCAGGCGGTTGGTTGTTGTTCATCCACTCGGCTACTTCTTTCATCCCTTCCTGTAGGTTGGTTCTGGCGGTGGCAGGGTCGTTGGTGAGGGAGAGGATCAGCTGGGTGTTGTCGGCGTAGGAGATGATGTTGAGGTAGTGTTGGTGTGTGATGGCTGCAAGGGGGCTGATGTAGCTTTTAGCTTGACGAGCTTAAAGCCAAGGCCGACGTCAACTCTCCCCAAGCTTTGATTCTCCTCGACTTGTCCGCTGCGTTTGACACGGTCGACCATAACATTCTTTTGGACCGTGTCAGCGCAGCGGGCATTCAAGGCCTTGCCCTTTCTTGGATCACGTCCTTCTTGACAGGACGTTCTCAAGCTGTTCACCTCCCCGGTTTTTCCGCTCCCCCCCTCCCGGTGCCCTGTGGGGTTCCCCAAGGTTCCTCCCTCTCTCCCCTTCTTTTCAATCTTTACATCCATCCACTTATCTCTTCCCTTCTTGAGCTGGGGGTCTCTGTGTATAATTACGCTGATGACCTCCAGCTCGTCTTTGATCTTTCTTCTTCTTCTCATTCTCGATCTTTCTTCTATTCCACTATGGTCTTTATTTCTGGGTGGATGGGCGCCAACCACCTCAAGCTCAATCCAGATAAGACTGAGCTTGTCTTGATTGGCGGCTCATCCAGGCTTTGGTCCCCTGCCTTCTGGCCCCCTATTCTTGGCCCCCCTCCCACTCCGGTTCCCTCCGTTAAAACATTGGGCATCAAAGTCAGTCAGGACCTGTCCATGCACGGCCAGGTCAGCGCCGTGGTGTCCTCTTGCTTCCTCTCCCTTCGGCTCATCCGAAAAATGTCCCGCTTTTTCTCTCTGGACTCTCTTAAAATCATTATCTCTGCCCTTATCACTTCCCGCCTGGATTATGGCAATAGCTTGTTCGCAGGCATTCCTGCCTACGAAACCCGCCGCCTTCAAGCTATCCAAAATCAGGCTGCCCGTCTCATCTTTCACTTACCCAAAACCCATCACATCACTCCTGTCCTTAAATCCCTCCACTGGTTACCCATCCTGCAGAGATCTTTGTTCAAGCTAGGGTGCCTTGTTTATCGGGCCCTTGATCACTCTGCACCGGCTTTCATCAATTCTCTGATCTCTCGTCACATCCCTGCCCGCACTCTTCGTTCATCCTCTTTTGCCCTCCTCACTGTTCCCCGTTTCCACAAATCTCGCACTGGTGGAACTAGATTTTCTGTTCTTGCTCCCCGGTTCTGGAACTCCCTTCCTCTTTCTTTGCGTTCTATCCCCATTCTCTCACACTTTCGTAAAGCGCTAAAAACTTTTCTGTTTGCCCTGGCCTACCCCCGCTAAACCTCCTGGCCCTGTCTGTTCTGTCCTCTAGAGCTCTCAGCGCCAGGAAGCCGCTTTGGCCATTGTGCGCTCTACAAATAATTTCATTCATTCATTCATTCATTCATTCATTCATTCATTCATTCATTCAGACGTTGAAGAGGGTGGGGCTAAGTGATGATCCTTGTGGTACGCCGCAGATGACTTCGGTGGCCTTGGATCTGAACGGGGGGAGGCGGACTCTCTGGGTTCTTCCGGCGAGGAACGAGATGATTCACTCCAGTGCCTTCTCTTGGATTCCGATTTTGCTGAGGCATTGTACTAGGGTGCGGTGGCAGACAGTATCGAACGCTGCGGAGAGGTCAAGGAGGATGAGGGCTGCTGTTTCCCCGTTGTCGTGCAGGGTTTTGGATGTCGTCAGTGGCTGCGATGAGGGCGGTCTCGGTGCTGTGGTTGCTCGGAAGCCAGACTGTGAGTGGTTGAGGGATCCGTTCGTCTCGAGGAAGGCGGCAAGCTGACTGTTGACGGTCTTCTGGATGACTTTGGCGGGAAACGGGAGGAGCGAGATGGGGCGGTATTTCTTGAGGTCAGTAGGGTCTGCTGAGGGTTTCTTCAAGAGGGCGCTGAGTCCGGCATGCTTCCAGCTTTCTGGGAAGGTGGCGGTGTTGAAGGAGCAGTTGATGATGTTCTGGAGTTGGGGTGAGATGACGGAGTCGGCCTTGTTGAAGACTTAGTGGGGGCATGGGTCGGTGGCCGATCCGGAGTGGATGGTGTTCATTGTGCGGATGGTGTCTTCGGTGTTGACAGGGGTCCAGTCGCGGAGGATGGTGGTGGGGGGCGTTGGTTCTGTGTTTGGGTGCGTGGTCTGTTCGCCGAAGCTGTTGTGTATGTCGGCGATCTTTCTGTGGAAGAACGAGGCGAGAGAGTCGCAGAGGTCTTGTGAGGGAGTGATGTCGTTGTTACCGGCGCTGGGGTTGGAGAGCTCTTTGACGATGCTGAAGAGTTCCTTGCTGTTGTGTGCATTGTTGTCTAGTCGGTCCTTGAATGCTGACTTCTTGGTGGTGTGGATCAGCTGGTGGTGTTTGCGGGTGGTGTGCTTAAGGGCGGTCATGTTGTCTGTGGTCGGGTTTTTTCGCCAGGCTTTCTCGAGGGTACGGCAGTTCTTCTTGGAGTTCTTGAGGTCGTCGTTGAACCTGGGGGCTTTCTTGCTTCCGGACCTGCTGGGATGGTTTTTCAGGGGTGCGAGGTCGTCAGCCCAGTTGGTGATCCACTGTGTGAGGTTGTTGGCTGCTTGGTTGGGGTCCGTTGATCTGGTGGGAGGGTTCTGGTTCAGTGATGTGGTGAGCTGGTCGGTGGTGATCTTGTTCCAGCTCCTGCGGGTGAACCTGTTGTGGGTGGTGGTGAGTCGTGGTCTTTCTGAAGCTGAAGTGGACGCAGCTGTGGTCTGTCCAGTGTAGTCCGGTGGAGTGGCTGAAGGAGATGTACTTGCTGGAGGAGAAGATTGGGTCGAGCGTGTGTTCGGCGTAGTGGGTGGGGGTGTTCACCAGTTGCTTGAGTCCAAGGTTGGCGAGGTTGTCCAGCAGGGTGGTGGTGTTGTTGTCGTGGTTGGTCTCCAGGTGGAAGTTGAGGTCCCCTAGGAGAATGTAGTCAGCGGAGGGAAGGGCGTATGGGCTGATGAAGTCTGCGATGTCTTCGCTGAATTGTGTGCGGGGTCCTGGGGGTCGGTAGATGAGGGTGCCTCTGAGTGTGGTCTTGGGGTCGGTGTGTATCTGGAAGTGAAGGTGTTCGGCGGTTGTGAGGGTGTCGTCGGAGCTGGTCGTGATGCGGATGGTGTTCTTGTGGACGATGGCGATGCCTCCTCCTGTCTGGTTGACGCGGTCCCTTCGGGTGATCTTGTATCCGTCAGGGATGGCTATGGCGATGTCAGGCGCTGAGGAGGCGTTCATCCAGGTTTCCGTGAGGAAGGCGACGTCCGGAGATGTGGTGTCAAGCAGGTTCCATAGTTCCATGGCGTGTCTGTGGACGGAGCGGGTGTTGAGCAGGATGCACTTCAGGTGGGTGTTGTTGGTGCTCGGCTTGGCGGGGGCGGGAGCAGTGTAGGTCCAGATGCAGGAGAACTTGCAGGATCGGCAAGTAAAGGGTCCGTGGGTACGTCCTGGGGTGGTTAGGTGGCCGTCGGGGAGTCGGCCGGTGTTGAGTGTGCTGAGAGTGGCAACGTCGTACGTCCGGCGGGTGGGATGGCATCTGCGAGAGCCAGGGGGTCTGGTGCTGGCCGCAGTCCAGGCGCGAACGGGCGTAGACGGGCTTGTCTTTGGAGCACCTTCGGCGCACCATTGGCCGCTGCGTGTGAATGCTGCGCGTACGTGCGGACTCTGCCATAAATGGAGAGTGGGGGGAGCGGGGTGGCGAGTGGGGAGGGGAGCGGTGATGCTGGAGGGAGCGGGGGTGGGGCCGCGGGGGAGCAGTGGCAGAAAACGGCAGTGGAGGCACAGAACGATCAGGGGCACAACGATGCAAACGATAACAAAACAAATACAGGCACAATACTGAGGTCAGGGGCCAGGGGGCAGAAACAATACTGGCGCAACACTGGGAGCAAGAGCAGGGGCACAGGGGAACAGGGGTACAACAGTTGGCGATGAAAATGAACAATTACAGGCACAATTCAGGGGGCGATGTAAATGAACAATTACAGGCACAATTCAGGGGGCAGATACAAACTTGGCAGCGGCGGCGGCAAGCGGGTCCCAGGCACACTCGGGGTGGGTCACGCGGTGGGAGGAGCGACCGGCTCTGACCAGGTCAGGTCAGGTCACATCTCCCCGCCTCGCGGACACCACCTTTTGTTTTCAGCTCCAGTAAACTCAGTTTCCCGTTCCAGCTCCAGTAAACTCAAATACTGTGATTCATTCCATTTTAGGTTAGTTTTCTTAATTCCTTCTGGAACTTGGTAAATGTCTAGGGCAAACCAATCCCTTAAGATCTGGTGGTTCAATGTGAGTTTTGGGTTAAGCCAAGCTTTTATCCAGCAATCGAAAGGAGCCAAACTCACCAGGTCAGTAACAAATCCCATCCCTACTTCCTGGTGGATAGCAAATGTTGCAGTGGATTGGGGGATGGACAGAAGGGAGCAAAAAAATGTGTTTTCTGCCATCTGGACCTCTACCGCTTGTTTGTATTCCCAAATAGCTGTGCCATACGTGACAATAGACAGGGATTCGACCAATAGCTGGTGAGAATAGTCTCACAGGGCTTGGCTCCCAATTGCGGTGCAAAGCTTAGTAATGCTGATGATGATCTCAGCACATCATATTTTTTGGCTTTAAGCTGGGGGGCCCAAGAGCATCTGTTTTCAAACAGGATGCCCAATTATGTGAAAACTTTTACTCTAGTGAGCTCTGCCCCGTTGCAGTAAAAGGTTTTAGTTGTATTCTTACGTTGTCCCATGGTCAAGGCATGGGTTTTTGAGATATTTATCAACAAATTCAGGGAATTCATAAAGGTCCCAAATGTTTCCAAGAGCCTCTGGAGACCTAAAGGTGTTTGAGGTAGTAACACAGCCTCATCTGTATATGGGAGGACAGGATTGGTCCTGTTTCCTACACGCGTTATAAGAGTACATATATCACAAAAACTCATTTCACCTGACTGAGAACATGTTTCTTTTCTATTAACAGATCTTATATGTTACAGGTGGAAAATGTCACTTGCACAGTAAGTATTTCTTTTTGGCATGTAGTGCTGTAGATTTAGATGTTTTTTATAATGCTGCTATGTTGTGTTGTGTTTGGCTGAGGTAGTAGCTATAATAAAAAGGCTCTATAAAGGGCCTTGACTTTGAATCAGGATATGAAATTAAAGAACAATTGATAACCCCAGCTAAGAAAGGTAGCAAGTCTGTAAATTTCTGCGTGCTGTTGGCCGGGGTAGTTGTTACAACAAAAAGGCTTGATAAAGGGCTTGCACTTTGAATACAGATATGAAATAGTACAATAGTTAATAACCACAGCCAAGAAAGGCATCAAGTAGGTGTGTGTATGTTTAGATGATGTGTCTGGTATTCAGATGCAGGAATCTGCACAGGTCGGTCATCATATCGTGCTCCTTTTCCTGTGGGAAGGAACTGAGGGAAACAACAATATTCCAAGCTTTTTTCCTATACACTAATGGGACTTCCCTTTGCTTCTTTCATTTGGAATAACTATATAGTATTCCCCATCACTTCCTTAGAATGAAGTGGACGAACACTGTAATGTTCGTAGATTTCTTCAGTTCTGGAAACATCCAGTTTTTCAATTTGTCCAGATGGCAAGTTACTATCTTCTTCTACAGTTATTTCTTCTCTTCCAACATACACATTTTTGTAATATTATTTTTTTTAGCAGATACAATGTTGCCTTTTCCACTTTCCTAATATCCACTAATTCTTGCCAGATTTTCTTACTCTTAGTAGGAACGCCATTGACAAGAATAACTAAATGTTCATTCTATACATTTTCTACACCAATTGTCTGTGTTTTAAGTAAATGATGATTGTATTGAATGTCTTCTGTAGTGCTAGCGCTCTTGGTATGTAGTTGTGAACTGTACTCAGTGGAGAATTGATTGAAAGCACTTCTCAGGACACATAGTGAAGAGGAATTTACATTGAAAGCTGAATTGAAGTTGTGAACCCCGCTGTCTGTAATGTAGATCGAAGGTACAAATCGATACAAATATTGATGAATGCTATTTTGTACAGTTAACAGAATCTGAGGACAGAGTACAATTGTCTCTGACCTAAATAAAGCAATGGTAGATCCAATGGTGTCCTTAATGTAGAAGGAAAGCTGAATTGAACTTGTGAATTCGGCTGTCCGCAGTGTACATTTATTGGTGGACTGTATCATCTGTAATCACGATTGAAATTAAAGATAGAACATGTATGGAATGCATTGTCAAAATATGTATGTTTCAGGGACATAATAGTTCAAATTGTGACCTGTGTTGCTGTAGTGTAGACTGCCATTCAGTGTTCTTTTGGACTTGCAAGACAAATTGTGTTATTGTACTAAACCTATAACACATATATAAAACAAGTTCATGAAATTCAAGAATAATTGATAACCCTAGCCAAGTAAGGCAGCAAGTGTGCAAATGTTTAACTGCGTTCGGCCGGGGTAGTAGCTACATAAAAAAGGCTTGATAAAGGGCCTTGAGTTTGAATCAGAATATGAAATTGAAGAATACTTGATAACCACAGCGAAGAAAGGCAGCAAGTAAGTTTGTGTATGTGTGGATGATGTGTTGATTGAGTGGAAGATGAATAAGGTGAAAAATAAGAAAGGCTGAAGACGTGCAAGCTACCAATTTCCTTCTAAGGGAAGTGGGTGTTTGGTTTTCCAGTCCTTTACACAGACAGGGCGTCGTATTCCGCAGTGGGAGCCTGAGAAATGGATACCACATATAAGGAGGCAAGCTAGTGCACAACGTACACACACTGTGCGATAGAAAGGACGCAAGAAAGGATGGAAGTGTTCAAATTACCCACTGCCATTCATGGATAGTAGTTACCAAGAAGGGTTAATGAAGGGCCTGCACTTTGAATTTTATTTTCAAGAAGAAGAATTAATAACCCTAGCGAAGAAAGGCAGCAAGTGTGGAAACTTCTACAACAAAAAGGCTTAATAAAGGGCCTTGACTTTGAATCAGAATATGAAATTAAAGAATAATTGATAACCCTAGCCAAGAAAGGCAGCAAGTGTGCACATTTCCTACTGCCTTTGGATGGGGTAGTTCTCCTAACAAAAAAGCTTGATAAATGTGTAGTGACTGATGTTGAGGAGAGTGATGCTCCTTTTATTTTTTTTGATGAGGTTGATAGTGTATTTGACGTAACAGAAAAGTTCATCGCAATAAACGCATAGAAATTTAAGTTTACTAAAATCAAGATCAATATGTGAGTATGGACTGCTTGCCAAAGATGCTGTTGCAGGAGTTGATGTACTTGGTGTAGCGGCAAGTGGATTGTACTGCAATCTCTGTGTTGCAGCTCAAGCAAAGTTGTTGTGATGCTAGTTTTTTACATGTTGCACCATAGTTGGTGTGCCAAAGGAGATTTGTTTTAATGGATCATCCCATGAAAGAGTTGTTTGCTAAATTTTACAGATTAGTTTTGGAGTAGTAACCTTCTTTTGGGGTAGTAGAAATGAGAAAAAGGTTCAATAAAGGGTCTTGACGTTCAATCAGAATTTGAAATTGAGGAATAATTGATAATCCCAGCCAAGAAAGGAAGCAAGTGTGTATCTAAAGCAACAAAGTTCTCTGGAGTGTGTGATGATGTGTTGTCCAAGCATCACGGATTGGTAGCAAAATCTTTCAAATCAAGTTTTCTAATAAATATTGGTTATCCATTCACAGAAGTAAGTTGAAGTATATTTTCAAAAAGTATGATGTATTTTTTTCTTAATAAGTCATCTCATTCAGTACAGTCACATGGTGATGATTTGTGGTGCATTGAGTTAGTAAAACCTTTGGCGCTGAGCTTGAACGTACCCTGTGATGATGTGTGGTCGGAGTGAGGTACAGTAATTGAAGTAATGTCTTTTGTTGATTGAATTCGGCATCAATTCCATTTAAAAGGGACAGTATGTCTCACTGTGACATAAAAGTGTTCACTCTTGTTTGTGATGATTTATGGTGCGCTGAGTAAGTAGTATCTTTGGGGGTGAGCTTGAATGTTCCCTGTGCTGTGCAGATTTAAGGCAGTTGTTAACAGACATAGACGAATGGTTTTTGTCACTCATTTAAACAAAATATGAAACACATATAGTAGAATTTTGTCTGCATTAAATAAATGAAGGCTGAATTTCCTAGTGTTGAAAGTTTAAGAAAATCTGAAGATATTGAGAAATTGTCTGTGTTTTAAGTAAATCAAGATTGTATTGAATGTTTTCTGTAGTGCTGGCGCTCTTGGTTTCTAGTTGCGAACTCTACTGAGCGCAGAATTGATTAAAGACACTTCTCAGCACACTGAATTGTAGTTGTGAACCCTGCTGTCTGTAATGTAGATCGAAGGTACTAATCAACACAAACATTGATGTATGCTATTTTGTACTGATAACAGAATCTGAGGACAGAGTACAATTGTCTCTGCATTAAGGAAAGCAAGGCTGAAAACAATGCTGTCCTTAATGTAGAAGGAAAGCTGAATTTAAGTTGTGAACCCAGCTGACCACAGTGTAGATTGAAGGCAGTTGTTGACACAAAGATCGATGAAAGCTATTTTGTCAGTTTGCATAACTTGAGGACACAGTATAATTGTCTCTGCCTTAAGGAAAGCAAAGCTGAAAACAATGCTGTCCTTAATGTAGATGGAAAGCTGAATTCAAGTTGTGAACCCAGCTGTCCGCAGTGTAGATTGAAGGCAGTTGTTGACACAAGGATCGATGAATGCTATTTTGTCACAGTTAACAGAATCTGAGGGCACAGTATAATTGTCTCTGCCTTAAAGAAAGCAAGGCTGAATGCAATACTGTCCTTAATGTAGAAGGAAAGCTGAATTCAAGTTGTGAAAGCAGCTGTCCGCAGTGTAGATTGAAGGCAGTTGTTGACACAAAAATCGATGAATGTTATTTTGTCACAGTTAACAGAATCTGAGGACACAGTATAATTGCCTCTGCCTTAAGGAAAGCAAGGCTGAATACAATGCTGTCCTTAATGTAGAAGGAAAGCTGAATTCAAGTAACAAGAATCAGTTAAATTCTGTATGAATACGGACATGTGGTGATGGTAGGCGGTAGCGGTTACCAGGACTTCATATCTGTGTGACAGCTGCTCAGTATTGGTAATTTAATGTGTGTGAGTGCAGCGCTGATAAGTCATGGAATGAGTTAATGGCACCTGAAGCAAGGAAGTTTCATGGAGTCTGCAATTATCCATGATCGAAGTAGAATGTATTGGTAGCAAAGTCTTTAAAAGTACGTTTTCTAATAAATATTGGTTGTCCATTCACAGAAGTTAAGTTGAAGTATATCTCCTAAAAGTAAAATATTTTTTTTTTTCTAAATAAGTCATGTCATTCAATACGGTTATGTGGTGATGATTTCTGGTGCACTGAGTTAGTAATACCTTCAGCGCTGAGCTTGAACGTACTCTGTGTTGATACTTGACCGGGAGGGAGGTACAGTAATTGAAGTAATGTTTTCAGTCAATTGAATTCTGCATCAATTCCATTTAAAAGGGACAGTATGTTTCACTGTGATATGAAACTGTTGAGTGTTCTTGGTGATGATTTATGGTGCAGTGAGTAAGTAGTATGTTTTGCGCTGAGTTTGTATGTTCGTTTCACAGTGTAGATTGAAGGCAGTTGTTGACACAAAGATTGATGAATGCTATTTTGTCACAGAATCTGAGGACACAGTATAATTGTCTCTGCGTTAAATAAAGTAAGGCTAGATTGAATGGTGTGCTTAGTGTAGATGGAAAGCTGAATTGTAGTTGTGAACTGTGTTGTTTGCAATGTAGATCGAAGGTACTATTCGACAGAAACATTGATGAATGCTATTTTGTCACAGTTAACAGAATGAGAGGCCACAGTACAATTGTGTCTGGCTTAAATAAAACAAGGTTGGAGGTACAGTAATTGAAGTAATGTCTTTTGTTGATTGAATTCGGCATCAATTCCATTTAAAAGGGACAGTATGTCTCACTGTGACATAAAAGTGTTCACTCTTGTTTGTGATGATTTATGGTGCGCTGAGTAAGTAGTATCTTTGGGGGTGAGCTTGAATGTTCCCTGTGCTGTGCAGATTGAAGGCAGTTGTTAACAGACATAGACGAATGGTTTTTGTCACTCATTTAAACAAAATATGAAACACATATAGTAGAATTTTGTCTGCATTAAATAAATGAAGGCTGAATTTCCTAGTGTTGAAAGTTTAAGAAAATCTGAAGATATTGAGAAATTGTCTGTGTTTTAAGTAAATCAAGATTGTATTGAATGTTTTCTGTAGTGCTGGCGCTCTTGGTTTCTAGTTGCGAACTCTACTGAGCGCAGAATTGATTGAAGACACTTCTCAGCACACTGAATTGTAGTTGTGAACCCTGCTGTCTGTAATGTAGATCGAAGGTACTAATCAACACAAACATTGATGTATGCTATTTTGTACTGATAACAGAATCTGAGGACAGAGTACAATTGTCTCTGCATTAAGGAAAGCAAGGCTGAAAACAATGCTGTCCTTAATGTAGAAGGAAAGCTGAATTTAAGTTCAGCTTGGTGATGGTAGGAGGTAGCGGTTACCAGGACTTCATATCTGTGTGACAGCTGCTCAGTATTGGTAATTTAATGTGTGTGAGTGCAGCGCTGATAAGTCATGGAATGAGTTAATGGCACCTGAAGCAAGTAAGTTTCATGGAGTCTGCAATTATCCATGATCGAAGCAGAATGCATTGGTAGCAAAGTCTTTAAAAGTAAGTTTTCTAATAAATATTGGTTGTCCATTCACAGAAGTTAAGTTGAAGTATATCTCCAAAAAGTAAGATATTTTTTTTTCTAAATAAGTCATGTCATTCAATACGGTTATGTGGTGATGATTTCCGGTGCACTGAGTTAGTAATACCTTCAGCGCTGAGCTTGAACGTACTCTGTGTTGATACTTGACCGGGAGGGAGGTACAGTAATTGAAGTAATGTTTTCAGTCGATTGAATTCTGCATCAATTCCATTTAAAAGGGACAGTATGTTTCACTGTGATATGAAACTGTTGAGTGTTCTTGGTGATGATTTATGGTGCAGTGAGTAAGTAGTATGTTTTGCGCTGAGTTTGTATGTTCGTTGCACAGTGTAGATTGAAGGCAGTTGTTGACACAAAGATTGATGAATGCTATTTTGTCACATAATCTGAGGACACAGTATAATTGTCTCTGCGTTAAATAAAGTAAGGCTAGATTGAATGGTGTGCTTAGTGTAGATGGAAAGCTGAATTGTAGTTGTGAACTGTGTTGTTTGCAATGTAGATCGAAGGTACTATTCGACAGAAACATTGATGAATGCTATTTTGTCACAGTTAACAGAATGAGAGGCCACAGTACAATTGTGTCTAGCTTAAATAAAACAAGGTTGGATCCAATGGTGTTCTTAGTGTAGATCCAAACCTGAATTGAAGTTGTGAACTTTGCTGTCTGCTGTGTAGATTGAAGGCTCTTGTGAGCATAGTTATAGATGAATACTATTCATCACATTCTTTTACCAAATCACAAAATATAGAATCCATTAGTCTCTACCTTATATAAAACAAGGCTGGATTGAATGTTTTCTGTAATACTGGTGTTTCTGGTATCAAGTTTTGAACTCTACTGACTGCAGAATATATTGAAGGCATTTCTCAGCAGAGATAATGAAGAGAAATTTAGATCCAAAGCTGAATTGAAGTTGTGAACCCTGATGTCTGCAATGTATATTGAAGGTGCTACTCGACACAAACATTGATGAATGTTATTTTGTACAGCTAACAGAATCTGAGGACATAGTACAATTGTCTGTGCCTTAAATATATTGAGACTAATATGTTGTACTCTGTTTTATGAGTTTGCAGCATTCTTAAATGCACAAAGGCAAGCACTAAGTTTGATACCATACTTATGTCATCAATAATGAGAAGTTTCTTTTTCTTCAAGAGTCTTCACAACAAGCTTGTGGTATTACAATTTGTTGTCATGCTCCATAGGTACTATAAGTAAACTATGTAATGTAGTATTGGAAATGTTGATATTCGGTTATATTTTGAATAAAAGGAATTTATTACAAACATGTGACAAGCAAATGATGGTGATTTTCAAGTATTCTACAAGATAAAAGAATTGGAAAAAGGATTGAAGATGGCAAAGAAGTTTTACAGATACGATTACTTTGTAATTTGTTTGGAAATTAAAATATTGTTCCTGAGTTTGTAGCTACTTTTAGAATAATTGATAACCGTAGTGAAGAAAGGCAGCAAGTGTGCAAATTTTCCACTGCCTTCGGCCGGGGTAGTAGCTACAACAAAAAGGCTCAATAAAGGGCCTCGACTTTGAATCAGAATATGAAATTCAACAATATTTTATTATCTCAGCCAAGAAAGGTAGCAAGTGTGCACATTTCCCACTGCCTTCGGCCAGGGTAGTTGTTACAATAAAAAGGCTTGATAAAGTGCCTGCACTTTCAATACGAATATAAAATAGAAGAACAGTTGATAACCATAGCCAAGAAAGGCAGCAAGTAGGTGTGTGTATGTGTAGATGATGTGTTGATTGAGTGGAAGATGAATAATGTGAAAAAATAAAAAAGGCTGCAAGTGTGTAAATTATCCACTGCCATTCACAAGTAGTAGTTACGAAGAAGGCTCAATAAAGGGTCTGTACTTTGAATTAGGATAAGAAATAGAAGATTTGATAACCATAGACCATACTGGCTCTTTTTTTAATATTGGTGACTTTTGTTAAGCTTTTTATTATACATGAACGGCAGGAAGTGCGCAAATTACCCACTGCCATTGATGAGAAATAGTTACGAAGAAGGCTCAATAAAGGGCCTGCACTTTGAATTTGAATTTCAAGAAAAATAATTGATAAGCCCAGTTAAGAAAAGCAGCAAGTGCGCAAATTTCCCACTGCCTTCTGGCAGTGCAGTATCTACATGAAAAAGGCTTGATAAAGGGACTTGAGTTTGAATCAGAATATGAAATTCTAGAGTATTTGATAATCCCAGCTAAGAAAGGCAGGAAGTGTGCAAATATCGCACAGCCAACGGCTGGGTTCGTAGCTACAACAAAAAGGTTCGATAAAGGGCCCGCATTTTGAATATGGATATGAAATAGAAGAATAGTTGTTAACCATAGCCAACAAATGTAGAAAGTAGGTGTGTGTGTACGTGTAGATGATGTGTTGATTGAGTGGAAGATGAATAATGTAAAAAATAAGAAAGGATGAAAGTGTGCAAATTACCCACTGCCTTTCACGGGTAGTAGTTACCAAGAAGGCTCAATAAAGGGCCTGTATTTTGAATTTGTATTACAAGAAGTATAATTGATAACCCCAGCCAAGAAAGGCAGCAAGTGTGCAAATTTCCCACTGCCTTTGGACGGGGTAGTTCTTACAACAAAAAAGTTTGATAAATGTCTAATAACTAATGTTAAGGACAGTGACGCTTCTGTTTCTTGTTTTTGATGAGGTTGATGGACTGTTTTGCGTAACAAAAGTTATTTGCAATAAATGCTTAGAAATATAAGTTTATCAAATTGAATATCAATATGTGAGTATGGACTGTTTGCTGAAGATGGTGTTGCAGCAGTTGATGTGCTTGATGCAGCAGCAAGTGGGTTGTTCTGCAATCTCTGTGTTGCTTTGAAGCAAAGTTGTTGGGGTGCAAGTTGTTTACGTGTGTATATTTGCTGTGCCAAAGGAGGATTTTTTTGATTGATCACACCTTAAAAGAGTTGTTTGGTAAATTTAACAGGTTACTAATGGTTGGTGTGTTTCAGTTAGTATGTGTCTGGACATTGCTGGAATCTTTAAGGGACACATTAGAGCTTTCATAATACAGAAACACTTTGCACTTAGTGACGTTAAATTCTATTTTGTGAAGAATGGTTGAATTCTACATCCACCTTTAGAACTAGTGGGAGGGTAGCATGGGCATCCTCTCACAGAAAATGTAGCATTCAGGATTGTAAAAGCTTGACATAGGAGTGACTGATGAGTTGATATATGTCAGTGACAAAATAAAAACAAGTACGATTGTTTTACATTAGAGATATACAGACCTGAAAGACTATGCATGTAAATCCATGAAATCTTTTTTGAAGGTATGTAAGAAAGCAGTGAAAGGGTGTTTAGAAGCAATACTGTCCAGCATAAAAAGTGCATTAGTATGTTTTTAAGTAACATGATCACATGCAAGATATCTAATTAGATATTTGCACCCTCCTGCAGTCTAGTCTTGTGTCCAAATTATCTTAAAAAGTAATGTTGAGACACACTTTTTTTCACCTGTTACGATTTGCACAATCCTTTTAGAGTTGGATCAGAGTTCCTCTAACATTCCTACTTAATTTTCTTTTTGAAATTGAGCAATTATTTTGTTTACCTGTTGAAATATACATTTAAATCCTCCTCTTTGAAGGTCAAGAAGCAACACCGCTCCTCTACTCATTATTGTTCAATGGTAGTCTAAAAAGTAGTGGCAATTCCACTATCAGCAAGGTAGATATCTGACAATAGAATGAATGATATTTTTACACCCCTATTCCATAGTCCTAATGCAAAAGGTGTGTTTAGACTCAACAAAATGAACACATTTTTTTCATATACAGGCAGTAAAAGGTAAGTATGATTTACATGTGCTTTTATGGTTTGAAGGTGGAGTCATCTGCTGCATTCAAAACATTGGGCCTGTTGAGAAGAAAGTGAAAAGTAAGTTCTAATTAATATTTCATGGTTTAAAGCTGAATAGCTTTTTGAAATAAAAACTGTATATGTATTTAGATTGTAAACACAGTTCCAGGGTCAGAATGGTCTTTTGAGTCTGTGCAAACCCACTAACTTGCATGTTTTAAGGGTTTTAAACAACTCTTCTCCAATCTTTTCCCATAGTGAAAAATGTTGGAAATTTCTTTCTGACAATGACCGACATAAACCTTCCTTCTGAGTTGGGAAAAAAGGGGTTGGAGGAAAAGTGAATTTGAAAACAGTCAGATTTTCGTATGGACAAATCTACACATGCAAATTTGCTGAAGGTTAAAATGTAGTTCACAAATATTTTCTAGGTGTACTATTTCTTGTGCTACTTCTGTACATTTTTGGGAGTTCACAAAAGCTGTATAGCTGGACTTAATGCAAGGACATATATCATGGGTGCACTTTTGAGACTTTGTTAAATAATTGGGCCCGTAATTTGGTCTGGCATTAACCATGACCTTTTGCTTTTATTACATCTCTCTCTCTCGCTCTCCCCTCTCATCCACTCTCCTGTCTCTCTCTCTCTGTCTTTGTATCGGCTGGCTTCACTGTGAGTGAGAGCATTATGCGGTTTCACAAGGAGCATATCGGCACACAAAGTAGTTTTGTTCAGTGCCAGTAACTACTGTGAAAGTTTGTGCTTTTTAAAACAAAAATATTTTTTGCTTTTGCCAACGTTTGTTATAATGGTGAGGGACCAGCAGCTTCCACACCAATAACGTTTTACAAACACGATGCCAAAACAAGTCACACAATGACAAAACTGAAAAGCTGACCATCAATTTCAGACCTACTGGCTTTGCCAATGCTTTTTTAATGTTGTTTCCCATAATCTTTTTGAAGCTAGTTACAGAGATTTTCCATAATGAATATTTTTGAGAAATACTAGTATGGATCAACACGTTATTAAATGATTCTGCAAAAAATGGTAACTGAAATTTTATAGTAGTTTAGCAAAATGTTTTTTTTCCTGCTTTCTCTTTTTTATGAACATTTTAGTTTGAAAGCAAAGAATCATCAATCTTGCTTTTAGGCTTCTGCAATTATTTGCATCAAATTGCAGAGCATTCTGGGATCAGTATACATAGCGTCATAGTGGTAAACTTTGCAAATGTGTGTACACTTTTTTTACTAGAAAAACTGTCAGTAGTGCAGTCTGAGCTTACAACATTTATTTGGAACACTCACTCTAACTAATAATAATGACTTTGCATCAATGTTGTAGAAGTTGGAAGGTCATTAACATATGGACACAAATATTACCTTGGCAGCAGACAGTTCCCATTCCTGCTCCATAACGTTTTATTGAAAATTCGCAGCTGAAGGATTTGTGCTGCAGGGGCTGGGACTACTTGTTCCAAGGACAAATTACATGTAAAATCTTGATGGCCCTGGCCCCAATAAACATATAATGTTGATCATTGAGAGATGCAAGAGTTCCTGATAAGCCTACGTGGGTCAGGCGTGTTTCAGCGCTGCACACTTTTGTATACTGCAGCCACTGACAGTAGTGCAGTGGGAGCTTACAACATTTACTTAGAGTGTGCAGCGAATAATAAAGGCATTCAAATAATGAACCATAAATACAGGTTTGAACAGCTTTAACATATGGGCAAACATATTACCTGAACTGCAGACAGTGCACTTCCCTGACCATTATGTGGTACTGCTAACAGGCAGCCAAAGGGTGCGTGCTGCTGGGAGTTGGGCCTACTTGTTCCAAGGACACAATTCACATGAAAACGTGTTGCCCTTGACCCCAAACAATATGTCCTGTGCGTCGGGCTATAGGAATTCCACATCCCTGACGGTGCATAGCCAGCTTTCCAACATAGTGGAGACAACTCAGAAAAGATCCTTACCATAAAGTTTTCTGTATAAATTGCTGAAGCTTTTTGGTTGCAGACACCACAATACTTTTCAACAGACTGTAAATGTAAAAAAGATGCATATAAGTGCATCATAATAGCAATGCTAACCATTGAAAAGTTATTTGCAAATTATTGTACATGTTGCAAGTGTTTTGAAATCAAAGCAATGAGACTGTGACAACTATTCAAAACAACAATAATTGTTTGTATTAGGATTGGGGTTGAAAACCAATCATAGG
Source organism: Lissotriton helveticus (assembly GCF_964261635.1). Lineage (NCBI taxonomy): Eukaryota > Metazoa > Chordata > Amphibia > Caudata > Salamandridae > Lissotriton > Lissotriton helveticus. The sequence goes on from NC_136063.1 coordinate 1,774,640,795, forward strand.
TTTCAGAGCAACCGTGTTAGGACCATAGTAGTGGTGAGACAAAATGATATGCAAATACCAATATGCTTCCGACGGGCACTATAGATTCGTTTGGTAGACATTCATAAATGTTATCCTTGAAAACCCTCTTTGCTATTTACGAGTATTTTAAAGACGTAAACTATTAAGATGACTAACAGCCATTGGTCATAGTTGTGACGCTTCAATTGTTGTAGGAAAACCCTTTAGAGAGATACAAATAGTTATGTTAAATAGTTTGCTTTTTTTAATTTCAGAAAGGGAAATTATATGGGCAATTTTATATTTGTGCAATATAATAAATAATAAAGAGATAAGGAACATTTTTTGTAAGGAAAAGTTACCTTCAATTTAATAAAAACTCTTGATAGGTCTGAATTTTGTTACTCCGTGAATCATAAACGATTGTCTATTGTTAAAGGTTTGGAAATGTATAGGAAATATTATAGAAATATGATTTTTAGTATGGAGAGTTTACATTTTACGGTGCAGATGTCTACTTTAGATATATTACAAAATTATTTAATAAGATTAGCCTTTACATTATTTGATAAAAAATTTAGATAGTTTAAACTATTACAACTAGTTATATTTTCCAAGAATAACTTACCAGAAGTATCCAATGACAGCCAGTATTTGTCGGACTAAGAAGAATGTCCATTTCCTCAAAAGGTACCCTCTGTGCTATTTACGAGTATTTTAAAGACGTAAACTATTAAGATGACTAACAGCCATTGGTAATAGTTGTGACGCTTCAATTGTTGTAGGAAAACCCTTTAGAGAGATACAAATAGTTATGTTAAATAGTTTGCTTTTTTTAATTTCATAAAGAGAAATTATATTGGCAATTTTATATTTGTGCACTATAATAAATAATAAAGAGATAAGGAACATTTTTTGTAGGGAAAAGTTACCTTCAATTTAATAAAAACTCTTGATAGGTCTGAATTTTGTTACTCCGTGAATCATAAACGCTTGTCTATGTTAAAGGTTTGGAAATGTATAGAAAATATTATAGAAATATGATTTTTAGTATGGGGAGTTTACATTTTACGGTGCAGATGTCTACTTTAGATATATTACAAAATTATTTAATAGGATTAGCCTTTAAATTATTTAATTAAAAAATTTAGATCGTTTAAACTATTACAACCAGTTATATTTTCCAAGAAGAACTTACCAGAAGTATCCAATGACAGCCAGTATTTGTCGGACTAAGAAGAATGTCCATTTTCCCAAAAGATACCCGTAGAGTTAATTAATTAATAGCTTTACATTACAACCCAATTACATTCGTTTAGACTCGAAAAGGTGAATATTAATGAATATATTTTCAAAATAAACAATCTTCCCTTGAAAAACTGTTAAAAAAATCTTACATTTGTCATAGTTTTCTAAACGTTACTCGATTCAACTCTTAAACATTAATTCAGTGTCACGTGACGCAGTAATAAATATTAAAACTAATGGGAGAATTAGGAGGGAGAAAATACGATGAACCAGAAAGAATATATTCCGCATAAATAAAGCAAAACAGAGCTGGGAGGGCCACGTGACGGATTAAAAAAATATACTATTATGAACGCACAATTTATATGAATACAGGCTAAAGCACGTGACTGTTCAAAAATACGAAACCGAAATTTATGCATGGTGAATTTATAAAAATACAGGTCTTGAGGACCTTGTGACACAGAAAGAAATATTTATACTATGTACATACAATTTAAAACCATTGAGGGGTAGGAGGGGCACATGATGGAGAAAAGAATACCATCATGAATGTACAATAAAAAAGATCAGATTCCAAAGTACGTGACACACTTTCATGCACGGTCAATTTATAAAAAAAGAGGCTTGGGAGTGTTCCGTGACACTGAAGTAAATATTACGATCATGAACGCAAGATGAATATGAATAGAGGCAAGGGAGGGGCTTGTGACACAGAATAACATACTATCATGCACGCACAATTAATAATAATAGAGGCATAAGCACGTGGCGTAGTACAGAAATACAACACAGAAATGTATGCACGCACAATTTTTTAAATTAGAGGTCTATAGGTCCTCGTGACTTATAAAGAAACATTTCAATTATGTAAGCACAATTTAAAACCATTGAGGGGTAGGATGGTCACGTGATGCAGAAAAGGATACCATCATGTACATACAAAAGAACAGATTCCAAAGCACGTGACACTCTTCAAAAATACGACACAGAAATTCATGCACACTCAATTTATTAAAAAAGAGGCCTGCGAGTGCTCCGTGACACAGAAGGAAATATTAGGATCAACAAAGGAAGATCTATAAGAACACAGGCCTCGGACGGCCTTGTGACGCAGAAAAAAAAATTCCATCATGCACGCACAATTAATAATAGAGGCCTTAGCTTGTGGCGTACTACAGAAATACGAAAAAGAAATTCATGCATGCTCAATTTATAAAAAAAGAGGCCTGGAGGACTTTGTGACATAGAAAGAAGAATTTCCATTATGTATGCACAATTTAAAACCATTGAGGGGTGGGAGGACCACGTCATGCAGACAAAAATACCATCATGCACGTTTAATTTATAACAGAGCCGAAAGCATGTGACACACTTAAAAAATACAACACAAATTCATGCACGGTCAATTCATAAAAAAAGAGGCTTGGGAGTGTTCAGTGACACTGAAGTAAATATTACGATCATGAACGGAAGATGAATAGGAATAGAGGCATGGGAGGGGCTCGTGACGCAGAAAAACATACTATCATGCAAGCACAATTAATAATAATAAAGGCCTAAGCACGTGGCGTAGTACAGAAAGAAACTTATGCACGCACAATTTATAAAATTTGAGGTCTATAGGACTTTGTGACGTATAAAGAAACATTTCAATTATGCAAGCACAATTCAAAACCATTGAGGTGTAGGAGGGTCACGTGATGCAGAAAAGGATACCATCATGTACATACAAAAGAACAGACTCCAAAGCATGTGACACTCTTCAAAAATACGACACAGAAATTCATGCATGCTCAATTTATAAAAAAAAGAGGCCTGCGAGTGCTCCGTGACACAGAAGGAAATATTAGGATCAACAAAGGAAGAGCAATAAGAATACCGGCCTGGAATTGCCTTGTGATGCAGAAAAAAAAATACCATCATGCACGCACAATTAATAATAGAGGCCTAAGCACGTGGCATACTACAGAAATACTATACATACAATACATACAATACAGGCTGATGTTGTGACGGCTTCTCTTACCTTTGCTTCTGTCGTGTTTTGTCGTTTCTTCAAAGGCTGCGGTTTGGCTGGGCCTGGGGTGTTTTTGGTGCGGGCGCCGCCACCTCCGCGCCTATGGTATTGTGGCTGGGCGGCAGCAGCAGTGACACCACGTCGAGTGTCAGGAGTCCTCCGCTCGAGCAATCAGTTCATAGTAAAATCGATGACGACACTCTATCTGTCACCACAGGACAGGCAGGCAAAAGAGAGCGTGCTCATGTCAGTGCCCGCATTATATGGGAATCGCGGGGGCTAACCAAACCAAGCCCAGGGCCATCATTGGTAGAGTTTTCGTGGTGTATAAGAATGATGGTCTTGGGGGACATCCCATTGGCTAATGTATTGGTTTCCAGGTTTAGTGATAGCAATCATGCTAGGTGGTGGCATGTGGGGAGTGTGGGCGGGCGTGCACCACGCATGTGCAAGTGTGAATGTGTGCACTAACAATTAACAACAGAGAGAGATGGGGGCGGTGTTATAATGTGTGCAGAGGCAGGCCCAGAATCGGATCTCCAATGAGTGACCACTTGTAATCATTCGCCTTAGCGCGCCCTGAGCTCTGATTTTTCACTGAGACTGTGATCTCACCATACTCTGTACTGCTAATCATACTCAGCGTGTACCCGTGCATACTTTACGAATATGCTTTGACGTTACGCGTCGCAATAAAAGCTTCCGTGTGACGTCATGTACGGCGTTCTGTACGCGAAAGACGCCAATTTTTCTACTTGGTTTAAAACATTTATTTATGTATTTAATGTACATACTAAGGGCAGACATTATTTGGGATTACTTTGATTTTTTTTTATACTTTTAACAATCATATATTACTTCGTAAGAGCACCGTAAGCTCAGCGTAAGCGTACGGAAAGCCATGTGACTTTAAAAGTAGAGATTTGATTGGTTCATAACTTTTCATATTGCGACTGTTGAAAGTTCCATCCCATTATAATCATTCGACTTTGACTTTCCAAGAAGAAGCATTTCTTCTGAGAATCTTCTCAAATAGAAAGAAGATCACCATAATAAGAGCAATGGACTCATCTTCCAGCAGTTCTTCAGAGGGAGATTTCATTCCTGATGAACCTCCAAAGAAGAGGAAAGAAGCTCTAATTTGGAAGTTTTTTACTTTTCCAGAAGGGCAAAAAAAGGTTAATGCTCCAAAAGTAACCTGTAAAATTTGTCAAACAACTCTTTCAAGGGGTGATCCAGATAAAAAGTACTCCTCTGGCACAGCAAATATGGTGCGACACGTGAAGAACTTGCACCCCAACAACATTGCTCGAGCTGCAATGCGCAGGTTGCACGAGAACCCACCTGCTGCTACACCAAGCACATCAACTGCTGCAGCAGCATTTTCAGCAAGCAGTCCACACCCACAAATTGATTCTGACTTTGCTAAAGTTAAAATTCAATGCATTTATTGCGATAAACCTTTATGTTATGGGGAACAATCTATGGACCTGATAAAATGCAGGATGCAGGACCATTGGTGTCCTCGACATTAGTTGGTTTCTTTTTTCGTTCTTTTGTTCCGCTTGGTATTTGTTGAGAAAACACAAAAAAAAAAAAAAACTAAAAGGACAAAAAAAACAGTTCTTCTTAGAACTACCTGCACTGGTCAAAGAAAGAACTATATTTCTATGTTACTGTGTAAAAGTTTGTCAGAATGAATGTGTAGTTCATACATGAATGAATAAATATATTACTAGTGTATGGAGAATGTGAAAGTGCAGAACTATAAGGAAGTGCTACAGCATAAATCTATAAGGTGTTTACCTATAGTATACTGTAGTATGTCCGAAGCACTTGAATGTAACATATGTACATAAAAATGTTACAAGTCTATGCTTCAATTTGCGCTGCTGGTGAAACTGCCTGGATGAATTTGTATGTGTTAGGGGCGGATTTACAATCCCCTTGTGCCTCTTTTACACAGCTGTTGCGTCACTTTTTGACACAGCGGTGGTGCAAAGGATGTGCCATGGTGTGTGCTATTAAGAATGTGACGCATCTGGAGGGTGCATTACATTGTAAAGCCCTGCGCCAGAAGGAGGCTTTCCTGTGCAGGAGGTGGTGCATCAACGCCTCCTAAAAGTGACTGAGTGAAATGTATAACATTTCATTCAGTCACTTTTGAGCCTATGCTGCGTCAAAACCTTGCGCATGCTTGAAGCAGGTGTAAGGATTGATACAGCATTGCGAGCATAGGGCCCCAAGAGCATTGCTGGAGCTGTGTTATGCTTGCAACTGAAGTCAAGCAATAATTAATCCCAAAAATATTTAGCAATTTAGTTTTGTTATTATTTTATAAAAAGAATATGAAATATAATCTAAAAAATAAAATAAATATCAATATTTATATTAAAAATATAAAAAATGAGTATAGAAAGAAAGACATAATAATTAATACATTTATAAATTATTATTTACAACACCTTCGAAATTCACTGAAAAAACCATAGGTTTCACAAACGTTATAGTTAGGAATTAGCATTTAAAAAACCTTGCAAATTCATTGAAAAAACCATAGGTTTCACACATGTTATAGTTAGCTGAACATTTCTCTCATACAAAACCTTTGAAATTCCCCCGTTATAGTTAGTTCAGCTAATTATAACTCGCGCGCCCGCAATGCACTGCTGATGACGTCACATATTACATTACTCATGACATGGTCAGTCACATCACTCATGACATCACTCATGACATCTCAAATGACATCACTTATGACATCCCCGATGACATCATCCTTGTGAAAGAGTGGCAGACCCAACTCTCAGCGTAATATTACCTTTGATACACACATTCAAAAATAGAAACTAACATTTTCAAAAAAATGGTGATACCAATACCACTTACAACAACCTATACAGTAATTCCTCCATCTACATACACATCGACTCATTCACCAACAGTTGTATATAGTCACGCATACACGTACTTACTCATTATATGTACTCATACACCTATACATCCTGTTACACACAGACACTCATCCATAGAGTTACTCACACACATACTCACACATGCAAATAAACTATCAAACATCCATTTACTTGCATATACAGCTATACACACACCCCTAAACGTAATTCTACAGAAACGTACACATACTTACTCTCTTAAACAATGACTTATAGAAACACATACTTATTTATACAGGAACTCTTCCAAACTCTCACTCTCACATATACTCCCTTATATACATCAATTCGCACATATACTAGTTCAAAACATATGTAGTTACTCATAAAGACACTATTGAGACAGCCATTCACTCACTAACACACTCATCTACACACTCATCCACCCATACAGTTCTGCACACATGCTGTCTTCAAAACACATACAAACAATGAGTCACTCATTTATGCATCTATACGCTAAGTAATATCCCCCACCGAACTATACAGACACTCATACTGATACTCAAAAAACAACTAATAACCATGCAGCCACTTATACACAAAGTGAGAGACTGATACAGATATTTAAATATTAAAACATTACTCGCTGATACATCTATTTACTGACATACACTTAATAAGTCAGTTATATAGTCAATTTAAAAAAAAACATTTACACGTATTTACCCATTTATTCTTCCAACGACCTTTAGATATACATATATAAAAAATATTTATTTTTCAAAAAGACACTCATTCACTGGTTGATGCACTCAGTGATGTCATCAGTGATGTCATTTGAGATGTCATCAGTGATGTCATGAGTGATGTCACTGACTATGTCATGAGTGCTGTAATATGTGACGTCATCAGCAGTGAATTGCGGGCGCGCGAGTTATAGTTAGCTGAACTAACTATAACTGGGGAATTTCAAAGGTTTTATATGAGAGATATGTTCAGCTAACTATAACATGTGTGAAACCTATGGTTTTATCAATGAATTTGCAAGGTTTTTTAAATGCTAATTCCTAACTATAACGTGTGTGAAACCTATGGTTTTTTCAATAAATATATATATAAATATATATATATATATACATATATATTCACTGAAAAAAACATAGGTTTCAGGATTTATATAGTTAGGAATTAGTTTTTAAAAAACCTTTGAAATTCACTCAAAAAACTATAAGTTTTAGTGGTGTTATAGTTAGCTGGACATTTTACTCATACAAAACCAATGAAATTGCTCCTATATAGTTAGTTGTACTAACTATATTTCACGCACCCGCAATCCACTGCTGATGATGTCACATATTAGATCATTCATGACATGGTCAGTGACATCACTGATGACATCTCAAATGACATCACTGATGACATCACTGATGACATCATCCAGTGAATGTGGTTTGCTTCGTTATTTAAATATGCATTATTTATATATATAGCAATTTACATTGAAGAATGAGTGGATATATATAAATAAATATTTGGATGGAGGATTTAGTAGCAGTGTAATTGACTGTTTACTTGACCAATTTATAATGTCTCACTAAATATAGTGGATAGTGACTAAACTGTGTGAATATCTGTATCACTTTGTCAGTTGTCGTGTAAACTGATTCTCCAGTTGGTTACGAGCTATGTGAAAGTCTATATTAGTTATTGATTAGTTAACTGAGTATTTGTATGGGAGTGTGAAAGTGTGTGTGGTTCGGTGGGGGGGTGTGACTGTCCAAAGATGTGTGAATAGTTGATTCAGTAGATATATGAAGTTAAAACTACATGTTCTAACAGTTTGGGTGAGGGAATCTCTTTATGGGTGTGGTGATGAGCAAATATATTTCTCAAAGGTACAGGTCCAACAAACTAGAAAAATAAAAGGCAGTGTATGTGTCAGTTGTATATAAATAAGTATACATAAGACACAATGATTGTGTGAGTGACTGTATGGATAACTGTATACTTGTAATAATGATTTTATAATTCACAAAGTATGACTTACTATCTAAATGAATAGAAGAAGTGGTGTTTGTATAAGTGTTTTGCTAAGTAAATATGTAAGTATGATCCATTGTTTGCATAAGTGAGTAGGATGACTTCGTATGTGAATACGATGCGTGCTGTTGTTTAATGTCGATATAGATGTATAAGTATTTTTGATAGTGTTCTATTGTTCATTGACAGCATGTATGAGTGAATCCATAGGTAAGTGATTAGATGTGAGTATACATCTCTGAATCACTGAGTGGATTTTTAGATACTTGTATTGCTGTGACAGTGGATTTAAATATGATACTCTGTATTTTACAAACAGTGATGAAAAATTGTAATAGTGTATGAAAAGGTGTATGTGATTGTCACGTGGATGATGTAATCAGTGATGTCATCAGTGATGTCATTTGAGATGTCATCAGTGATGTCACTGACCATGTCATGAATGATCTAATATGTGACATCATCAGCAGTGGATTGCTGGTGCGCGAAATATAGTTAGTACAACTAACTATATAGGAGCAATTTCCTTGGTTTTGTATGAGTAAAATGTCCAGCTAACTATAACACCACTAAAACATATAGTTTTTTGAGTGAATTTCAAAGGTTTTTTAAAAACTAATTCCTAACTATATAACTCCTGAAACCTATGTTTTTTTTCAGTGAATTTCAAAGGTTTTTTTAAATGCTAATTCCTAACTATATAAGGCATGAAACCTATGGTTTTTTCAGTGAATTTCAAAGGTTTTTTAAATGCTGATTCCTAACTATATAAGGCCTGAAACCTATGGTTTTTTCAGTGAATTGCAAAGGTTTTTTAAATGCTAATTCCTAACTATATAAGGCCTGAAACCTATGTTTTTTTCAGTGAATTTCAAAGGTTTTTTTAAATGCTAATTCCTAACTATATAAGGCCTGAAACCTATGGTTTTTTCAGTGTTTTTAAAATAAAAATTGATTGGTTAACTGGCTTATTAAGTGTATCTTAGTGAATACATATATTAGCGAGTAATGTTTAAATATTTAAATATATGCATGAGTGATGTAATATGTGACGTCATCAGCAGTGCATTGCAGACGTGCAAGTTATAGTGAGTCCAACTAACTATAATGTGGGAATTTCAATGGTTTTATGCGAGTAAAATTTCCAGCTAACTATAACTGGTGTGAAACCTATGTTTTTTTCAGTGAATTTCAAAGGTTTTTTAAATGCTAATTCCTAACTATAACTGGTGTGTAACCTATGTTTTTTTCAGTGAATTACCTACTGGCGGTCGCCAGTAGGTATATATAGTTAGGATTTTTTCTCTATGGGATTTTTGAAAATTCTATGTCTAATAACTTTGGCGTTTGTGGACGGAATTGGCTGAAATTTTCAGGAAAATGGAACATTTCGTTTCTGAGCAGACCCTGAACATTTTGGGGTGGTTCGTCAAGGGGGGGCCGAGAAAAAAGGGGGGTCCCAAAACGTGTTTTTAACATTGAGTTTTCCATAGGGCGGTTGGCCTCACTTTTAGCCCGAACGGCTGAATGGATTTGCACGAAACTTGGCAAAATTGTAGGGATTGGTAGCCCGATGTGCCTTTGCTAGGTCTCAATATATGTGCTCCAGTGGATTTTGAGAAATTAACGTTCAAAAAAAGATATATATCTGTAACAGCGGACCAGGCAGCGCTCCGGTTCGCGGACTTTACGCGTTACGGAGCTTTGTGAAGCGAAGCTGATTGGTTCTCCGGCGTCTGTAAACATTCCAAACAGTCCGTAGCGGCCGCCATCTTGTCTCTCGGTAGGATCGAGAGACAAGAGGAGGCCAAAGCGAAGGGGCAAATGACCATAAGGGGGCATAGTAGATCCTCCCTGACCCTCTAGGTTTGATGTGGAGGTTTTAAAAGGGCCCCTCGGGGCAAAAAAAATAATAATAATAATAATCGAACGGCTGAATGGATTTGCACGAAACTTGGAAAAATTGTAGGGACTGGTAGCCCGATGTGCCTTTGCTAGGTCTCAATATATGTGCTCCAGTGGATTTTGAGAAATTAACGTTCAAAAAAAGATATATATCTGTAACAGCGCTCCGCTTCGCGTACTTTTCGCGTTACGGAGCTTTGCGAAGCTGATTGGTTCTCCGGCGTCTGTAAACATTCCAAACAGTCCGTAGCGGCCGCCATCTTGTCTCTCGGTAGGATCGAGAGACAAAGCGAAGGGGCAAATGACCATAAGGGGGCATAGTAGATCCTCCCTGACCTCTTAGGTTTGATGTACCATTTTGCCAAGTTTGGTGTAATTCCGTTCAGCCATTCAGGTTGTAGACGTATCTAAATGTCCTATGGAAAATTGCATGGGGAAAACACATTTGAAAGTGTTGAAATTTAGAACCAATTAAAATGTTACTTTGGTTTTGTATTTGTGTGTGATGAAAGTTAATTGGTTATGTATATATCTAAAATGAGAGGAAACCACAGCCATTTTGTGATACTACTGTCTGAGGTATATTTGTGAGGAATTTTTGGTGGTCAATTGCTGGTGTTTGATTTACACAGTACTAACACTTCTCCTACTTTTAAAAAGGTGAGTTGTTAATTTGTAAGGGGAACTATGTTGTACACTTGAAGATAATTTGAAAAATGTTTTCTGTTATTTATTTACAGTCCTTCTGTTATACTAAATACTTGATAAAGTTAGTTTTATATTATGTATTACTAAAAACGATAAATGAAAGTGATAATTTTTTTCTGCAATTTACAGCAAGCAATTTCAAAATAAAATGGCTCACAATGAAGAGACCGAGGCAATTTCTTTTGAATTATCCACTACATGTATTGAAATTGAGAGCACCAATAATGACATATTGTCACAAGGAGGAGATGACTTGAATGATTTTTTTGATCAATCTGTTGATGGCGAATTTATCGAATGTTTGGAGACCATAGAGTTAGAAGAATCATCATTGCAGACTTTTCATGAGGAGATTCCAGATGAGATGATTGAAGAGGAAATTCCTGATGAGGACATGTTACTAGTTCTTTCAAATTTTGAAAATTCAGAAGAATAAATTTATATTTAGAAATCAAAAATTGTTTGAGACATTATTCATTTTTATTTTTAATTTATGAGGTTGTAGCGAAGTGATTGTAGTATAAAATGAGACTTATAGTATAGAGTGCAACATTTTTATGTTACATGGTAAGTTTACTCATATTTACTTCCCTTCTCCCACTATATTATCTCCAATGTGTATTTGACATCTCTTCTTCATCTCCGGCCTCCTTTCTCTCACTGTCTGTCTCTGATGCATCTTATCGCTGCCATTTTGTGTAATTACAGAAGAGAGTAAAAAAAAATAGTTCGGAACGTGAAAAGGGGGCAAAGTAGAGTACCCCTCACCTCCTAGGCCTTCTCAGGCGGTCCCAAAAGGATCAGTTTCTGCTTTCCTGAGAGATTATGGTATGAGTTCCATATACCACAATAACTTGCATTACAACATGCAAGATATCTATCTCCTATTACCAACTTTTGGAGATATTCGCGCTAAGCGCGAATATCTCCAAAAACTAACACCTGCCCTGAGCAGTTCTTAGCCATGTTATCCAATGGGAGGTGGATAACATGGCTAAGAGCATTAGCTCGGTAATGCATGAATATCGCTGACGTTTTAGCGATATTCATGCATTGCGGCCGTTTTTTATCGCATTTGCGATAAACCTTGATAATAGCAAGGTTTATCTTCGATAATTTCTGACGATGCTTAGCGGTAAAAAATTCGTTGCTAAGCATCGTTAGCGATAAATATCGCTTAACTTTGGTAATATGCACCAACGTCTGTTAACGTTCGATTCGAAGGAAATGAGGAAGTGTTGAAAAACATTGTCTGCGCCATCTTGCCTTTTTTGAAATGCCACACTTTTGTCGTGCACGGCAGCCATTTTAGATGCCTTGACCAGACCCACTCTCTGCACGCTGTCGATCCTTAGCATGGCTCCCCACCTTCGCAAGCATCTTCCCCAGGCACTGGTCACCCCCGCTCTCTGTGTTATGCATGGGCAATAAACCTCCCCCCATCTGCGCTGCTCTTCCTTGAGAATCACACTCTGTACCCGCCCGACACCTCCCTTTCGCCCTATTCACTACCGCACCCTCTGGCACTCCTCTTCCTCTGTGTCCGATTGTCCAGGCTATCAGCTAGCCCTGCAGATGTAGTTTATGGCCCCAGCTGTAAAGAATCACCCCTCTTCAAAGGAGTTATAGTAGATCAAGGCCCACACCCGATGAGATCCGTCACACCACACGTGTTCCTACTATCTGAAAACCATCCTGTATTGTGATTGGGGAGGGGACCGAGCCTGAAGCGGAAGATTCCAGGGATGACTCTTTGTACATCAAAGTTTTTACAATTATGTGTCATATTAAAAATATATAGCACTCCAACAAAGTAGTAGGATTATAAAACTTTAATAACTTATAAATATATACAACAAAACAAAAACAGTAAAAACATTTAAACAACGAAGAGACCGTGGCAATTTCTTTTGAATTATCCAATACATTTATTGAAATTGACAGCACCAATAATGAAATATTCTCACAAGGAGGAGATGACTTGAATGATTTTTTTGATCAATCTCTTGATGGCGAATTTATCGAATGTTTGGAGACCATAGAGTTACAAGAATCATCATTGCAGACTTTTCATGAGGAAATTCCTGATGAGGACATGTTACTAGTTCTTTCAAATTATGAAAATTCAGAACATGTTGCCTGGGTGCCGCACTGATTTGGGTATCCGGCGTGGGGCGTCCCGGGGGGTGGATTGTCAGTAGCGGTCTGTTGTGCGAATAGTTCCAAGGCAGCAGAAAGCGCTGAAATCTGGATGTCACGAAGGTGATGTCTAGTAAGTTGCCGCCCAGCAAATAACGGCATGGGGCGCCGCGGGGGTGAGTGAGTCCAGTAGGCACCACAGCTATACTTATCGGCATTGCAGAATTACTGCTGGGGACAATGCCTGTGCTGTAGCAGGGTCACAGCAGAAACAAAAAGGATTCTGTTGAAGATGTTGTTGGTTTTCAATTTGAAAACAGTTCTGGTGTCAACTGCTGTGCTAATGTAGTGGTTAATGTTTTGTTTTCTCTAGAAAATGTAAAAGAGGGGGAGGCAGTCCATAGTTCCGGTAAAAGGGCAAAGGAAAGGATCGGTGGTTTGAACTATCAGTCAAAAAGGGGAGGGGGTGCAACAATTTTTCCTACCGGGTCACACTGTGCTTTCACCGGAACTGAGGTCTGCAGGATTCTAGTCATTCAAACTGAGGCTGGTGGCAGCATGGGAGCGCCGACGTCCCGCGGATACAGTTTCGTCACTCCACGGGCGATCATGGCAGTCATTCCCCATCGGGGGTGTCTGCGGGGGTCGGAGACTCCCGCGGCTCCTCTAGAATCTTCAAGGTCGTGGAGGACTACGGTGGTGGAGTCAACCAGTGACCGGGCCATTTCTTTATGCTGGGCCCGCTCTTGCCAGGTCGACCGCCATTTTGAGAGTTCGGTAGCTACTGGCGATCGCGGGGTCAAATGAGCGGACGGGCTCCACCCTGCCGGGCGAGACGTTGCAGCATCGCCACAGTGGAAGAACCCTTTTCCGGGCGCCTGGAGCGCTGAGGGTGCAGCTGGGAAGCCTCCACCTGGGGAGGCGGGAGAGGCCTGTTCGCATCGTCTCTCCCTCCCAGTGCACCCCACGGCGTCTCGCTTGACATTTGTTATGGCCGGACCAGGCGATGAGGATGAGGGGGGGGGGTCGGAGGCATGTGCAAGACATCCCCCCCAGTGTTGTCGCAGCCATTATAAAAGAAAGAAGAAATGTCCGTCTTTGGGCCGCACCTCCGGTGGATGGTGGCCGGACGCCCTTTGCTCTGGCCCCATGAACGGGTTCCTTGGCTCATCGGCTGCAGCCGGATCCCGTCGGCCCCAGCCCCCGGCCGTTGGTGGCCGGACCGGGAGAGAGTGTGGAGGGACAACCTGCAACTCTCAAGGGCCACCGCGGCCGGACTGGGAGAGAGAGGGGAGGGTCGAGGACAGGGACATTCCCCCCCCTGAAACTCTCCAGTGTTGTCAATCCCCCTGGCCGGGTCCCGCTGGCCTCGGCCTCTCCTCCGGCTACACCCTAGGTGATGATCTCCTGGCCGAGGCGTGGCAGCAGGACCCGCCTTATATGTGTTGCTTCCGGCTGGGCGTAGCCGAAAACCTGTTGCCCTTTGGAAGTTTCTAGAATGGGGCGGATGTCTGCTGACTTCTATCTTTCCCAGTTTGCCGTTATTTGGCCGTGGCAGGCGGTGGGACAGACACGTTTTGGGGCAGTGAGGGGCGATGTTTTCAGGTTTCTTATTACGGGCTTACTTCTAACGTTGTTTCTAGGACAATAATAGGTTTTATCATTACGTATTGTTATCGTTTCTTTGTTTGTTATTTAATAAAAAGTTCATCAGTGGCCTACTGATTTTCGTTTTCCTATTCTTTTCTTTCCAGGTTGTTTCATGCTAAAGTTTCTGTTAACAGGATACAGTGATCACTTCGTTATTATTGCATATGTCCTTTTCACTAGGGGTGCTCTCTGGTCGGGCCAGATGACCTATCTCTAGTAAATGGTCCGGGTGAAACAGGTGCATCAATCAGTGGGGAGTAGATAGGCATGACAGATTACAACGGGGGAGAAAGGTCCGCATTACGTACCCTTTCACTACTTGCAAAGATTTTCCTACGTTTATTTGCAAACAGGGAATACCTCCAAAAAGAACTAATTCCCAAACAGTCAATGTTCGGACAATCAATCAATCAATGAGGAATGAAATAGGTACGACGTGTTAAAGGCTTGCGTTACCTACCCTTCACTATCTGCAAAGGGAGAGAGAATATTCCTATTCTTCCTCGTTTGCAGGCAGAGAAGATCCTTAAGAGAACCAACTTCGAACAATTCAATGCTCGATTCAAACAATCAACAAGGGGTACTGTGAACACAAATGAACGCCGCTTATGTACATACACATTGCTATTTTCAACAGGTTGTTCCTAATGTTTCTATTTTAGCGAGGTCAAAAAGAGATCCCATTAGTGGCCTACTGATTTTGCTCGATTCCTTTTGTTTTTTTACACGATTTTTCGCTATCTGCAAAGACTAAACAGAGTATTGCGACTCTGTGCTTGTTTGTAAATAGAGAATGAACCAAAGAGAACAATCAATCAAATGGAGAGAGAAGCAGGCACGACGGATTACAATGGGGGCAAAGGCCTGCGTTAACTACCCTTCACTATCTGCAAAGAGAGAGTACTCCTAATAGAAATGAGGGGTGGGGGGCAGCATTCAAAGCAGATCAGTGTGCATAAACACGAAAAATTTTTACTTACCACGTACTTGACATTCGACAGTGTATGATATTTGCTATTAAAAAACCATTGAAATTCACTGAAAAAACCATATGTTATAGACCATATATAGTTAGGAATTAGCATTTACAAAACCTTGAAAATTCACTGAAAAAACCATAGGTTATAGACCATATATAGTTAGGAATTAGCATTTACAAAACCTTGAAAATTCACTGAAAAAACCATAGGTTATAGACCATATATAGTTAGGAATTAGCATTTACAAAACCTTGAAAATTCACTGAAAAAACCATAGGTTATAGACCATATATAGTTAGGAATTAGCATTTAAAAAACCTTATTTTACTCACACAAAACCATTGAAATTCCATATATAGTTAGTTGCACTAACTATATATCGCGCACCCGCAATCCACTGCTGATCATGTCACATATTACATCATTCATGACATGGTCAGTGACATCACTGATGACATCACTGATGACATCTCAAATGACATCACTGATGACATCAATGATGACATCTCATTTGACATCATTCTTGTGCTAATACGATAAACCTCTTCAGACTCTAATATAACCTTAGATACACTCAGTGTATACAGACACTCACACACTGTCACTCATCCATGGAGTTACTCACACACCTAGTCAGTCATGCAAATAAACAATCTCACCTCCATTTCTTCAACTATACAGTTATACACACCTTACTTATTCAAACATATACTAACACATATTTACTCTCTTATACAATCCCTGATACAAGTTCACAATGATCCATACAACCACTCACACATTCAGTGGCTCTCATGCACAGTTATTTATATATGCCAACTCTCACATGTACTGTGTTTTACATATGTACTTACTATGACATGTAGCATTGAGATATCCATTCACTCATCAATACACTCATGCACACAGTCAACTGCCCATGTAGCTGTTTCCACATGCACTCTTGAACTCATACACCTAGTGAATCAACTGCTCACACATCTATGCACAGAGTCACACACCTCCCAGCCACCCCTACACAAACTCAATCTCCCATACAAATATTTGGGCAACCAATCAATAACACATATAGCCTCTCGTATAGCTAATGATCAACACATGCAGCAGTTTACATCACAACAGACATTATGATGCACAAATTAAGACAGTTTAGTCACTAACCCATGCATTCAGTGAGATACATTTAATCACTCACTCATACAGTCAGTCACGCACCTACTAAATCCTTCATCCAGACACTTATACATCCACTCATTCTTCAATATGTAAGACATATTTTAACTTTACAGAAACATACAGTCACTGGATGTTGTCATCAGTGATGTCATCAGTGATGTCATTTGAGATGTCATCAGTGATGTCATCAGTGATGTCACTGACCATGTCATGAATGAAGTAATATGTGACATGATCAGCAGTGGATTGCGGGTGCGCGATATATAGTTAGTGCAACTAACTATATATGGAATTTCAATGGTTTTGTGTGAGTAAAATAAGGTTTTTTAAATGCTAATTCCTAACTATATATGGTCTATAACCTATGGTTTTTTCAGTGAATATATATATATATAAAATTTCTATGGCAAAATGAAACCCCTCATTTTGTTCCTTTTCAAATTAAATGTATTAAGTGTTACCACTTTATTCCAATCAAGATGACTTCAGGTGTGCTATACTTTTGTCATAAGTAAGACTGTTAGCGTTCTAGTTGTTCTTTAGAACACTCTGGGACATTCTGTCATTGGGCTATAGTTGGGCTACATCTGGCTGATATTTGGGCTACATTTGGGCTCTTTTGTCTCTGGTGGCCATCTTGGGAGACTGCATATCAGAATTTTTTTAATGAAATATAAGAGGATTTGAGAAGTCACTCAAAATGTGCCCTAATTTTTCTTTCTTCAGCACTAATCATAATTTCTATGGCAAAATGAACCCCCTCATTTTGTTCCTTTGCAAATTAAATGTTTTAAGTGTTAACACTTTATTCCAATCAAGATGACTTCAGGTGTGCCATACTTTTGTCATAAGTAAGACTGTTAGCGCTCTAGTTGTTCTTTAGAACACTCTGGGACATTCTGTCATTGGGCTATAGTTGGGCTACATCTGGCTGATATTTGGGCTACATTTGTTTTTTTTTGTCTCTGGTGGCCATCTTTGGGCTACATTGGGCTACACTGGGCTACATTTGGGCTCTAACATATATATAGCCCAATGTAGCCCAATATATATTTTTTCAAAGTTAATTTTCGTAAAAGCCACTGGAGCACATATCTTGAGACATAGCAAAGGCACATCGGGCTACCAGTCCCTACAATTTTGCCAAGTTTGGTGGAAAACCATTCAGCCGTTCGGGCTAAAAGTGAGTCCAACCGCCCTATGGAAATTAACATGGGGAAAACACGTTTTGGGACCCCCTTTTATCTCAGCCCCCGCTTGACGAATCCCCCCCAAACTTTCAGGGAAGGAGCGGAACGCCGCGAGGCAAAGTTAAGGAAAATTTCAGGAAGATTCGTCAACCGGCGCCAAAGTTATTCCCAAAAGAATGTTGAGATTTCCCTATGGAAAACAATCCTAACTATATATACCTACTGGCTATCGCCAGTAGGTAATATATATATATATATATATATATATATATATATATATATATATATATATATATACCATGAGGCATTGAAGAATGAGTGAATGAGTGGGTGTATACGTGTCTGAATGGATGATTTAGTAGGTGCGTGACTAACTGTAAAAGTGAGTGATTAATCATGTCTTACTGATTGCATGGGTTAGTGACTAAACTGTCTCTGGCATCTCATTTGGTTACTGCAGCTCTGATCCTGTGAGCAGCCCCATCCGCCATTTTGAGTCACCACCTTGGGAGACTCAGTTGCGGTCCAGAATGCTGAAGTTGCTCATCCCTGGAAGATTTAAACAGCAGCATCAGGTGCCGGGAGTAATCCGCCACCGACTCATGCCACTGCCAAGCCTGGACAAGCGCCATTACCCGGGAAATCTGGCACCGATACTCCGCAGCAGACAGAGCAACAGAAAAAGCCATCCGCTCTTTCCACATCCAGTGTTACAGTTAGTTGAGCTAACTGTAACTTGTGCCCCCGCAATTATCTGCTGATGATTTCACATATTACATCATCCATGACATAGTCAGTGACATCAATGATTACATCTCAGATGACATCTCAAATGACATCAATGATGACATCATCCAGTCACTGGTTTCACAACAGTTATAGTTAGGAATTAGCATTTAAAAAACCTATTAAATTCACTGAAAAAACCATAGGTTTGACACCAGTTATAGTTAGCTGGAAATTTTAATGACAAAAAACCATTGAAATTCCCACGTTATAGTTAGTTGGACTCACTATAACTTGCGCGCCTGCAATGCACTGCTGATGACGTCACATATTACATCACTCATGACATGGTCAGTGCTGATGACGTCACATATTACATCACTCATGAAATGGTCAGTGACATCACTCATGACATCACTGATGACACCATCCAGTGAATATGTGTCTTTCTGAAAAATAAATATGTTTTATATCTGTATATGTAAAGGTCGATGGAAGAATAAATGTTTAAATAAGTGTCTTAATGGATGTTTTTAAAAAAAAAAATGATTGGTTAACTGGCTTATTAAGTGTATCTTAGTGAATACATATATTAGAGAGTGTAGTTTAAATATTTAAATGTTTGTATCAGTGTTTCACTTTGTGTATAAGATGCATCAATGACTGACTCACTGTTTGTATGTGTTTTGAAGACAGCATATGTGCAGGACTGTATGGGTGGATGAGTGTGTATATGTGTGTGTTAGTGAGTGAATGACTGTCTCACTAGTGTCTTTATCAGTAACTACATATGTTTTAATCTAGTATATGTGCGTATTGATGTATATAAGTGAGTGTATGTGAGAGTGAGAGATTGAAAGAGTTCTTGTTTAAATAAGTATGTGTGTCTATAAGTGATTGTTTAAGAGAGTAAGTATGTGTAAGTTTCCTTAGAAGTAAGGTGGTAGTGTGTGTATAGCTGTATATGCAACTAAATGGATGTTCAATAGTTTATTTGCATGTGTGATTATGTGTGTGAGTAACTTTTGGATGACTGTCGGTGTGTAACAGGATGTATAGGTGTTTCACTACATATGATGAGTGAATATATGTATGAGTGACTATATAGAACTGTTGGTGAATGAGTGGATGTGTATATAGATGGTGGTATTACTGAATTGGTTGTTGTAACTAGTATGGGTATCCTATTTTTTTGAAAATGTTAGTTTCTATTTTTGAATTATGTTTCAAAGGTTACATTACACTGAAAGGAGGTCTGTCACTCTGTCACAAGGATGGTGTCATCAGTGATGTCATGAGTGATGTCACTGACCATGTCATGAGTGATGTAATATGTGACGTCATCAGCAGTGCATTGCAGGCGCGCAAGTTATAGTGAGTCCAACTAACTATAACGTGGGAATTTCAATGGTTTTATGTCAGTAAAATTTCCAGCTAAATATAACTGGTGTCAAACCTATGTTTTTTTCAGTGAATTTAATAGGTTTTTTAAATGCTAAATCCTTACTATAACTGGTGTGAAACCTATGGTTTTTTCAGTTAATTTCATATGTTTTTTAAATGCTAATTCCTAACTATATAAGGCCCGAAACCTGTTTTTTTCAGTGAATTTCAAAGTTTTTTTTAATGCTAATTCCTAACTATATAAGACCTGAAAGCCCACCAGGAATCTCCAGTATGCGCCAGGGGACTGCATTGCAGAGAGGTGTAATTAAGCCACGTCCCTTTTTACACCTCTCTGCAACGCAGCCCCCGTGCATGTTTGAAGAGGGGGAACTAATTCCCCTTGCATACTGGGGCCCCTGGGGGCCAACTAGCCCACCTGGAACCTCCAGTATGCGCCAGGGGGCTGCATTGCAGAGGTGTAATGAGGCTATGCCCCTTGTTACATCTCTCTGAAACGCAGCCCCCTGCCGCATTTGCAGAGGGGGAACTAATTCCCCTTGCATACTGGGGGTCCCTGGGGGCCAACTAGCCCACCAGGAGCCTCCAGTATGCGCCAGGGGGCTGCATTGCAGAGAGGTGTAATGAGGCCACACCCTTTTTTACACCTCTCTGCAACGCAGCCCCTGTGCATGTTTGAAGAGGGGGAACTAATTCCCCTTGCATACTAGGGGTCCCTGGGGGCCAACTAGCCCACCTGGAACCTCAGTATGCGCCAGGGGGCTGCATTGCACAGAGGTGTAATGAGGCTATGCCCATTTTTACACCTCTCTGCAACGCAGGTCACTGGCGCGTTTGCAGAGGGGGGACTAATTCCCCTTGCATACTGGGGGTCCCTGGGTCATATCTGCCCAAACACCGATATTCCGAACGATTGAAAATGACTTTTCTTGAGAAACATTTGGATTTGGATTATCATGTCCTATACTTTGGAATTTTTGAAAGACTGACTTTGAGGATTCTATAAATTACTCAAGTCTGCCCGAATTGTGTGGGTAAAATTGATACCTAGTCACTTTGAATAAGAATGTACTTACGTCTCGTCTAACATTTGGAAGAAATATCTAGTTATATGACAACAGGATACCGACATAACTTGAAAGAAATAAGAACGCCCTGAAGAAGTTCTGTTGTACAGAACGAAACGTGTCGGCTGGCTGTGGTACATAAATTAAGGAAAATAAAAGCATTTGAATATACACCAAGATTCAGCGCTTCAATAAGGACTCTAAGTGATATGATTTGATTGGACTTATTGTGCAAGTGGTGTAGATGGTTACTGATGAACACTTTGTATTAGGTTTTGTTTTACATCTGAAAGATAGAGGTTTTTCGCAATCTACTATTTCTGGCAAATTGGCAGGAATTTCCTTTTACGGCCATTTGAGGTGGGGAGGGATCCTGTGAGAGGAGTGTTAGTAAAAAAGGTTCTTAGAGTTTTAAGTAGGGAACAGGCTGTTGCCAAGCCGTTACGTCAGCCTGTGAAATTTGATTTGTTGCCGAGGATGTTAATGCAGTTGCCCTCTTGCTGTTATGACGACTTTGAGTGTTTTGAGTTTTGGTTATGTTTTGTATGCTTGTTCTTTGGGGCATTTCGGGCATCTGAGTTATTAGGATTGCGTAATAGGTCAGGTTTAAGGAGCAATGAAGTTTTTGTGGAACAAAACAGGTTGAGAAATTGGTTAAGGGTTTCCAAGACGGATCAATTGGGTAGGGGGAAATGGGTGTTTTTGAATAGGAGTCGGGTGAGGGATTGCTGTCCTGTAGGGGAATGGGAATTGTTCCAAGCCTCAAAATTTTTTACACCTGTAAACATATTTAGCCATGCACAGGGATGTCCGATTTCTATTGCCCAGCTGTTAGCAGTAATGAGGAAGGTGCTCATTACTGTAGGTGAGAATTCTTTACGTTTTGGCACACACTTCTTCCGGATTGGGGCAGCAACGGAGGCTGCAAGATTGGAGTGGTCTTGGTCACACATCCGTTGGAATGAGAGATGGAGATCCAAATGTTGTGAAAAATATGTCAGGAAATAATTTTAGTACAGTATTTTTCTCGTGTTCATGTTTGTTTTTCTACCTAGCTCATATTCAAGGGCTTGTAAGTTTGAAAACGACATCCTGGATAGAGGGACACTCCTTCGTAAAGTGGGTTGCTGTTTACGCTGAGCAACCGATTTACTGGAGATCGATCAGACTTACTAGTAATAGTCACTAGGTGGAATGGAAGGGGAAAGGGGGAATGCGTTGGGGGGGTTTATTTCCCACATTGTCTCTGATATGTTCCAAGGGGGGCCCTCCAGATTTACTTGTCATTCACTTAGGTGAAAGTGACATGGTGGACTTATCTGGCCTGACTCTAATAAAACTCATGAAACTGGTTCTGGCAGTTATCAAATATAACTAGGAGGGCAACATGGTGATTCGGTCTGAATTCATAACACGGCTGCATTGGAGAGGGGTAAGATGCTACGCAGCTTTGGAGAAGGCGTGACTCAAAATTAATAGAGCTCTGAGAGTTTTCTGTGGGGACATTGGAATAAAGGTTTGATCTCACAGTCATCAAATATGGAAGGAGGATATATGGTGCTCTAGCAAAAGTCATAATGTTTTTCTCTTTGAAGGGTGGGCCAGGAAAACTCTTTTGGGTTTCCTGGATGGCGGATTTTTGCTGGGGAGGTAGGCAGTCTTGAGCGGGATTGTCCATCCTCCAAGGGGGGAGGTGGGATATACAGTTCACGGGGAACAGAAAAGAAAATGAGGGGGATCTCTCGACAGGAGTCAGTTCTTCTGGGTTTGCTTGGGGCAACAATTTTTGGGGGTTATGTTTTGAAGATAGGTCAAGATGAATTTGGGGATTACTTTATGATTTACCTGTAAGATGTTATTGAGACATTTTTATGCACCTATCTTAATAAAGTGGCCTTTTTTGCTAAACAAAGAAGTGGTGAGTCGTGATTTATTGTGCGAGGGGGGACCCAGGGGAGCTGAGCACGAGCCGGTCTCCCCCTGGGTAGGTTCGCACAATGGGAGCGGCCACCAGGTGCGATTAGAGGCAATCAGGGAGGCACTGGGCGTGCGGGAAAGTTTATATATAGAAGTCCGGTAGGGGCGGGAATTCACTGGCCTGGGGGTGGTGGGAGGAGAGGCATTTTGTTGTCCCACCCACCATTCCCTTTACTATTTGCTATTTTTAAGTTTTTTTCATTGTCAGCCGTAGTGAACACTAGCGATGTCCACATTTTCTGCCACGATAAGACAGGTTCATGTTAGTTAAGTAGTTTTGGTAGGTGGGTTTTTGCTGGAGGGGTGGGCAGTCTTGAGCGGGATTGTCCATCCTCCAAGGGGGGAGGTGGGATATACAGTTCATGGGGCAAGGAAAAGAAAATGAGGCGAATCTCTCAATAGGAGTCAGTTCTACTGGGTTTGCTTGGGGCAACAATTTTTGGGGGTCATGTCTTGAAGATAGGTCAAGATGAGTTTGGGGATTGCTTTATGATTTACCTGTAAGATGTTATTGAGACATTTTTTATGCACCTGTCTTAATAAAGTGGCCTTTTTTGCTAAACAATGACGTGGTGAGTCGTGATTTATTGTGCGAAACATTGGTGATGGAGGTGAAGGTGTGCACTCCACGTTGGGAGACAATTAAGGATTATATTCATTTGGTTGGGGTCATAGATATGCATTATACATTTGCATTGCATTTTAAAAATTCACAACGCTTAAGACAGATGAAGAGCAAGTGATTTACAACTAATCACACATTTCTTTCCCAAATGCTTAGTCGCAGACTAGAATATATTTAGTTTTCATAGAAAGTAACAGAACCACTGGATCATGTCCCTTCCCCAGTACCGAGAGACACTCAGGCATTCCAACCAATGACCACCTCAACACATACTACCTCTTTCTTTCACTGAGAAGTTGTATTCCCCTTATGAAACACTCCCTCCATATTCAAAGACCTAATTAATGTAGCATAAGAGCGTGGCCAGGAATTAATGCAGATCATTTTTTTTCAGAAGTAAGCCAAGTTCAAGGATGTTTTCCTACAAACATGACTCGTGCTTTTACGATTATTTTATGCTAAACATACGAATTGCCTTGCTTCAAAGAGGTCAATGAAGATGTTTGTTGCATTAATATTTTACACAACAGTCATGAGGGAACACAGTGACAGTTAAGCCTATGGTGTTGGCCGTGGCAGAGACTAACTACTGGGAGAATACAGGTACGAGGCAAATGAAAGAAGGCTTCTGCTTTTTGACGCCTGGAGTGGACTGCTAAATATGCCCATGTGCATGCTTGATTGAAAGGTTTAGGCATTGTTGCTTTCAAAATACAATAATCGTTCCTCTGATAAAGCACCTGCTTAAGTAAGGAGCCCATCACTTTTTGAACTGAGGACAAATTTATGTGTGTGAAGGAAGTATTGACCGAACTAATTTTAAAACATAGCCTGTGATTTTAGATTACATGATTTGTCTGGGCCGGCTTTAGGGCAGTGTAACCAGTGCAGCTGTGGGTGCAGAGGTCCCATGGGGCTGTGTTGGGAAATAACTTATGGGTTTAAAGTAACTGCTGCAGAGTTACTTGTGTGTCCAGCAGTTTCAAGATAAGCTGGTGATTAATGTTCCTGCTGGAGAGAGATCAGAGCCTTGTCAAGGGGCAGTTTTGACTCATCATAAAGTAAGACACGGGCTAATATGCCTGCTGTCAAAAACATATACCATGAAGATCACAGAACTGAATTCATGTGGAATGGTCAATGTGTTTTGCTGTTTTTCTACTTGTGTTACTTGGTGTACTTAAGTTACAACCCTATTCAATGAACTATTATCTGTCAACAAAGAGCTGAATGTAAACTGCACGGTATAGGTTAGAATGTTTTGCTTGTTCCCCGGTATTACATTATCTTAATGTTGCTTAAAAGGGTTGGTTTGGAAAGGAAGTTATTTTTATTGGTAAAGACAAACCCTTCCACTATTTTAAATCCTATGGGGCTTATTTACAAGCCCTTTGCGCAGCCTTAGTGTCACTTTTTTATACATCGACAGTGCAATGGTCTTACCCATTTTTACAAGGCCATGTAAAGTCACCTTGCATATGGGCCCGTTTCACTCATTACACTGTGTGAAAGGGGCATTCCATGTGTGTTGCTGCGGGTTTCCCACACAACATCCATGGAACTTGATGCATTCCCAGATTTACAACCTTTTGTAAAACTGGGAATGCATCAGAAAAGGAATGGCGCAAATAGGAAAAATATTTTTATCTCTCCTCGTTTTTTTCCTTTTTCTATGTGTGCTGCCTACTGCAGCATGCATAGAAGGAGGAAAATGCTATTAATAATTGTTTTTGTGCAGGAAGGTGTCCCTTCTTGAACAAAAAACCTTCCCGCAGCACTATTACAAAATGACACAAGGGTCCCTGTGCTGGTGCATAAAAGCCAATTGTGTGCTAGCACAGGTATGTGTCATATTGTTGTTAATACAAAGCATCCCTGAGCTTTGAAAATGAGCAGCACGGCACAGCGTCATGGCTTCAGGCACAGCGCTGAGTCATTTTTTTTGCAGATGAGATCCTAAGTTTGTGCTTCTCAAGACAAAACACTCTTACAATATACTGCCTACTCGTATGAATGAAATGTCATCCCTAAATCTTGTAGTTCTCATTGTCTTATGTAATATTTCCCATTGAATGATTTACAAACTTATGATTTATTCTCTCTGTATAATGTATTTGTGATTAAAAGGTCTCTGACCCCCCTACACTTGTATGAGTAACACTATAAAACAAATGAAAAGCATGCAGGAGAGGGGCCATGGAGAGACGAGGCTCACTGGCCTGCACACCTAAAATTGTTTATCTATGACCTTAATAAACCCCTTTACTCTTTGTGGAATTTGCAACCAGATGCCACATCAAATGCCATGTTGTAAGAGTCTTCATTTTAAGAAGCACCTCTTCATTTCATTTTTCAAAAGACTGTATGCTGTTAAAGGGCCTCCTGAGCCCGGGATGACAATGTGCTTGAATTAAACCAGCTTCATTATAAGCTTTCATTTGGAGATAAAACATGACAAAGACATAGGTGTAAATAATGAAAACGTAATAACTGAAAGCCAACTGTTATGTGATAACTATTTTGTACGTTCTCAAGGTGATGCCTAAAAACCTGACTTTCACTGTGCCTTGTACCCAAAAGGTGTCAAATTTATATTATTAGCAAGTGCCCA
The DNA here is from genome assembly GCF_964261635.1 of Lissotriton helveticus. Taxonomy (NCBI): domain Eukaryota; kingdom Metazoa; phylum Chordata; class Amphibia; order Caudata; family Salamandridae; genus Lissotriton; species Lissotriton helveticus. The sequence continues at coordinate 1,774,667,158 of NC_136063.1, forward strand.
GAAAGCCATACTAAGTTACAAGTGAGTAAGGAGGATAGTTATGATGACTGGGGAAGTTTTGTTATCTGTCTGTTTTTGTTAGTTCCTTTGTAATTTAACCCCTTAATTGCTGCCGTCGGCCAACGGTCGTCACGGCCACTACCTCCCCAGTGCTGCGCACGACCGTTGGACGTCCATTCAGCACTAGTTCCAATGGACAGCGCAGCACTGGGGAGGTTTATTTACAAGCTCTAAAGGGGTTAAACCCAAGGGCTACTCAAACTCTGCAAGTCACTATCCATCCTGGGAGTCACCATCCATCTGAATCACAAGTTATTGAAGCTACTAACCGGTGTGTGTTTGTTTTTTTCAACTCCCTATCCCTGTCCCCTATCCCTTTTCCCCCGTGGCTAATCGTTCACATCCTGTTTCCTCCAAGTGTGGAGGACTGGCTCATGGGGTGTGGGCATACAAGCTTCACTCCTGTGGACCCCTAGATTTCAGGTGAGTAGAACTGGCCTGTCACATGGGCTACATAGACTCCCCACCCAATACAGACACTGCCCTCATGCTATTAATTAGGCATGAGAAAAGCACCGGGAGTGGGCTGGTTTGGCACTTACTCAGACTTTTCTCCACCCAGCTGTGCAATACAGCTGGATTGGAGAAATATAAGTGTGCCGGTTGGTTTGGCAATCCTAATACGGCCGGCTAAACCAACATGCGCATTTACAGGGCCCACCACTCCTCCTCTGTGCCATGACTATGTCCTGCCCCGCCCTACACTCGAATGGCTCAGTCAGTCACTGAAAAATGAAATGATAATAAAATTGTTATATTATCATTTTATTTAGCAATTTCTGGCTTTGAGCAGTGAGGTGACATGCCTCTGGCATTATGGAGGAGCAGGTGCTCGGTCCGAAGGACATGGACCTGGTTCCTCTGATACCCAGGGCAAAGAGGCCAACTCCAAAGGTCATGGGTTGTCCTCCTATCTGCCAGTCTTAGGCTGGTCTTCATTGAAATGTTTTGCCTTTCTTCTCCATGTATGCTGATCTTGTTTGTTCTGGCCATATGACTCTGTGTACTTGACTACTGCTAACCAGTACTTAAGTTTGTGTGCGCTCTCCTTTAAACATAGTAAACTTGGCTTGACAAAATTGGGACATTCAGTTTATTTTGTAAGTCCCTTATTGTCACAAACCTCCTTCTGCACCCCCTCCTGTGCCCTCTGTGTCATGGGTCTAGTGCACAGGGCCCAGGATGCATTACCCCTGTTGGGTTTAATGGCTTGCTATGATATCATGGCTAATATTTCCCAGAGCCCTAGGTTCCATTGCACTTGAGTCTAGAAATCATTTCCCTTGAACATGTGAACCAATAGAGTACCATGCACCCGCTTTTGCTAGGTCCTTGATGTGGTTTTACATTAAACACATTTGAGCAAAGAAAATACATTCATTTTCTGCTTAATTAGTTTCATCCGCCAAGTTGTACCTGCTCTTCCTGATGGGTAAAACCATTGTACTACCACGTGTTTCCTTCAGAAGTTGTTGAGAACAATCCAGTCTACCCTGTGCTCCAAGTGCCACACATGAGCCAGCTATAACCAGTGATATTCTCACATGGTATATAAGCTGCGCCCAAACCTGAATCATGGCAAGGCCTTGTTCCCTGCTTGAACAAATTGTTTTCTTCCCACTCACCTGTAGAATCAGCCAGAATCGGGCAGCAATGTAGTCTTGTAAAGTCCCAGTTGAACCATTGGTTGATGTTGTCCCAGCTCGGTCAACACTTCATCATCTCCGCTTCATGCACCATGACTCCTGTTCCCCTGCCACTCCCTTTGTCAAGGCCTCAAGATGTTCTTTGAACTTTTTACAAATTGGAAGACATGGCTAAGTACTTGATATCAGGTTATTCCAATATATTCCTCTTATACTGTAGTCAAGACTGAGTGATCAATCCCCTCAATACTTTAGACATTATCTCCAGGCCATCCCAGTGATTACTTTAAGCGCCTTGGGTTTTTCCACACTCCAGACACTTCTTGTGAACTTGACTCTTGAACTGTAGTAGAGCAAAGAGAAAAACCTACCTTGGTTTTTCTCTGATGAACAGTAGTGGCAAGAGAAGGCACATAATAGTGCTTGATATATGTATTTCCAAGTTGATTCTTGGGAGTGCCAGAAACTCCAATCTGTATTCCGAATGATTTCTAGGCAGTGCCAGAAACTCTAATCTGTGAATTTGGTTATTTTGCTCTCATGCCATTTTTCAATGGAATCTGTAAGTGTATGTTACTGAAGTCAAGTATCATCTTTGTGGGGGGTGTGGCCAGCAACATGGCCAGGTAGCTGTCTTGAGTGTGGCGGATGAGATAGGCAGCGCGGACTGCCTCTGCCCTCCACCGTAGGGACACACCCAGAGATCTGTGATTGCCCTGAAGGACCCAACTGCTGGCGAGGCCTCACTGAAGTCGCGGGACGGAGGCCATCACAGGGTGGTGAGCCACCCTCCCAAATGAAGAGAAGAGTTTTGCACCCACTGCTGCTGCAGTTTAGGCCTGATTGTGTTCCGGCCTCCTACCTTAAGACTCACGCTGCTGGGTGAGTGGTGGCCCCTCCTGCTTCTGTTCTCACTGATTCCACTCTTCGAGGTTGGAGTCTGTAGTATTCTCATATTATATGTATGTACTTGTATCCAGCTGCTCTGCCCAGTGTATGTATTCTTATTGGAATCCTAGTCTGTGTGGAATGTTGGATGCATCTGAGTGTCAGTTAAGGATGGGCTGAGCGGCCAGTGGGCTGCTCCTGATGGGGCTGTTATCCTGACCATGACTTCTGCTAATAAACATCAACTACAAGTACCTGAATTGATCTATGGTGTCTACTTATTTACGCCTGTACCTGTGGGACATACCTACTACATTATGGCGACGATGAATCAACGAACCTACAACTTTAAAGGATGAAATACATCAAGAAGTCAAACAAGTAAGCTATTTACAACTGTCAAGCAACGATTTACATTCTTGAAAAATAAAGCAGCAACTTAAAACGCAAATAAAAGAGAAGAAATGATTATTAAGCTAATTAAGAAGCACACACCTCAAGGTAAAAGATTCCTTTCAAGTAACCAGACCAACTGCTACCTGCCTGCCCCATCAGTGTCCATCGCAACGACAGCCCAAATGCAGGTGAGCTGTGTCTGTAGATTTTCTTCAAGAACATTTATTTAACAAGCTGCTTGTGTAACCGTTAAAGATTTTCAAGCCTCATTCTAAGCCAAGTTTAAAACGAACTGGGTCCATTCTTTAAAAAAAAAAAAAAAAAAGAATGTTATTCATTTTGACTTTGTTTATCTTTGCCCACCGAAAAGGAGCCAATTTCTCCTTCAGTGAGAGGCTGTTTATATTATAAATGACTATTATCGTCTGAGCAAACTCTGAAGGTCTGAGGCCATGCTCAAGGTTTACTGCAGCCTCCTGTTTGTTTTTACGGGATGAACGTTTTTGTCTATAAAGAAACTCTTTTTCTCAATAGTCATGCAGAAAAATGTAAACTGCCCAGAATTTAAAGTGAATGAAGCTCCCATCTCTTGTTTGGCAGTGTGACTATGGCGAGTTTAAGATATCTCTACCAAACCACTCGTGTTTTGCCCTTTTCAAAAAGGATAACAATTATTCATCAGCTCATGTTTTCTTTCTATAATGGAGATGTGTATTATTTGGTGGTTTTGGGAAAGTTTTTTTGGAAACGCTTTATTTTCATCTTCATATGATTTTACAAGCGACGCCATCACATCGTTAAATTTGAAAAGTATTTGCTCGCGCTACTTACTGTTTCCTGAAGCGCCGCGCAGAGCCAAAGCTTTCCCTTATGACGTCTTCTCTGTTTCACTGCTGCATGATGACGTTTGGTGCATGGTTGCACTGTGAGCCACTCGGCACTACGTGAGGAAACGTGCCTCCATTTTGGAATCGTCTGCCAACCACAACGCTATGGAGTCCTACCTTGCCATACATGAAAGTGTTTCGTTTTTGCCAACCACAATGTTTTCTTTTCAACAAAACTTTACTCAGCACGAGTCATCACAACGTAGTTATGTCCTCGATCTGCTCTGCTTTTGTTTTCTTTGATGCCGGCTGCAATGTTTTCCCAGCAATTTTTTAGAATTTGTTTTTCAACAATTCAAGCACCGTTATAAATGGAGCGCCGTATTAACTTTGAGGTACTGTTCTTACATGAAGCTATTTTATTTGAAAGCCAGCATCTTTCCGGTGACAGGCACACCCTTTCCTTTAAAGTAATGTCATTTTAGTTCAATGAAACTTGCCTGTCTGCAACTTTACTCGGTGACAGGCACACCCTTGGCTTTAGGAAAGTGGTGTTATATTTATTAAAACCTGCCTGTCCGCCTCTTTCCGGTGACAGGCACACCTCTGTCAGTTAATGTTTTTGGTTTTATATATTTTAGGCTATATTTACAGTATAATATTTTATTTAACCTGCAAGTGTATTTCGTAAACTGCTTATGTTTTTCTGCTGAAATGTTAACTTGAAAGTTGTGTATTTTAGATAATATTTACAGTGTAATGTTTTATTTAACCTACAAATGTATTTCGTATTCTGCTTATGCTTTTCTACAGTAATGTTAACTTAAAACTTGTAGTTAACATTGGGGTGGGTACATTGTCCCATTTCCTTTTTGTAACATGTTGTCGTTTTCTTAAATTTTGGGGGAGGGTTTTAAATCCCATCACCCCATTTTTATGGTATTTATCCCTGCGTTGGGATGGAGTGGGTTCAAGTCCCATTTTCCTTTGTTCTCTTTGCAATAGGAGTGGGTCCCTAGTCCCACCTTCCTTTGTTCTTACACTACTTTTTGGTTCGGGTTTGAGTCCCTTTTACTGCATTTTGGTGTGGGTTTGAGTCCCATGACCTTTTTATGCAGTCTGTTTATCCCTGTCTTGTCGTGGGATGGGTGTGGGTTGCGAGTCCCACTTTCCCTAACTATTATTTTTCATTTTGGTGTGAGTTATAGCCCCATTACCCCGTGAAGGGTTTTTATCTCCTTAGTAAGATAATTTAGTTTGTTGTGACTTACGGGTTTTAGTCGCTAATAGTTTTCCACGTTGGTATTAGTCCAACAGTGTTTCCCCTCTAGAGGTGCAGTGTTTTTCTTCTAAGGTTTATAGTATTTTCCTTGATTTTTGTTTCTCTCTAAATAAGCTATTTGGGGTCTTGTCGTCCCCTTATGTTTTCAATATATCGTGAGTTGTTATTAGCCATTTAAGTATATCTTTATATTTTCAATTTTCAATTATTGAAGGAGGAGGATGGTGTCTGTTTATTTTATTCTTTTCGCTTTCTTCCTTCTTTAATAATTTAGATTTCTGTTTTCCCTCTCATGATGCCTTTTATATCCATCCCTGGGTCACAGATTTCTTGGAAGTTGTATATTTTTCTTGTGCATAGTTTCTCCTTGTTTTCTCTTCTGTTCTTTTGTTTTAAAATATTAAAGGGAGAGGATAATGTAGTATTCACATATTATATGTATGTACTTGTATCCAGCTGCTCAGCCCAGTGTATGTATTCTTATTGGAATCCTAGTCTGTGTGGAATGTTGGATGCATCTGAGTGTCAGTTAAGGATGGGCTGAGCGGCCAGTGGGCTGCTCCTGATGGGGCTGTTATCCTGACCATGACTTCTGCTAATAAACATCAACTACAAGTACCTGAATTGATCTATGGTGTCTACTTATCTACACCTGTACCTGTGGGACATACCCACTACAGAGTCATAGGAAAGTCAGGAAGCGAGGTTAGGTGGGGCAACGGACAGGCTGCCTCATCCCTGTCGGGCCCCTGCCTCCGCAGACTCTGCAACCACAGGAGGGGTCGAGTAGGCAACAACCTCCAATAAAGTGATGTACTTCTTTGTTCTGAGGTCCACGCTGGGCCCTGGTTGCTTGATGCGGCACTTGGATGTGACTCACACACCTCTTGTCACCACCCACACATACACCCATGATCAGCCAATCATCATGGCTGGTCACAGCCCTCGAGGGGCGCTAATGCCGTGTGGACCACAACCTGGGACCTGCGCCATTGTCTTTTCACGCACGGGGGCATTGAAAGAGGCATGCCAAGTGGCCCAGTGAGCCAAGATTGAATTCCTACTTCCTCCTTGCTCTGCCCATTGCTATCGTGCTGAAGACGGCAACTGGTTTAGGCAATACTGTGAATAGTGGTTCCCACCTTGGAATCCCTGTGCCGCCTTAACACGGCCTGTCCAGCGCTGCTGCAGCCATCCTGGGAGTTCTGAGACGCTCTGGAAACAGGGGGCGGTGGAGTCTCTGAGGCTGCGACGTGGGACGAGACAGTGAGTAGATCGACTGGGGCACAAGCTAACGCCAGGTTCCCTACGATGGCAAAAGACAAAGAGCCCAAATCGTCCAGACAGGGAGAACTGGACCGATATACTAAGGTGCTCCTAGTGTTGACGTGGGCAGAGGGAGGCCCGGCTCTTTTTTCAGACAATGTGACCATTCTACAAGCCATACATGCATCCAGGGACAGCTTGGAGAGGAAGATGGCAGAGATCCACTCAGAGGTGATGTTGCTTCACCACGATCTCTGCAAAGTCTCTGAACAAGTGACCGAGGCAGAACACCGCACCTCAGAACTCAAAGACGCCTCTCACTCCACACTGAAAGATATGACAGGACTCTTGGCTTCTTTGAAGGAGGTGACCTGGAGGATAGATGATGCCGAAAACAGGGCCCGAAGAAATATTTAGAAATGTTTATTGGTTTTCCCGGAAAAAGCGGAGAGGGCATACCTTGGTCAGTTTCTACTGACGTTCTTAAAGAAATCCCTGCTGATTGCACCCTTCTCGACCTGTTTTGTAATAGAACGGGTACATAGGATGTCTAATGTCCCCCCCTGCCACCGGGGGCCCCTGCGCTACCACTAATAGCTCAAATTTCAAGATAGAGACTTGATATTGCTTGAGCTGCGAAAGAAGGGGGAGGTCCAATACAAGAACACTCGAGTACTGATTTTCCCAGACTACTCATGTGATGTGCAGAAGCAGAGACGGACTTTTGACCCAATAAAGGTGAAACTGCGGACACTTGGGCTTCAATATATGTTACTACTCCCAGCTAAACTCAAGGTCATTTTTCCAGGGTCTACGCTGTTTTTCCAAACTCCAGATGAGGCATGGTCCTGGATGGAGAAACAGCCCCAGCTGCGACGTGGGGCACGCAGTGCTTCAGGCCAATTTTTGTAAAAGTGAGTGGATTCAAGCCAAGAGCGGGCCAAAGAAAAACGAGGGAGGCGAATGTTGAAAATCCAGAATTCAGCCGGGAGCACACCGAGACGGCTGTTGAGATCTAATTATACTAAGGAACACCTGTCGGAGTCTGAAGATGAGGTGTTGCGGGTCTGCCTGCCACGAACCCTGGCTAGATCAGATGACACTGTCCACACTGAGCTGTCGGAGAGGGAAGACTCGGCAGACACAGATGGCGAGCACCCATTCCCCAAAAGTATTCAACGACTAGAAGCAACAGAGCTGACCCTGCTCGACGCCCATGCACAGCTGCAGCAACTCCCCAGCATGGGAAGGAGGACTAAGATAAGGAGCCAGGGTGCTGCCAAAAGACAGTAAGACTATCCTAGAGCTTAGAAGGCTTTGCAGGGCCTAACCCCGTGCCAGGGAAGTATATTCTGATGTAATTGTATACAAACTGTGTAGTTAATTGACATGGGGGAAGGGTGGGCTACAGACCTCTCAGTGGATTACCGGTGCCTGAGTTGTCATGTTGTGGAATTGGGGGAGGTGTGGGTACCTGAAAAGCGTGTGGTGGGGTAATTTAGATAATGTCACACGTTGTGTGTTGGGATTGTTTCACAGGGAGGGGAATGGTTTTATTCAATTTCTTTGAATGCACACTTGGGTTGAAAAGAGAGGGGGCAAGTTGGGCGGGCTTCTGGTGGAGAAACGGGAGGTGATAAACCAAGAGTGATTTCACAATGGCAGAAGACAAATGTATGGTAATGACATGAAATGTCAACGGCCTAGGAAATAAAATCAAAAGGGGTTTGCTATCTCAGTTTCTCAAGAGGCTTAAACCTGACATCTTATTCTTACAAGAAACACATCTGATAGGCATGAGCTGTTCTTACCTGGGAAGGGGACACTATACTGCACTGGTGCATGCGGGCTTCACCAAGGGGTCGAGGGGAGTGTCAATCCTCATTAAAATGTCTCCTCCCTTTCATGTCACTCAACAGTGGTGGATACTGATGGTACATACGTTGTAGTACATGGAATTTGGAACCACAGATCGTTTTTGCTTTTTAGTGTATATGGGCCCCCGCGACTGCAAGAGTGTACACTGGATAGACTAACTGAGCTCCTACTACTCTCCGGCCCTGCCATATACATAATAGGGGAATACTTTAACGATGTTAGCGATCCCTCCCTCAACCGTACCCAACTGTGACCCAGGTCCCATGGTCCCACAATGTTGGCTTGATTCTAAAAGCCTCTGGGGCTGACTGATCTGTGGCAAAGTCAACATCCTAATACACGTGCATATTCCTACTTCTCGGGGGCTCACAGGGTATTCTCGAGACTGGACTACCTTCTCGCCTGATGGGGAAGGTCAGACAGGTGGAAAGCATAAACTATTTAACTAGGGGCATCCCTGATCATTCGCCCCTCCTAATGACAGTGGGTGGGAGGGGTGGTCACCAGGTAGTGCAGAGGAGATTGAACCCATGGGCACTACAAGATAAGAGAGTTGCTAGGGAGCTTAGAGTGGACTCTGAACTTTATTTTTGAGAAAACGAAGGCTCTGTGCAATCGGCTGTCACCGGCTCTTAATAGGGTGCTCTGCGATAGAGCACAAAATATAATTGCCCACAAAAATAAACGGGAGACCCAGGAGATGGAGGCATTAGAACGCAAGTTATTAAACCTCGAAAACCGAGACCCCGCAAAATTGACTGAACATACCCTCTGCTAATTCGCAATACCTAATCAAGACTATCTAGTGTTGGTGACCAAAGAGGTGAGGGCTTAACAACTGGCAAAGCAACATTGGATCGATGAGTCATGGGACAGAGCAGGGAAATTGCTTGCGTGGCTAGGGAGGAAAGAATTGGAGATGAGATGTGTGATGTCCATTGAAGAGCGCAATACCATGCAGATCACACCTGATGCTATAGCAGGGGCATTTGCCAAATACTATACTAAACTCTATGCAGCTAAACCTCAGATAGAAGAGACACAAATACTCCAGTACTTATACGCAATTGAGTTACCCTCCATCTCACAGGACGAGAGACACGGACTAGAGGGGGACTTCACTTTGGAAGAGGTGACAGAAGCCATTGCCCGCCACAGTGGTAGTCATCCACAAGAGAGGGAAGCCCCCAGATGACTGTGGATCTTATCGCCCCATTTACCTACTTAATATTGAGATGAAGATTCTGGCTACGATACTTGTTGCGTGTCTCCTGGTGGTTATCACCCCCTTGATACATAGGGATAAGTCAGGTTTTATGCCAAAGCGTGCCACACGTTTTAACCTACGCCATCTGGCTAACTGGATGGACACGGTACAGAGCAGAGATAGCCCCCATCTGTTTCTTTCACTTGACGCTGAGAAGGCGTTTGATACGATTCACTGGCCCTTTATGAAACACAGCCTGGAAAAGTTGGGCTTTGGCCCAGTGTTCCGAGACTGGCTGGCACTGTTATACAACACCCCAGAGGCTAAAGTCCGGGTCAATTGGGTTGGTTCCACGAGCTGGCCGATTCAGCGGGGCACTAGATAGGGCTGTCTCCTATCTACCCTATTGTTTGCTCTTATCCTGGAACCTTTGGCCTGCGTGGTTAGATCCTGCCATGGCCTAGAGGTGGCTTTGTGGACGAGATCCAATTCTTGGAGGAGGAACGCATATCGTTATATGCGGATGACATTTTGCTTTATGTCACACGCCCAGTTGAGGCACTCCCTCAAATGCTTCAGATCTTCGAAGAATATGGCAGTCACGCTGGCTATAAGATTAACCGGAGTAAATCCAGCCTATATCCACTGAGCAAAGTAGTGGAGCTCCACACCTACACAATCTGTTCAGGACTTTCCACAGAGGGGTTTACCTATCTGGGACTTTATATAACCACCAACCCAGTAGCTAGAGTAGAGCATAATATCAGACGAGTTCTTTCAAACTTTCAGGAGAATGTCAAGAGGTGAAGGAAACTCCTGCTGACCCTTATGGGGAGGGCTGCTATGTATAAGATGATAACGCTCCTCGAACTCCTTTATATTTTGCAAAAAATACCTATTACAAATTACTGGAAACTGTATTCACCACTATTAACAGTGAACTACGTTTACTTGTATGGGATGGAGCCCATCCACGAATAGCGTTGCATACGTTACAGCGGAATCCGTATAATGGGGGTTTGGCTTTACCAGACATTAGAGCCTACTATAGAGCGGCCCCTCTCATAGTCATCAACTAATGGAACCAGGCGCCTGGAGACCACCCTACTTATAGACTGGAAAGATTACAATTCCGGAACCGCACTCAACTACACATATGGGGGAGCAGGTAGTGCGCATCTCCTACCGACTACCCGACGAGTGCTGGTGGCTTGGAAAATTTCTGAAAAGCAAATGAAGTGGGATGGGTACTAGATTGCCCTAGATTAGAAAACGGAAGGGCTTCAAAAAGTGAGATTTAATAGGGATCTCCAAGATAGGGGATGTACGGGAGGGGGGCTCCTTGGTGCCGTTCACCTCTCTTCAGGCAACATAGCTTCAAGACTCCCAAGCATATGCCTATCTCAGACTCAAACATGCCTGGCATCCGGAGGGGCTAGACATAGGGACACTGCCGGAGTATGCCACGCTGGAAGGTAGGCTTCTACAAGAGGAGATTCTGGCCCAAGCCATATCATTGACATATAAAACACAAATAAATACCATGCCTGACAAACTCAGTTCACTTCGAGCCAAATTGTTACTTACCACTGGCCCACTAGAGGACATTGACTGGGAGGCAGGCCTCATGTACCCACGTGTAGTAGCGATTAGACCACGACTAAGGCTCATACAGTACAAAAACGTACACAGAACTTATTTTGACAGGGTGCGCCTACACTATGGGGAGGCAGATAACCCAGATTGCCTTAAATGTCATACAGAATGTGGTACATACATATACACCCTTTGGGAGTGCAGACGGATTAAAAATTATTGGGGCAAGATCGTGAAAGAACTAAATGATATACTTGGTGCCCAAATTGGGTTAGATACTAAGTTCCTCATGTTAGGTATCCCTACAGATGCCGACCTGCCACGCCACAGGTTTATGCTGGCCAACTTAAGCCTAGTGGTAGCTAAAAGAGATATAGCTAAATGCTAGGGTGCTCTTCGACTCCCTACACTCAAGGAGTGGAGGTCAAGTACGGATCTTAATATGATGACCGAGAAGGTGAGGTACAAGGCAAGAGGGTGCCCCCGGAAATTCTGGGAAATTTGGGCGCTATGGATAGAGTACTATGGCCTAGATTTAGAGATGGATGAGGAAGGAATGGACTTATCACACGGCAGATCGGGGACCGGACCTTGATGATTGTGATGTATGACCTACTGTTGACAGTAGGCCTGGGCGGTATATTCTGTTGCGGAATATAGGTAATTTCGTGTTCCGCAGAGTACGCAAAATTGGCCAAAATTCTGCTCTTCGCGACTTAGCGGAATTTTTTGCTTATTCGCGGTCTCAAAATGCGTGTTTGCGAGACATTTCTCCCAGAGCACGCAAACAGCAATTCCGAACAGGAAAAAAGCATCACGAACAAGCAATTCCGCGTGTTCATGGAATTTCTGTGTGTTCGCGAAGATTTTGTACCATTTAGCAGAGATTTGCATAACGCGATTACGCAAATTTCCCCATCCCTAGTTGACAGATGAACCCATATTTGAAGTGCATTTACATTTATTCATGTATATACTGCTTGCCTCTGGCCAAGGGTTCTCTTTCAGAGGAAATGTTGCTACGCCTTCTGCCCTATATTATATACCACTGCCCTCTGCTCAGCTCACATTGTGTATTAATGATTTCTTTTATTGTAAGTTTAAAATACTGAAAATCAATGTAAACATTTATAAAAAAAATAAAAGAAATACTACACAAATTAAACATGGTTCAGTTAGCATGACTGGGCCTCAATCAGTCTGCACAGGCAGCTAATCACATTTACAGAGTAGTGCACATTTATTTTATGTGAGCAAGCCTTTCTCTCTGAGTGAGCTTGTGTGTTTTTCCGTTTCAGGAAAATCATTAAAAATTAAGCCATAACTGTGGTGCCTGTAACGTAATAAGTGTGCTCCTTTAAGGAGGTATATTCAAAATGGTTCTTTATTAGGTAACTTTCTGAAGATTCCTGGATATTCTGTATGTCTTTCATTAGCTGAGCAAACCTTTGTATTGCTGTGTTACATAAAACTTCAATTCGTTTAAACAAAAAAGAGTATGGTCTTTGTATTATGAGTTCTGTTAGTTCACTTATACTAACTGCCTCCCCTTGTTATTTCCAGTGTATTGCATCTTTAGAAACCGAGGTCCTGGTCTATTGCATATCTACCTCACAAATACCGAAGGTCTCAGTAGTGTGTAGTTTAAACTTAGTTTATCAAGCCCATTTTTTCATCATTTAAATCTCGACAGTTAGATTCTACTACCACTGCTATCATCACTGCTTAGGTCCTCCGACGGATCTTGCGTTGAGCTATAAGGGACTAGAATATTCAGGGAATGAACAATTAGCCTATGAGGACCTAGAATAGATCATTGTTAACTCATACTAATGTTTCAACATAACTTAACACCGTCATCAGGCATTAATATATATTCCTAGAGACAAAGAATATCAGCAAAAGAACGAAACAGAATCGATAAAAGTTATTTAGTAAAAACATTTATCTAAACCCTCAAGAATACAGTAAGGACGAAAGACATGTAAAGATCAGATTTAATAACACATTGAAGAGCAAAAGAAAACCACACATTACATAGAATTACAGGTTCAGTGATGCTCATACAAACCAATCAATGTCATTTTGGGTTCTATCCTCAAGAAATGAGTATGTGTCCATTATGTAGCACCGATTGCCGCTTCAAGAGTTAGAATAACCCCTAAGCCATGAAAGGTTACTTCCCTGCATCCGCTTGCCAGCCGGGAGATGCACTAGATAAGGTCTCAGTTCCCTTAAGGTTCCATTTGTTGCAGTCTATTCCACTCAAACCGAGTGATTAGGGGCAAGGAAAGAAAATTCACACCAAGAAAACATGTGTGGATCAAGGAAAAAATCAACAGCATGCCAGACAAGGAATGCAAGAAAGGTCAGACAGCCATCCCTCAACTCCTCTTTAATTTGTCCAATATACTCCTATACATCCAAGTTTACACCCCTTAAAGTATCAATTCCAGCAGTACATGGGGTTTTGTTGGTTGTTCATGATGAGCTGTTATATGGCGATCGGTAAAATATACAAATCCGGAAGAATTAAGTAATCCTTTTCTCAAATTTTCTTTAGGATCATTATATTTCATTTACTTAGTGTCTTATAACATCCTCAGAAGTAGGCAGTACATTCTGTTCCCAGGCACCTTTCGCTGGGATGCAACAAAGTTGTTATAATTACAGTAGAGTGTGCTACATGTGAGACATGAGTCCATTGTTTTTTTAACCCCTTCCATGCTCATGACTAGCTCAGCTCGTCATGCAGCAGAGTGCTCATGTGCTTATGATGAGCTGAGCTCGTCATGACCACACCCGTTTTTATTGCTGTCCAGCACAGCAGGGGAAACTCTCTAGCAGCGATGAGGTTAAAAAAAATAATTCTTGAGGTATTTTTCCCCCTTTGTTGTACAGGGCACAGTAAATCAAAAAAAAAATAAGGGATACAGAAAAGAAAAAAACCAACAAAAAAAAAAACGTATTTAAACCAGATTACATATATATACATATACATAAACATACATAAACATACACAAACTGAGGCATATTATATAGAAAAAAATTCAATTATTTTAAGGTGTTAACCACACATATTCGTTCCATATTTCTTTCCAATAATAAATAAACAAAGCTAACTAGGATTGTTTTCCTTCCATCTTTTTATGGGTTCCCATATTTGTAATCCGAGTTTCCTTCCCCTTTTGCCCCTCCTTGCATAGATTGCTTTTTCAAGGCTATAGGCCGACAGAAATTTAGGTAGCCATTGATGAAAGGTTGGTGGAAGTCGATCAAGCCATGCCCATGCGATGTACATCCGCAGAACTGCCATAGCTACAAATATGAAATAGCCGAATTGTGCCTGCCTATCGTCATCATTTACCCCAAGCAAGATTATGTTATGTTATGTTATGTTATGTTATGCATTTTTATTAGGCGCACAGATGCTCCAGCCAAGGAGCGTCCTGGCGCCATTATTGATGGTGTTAATGTAATTTCTATTCCCAATGACCTTTTGAGGAAGGTTTCTATAGCATCCCGCGTTGAATGTAGATGTGGGCATATAGCTAAGATATGTACTATATCATCCTCAAGGCTGTCACATCAAGGGCATTTAATTCCAGTTGTCCCTCCCCATTTCACAATCCTTGCAGGTGTGTAGTATAGTGAATAGAGTGTTTTATATTGCTGTGCCTGAAGGGTCGCTGAACATAGAATTTTCTGCCCCAGGTCTAATGACACACGAAAGCATTCCTGCCCTATACCTAACTTATGTGTCCATATGTCTTCATATTTCTCCAAGTCATCTTGCTTATATTCAATCAATTCGGCATAGAATCTTTTAATTGTACAGGCTGCTCCACCATGAATGACTTCCAAGATTGTATTTGTTCCAAACCCTGCCGGACCTCCTTTTTTCACCGCCATAAAACTTCTAATTTGTAAAAATTTAACAAAATTCCTAGAGTCTAAACCATATGCTGCCGGATATCAGAGAATTGCATCTTTCCCTGTGCCCCCATCAAATCTCCCAACTTTGTTATTCCCCGTCTCCCCCATTCTGCGAACACAGCATCTGAGAATATATCCCGAGGGAGTGTAGGATTACCGATCAATCTAGTGTACGCATTGTACCTCCCCAGGCCAAACTTTTTCATAAAGGCCTTCCAGATATTGTGTGCTGCAATCACCATTTTAAATTTAGTCCTTTTGAAGTAGCTAGGATCAGTATATTTCAAAAAGGCGTTCTCCGCCTCAGCACCCAAAACCAAAGCATAAATAGCTATAGTTCCTAACGCATCCTGTCCTTCTACCTCTGCTCCCCCCAATAAACCTGTCATGTATTGCAGGGCTGCTGCCCAGTAGTACAGCTTTAAGTCAGGTGAGGTCCACCCTCTTCTCTCCCTCGGGAGTGACATGTACCTTAGTGCCCTTCTGGTCTTGCCATGTGCCCAAACAAATCTATTTATCATGTGTTCTATAATATTAAACCACCTTGCTTCAAACATGAGCGGGATTGCCCTAAATAATAAGGAACTTCGGGAGGAGGATCATCTTAATGATATTGGTGTGCCCTACGATGGAGAGGTGAAGATTGTGCAGTCTATCGAGATCTTTCTTAGCTTTGGTGATTATTGGTGTTATATTTACTTCCACTAAACTATCCGAATCCGCGGTAATGGTTACCCCTAGATAAACTCCTGATTGAGCCACCCGAGAGTCGTAGCATTCTACATTCCCATTATTAATGATTTGTGTCTTAGAGGTGTTCAAGGCATATCCTGAAACCTGACCAAAATGCAAGGCTTCTGCTTCCACCTGTCTCATAGCCTCTGTGGGATCTGTGGTAACGATTGCCACATCATCAGCATATGCAAATATTTTTCAATGACCCCTATGGGTGTCTAATGGGGGAATTCTGTCATTCAGGTCCATTCTTCGAATTAATGGGTTCGTATACATGGCAAATAGGAGTGGAGAACACGGACAGCCCTGCCTTTTGCCTCGCTTGATTTGAAATGGAATTGTATATCCGGCTTGTAGTCGTATTCGGGCTGTAGGGGCTGTGTACAATACTTGTATTGCTTTGATGAAACCCTCCCCAACACCAGCTCTTCTTAAAAAGACCACAGAAAGTCCCTGGAGACCCGATCAAAAACCTTCTCAGCATCTAGTTGCATCACTGCCATCGGATCTCCTGAGACTTCCAAGGCATCGAATGGTGTAATGACCTTACATGTATGGTGCGTGGTGCCTCTCCCTGGGATAAAGCCGTGTTGATTAATACTCATCAATGTACCTAATATCTTTGCAAACCTAAGTGCCAATGCTTTGGAAAAAATCTTCGTGTCCGCATTCATAGGCATAATTGGCGTGTATAATTCCTGGTTCTGTAGGTGGCTTTCCTTTCTTTAGAATGATCACTATGTCTGCCCCTGCCCAGGTAACTGGTATAGATCCCCGATTGTGCCTGCTGTATTGTAGTGATTAAATCCTGTCTAATTACATCCCAGAAGGTTTTGAAAAATTCAATTGGAATCTGGTCTGGCCCTGCAGCTTTACCAGAGGGAAAAATTAAAAGGGCATCCATAATCTCTTCTGGGTCCAGGGATGCGTCTAGTCTCATCCCATCCTCCTCAGAAAGAATAGACACCGGGATATCCTGTAAGTATGCCTGAATTTCAAAGGGGTCCTTTGCTTGCACCTCATCATATAGTGTGATGTTGAATTGTCTAAAAACTTCACGTTTCCCTTCAGAATTTGTGAAGAGCTGCCCAGCATTGTCCGTGATTTCCTTCACCTCACCTATAGCTACTTTCTATCTAGCACGAACTGCTAGAGTACGGCCCACAGATTCACTAAACTCGTAGCACCGCTCCCTGTTTATTAGGAAGGTTTTAGCAGCTTCAGCGGCTATGTTTTCATCCGCCTCCACCTTTGCGTTAGCTACTTTAATAAGTACCTGGTCTAGAGGTGCCCCTGTTATCACACAGTGAGTCAACTCCTCTTTAGCATTAGTAGCGCCCTGGTTAATTCTGCCATTTCTAACCGCTCTCGTTTCTGTTTAAAGGTGCTAAAGCTTACTGTCTCCTCTCGAACACCCGCCTTAAAGGCATCCCAAACAATTCATGGTGCAGTGCTACCCCTATTAATCTCCAAGAAATCCATTGTGTCATATGCCCGATGTAATTATCATCTTTCAGCAACCACCCTCCCGAAAGTCTACACCCGCTCCAGCCTACATCTTGTTGCTATGCCTAAGGTTAAAATCAGAGGATTATGGTCGGAAATGACCCGGGGGAGCCTTTAAATTTTTTATTTGGATAAAAGTAGAAAAAAGTAATCCAACCTGACACATACCTTATGGTGGGCCGAGTAGTAAGTAAAGCCTTGATCCTTAGGTTTTAAACTTTCCCATACATCTGTCAGTGCATTATTCCTTGCAAGACTAAGGATTGCTTTGCAAACTCTCTTTTTCTGGCCCTGATATTTCCCCCTGGAATCCAACCCCAATCCCCCCGCCCAATTAATGTTAAAATCCCCTGCCAGAATAGTACATGGGGACCAGGTGGCCAGTTCCAAATCCCAAAAATCACAAATCTCCGGATCGTCTTCCGTTGAGCCATAAATTGACCCCAGAGTAACTTAATCACCGCCAATTAGACATTCCACCAGTATCCATCTGCCCCATTGGTCTTCAAGTTTCTTCCTTATTGTAATATCCTTGCGTTTTGATAATATAGCCACTCCTCTGTTCCTAGCCCCCTGTTTTGAATATGTGAGCAAGTGAAATCCTAACTGTTCTAACAGATACCCTTTTGCCCCCTCGATGTGCGTTTCCTGGAGACACACAAAATCTACACTCATAGTTCTCAGTGAATTAGCCACCCGCTGTCTTTTGAGGCGATCATTCAGCCCACACACGTTCAGTGTGACTATTCGAGTACCCATTAAGAAACATCCGGTGACTGCCCTAACCAGTTATCAAAACAATTTTTTTTTAGAGATTTTGTTTTTCCCCTGCCTCCAGTGCTACAGCCAAGTATGATTCAGCTTTATATATGGTCTGCATACTCAGATTTGTGTCTTTTCCCTGTATAAGTTGTGCCGTGCCCTGTACCCGTCCCCTGCCCTAACCCCCCCGATACCCCTCCCTCAGGACCCACCCCCCTTTACAGGCAAACAGGACAATCCTGACCTATATGTGGCAGCTAGAGCCCCAGGGATTCCCATCCCCTCCCCCTCCCAAATATAACCTACTCTAATCCTAGTGCTATGCTGGTGCTAGTGCCGATACTTGATCTAGTAAACATAACAGAATTACAGTCATATTGCTCATTTCGGTTCATATTTCCTTGTAACTACTAGTGATCTTTTTGCATTGTCTGCCTCAAAGCGACCGTCATAATATTTTGGCCCCTTTTTTCTTTCAACTCAGTTCGGTATGCCTGGGCCTTGATTTCAGAGACAAAAAAACTAACCTGACCATTTACAACAACTTTAAGACAACATTGAAACATCAGAAAGGCCTCACACCCCAAGTTCTGAAAAGGGGATATTAATTGTCTCATTTGCTACCTTCTCTCAACTGTGGTATGGCAGAAGTCTGGGCGGGCTAAAAATGTTTTACCATTGTAAGAACGTTTGGCCTCAGGTTTAGCCTTGGCCATGATCTCTTGTCTCAGCAAGTAATTCCCCACATAGACCAAAATAGCCCTAGGCTTGTCCGCAGTATATCCTTTCTTCTGGACAAGAGGGAACTGGTTGGCGTGCTGTATTTCACTCTCCCAGTTCCATACTGTTATCTCAGGAAAGGCTCCTCTGAGCAAGGCGATGATATATGCCCTCACATCCTGCCCTTCCTTCCCCTCTGCGACCCCAAGTAGTCTAATGTTGTTCCGTCTCAGTCTTTGAGTTTCCACTGAACGTCAGCCGATATTTTTTCCTGGTACTGCATAAAATCCTGCCACTTCGAGACTTCATCTTCCAGTTTCCCTGTCCTTTCTTCTACCTCTG
The DNA here is from genome assembly GCF_964261635.1 of Lissotriton helveticus. Taxonomy (NCBI): domain Eukaryota; kingdom Metazoa; phylum Chordata; class Amphibia; order Caudata; family Salamandridae; genus Lissotriton; species Lissotriton helveticus. Next base: position 1,774,686,205 of record NC_136063.1, read on the forward strand.
TTACTCTGCTTGCCATATCTGCATAAAGTTTATTCACTTTCCTTAGTGATCCCTGTATTTTCTTATTTGCTTGCTTGGCCCTTCCGCTTTCAGATCTGGCCTCCCCTTGCATCTGTTTTAAGGTAGTGTATAGCAAGTACATGGTGGTGGTCTGTGTTGGACTGGTGGAGTGAGAATGACGTAAATTACTTCCTTCCCCCTCCTGACATAACTGGGAGGAACCAGAATAGTCCGAGTCCAGTTTTTTAGCCACCTCTGGTTGTGACGGGCTCCCTGTCGTTTTTGACTTAGTACGAGATCCACTTTTGGTATTTTTAGATTTTTGGTGAATGTAGGCCCTATGAACTGCAGTGCTTCCCACGGCAGATGAATCAGATTCCAACTTTTAGTCTCCTGTGCAGCTCTCCTCTGCTGTTGACAGTGAGTATGACTCGTCCTCGCCATCATCATCGTTCACTGAGAAGAAGCAATCGTCGCTAGGAGATCCCGGTATTAAAGTAACAGGATCCACTCTATGCGTGGGATCTGTATACTTTATGGGTACCCTTGTGGTTTTTCCTGTGGCTGCATTTTCCTTTGGCTGTGTTGTTTGCTCCATCACAAAGTTTCCTATATCCGTGGCCCCACCATTATTAGCATCTCGTTGGCCTGTGCGCCTGCACTTGTATCATGAATATTGCTCAATAAATCGCTTGTCGTAGGCAAATCTTGTGCTATGGGCCCTCACCACTTGCATCACTGATCACCATGCCGCCCGCACGAGAGATATTGTTCGAGTCAAGACTGTTCGTGCAGGTATCCTGAACTGTGAGCCTTCCCCCCCACTTCCACCAGTGTTCACCTTGCTGCCCTTATTAGTCTCATCACGGAAGTGTGCTTGTCGGACGGGGCCCGACCCTGCGTAACCATCCCTCTGTACCTGCGAGGCCTGTGCAGCCTGTTGAGTCTGTTGATCGGGCAGGGGGTCTACAACTCCGTCGATCTGCGCAGCAGGTTGCTCCGTGGAAAGAACCGCAAGCCGCGAGGTCCCTCAGCTGTCATCCATCCATCCGCATCCTCGGCTTGGATCTCTCCTTGCTCATCTGCGTAGTAGTCGCTCGGCTCTCCTTGCCTGCCCGAGATCCTGAGCATGGCTCTAGATTTGTTGCAGGTGCGGGTGTAGCAGGAAGCGACTCGTACAAGGTAGGCTGGTGCATGTTATTTTCTTTTGCTAAATCCTCTCCGTTCTGGCGTGTCTTGGTACCTTTTCTTCCGACAGTCCCCTTATCTTTTTTTTCCTTTTGTTTCTCACTGTTCATACCTTCTCGGGGCTCGTCGGGGTTTTTTCTGATGCACCTCCGGGTTTGTACCGTTGCTCTCAGGTTAGGGGCCGATACACAGGGATCACTGAGGATCGCTTTATCCACGTCCTTGTCTTTATTTATTTTTATCCTTCTGCGGCTTTGTAAAGGAGAATACAAAACAAAACTTTACAGATATTCTCATAGGGCTTGTGTGACAGCTTTCCCATGCCAAAGCTGAAAACATCTAAATCACAAAAAGTTGATATTATTAGACATCACACATATTTAAATGCAGTTAGCCTTTTCTTATTAATCCAAATAAGAGTCTCTCATGAAATACATGTCAGTATTAAACACTACTAAAAAAATCTCTCTCAAGTCTTTATTTGTACATTACCATGCAAGGTTGAATTTTTGCAATTCACTTTTCAATGCGTGTAAATTTATATGTGTATAGGAAACAACCTTTACAATGCAGTCATTACATCGTGGCACCTTTACATAGCAGTCATTACATGACAACATCCTTTACATCGCATATGATTACCATGCAGCCATTACATTGCATGTCACTACAAGGCATTTCATAACTTTAGTTTCTCATTACTACATATGTCAGGTATTCTAACATTCTGCATGTCTTTATGATGCAGTATCTTAAACATGAGTTGCAGATGAGATTTCTCTCAGTAGGCAAACATATCATTGCTTTGTCTCATATCAGAAAACAGGTGTCATAACTCGTCTTCACAGGTAGAAATTGGTGAAGATGGATGCATGATAACATCCACACTCCTTCAAGTGTCAAATCCTATTATGCAGTGTCACACATCCACTGAGCAGACCCAGCACTACAAGTCTCCCTTTTTTTATTTTATTCCAAACCCTCTAGGGAAGTGTTTCATTTAAGGAGTCCTGCCCGTTGATCTAGCGTGGCCCTGAGAGGGATAGGAGATCCATCATCACTTCTGGTATTTTTTTCACAGTTGGACCTGATGAGTGCATAACACTAGTAAAATGGTACTACATATACCCAGGGCATGAAAATTAAATGGAACTAGTGGGCCTCCCGCACTGATTGTGCCAGCCTCGTAAGTAAATATTTCAAACATGTCTCAGGCCTGACATTGGAGCCTGTTTGTGCCGTTTTAAACTGCTATTTCAGTCTGGCTGAACAAAACTCTTGCCAGGACCTAACCTTTATTTTTAATGCATAAAAGCCACTCATGGATGGCAGGATGCAATGTACTCAAAAGGTTGGGCATATACTTATACCTTTTACATGGTAGTGAAAACACCTTAAATATGTATTGAACTACTGCAAGGCCTACCTCTCCCTTAGGATAACATTGTGTTTCCTTGTTACAATTAAGTGATACCTTTCAATAAGGAGCAAATGGGAATATCAAGTTTGGTTTATAAAGAATTGTAATTTAACATTCTCTTTAATGGTAAAGTTGGATTTTAAGTCGAAGTACTTGAAATGCCAAGAAAGTTGACCTTTTTCGTGTCCCAACTATTTGGTGGTTGCAGCCTACTTGGATTCGCTAGGAGTTTGTCTTTGTGGATTGCTCTGAGACAATGAGACAAAGGACAAATAGGCGTTGGCCGGATAGGCCCTCCTTATTTGATGAAGGGAAGGAGCTGTCACCTGCCACACGTGCACTTCACAAAGCCTGTGCCTGAGCAGTCACAAAGAGTTTGCACTAGTCTTTTATGACCCCAGACAAGCTGAGGTCAGGGCAGGGAGGCATTATACTAGAAATGCCCCTGGGGGTTAGAAACCTCCTGAATATTCTCCTACTTCAAAGTGGTTATCAGATATACATAGAGTACCCTCAGACCCAATTCTACAGTACACCTTTGGACCTGTGGAAGACTATGGAGGTGTCCTGTGCTGATCTGCAAAACGGTCTACTACTCTGCTGCACTGCTGCCTGAATGAAAGGACTGGACTTGCATCATGATCCCGGGACCACCAACGTGACAACAAGGGCTAATTGTCTGGCCTCCTGATCAGGACCTCAGGGACAGAAAAGGCTCCAACTACCTTGAACCCAGCACCTGGACTATGTGTGCTGGGAGTCTTACCCCCTAAGTGGTGCCACCTGAATACTGGACCCTTGGAAGTGGGCTTGAAGGTGCTCTGCCATCCCAGCTCTGGTCCTTCGGCCAGAACCTATATGGCACAAAGCATCTCCTTGCAGCTCCTCTAAAACAGAAGAAAAGTAGGACAGAAAGTATGGTGTCATCCTCTTGAGTGGGGATGGACTAACCCAATATTATTCACTGAGTACCACCATTGCCACAAACAATAGAATGTGCTGAGGGGACACCTTAAGTTTTGCCCTCAAGCCCTAGTTGAGTCACAAATCTGCTTCTAATGGTGAAATGAGGCGCCCTATTCTGCGGCTGCATCCAATGGGCCTCAACATGGTAAGGCCTGAGAGTTGCTAAGAAAAGGTAGCTGAGCAAGAATTTCCATTCTTTGACATTTTTTTAGGAAAGTTTTATTCAACCTTTGGTTATATTTATTGAAGTGCTTTTAACAGGGCAAATATTTAAAGATGCTTCCCAGGATTCAATGTTTTATAATTAGTTTCATGTATTAGTACAGAATCATTGGAAATATGCCACTTACATTCAATGTGAGAAACTAGGTTGTTGGTTGACTTGAGTGTGAGCTCTGGTCAAGTAATTGCCTCAATCCCTGAAAGCGTGAGTCACAAAAAGTCTCTGACTTAGCCAGTGCTTAACCCTGGGTAGCTAGGCATGAACAGCTGTCAGGATTACCTTAAAGGCAATGTGTAAAATATTTACGGCAAAAATTATCAATGAAGGGAAATAGATGCCTTGAATGTTTAGAGTCCCATTCAGCTTCCAGTTACGTTGTAATAAAAAAACAAAACGGGTAGTGGGACCATTTCTACTAGAGGGATCTCAATAGGAAAAATTCTGTGGGACTGGAGGGAGCGGACTGAAGAGGACGTGCCACAGTTACAGAGGACGGCAACTCCGTCTCCGCCCGGGAACTATGGGGCTCTTTATTACAACATAAAGCAGAGAACAGTTCTCTATCTATCCACAGAGAGTTAAACCAGAATATAGTGAAAAACCAGGGAACAGTGTTCCACCTGGCTTGTGAAACCAAAAAAAAGTTATCCCATATACTATTGGTCCTGACGAAAGCCAACGACCCCGAGAGGGCACAGGTGGGTTGAAACATGTAGAGCATTTTTCACTATGAACAGTTTTCACTATGCGATGTGAGGGACAGATTTTACATCCCAAGTTCACATCCGCTTTTCATTTTTAACCTTACCCTTATCTAGGTTTTTATTAAAGCGTTCTTTCTAGATAAGAGGTCATTTTAGATCATGTTTCAACATATGGATCTCAACTAATCTCTCAAACCGAAGGGATCACCTCCTGGTGGAGGAAACAAAACCCAATGATTATGCTATCAACTATTAGTACATCGAAAGCATCACCATTGACCAAAAAGTGCTATTGAGGCTCCCACAGAACTTTTCCTATTAGATCCCTCTAGAAGAATTGGTCCCACTCCCCGTTTTGATTTTTTATAAAATTATTTATGCATCACACAAACAGGAATGAACTGAAAACACAACACAAGCAAAATCTGCACCAATTTAGAAAAATAATGTACATTTTAATACATTATGTGTTATGAAAATGACAAAACTTGAATTAGTAGAACCAAAGTTAGGAATTTTTAAAGTTCTTAGTAAAAGATCAAAGCTCCAATCAAGGACATCTAGTCGTGGGAGATCTGGTCAAAGTGAAGAAATATGACCGACTGCGATGGAGTTCAGCGTGGCAAGGCTTCAGGAAATGTCCAACAAAGGAGCGTTCTCATCAGAGAGCCACTAGACGAAGTCACAACAAAAGTTTTCTACGTTATGATTTAGTCACTTTTTTGGAACTCAAAAATCTCCAGTGGAGGCAGGAGGCTGTAGCTGAGGAGAGTTCATGGAGGCCAGGTGCCCTTTTGGCGAAGGCTGGCTGAACAGGATTTGCTGCTGTGGAGAAGGGCATAGTGTGATCAGCTGCAAGGTCAGGCTGATAGGAAATGCACCTTGGGTTAATAGTCAAGCAGGTTGGCCCTGCTCTTCCGTCATTTCTCAGGGCATTTTTTAGGCAAAAATGTTCTAATTCCCAAGTTTGGATTTCGGCTATCTGGGCATCTTTAGCACCACCAGCAAGTGTTCAGGACTGGAGGGGCACCATTTTCGTGGAGGGGTAAGGACTCACTCAGGCTGGGTCCAGATGCGCTTTCAAGGTAGTGTGAGCCTCATATGTCCCTGTGGCTCTGAACAAGAGGCCAGAAAACTAGCCCTTGTAGTCCCTCTGTTAGTCCTGGATTGAGGTACAGAAGCAGAGCTCAATTAGCAGGGCAGGTCTCTGAGGGCTCATGGCAGGCTCCAGGCAGCAAAGCAGTCCCTCAAAGTGAGCAAAGCCATCTTATGGAGAGCAGGAGGTCCTCTGAGAGTCCTTCCGCAGGACTAGAAACTAAACTGAAGAATGGGTCTGAGTACTTTATTCTTATACTTAGTGCCTTCTTTGAAGTCACAAGAAGTTCCTGAAGTTTCTCTTTGAAGTGCTTGGAATTTCCTGACTCTCTTGCCCTGGCTCTAAGCTGATGTGGAGGAACAAGGCAGAGGTGACAAGTATTTTGTGAGAAGGCAGAGCACAGTCTATTAAAATGCAAGTGAGGCTGTGCCTAGCTCCGCCTCCTATCCTGTCATCAGATGGCCTATTCAGGGACACCTAATCACTCCATTGTGAGACTGCCTGTGGGGAATTTGCAAAGTCCAACTGCCACCTACACCCAGACTGGCAATCAAGGAACAGGCTGAAGGCACAAAATAACCATGACAGGAAAATTTTAAAAGTTGCATTTTCAAAAGAGGATTTTAAATTACAATTTCTTAGACAACAAACAAGAAATGTTTACCTGTTTTACAATTTAAAGTTAGCAAGTAATAAATGTAATGAGGTGTCAAAACGCTGTATCCTCAGCGACACCTGCGATGCACATATAGGCCTATCACCAGGCAAGTCCAATTCCCTGAAGGTTGCTCCAAAGGATACAGGTTGTCGGAATGGCTAGGTGAGGGGAAGGTTAATGGGGATAGGAACAGCTGGAAGTGAATTCTGAAAAGACAAGAATGCAGGAAATCAATTAATGAAAAATAAGTGTACTTAACCCTGCTATTCACTGAACCACCCCAAAATGTAAGTTACCTGGTTATACAGTTAAGGACAAACTTGCTATCATTCCCAGATGATGTCTTTCCTTTCCCAAAATATACATAAGTCGATTTTAAAGATAAGCACTTCAGAATGAGGAATGGCACTATTTTTCATGGCAGAGCAAAAGTAGATCACGCAATTGTGTCTGTAATATTAATGTTTCCTGCTCATTAGCCAGTACGAGCATTATGAAGATCCCAAACTAATATAAAGAGAAAAGTCACTTCAGCATATTCCTTCCATAGCTTTAATCAAAATCAAGAACAACGAATCAAAGAAAACAAGGGCACATCCACAAGCCTGCATGGATCCCCTAACGGCTACGAGAGATGCTAGCTGTAACTCTCCATGAAGTCGACCCTGACTGCAGCCAAAAATTACTGGATACACTGCACTGGGAGGTAACAAAAGGATAGATTGAGGGAGTTTCCACTTCTACAATGATGTTCCATGAAGAATAGGTCCATATGAACACTGGGGATTCACTCTTTATTGAGCCGCTAGGCAACACGTCTGCCTTGATGATGTCCTCACAATACTAAGCAGGAAACAGCAGGCACGACCTTGTTTTGGCCCCGGTATTTCCTGTGGATCAGCCCAGGCCTCCTGAAAATGTTGTTTGTTGTCCACGCAGATGAGTCGACCATAATATAAAAAGAAAACAGAGGACTGGTGAAAACAAATTTTTAACTCTTCTCATAGATAGGTTACCTTAAGTGACAGTAGTACTTGAAACGGGAATTAGTGTCTTGTTACGTGAGGCAACCCAATGTTAACCTATAGGGAGAAATAGGCTTCAGAGTAGTAAAAAGGCAAATTTAGGAGTTTTTCATTACCTCAACAAGTAAAATGTAAAAGAACAGGTCTAACCTTTTAATTACAATGCACCCTGACCTATGGGCTTCCTAGGGCCTACATTATGGATAATCTATAAGCAAGAAAAGGGGATTTCATGGATGGTCAAGAGGGTTATATTACCAAGACAAATTAGTAATTTAAAACTGCATTCAGGCTACAATTACAGACTATGAATACATTTAAAGGGCCTACTTGAGTGGGTGACATAATAAGAGGTGCATGACCAGTATTAGCATTTCTTGTACAGGCCCTGGTATACACATCTACAAGGGACATATACGTAAATTAAATATGCCAATTAGGTGTAAATCAATTTTACCATGTTAAGTGGAGTGAGCACAAGCACTTTAGCAGTGGCAAACTGCAAAGAGTCCTAAGGACAACAAAAATGCATTTCAGCAAGCGATGAAAGGAAATAGACAAAAGGTTTAGGAAAAGAACTTAGTAAGGCTGACAGGTCTAATAATTATTATAAAGATACATATGAAATTGTGGACAATGTTCAGATAATGATTATCAATACCATGTTATAGTTTCCCCTAGTTAGTGAATACATATTGAAAATTGTGTTGTATCTAATGGAGGTACCAGGTAGCTAGATACAGATGTATTTGTGTCAGTGAAATCAGAAGAGAAGCAAGGGACATGATTGCAATATATTATTTAGGAGAGACAACAACATATTAGATCAAGCACAGAAGGGTGAAAGGAGACTTCTAAATTAATAAAAGGTGCACTGTTGCCAATATTTGACTACTTGGGATGGTCCTTTCTTTACTCACATAGTATAGGTTGCTGGTCATGAAAATTGTAGTTTGTCAGACTATCATAAATAAATATGGGCTGACATAAATAGTAAGTCCTCAATTTTGTTTACAACTCTAATGGGGTTTAAACTTTTTAGACGACAAGGAACCAGATGCTGTGTTCCTTACAGAGACCTGGCTACATGATGGATCGGTGATGGATCTAGTGGTGGCTCTTCTGCCTAATTATTCCATCGTCAGGATGGATAAGCAGCACAAGATAGGTGGTGGAGTGTCTATTGTATTAAAAACACTGTTCAATGTAAAATTGAAGATTTTCATGCCTCCACCTCTAAAGCATTACTTTTTGTCCTCTCATTCACATTTAAATTCACGTTCTCTGTTATTTTGGTGTATCGCCCCCTGGACATGCTGGCAATTGATGTCTCACCTTCCCAGATTTAGTTGCTCCTCTTATTATAAAATCTGCCAACTTTACAATCGTGGGTGTTATCATCCTCCACTGATACCAAATTGTCCAAAAGTGCCTCCTTTATTGAGAATTTTGGAGCTTTCAACTTGAAATTGTGTAATGACAGTCCCACTCATGTTGCAGGTCATTTGTTCGATCCAATCTTCTCTAAGCTGTCTGACTTGGATATAACTTCTCCTTGCCCCCTACTTTGATCTGATCACTTTGCAGTTCCTTTCACATTGAGTATTCTATCCTCCTTCACTTCCTCTGATCTGGCTTCTAAGGCTGGCTGGCTAAGCTGCACGTCCCAGCTTTCAGTAATGTACTTCACGACACCAGACCTTACTTTAAGCAACTGTTGATTCTAGATCATGATCACATCCATCACTGCCTTATGGGGGCAGTGGATAAATGCCTACCAGCCACTGATAAAAGTTTTGGCCGTTCTTTGCTCCCCGCCCCTTGGTTTAATGAAACGATAAAATCTGAACAATATAAGGTCTTTGTAAGGTTTTGGAGAAAATCCTATACAGAAGACTCCAAAACTAACTACAAAGTAGCACAACAACGTATTATGGGCTTTGTAAATCTGCTCAAGGTGACTTTTGCTCCAATAACATATTAGGCTACCAAAACTGTGCAAATACACTTTTTAAGGTGGTGAAGGAATTGTGTGACCCCTGTAAGTCACCAGCTTCCCACTCTTTCCCACCATCAATGTAATGAATTTACCCTCTTTCTCGCCCCAAAAAGTTGAACATATTAATTCCCAACTGGCCAGTGATCCTTTACAGAGAGTACAATCTAACAATGCCGAGATACTGGCAGTCACTAAGAATATCTTTCTTGCTGATGGATCTAACCCTCAGCCTACTGCTAGCCATTCAACTAAATGTAATACGTGGCTTACTCTGGACATTACATCTTTTAATTGTATTCTCCAGTCCATTGAATTAAGTTCCCTGCTAGATTCTCTTCCCCCACATTTGCTCTGTCAGCTAGACCCAAGCTGGACCCCCGCTCATTACACATGATTATGGACCTTCTGAAGCTTCTCTGAATGAAGGGGTGTTTCCTCAGAAGTGGAAAACACGCAATGGTCTTTTCCCTCTTAACAAAAGCTAATGTTGACCCCCACTAATCTTTCCAATTTAATCCTGTTTCTCTGCTGCCGATCTTTTCTAAAATTCTGGAGAAACATCCTAATGGCCAACTAACCTCTATTTTGGAAAATCACAACTGCCTTCGTCCTTCCTAGTCCGGCTTTAGGTCAGGTTACTCAACAGAATACACCCTTTTGGGGATGGATGCAGTAGAAACAGCAGCACTCATCCTATTAGATCTTAGCGCCACCTTTGACACTGTGCCAGATCCCATCCTTCCGGATGGGCTGATGACACAAGGTCTTGATTATGTGGCCCTGGAGTAGTCCCTTCCTTTCCTAAGGACCAATCCTTTCAGTTTTTTTCTGGTCCAATTCCCAGGTCCTTTTATCTGACGTTCCACAGGGCTCGGTGCTGAGTTCAATGTTATTTAACATCTATATCCATCTGCTAGCGGAGGTGGTGGGAACCTGCTGTCTGCCTCTTTTTGCCCTACACTGATGACAACCAGATTATTTTCTCTTTGTCATCTGCACAAGGGTAAGGGCCTTATGACCTTAGCTTGGGTTTGAGTAAGATTTCCATTTGGTGCAAAACAACTTTCTCAAACTCAATGAGAAAAAAACAGAAGTCATGATTTTGGACAAGAGCGCTTATCTTTGGGGACCTCACTTTAGAATAAGGTTAAGAACCTGGGGTTCATTGTGCGCAAATCATAATCTATGAAACCACAAGTGGGCAAGGTGATTGCTCCTTGCTTTGTGGTGCTTCAATGTCTAAAAATTATCCGTTGGCGGATCCCCTTCTCAGCACAAAGGACGGTGATTCAATCTCTTATTATCTCCATATTGAATTACAGTAATGTGTTATACCTGGGAGCCAATAAATCTACTATCCATCAACTGCAGCTCATGCAGAATGTGGCCACTAGGCTTTTATAGTGATTACCCAAATTTGCCTGTTTCTAACCTTCTCTGTGAGCTGCACTGGCTTACTATCTCAAATCATATTAACTTTAAAGCTTTATGCTAGATGTTCTAAGTAAAAGATTGAATAGGTCCCAAATACATTATGGACTTAATCCACCTATATCACCCACCCTGCACTTTTAGATCTTCTCAAGAGACTAGGTTTACTGTACCAAGATTTTACCTGTCGAGTCTGAAAGGCTTGTCTATCACGGCCCTCAACTTTGTAACCCCATTCCAGCTTCTTTGAGGAACTGCATGTCTCTTTCTGCCTTTCATAGGGACGCACAGACGTGGCTCTTCTAACCCATTCACTTATTTATTTACTTATTTTATTTATTATTGATATTTATTAAGCGCGAACGAATACCCGTAGGCGTCTCGGCACTAAACCAACTACGATCTTCAGAGAGTGTTTTCGCTACAGTTTTATAGGTTAAAAAGCCAGGTCTTTAAGCGCTTACAAAAAAGCAGAAGTGAGGGTCTGGTCCTAATGGATTGTGGAAGAGTGTTCCATAGCTTAGGGGCCGACATCACAAATCGGCGGTCACCCCATGTAACCGTTTTAGTCCGTGGCACCGCTAGCTGATTCAAGGTGGCAGAACGAAGATTTCTGGAGGAAGTATACGGAATTAACTGATCCCTAAGAAACTGCGGACCTTGATTGTGTAGTGCTTTATAAACTATGCATAAAGTCTTAAACTTGATTCGATTACGAATCGGCAGCCAGTGATAATTCCTTATTGTGTCTGAAACCGATTTAAATCTGGATGTTCCAGAGAGGAGTCTGGCCGCCGCATTCTGAATGGTTTGCAATTTGTTAGTCACTCGAATCTGCGCATTTGCGAATAGTCCGTTGCAGTAGTCCAGGGAAGATAAAACTAGGGCAACCACCAGGGTTTTTCCAGCTGTCAGGTAAGACAGGAATAATTTTCCTTACCAGTTTTAGTTTATGACATGCTGTAGCTGCTGTTTTCCTAGCATGGGCCATGAAGTTAAGGCCCTCATCAAATGTCACTCCCAGGTTCCTCACCTTAGAAGCTGGCTTAGGAGGAACTCCAAAAGATGCAGGCCACCAAGCCGGAGACCATCCTGGTGAGAGAGTTCCAAAGATGACCACCTCCGTTTTCTCAGAGTTTAACTTAAGACAATTGGAGGCCATCCACTCCCCAATTGCCAGCATACCTCCTTGAAAACGTTCTGCCACCCTGTCTCCATTGCTATTTATGGCCAGAACCAGCTGCGTGTCATCTGCGTATGAGGTTAGGCTCATCCCATGGGCTTTAATGAGTTTAGCCAGGTCCGACACATAGATATTAAACAGTGTCGGACTTAGGGATGAGCCTTGAGGAACCCCACACGGCAGAGACAGCTGAGCTGATTGGAAGGATCCTAGAGTGACCATCTGAGTCCTGCCAGCCAGAAATGAGGCCAACAAATCTTTGGCCAGCAGTTGGATGCCCATTTTTTCGACACGGTCGACTAGAATCTTATGGTCGACCGTGTCGAAGGCTGCAGATAAATCAAGCAGCACCAGGACAGCTGTTCCTCCCTGGTCCCGAATGACTCTAATGTCATCGGCTGCCTTGATTAGTGCCGTTTCCGTACCGTGGAATTTACGGAATCCAAATTGGGTACTATCCAGCTGGTGATGTTCCTCAATAAAATATGAAAGCTGTTGATTCATGGGTTTTTCAGCTACCTTTGCTAGGAACGGAAGGCTAGCTATAGGTCGGTAGTTTTTTAACTCGACCCTATCCAGGTTTGATTTTTTTAACAGTGGTTTCAAAAGGGTCTTTTTTAGTATGTCTGGGTAAATCCCAGTTTTCTCCAACCCCCCCCCCCCCTACTCTGCCATGTGCTGGGAAACCATGTGGGGTAGCTGTGAACATTATGAATCTTTAAGAATAAAAATGATAATAATGGGGTGATATTTTTCTCGACAATATGTATGCACAATATCTATGCCAGACAATATTCTGACAAAGCCATTGTAGAACTACCATTAACAATACTTCTTATCATGGATTCGTTAGATAACATTTTCCTATTGTGACACATTTGCCAAGGTCACAGACCATATACTGCATTCACTTTTTTCATGTAGGATAGCATTAGGAAGGCAAGTATCCATCTTAGATGTTGTGCAGTAGGGGCTATTTTTCAGGAAAGGCTAGCTTACGAAAGGAGACTTGTATGTTTTTCAACATTTAAACCAACATGTTTTTATTGCTAAGAAATTCGATAGCACACTTAGATATGGGCATCTCACCCACATACATAATGGATTATCCCAATCTCATAAGGGTTGCTGGCAGTAGCGATCGGTTTTGGGAGTAGCTGCTGGGCAGTGACATGGGAGGGGCAGGGTGAGGGGTAGTAATCTATGGATTATGGAGGATTACAGGTAAGTAAACATATAAATAAATAAAACAAATTTCGTTGCACGCACTGCATCCCCAAATGCGATGCAGTGCACGCAACACATTTTTTAAATTTATTTATTTGTATACTTACCTGTAATCCTCCGTAGTCCATAGATTACTACCCCCCACACTGCCTCTCCCCCTCCCAACTTCACAGCCCAGCAGCTACTCCCACCACCGACCGCTACTGGTTGTTGGTGAGTATATTACAGTGAACCTTTTTCTCTTTGTCATATTATGCAATGATTTTACTCCTTATAGGATATTACAATATAGCAAAGGTTTGCACTAAAACTGATGTGCAATAAATATTATTTAGAGTACACTTCCAAAATACAATTATTTGATTTGGGCAGTTACACCATCTAGCCCAAGCACTGACAATTAAGGAAAGTTTACTGTTAGATCTGGGGGTCTCAGGTTGGCAGAGGTAGGTACCAATGTCCAAATAGGGACCCTTGCTTCTAGTCAGGGTAAGGGGGATACACTCTTTAGATAACCCTTGCTCACCCGCTTGGTATCCTGGCACGATCAGAGAGGCTTATCAAAGGCAATGTGTAACCTATTTGTACCAACACTCAGAGTAACACAGTGAAAACACCACAAATGGACTTCACACCAGTTTAGAAAAAGAAAGTATCTTTTTCTAAACTACACAAGACCAAAACGACAAAAATCCAACATACATAGCTCAAGAATATGATTTTAAAAGAGTTCTAGGTTTTGTGTCAAAATAATCCGCAGTTGCATCACTTTTAGCCCAAAGTACCTGTAGATGCAACAAAAGTTCCAAGTGGAAGCTGCAGCGTTGAAAAACATGCGATGCATCACTCCTGGGACCCTGGGGAGGCGATGCGACAACCCCACTGCACACAGCAGGCGTTTTGCGATGAATTCGATCTGTATGGGGAGGGATGCGATACCTTGTATGGATTCCAGTGCACAGGTGCGGTAGGATGCGTCTTCCACAGGCACCATGCGATGATCTTCAGGACGGCGACGATCTTCGGTGCGGCGACGATGTGCTGTGCAGCGTTGATCTACTCCTCTCAGGGCCCTTCAATGCATTGGCTTTGCAACGATGTTCGCAGCGACGAGATGCGATCAGCAAGCAAAAGATGCAATGGTTTCTCACCTCAACGACAGGCTCTGCAACGATACTCGCAGCGACAGAAATCTTCCCGCACCAGGGCGATGCGCTCTGCAAGCAAACGATGCGTCGGTTCTTGCAGTGGCAACAAGCGCTGCGACAATCTTCGCGGCACTGGGAATTTTCTCGCACTGTTGACGATGCCATTCGCAAGCGAGTGATGCATGCAAAATTGTTCTTCTTATTTTCCATTTCCCCCCAACAGCAGCCAATTCTTCCAGAGGCCCCACTAATGGCTCAAGCACTCTAGGAAGGGCAGCACTCACTCAGCAGAGTTCAGGGGGGGAAGCTGGGTGTGAAGTCCTTTTGTTCCTGGGACTTCTTAACAGGAGGCCAGCTCTTCTCAGGCCCTTAAAGATCTCTTCAAGCAAGGGGACACAGCAACAGCAAATTCCTTCCCTGTCCTTGGGAGAAAAGCAACTGAAGGGCAGCCCACAAACACACAGCAGGACAGTCCTTCCTCTTCAATCTTCCAGCTTTCAACTTGGCAGAGGTTCTTTCTTGATTCCAGGATGATCTAATTTTCTGAGGACCAGGCTTCCCTTTTTATGTCAAAATTCTCTGTGTTCTCTGAGAGCAGAGAGGCCTTGGCCTAGTCAAAACCAGTTCTGGCCAAGCCTGGAGTACCTTCGACCTTCCATAGGGGTGTCCAATGTGCACAGAAAGGGAAGGGTTAGGCCTGGCCAGTGGGCCACTGGTCAGGTCAGCATGGCAGTTAGTAACTGCACACAGGCACTGCGGTGGCAGGCCTGAGACGCCATTTTAGGGCTACTCATGTGGGTGGCACAATCAGTGCTGCAGACCCACAAGTAGCATTTGAATCACCAACCCTGGCACACTTAGTGCACTCTACTAGAGACTTACTGGTCAAACCAATATGCCAGTCATGGATAATCAAGCACAATAACAATTTACACAGAGAGCATATGCACTTTAGCACTGATCAGCAGTGGTAAAGTACCCAGACCCCTATTGCCAACAACCACATGTCAGGAAAAACAAGGGAGGAAGAAGTAAATAATTTGGGGATAACCCTGCAAAAAGGGCCATTTCCAACATTTACCTTAAAAATGCATGGGATTTTCAGTGACATGACCCTCTGGTATTCAGAGTGGGGAGCACAGCATGTCTATCATTGCCTTCAATCTATTTATATATATTCCATTTCACTTGACAAAAATTCTGAGACCGAGGGTAATTTTCCCTATCTTAATTTGTCATTGTTTCATAAAAGATATTCTATGTGTGTTTATGACTGTTTATAGTTACTGTTTTCAGGATGTGTGAGCTTGCTATTAAGATAGGGCTCCCTTCATAATGTTGAACCACATAATATGCTTCTCTTTGTTCTTTACACCCAGCTCAATTAGTTCTCATATTGTGGACCTACATCACTGACAAAAATGAATTCATGGAATTTTTTTTTCCATTACATTTTTGCTGCATTTATAACATTCTATGAATAAATTGTTGGATTAATAGTGTCATGTGTTTATACAGGGCCTATTGTAGTTTTCCCTATGTTAATTTCACTGTGCACAACAAAGGCCCCATTAGCTTTGCATATGTGTCATAAATTGACAGAAATAAGTTAGCATTTAGCTGAAGCCATCCTGTATTTAGAAGCTATCTTATTCGCTTTGTGAAAGTCATTTTGTATTTCTGGCAGCCATTTTGTTTGTCATGTGCTCGCCATGTGCTCTGTCCTACCTTTCTGTTAACTGCTCTTGAAATCTGCCTAGAGACAAACTATATTCAGCATCTTCCACCTTCGCACATGCCCAGAAGAACCTAGCTAGTAGAATGCACCTGCTTCTCTAGTATAACTGTCAGGCTATTTTTGCTGCTGTATGGAGAAGTAGCTCTCCTCCCACTGTGTTGAGCAAGTATATCTTGTATGCTCAACTTAGTCATTTTGCATGCTTACATGAGCCAGGACTGCCCCTTGCATTTATGCTTACTATGTAACCCTAAGCATTTATAAAGCCCCAGTTTTCTGTACTCCTCAGACTGCCTCATTCAGTTGCTAAGGCTTCTGTGTGATGTAGTCTCACTCATTTGAGGTTAATAAAGATGCTCTTTTATATTTCAGCTTCTGTGCCAATTTCTTCTTTGTTGGTTTAAAAGGACCAAGTATCAGTGGGACCCCTGTTTCAGGTTTCAGTGTGCTTCATATGTTACGACATAATCACGTTTGCTTCTGTGCCACATTATATTTTCACATAGAACCTGCCGTTGTTTTCTCGCTCTGTTCATTCCTGGTATTTAGTCTGAACATTAGAACAAACAACATTGGCCTAATTACAATGTCGGTCAAAAATCCTCCGAACTCTGGTCGGAGGCTTTCCGACCGACACTGTAGGTTTAAAGTCTGACCGCAATATTATGAAGACGGCAGTCCGAGTTTAAACCGGCCAGGGAATCTGACATCGTTTTGATGTGCTCGGCCAGATGTAAAGCCCTCATAATCCCTTAAGGACTGCATTTATGCCATCAGGAGTATGATGCCGTCTTCCGACAGCCAATCCTTGTTGGCCTTTCGGCCATGGATTAGCTGTCCGAAACTGACTTTGCCCCTTCCCCCAGGCCCTCTGTATTTGGCCCTGTGGGGCACGTAGAATTCCCCCCAACATCTCTGTACCATGTGGGTGCCTGCCACATGGTGCAGGGCTGTTTAAAAACTTCAATTTTTCAATGGGAGCTTGTGCCACACAGTTTTGGAAGTTTTGCGACCGCACCATGTGCTTTTGCTTCCAAATAATGCAGTTGGAACCGCCTAGCTGAGGTCAGTCGATTCCCAATCCTCAATAGTGCCTGCGACGGACAGCGTAATGAGGAACAATGTCCCTTGTTATTTAGTTCTGGTCCGGTAGTCGTACCTAGACACAACACAGAAATGCAACTGTTCTTTATGAACATGTGAACCTTGTCAAATAGGTATGTAAAGCAATGTAACACACAGAGAGAGACAGATATTTCATGAGAGAAGATCACAGCTGTATCTGAGATGTAGAACATACATCTGAATCAGCTTAGGTATGGAGCCCACTGCTAAACCCAGAGATCATTGCTGTATAATCAGTCCACTTCTTTAGAAGGGGGGGGTGTTAGGCTTTTCTGTCTCATAATTTGACAGAGCCTCTCATCATATACAGTTCATTGACAACTCTGCTGGTATATTTACTAGGCAGTTTTTTCCTAATGTGGTACGTACACTGCATTTCAGAGCACTAAATTTTAAATAAACTTTTCAAACTTACTTCATGTCTCTTTCATATCTTATTGTGGATGAGTATGAGTATGTGAGCTAAAGACGTGTCCTTTCACTGTGATCCATGAGAGGGTCGGGAGTGTTGTGTTCTGGGATGTCAATTCAATTGTTCCTCTGGTTATAAGTAGGGGGGCAGGTGAGACACTAGAGCTAGTCAGACTCAGGCTCATGGTCCTGAGGTGGTATGGTGACCCAGCCCCTAACTACTGATATGCTATGGTCCCAAGCATAGTTCTGTTCTGGAGCAGAATCCCTGCAACATTGAGGTTCCGTGACGATTTTACTCGTGTTTGTAACATTGTCGTAAATACATAATTTTGGTATCAGTGAACCGCAAATGATCCATTTAGTATATCCTGGTGTTTTCGCTATGCTACGAGCAAGAGCACTCCAGTTACAAACACATTTCTGTTCTACCCATGGCATCCATCTTAGAACACGGAAGCCATTTTGTATTCCTTGCCCTCACATAGTCAATGGACGCGCAATGACCTCTTTTTCATTTAAGGACACGTAGGCTTTAGCCGGCGATTCACCTTGCGAGGGACACGTGCACCTTAGGCCAGCAACGCTGTGGCAGCATGACTCGGCAAGAACTGCCTCCCCAGCCTGAGGCCAGTCCTGCTATACTGGTTCTTGTGTTCGTTGGCCTGATCATGATTAGGCGGCCGAAGCTGGTAACCGTGCCCATTTACGACCCACAAACATCTCTTATCCTGTCTTTCTATCTTCTACACCTGGCTCTGCTCCTTTCCTTCTGGGCCTTTATTAGGGGGAGGTAACGAAATTTACAATGAGGCGGTCCGGGTCTTGAATGAGAAATTGACATGGGATTATGATGGAATAGTGGGAACCCCTCATTCGTAATGTTTTGACATCAGATACTGTTGACGATTCCTGTGCAACGCCAAATATTTATTGTTTAAGACACGAATGTTTAGAACTGTGGTAACATGTAAAGAATTTGCCCCGAGCAGAATATTTAGTATATAAGGAACAACCCTCTTTGTACAAATTGAACAGGCTCCTAGATACTGCCCATGTGTAGTTTCTGTGACTTCTGTGTCCCTGCAGTAATAAACCTTTGGTCTTTGACGCCACCATCGAGAAGCCCGTGTTTCTGTTTGTTTGTGCACCGAGACAGGTTGAACTCCGGGGTCTTCGGGTGTTGTCCCTGACACCTCTGGACGGAACCAAAAAGTCCAGAACTCCAATTGGCGCCCAACGTGGGGCGACGTCATTCGGTACCGGTCCAAAAGCCTGAAGAGTTCGAGGAGCTTCGTGTGAAGATTTCAGAGGGAGGCGCCCCACTTCATCGATCCCGGCATATCGCAAAAGTGGCCCTGACGTTCTCTTCCACGAGGGTTCCCGTTCAGACGGCTGCAGTGGTCCGTTGCCTTGACCGTCGCCCTGTCTTGGACCCGAGGTGCAGTCCTTAGTACGGCGAGACGTGACGGGTTTCTCCTTGGTGACGTCTTCAGTGCCTCAGTTAAGTATTTTGTGAGGGTTGCTCCTGTTTGGATAATCCTTTTTAAGTTCTCAGTTCAGTTCAGTTCTGTAAGATTATCACTGGTTATTCTGGTTACGATAATCATTCTGTTCAGTTCAGGTATCGATACATTTGTCAGTTCTGGTAGGCCTAAGTTCTTGGTTCGAGTGCGCATCTTTTTGTTTGTATTCTGTCTGTTCTGTGTTCCGGATTATAAAATGGTAAGTCGGAAAAATTGTATGTTGTCTTGTTTTAGTTGCAACAGTGATGCCCAGTTGGAGGACTCGTGTTTGGTTCCTCCGATTGGAACTCCCCTTTATGACCTATATTGCAAGTTTGGTGTGGGCCCTATCTCTTATAACGAGGTATGGATCCACTATACAGAGAAAGATGGTGTCCTTAGTTGGCCACTACATGGTAGTTTTGAACCTGAAGTTCTCGATAATCTAGAAAGAAGGTTGTTCAAGAAGAAAGCCCGGCCGGCAATGTTTGATTCTTTCCGTTATTGGCGAAAAGAATCTAAACAGAGAGAAATTAAAAAGTTGAAGAAAGAACAGAAAGAGCAAGAGTTGACTTTAGAACAGTCTGCTAAGCAGCTGCAACTCAACGAGTCTGAAAAAGCGATGGAGGTGGCCAATAGAGAGCGTAATTTAGCGATAGACAAGTGCTATCCTGCTTTGCCATCGAGTACAGCTAAGATAGTAGAGGACCCTGAAAAGGATCCCCTGTTGTCTTACTTGTTACGATCACCCCCACCGTATGCACAGGGTGCTACGGCTCCACCTATACCGAATGTTCAATTACCGGTTGCTGGACAACCTGGTGTCCCTGTTCCCGCTCCCCTGAATCAAGTTCCTGTACCTCCTGTGGTCAATATTAATGTTCCTTCGACAACCCCTCTTCCAGGGTTGCCGGCTTCTTTGCCTATGCCTGTGTCGCTCACACCTGCTAGTTCACAAGCTATTTTGCCTGCTACTCCTACTGTTCCTAATCTATCTGTTCCAACTGCTACTCTATTTACTGCTTCTGCTAATATTATGACTCCGCTTTCTGTTCGTTGGAGAATCACTGATTCTGTCTCTAATATTCTATCTCCCTTCTATAAAACTCTGATTAAGACTCCTACCTCTGACTCTGTGCAGAGACGTAGCCAGCTTCCCAGTACTGAAGAAAGAGGAATATTAGATTCCACTGCTCTTAGATGGGTTTCAAAAGTTGGAAGATATAATGTACAAGATGTATTAGATACATTTATGCAATGGAATGAACCGACACAACGATATGTGTTCGATGAAATGTGTTTCCTTCTACGTGAGGAATTGGAAGAGGATGACCCTGAATCAAATCTAGAAGAATTAATTAATGTTCAGAAAGAGTTTGCTGCAGGTATGATAGTTGGTCAAAATATAAAAGAAGCGATGGAACTGGTTCTAAGTTATAGGACCGACTCATCCCTTCGTTCACCGAGAGAGTTAGAGAAACGCAGTACGAAACAAAATCGTCAATACCCAATGAGAGAGGTTCCACCAATTTGGCGTGAAGCTGTGCAAGCTAATGTAAACCTTGGTATTGCAGCCGCTCCGGCCCAATTCCAGAGAGTATGGATACATATTCCATGGAAGCGAGCTGAAGTATTAGCAGTGAAACAGGCCTTGCCAGATCCGCGTAAAAATCCTGCAGGATACTACAAAGAGTTGGCTCAGACAGTTGACGCTTGTGTATTGAATCTTGCTGACATAGATCTGCTATTTGGTAATGTAGTACCGCAACCAATTTGGGCTAAAATTCGTAAAGAGAATCATCCAGTTGCCCTAGGTGGTGATTGGGCAGCTATAATTGCAGCGGATGGTCAACAAGTCGGTGGTTCTAAACCTGAACCCTTAATTGCTAATTTGCCTGGTAGGATAATCGATTTAATGAAAACCTTGATGCCAGCATTGCGCGTTAACTGGGACAAATTGTCCGCGTGCAAACAAAAGAAAGACGAAAGCGTCTCCGACTTTTTCACAAGATTCGAGGAGACTTTCGTGGATCATAGTGGTCAGGATATGAGCACAGAAGGAGGCCAGAGATTATTTGTTGATAAATTAGTGCACAATCTGTTGCCAGAACTTAGTGGTAAATTAAAGAATTCTGAAAGTGTGTGGGCTGTCTCTACGACTGCGCAAATACTTGCTACTGCCCAGTACTATGAAAATAGGGACAAAGAGGAGAAAGAAAAATCAGATAAAAAGACGAAAGATTTAAAAACTAAAGTACTTTTACAGCAAGCTTATCCGCCTCGCACGAATCAGACTAACATGCAGCAAGGGTCATATCAAAGAACGGATTATAATTTTCAAAGGCCACAATACCAATGGAATCAATGTGCTTATTGCAAAGTGGAAGGTCATTACAAAAATGAGTGTCCAGTTCGGGCACAAAATAATGCTGCGGCTGCCCAGAGAGGTCGTGGTAGTTCTATGCAAAATTCTAGAGGTCGAGGAAGAGGTGCTATGCCTCCGCAGACGAGTGATCGCCCTTCTAATTATTTCGACCAGCGAAATGGACAATCTGCCCAACAGAATAGGTCTCCACAGTATCATGTTGAAGACTATTATGAAGCTAGTGAGGAAGTTCAGCAAAGTGAGTACTAGGACAGCCATGGACAAAGAGAGGGAGTAGTATCAGTTCCAGTAGATCAGAGTGGGCCTTATGTCGCAGTAGCAACATCAGGTATAGTCGAACCGTTTCTGTTGGATACTGGTGCAGCAAAAAGTTCTATCATTTATGCGAAACTCCCTGGCGCACCTTTGTCTGGCTTAACAAACGTTTCAGTAGGTTTTTCTGGCGCCCCTGTTCACAATCCGGTTTCTGGTCCTTTGTCTATTTCTGTTGGACCCCGTCAATTGAAAGCACCCCTGATTTTGACGACAGGTTGTAACGAAAATCTGCTCGGTTTAGACTTGTTAAAACGCCTGTACGCGACATTGTACTGTTCTCCAGCAGGAGTACAGCTTACGTTGGGTAAAAGAATAATCTCTCCGATGTACTTGTCGATGGATGCACTCCCACCAGAGCTGCGTTCACTCCCTGATACTCTTTGGGCGACTGGTCCTAATGATGTAGGTCTATTGGAAATTCCACCCTATGTAGTAACTTTGAAAGCAAATGTCAAACTTCCACGAATTCCACAATACAGAATCTCTAGTGAAGGTGAGCGTGCGCTCCTACTGATAGTACAAGATCTGATTGAGAAAGACGTAATAGAAGAAACTAGAGGTAATGTCTGTAATAGTCCTATACTGCCTATTTTGAAACGAACTGACCCTACAAAACCTCCAGTATATAGGTTTGTAATTGATCTTAGAGAGGTTAATAAAATTGTGATTCCACAGTTTCCTGTGGTTCCAGACATTACTGCATTGTTAACGTTGATTCCTGCTACAGCAGCATGGTTTTCAGTTGTCGACTTGAAAAATGCCTTTTTCAGCATTCCGATAGTTGAAGAAAGCAGAGATATCTTCGGTTTCTCTCTAGGAGGACGAAGCTTCAGGTTTAAACGCGCTCCACAAGGCTATTGTGAAAGCCCATCCATTTACAGTCAAACATTAAAAAGCCAATTAGATTCTTTCGTACTTCCTCCTGGTTCTGCTTTAATACAATATGTTGATGATCTTCTAGTGGCTGCAGATGACAAGGAAACTTGCAAAACAGCTACGATTTCTTTATTGCATCACTTGTCAGATTTGAATCACAAGGTGTCACCTTCAAAAATGCAATACTGCTGCCAAGAAGTGACCTACCTAGGTCATCTCTTGTCAAAGGAGGGAAGGAAGTTGACCCCAGAGAGAATAAAGGCAATTACACAGATGAATGTTCCTAGCACGCAGAGAGAAGTACGTGCCTTTTTAGGTATTACCTCAAATTGTAGACAATGGATCCCAAATTTTTCTCTTTTAGCAAAACCATTGGTAGCCTTGACTGGGAAAGGTGTTCCGAGTCCAGTACCATGGTCTGCAGAATGTCAGCAGAGTTTTTCTGAATTGCGAAATGCACTGTGTTCAGCTCCTGTATTGGGTACACCCGACTACAGTAAGCCATTCACGCTCTATGTCCACGAGAGAGAAGGTTGTGCATTGAGTGTTTTGACGCAGAAATTTGGTGATAAACAACGCCCTTGTGCGTATTTTTCATCAACGTTAGATCCGGTAGCCAGAGCATTGCCTAGTTGCTTGAGAGCTACAGCCGCAGCTGCAGCCTCCATTCGACAATCTGCTGGTTTAGTAATGAACAACATGCTAGTAGTTATGGTTCCTCATGCTGTAGATACACTCATGAACCGAACCAAGACGCAACACCTTACCAGTGCTAGATTATCAGGTTATGAACTGACACTGTTAGCTAGTCACATTCAGATCAAAAGATGCAATGTATTGAATCCAGCAACATTGTTGCCGACTAGTCAAGAGTCGAGTGATTCCGAACCACACGACTGTTGTTTTAAAACTGAGGAAGAAACAAAAGGACGAATTGATCTAAAAGACACTCCGTTATCAGATCCAGTTGGCACGTTGTATGTGGACGGGTCTTGCTTCAAATTAGAGAATGGTGATGTGACTGCTGCTTATGCAGTAACGACTTTGAGTACGATTGTGGAGACTGCAAGAGTGAGTCAGAATTCTGCCCAGGCTGCAGAATTGATCGCGCTAACAAGAGCGTGCGTTTTAGCTAAGGGAAAGAGAGTGAATGTGTTCACAGATAGTCAGTACGCGTTCGCCGTGGCCCATAGTTTTGGCCGTTTGTGGAAAGAGAGAGGTTTCATTACGTCCCATGGGACTAAGATTCAACATGGTCAGCTAGTTAATGACTTGTTGGAATCTCTAACCTTGCCGACTGAAGTTGCGATTGTGAAATGCAGTGCTCATAAAGCAATCACGGATGATGTTGGTCGTGGGAATGCTTTTGCTGATGAGACTGCAAAACAGACAGCTAGAAATATGATGAGTAGAATGTATGTTGCAACGTCTGCAAGATGGATTCCTGAGTCTGGAATGTGTGAAGACACAGTGGAAAGCATGAAAGAAATTCAGAAAGAGGCGACTGAGGAGGAAAAGCTTGCATGGAAAGAGAGCACGGGTAAATTGGACTCGAGTGGGTGTTGGATTGACTTGTCGGAACAACAGCGTTGGATGTTGCCTGATGCGTATGTGCTTGCAGTAGTAACGATGGCACATGGAACAGCACACATCAGTTCAAAAGGGATTTGTAAGATGTTGGCTCCGGTCTGGAAGAATGATGGGATTAGTAAGTGTGCAGAGAGAGTGGTGAGAAATTGTATGGTATGCTTGATGCATAATCCTGGCAAGGGAATCCCCACACCTGCAGGTCACTTCGCTCCTCCTTCCTGCCCCTTTGAAGTGATCCAGCTAGACTTCATTCACATGGATCGTTGTAATAACCTGAAATACGTCCTAGTGGTAGTTTGTGCTTTCTCCAGATGGATCGAAGCATACCCGCTAAAGGACAATACTGCCTTATCCACTGCCAAAATTCTTCTTAAAGAATACTTCCCCAGATACGGAATGCCACGGATTGTATGGTCAGATAACGGAAGTGAGTTCGTAGGGAAAGTTATGCAGAGTGTGTGTGCCGGTCTAGGGATTAGACAGAAGTTTCATAGTGCGAATCATCCTCAGTCCGCGGGTTTAGTCGAGGGTTACAATGGCACCCTTAAACTGAAACTTGCTAAGATACAAGCGTCCACGGTTTTGTCTTGGCCAGACGCATTGCCTTTGGCTTTGCTATCAACAAGAGCAACTGTACATTCTAGAGTAGGGCTTAGTCCTTATGAAATAGTTTTTGGTCGTCCTGCAAATGTTTGGGGGGTACCTAGACCAAAAGAATTCAAGCAGCTGGAATACCCAATGTTAATTGATTACCTTTTCGACTTGACTGCTAAATTGAGTCTTATTCACCAACAGGTTTTCGATGCATTGCCAAAGCCACCGGAGAGTCCAGGCCATCAGCTGAAACCGGGTGACCAGGTGGTCATTAGAAATTTTGCAAGAACGAAAAATCTTCAACCCAGATTCATTGGCCCTTTCCAAGTCCTACTAGCAACGAGAACTGCTATTCGTTTGGCCGGAAGGAAGAACTGGATCCATACGACACATGTCAAACGTGTGCCTCTGCCACTTCCTTACGAGAACTGGGTAAAGAAAGGAATCGGTGCCTCTGAAACGGAACAAGTCCCCAGGTTCATACCTTTCAGCGATGCAGAACTGATCACGGATTCACCAAATTCTGACTCTCCTCCTGAAACTGCTCTTTTGAACCCTGAACATTTGTCATCCACACCCAACGAACATTTGCCATCTGCACCAAAAGAACATTTGTCATCTGAAAACGTGAACATTGCAACGTCGGCTGACAAAACATTGTTTCCAGACCAGACAGCTCCTGCAAAACTGAGATACAACTTGCGACCTCGCAATATGGACAAATAAAGCAGGAAACTGCCTATTTTCAGATTTGAATTTTCTATACATTGCCTCCAGCCAGGAAGTTTGCTAATACTTTGTATTGTTTCTTTTTGTTTTAAAATTGCCTTGCCGTCTGGGTAGCCGTAGGGTCGTGGCTGTGTGCCTAGTTGAATCTGCGGGGGTCAGACACAAGGTCGATCTTTCTGTTAGTTCTGGGAACTCCCAGGGCTGATAGAGGCATTTTCATCTACGTACACATCATCAGTGGTCGCGAACGGTCGTAGAAGATGGAGCTTCCTGAGCTGCAACGAGAAAATGTAATTTATGTTCGCAGAAATAGACTGTACAGAATACTTCACAGCAAATGCTTTCTAATGCAATGTGCAGTTACATTTTTAATTGTTTTGATAACGTTGGTGGGTGGAATCGTCTTTGGTGTACATTTGATTTTTATGCCAGTAACTACAGTACCTCCCCTTGATCCTACTACTTCTACGGTTTCTTCTATGCATTCTTTTCACTCATTTCCTGAACACGAACAAGCTCGACGCTCAGAATTTATTAACAATACATTTGTACAGCTCTTGCATCAACACCAACTGGTAGTTAATACTACAGACTGCTGGGTGTGTGGCTTGATACCTCACACTATGGATAAAGGCATTCCCTATCTAGTCTTGCCTTTTAGCTACAATGGATCATTTCAGGCCTTTCAGACCATTTTTTCATATGCCCTTGAGACCTATCCTCCGCGTCCACCAGGGTCCACTAAATACAACTCAGCCAACAAAGCTTTAGTCCAGGGAATTATTGACATGATTAAAGACGTCAATAATACTCCATCTTACCCTAGAGATGAATTACGGGTGTATTTGAGTTGGAACTCTACAAAGTATCGCCTTAGTTTGGGAGAAAGCAAGCGTAAAAGCTCCACTTCAGTTTGGGTCGTGCCTCACCGAGGTCAGGTCTGTTTACAAGGAAATGGGAGAAATCTGAGAGCTCAGCTAGGGAGGAGTGAGTGCGTTGAGACTTACGTATTTCCGTCTAACTCCTCCCCTGCCTTCCTGACTGCTAGGGGTACCTACTTCATCTGTCAGGACAGAGCATATACATGGCTGCCTGCTGACTTTTCAGGTTCATGTTATATTGCTCGATTGTTACCTCCGACATACACTGCTTCTTCAGATTATCACAAGACCAGAGTAGCAAGAGGTGTCTTCAGCAAGGAAGATACCGCTGGTCAGGAAGCTGGAGACTTCTTCAAAGGTTTCCTTCCGTTTTGGGGGCCTATGGCCAATAGTAGAAATCTACGTCAACTAACACGGGTAGTTGAATCTACTATTACAGAAACTGTTGGTGCCCTTAGTAACTTAACAGCTGAGCTTCAGGCGGATCGTCTCATGACGTTGCAGAACCGAATGGTTCTAGACATAATACTTGCAGATCGAGGTGGGGTATGCAGAATGATCCAATCGAGCTGCTGTGTCTTTATTCCAAATAATGCTCCAACAGTCTATGAAGCGATCTCTAAGCTACACAAGATTTCCGACTCTATACACGTAGATAAGGGAAACTGGTCCTTCATGGAGTGGTTTTGGACTCTGGTATCAGCGTGGGGATGGAAGGTTCTGATGGTTATTGGTGTCATCCTAGTATTTCTGTTCTCGTGCTGCCTTATTATCCAATGTGGTCCCGCTTTGTGTAGTCTTTGTGCTGCAACCTGTTTCAGAAAACCACCTGCATTAGGAGAAAAGACACGAGACAGGATGATGGTGCAACAACATGTCACTGACCTAATGAGCATAGAATTAGACTCTGACTCTGACATAGACTGAGTAATTGCCTATGTAAGGGCAAAAGGAGGGTCTGAGGTTCCGTGACGATTTTACTCGTGTTTGTAACATTGTCGTAAATACATAATTTTGGTATCAGTGAACCGCAAATGATCCATTTAGTATATCCTGGTGTTTTCGCTATGCTACGAGCAAGAGCACTCCAGTTACAAACACATTTCTGTTCTACCCGTGGCATCCATCTTAGAACACGGAAGCCATTTTGTATTCCTTGCCCTCACATAGTCAATGGACGCGCAATGACCTCTTTTTCATTTAAGGACACGTAGGCTTTAGCCGGCGATTCACCTTGCGAGGGACACGTGCACCTTAGGCCAGCAACGCTGTGGCAGCATGACTCGGCAAGAACTGCCTCCCCAGCCTGAGGCCAGTCCTGCTATACTGGTTCTTGTGTTCGTTGGCCTGATCATGATTAGGCGGCCGAAGCTGGTAACCGTGCCCATTTACGACCCACAAACATCTCTTATCCTGTCTTTCTATCTTCTACACCTGGCTCTGCTCCTTTCCTTCTGGGCCTTTATTAGGGGGAGGTAACGAAATTTACAATGAGGCGGTCCGGGTCTTGAATGAGAAATTGACATGGGATTATGATGGAATAGTGGGAACCCCTCATTCGTAATGTTTTGACATCAGATACTGTTGACGATTCCTGTGCAACGCCAAATATTTATTGTTTAAGACACGAATGTTTAGAACTGTGGTAACATGTAAAGAATTTGCCCCGAGCAGAATATTTAGTATATAAGGAACAACCCTCTTTGTACAAATTGAACAGGCTCCTAGATACTGCCCATGTGTAGTTTCTGTGACTTCTGTGTCCCTGCAGTAATAAACCTTTGGTCTTTGACGCCACCATCGAGAAGCCCGTGTTTCTGTTTGTTTGTGCACCGAGACAGGTTGAACTCCGGGGTCTTCGGGTGTTGTCCCTGACACCTCTGGACGGAACCAAAAAGTCCAGAACTCCAACATCAGTTCATTCAAAATGCTTTGTAAATAGCATCATGCTTTTAGTCAGAAGTCTAAAATTAATTTGCTACCATCCGGTATCGGATGCATTTATTGGTATGATTCAAACAGGTACAGGCATCATTGTTGCCGTTTGCGATTCCTTAATTGCGAAAATTAAGGAATCGCAATTGAGGAATCGCAAACGGCAATGCATCAAAAATTCGCTATTTTTATAGAATTCCTTATTTTTCCTTAATTGTGATTCACAGATTGCGAATCGCGATTAAGGAATCTCTTCCTATTGATTCCTATGGGCCAAAAGGCCCATAGGAATGAACGGGAAGACAATCTCAATTTGCGATTCGCTATTAGCTAATCGCAAATTGAGATTGCGATTTCAAGGGTGCAGGGGTGTCCAAAGGACACCCTGTTGCACCCCTGAAATCAATCTATGCACATATGTTGTGCACACACATGCCCCAAGGGCATGTGTGTGCACAACATGACAGTTAGAAAAAAGCAATAAAATGCATTTTTTAGTATTTTCGCAAATTACCATGAGATCCTACCTCATGGTAATTTTTTCCCTCCTAATTGCGAATTCGCAATTGTTAAAAGTGTCATGCATTGCATTTAAGGAATCGCAAATTGCGATTCCTTAAATGCAATCGCATTTTTTGAAATCGCTAATAATAGCGATTTCTTGTATTTTTGTTTGATGCATCCCAAATAGTGATTTAGGAATCGCAAACAGCCGATTTTAGCTATTCGCACCGTTTGCGATTCGTAAATCGCTTGATGCATGTGGCTGAAAATCTTTTGTGTGCATTATCAACATAGGCCATTAAAGAGCAAATATTTAAAATACAGAACATCATAAAAACAAGTTAAAAATTTAAAATATTCATTCAAAGCTTAACTTCATTAAGACAAAAAAGACAATACTATAATTGATAAAGAATGCTTATCCTAATGCATATGTTTGCCAAAATATAAGAAGCAATACTAAAACATAATGCAGGAGCCTCAATGATGCAAAGGAAATGCTTTGCGTTATCATGATCCCTGATATTATGTGCAATAAAAATTGGTTTTAAAAAGTTCTGACAATAGACACAGAAATTCGTAGTTAAAACAGGATAAAAGAATAACAAATAATACATATGCTTTCTTTCCACCTTAGAGGCTTAGATTTCCCTTTTTTCCTTGCTGCTCCACCAAGGGGCCCCATATTTGTACCCCTTCTTTTCTGGCTCTATGCCCTTACATTTATATAATGCCATCTAAGGTAAATATATGGAAGAGTCTGGCGTACCATGCTTGGTATGTCGGAGGATCTTTGTCCTTCCACTTTGAAGCAATCATTATATGTAGAGTTGCTGTTGCCATCAAACAGAAATAGACTTGGGATATTTCTAGCTGTAAAGTCTCGTCACAGCCGAATAAAATTAGAGTAGAGTTAATGGGGCCCCTCGCCCCATAACCTTATACAGAAATCTTTCAATCCCCTGCTTCACATCATCTAATTTACAACACTCTGCAAACATGTGGACCATATCAGCCGGGCCTATTCCACATCTTGAGCATTTATTAGTCTCCCTTTTCCCCCGTGCCCAAAGTTTAGCTGGTGTGAAGTATAGTTTAAAAACTGTATTAAAATGTTGAGCATTGAAATAAGAGAACCTTCTTTGACAGTTCTAAGGATCTACATAGATCCACATCTTGATTTCTCAGTTTAGCTGCCCACCCGCTTTCCATTTTAACAATATCATCATCATTAGCCTCCATCAGCATTGCGTATATTTCCTTCACTTGGGGCTGTTTATAAACTAGGCTGTCTGAAAGTGGAAAATAGACCTGATTGGTAAGTTGTGCGGTAGCTGATTTGATTGCCTCCCTAACCTGTATATACTTAAATAAGCATTGGGTGTCTATCCCAAATCGTTCCTGGATCTCTGCAAATGACATGATTCCATTTGAATTAATAATGTCTCGGACGTAGTTGATTCCCGCCTGCTCCCACTTGCTACCAATCTTTTCATACACTGAGGCTGAAAACAGGTGGTGTTGGATTTTCGGAATTTTTAGCAATTTACTGGGTTTCTCCTATACATTCAAGCTGCTCTGAGGGGTTTGAAACAAGTTTTCTTGTAGTAACTCCCCTCCATTTGTCTAAGGTATATTCCTGGTGCTAACTCACCCAAAGCTAATTCAATGATGGAGGGTGGTATCTCCATATCCTGAGCTGCTGGTATTATTGACCTTGGTCTAAATAAGATGGTAATTTGCTGAAGCATAATAGCCCAATAATAATATTGAGGATTTGGGACTTGCCTTCCCCCCTCAGTTTTGTGGTAGGGTCATTAATTTCAGAGATCTCCTGACTTTCTTATATCCCCAAATAAACTGCGAGAAGATCCCCTCGAATCTTTTTAAGAAAAAGTTTGGTGGTTCCAGTGGAATACATCATAGCAGATATAGAATTTTAGGGAACATTGTCATCTTTATGACATTTGCCTTACCAAATAATTGATACATGCAGGTTATCCATTCTCTTTAAATCAGCCCCTATTTTCCTGATGAAAGGGTCTGCATTTATATTCCAGATTGTCCCAACATCTGCTGCAATAGTTATCCCCAAGTACGTGTCTGCCTCCATCCTACAAGAATCCTGCCAAGTAACCGACTTAGAGCAGACAATTTTTGTTTTATCGGCATTTAGCCCATACCCTGACGGCTTCCCAAACTCCCAGGCCAGATTTTCATTCCTCCCTATTGCCACCTGAGGGTCAGGGGTTACTACTGCGATGTCATCAGCGTAAGCTAAGACCTTAGTACTATAACTCCTGACCATTACCGGCTTGATTGCCTGATCGTTTAAGATTGATCTGATCAGCGGGTCTATATATAATGCGAAGACGATTGGGGAGCATGGGCAGCCCTACCTTGTACCCCTGGCGATCTTAACCTTTCCCGACTCCCTCCCCATCTGTCGTATTTTCGCATATGATTAAACATACATGGCTCTAAGGGATGTTAAAATAAGTGGTCCAAAGCTGTTTGACCTTAAGTTCTGCCAAAGGTTTACCCATTCCACTTGTTCAAACGCTTTTTGAGCATCCAATAGTATCAATGACATCTGTTGCCCTGAAATCTCTGCAATATTAAATAATGATATTACTCTTTGAATATGGTCTGTTGTTCCTCTACCCGGAATGAAACTGTGTTGCCACGGGCTTACTAAGGAATCAATTATCTTGGATAACCTAAACGCTAAGATTTTAGAATAAAGCTTTTAATCAGTATTTATAAGTCAAATTGGCCTATAGGAGGCTGGGTCTCCCACTGCCTTTCCCTTCTTCAGAAATATAACTATATTAGTCTACTGCTATGATCTGGGTGGAATTCCTTTCTGCTGTACTGCTAAAAGCAAATCTAACAAAAGGGGAGCTAGTTCTTTATGTAAATCTCCATTGGTATTCCATCAGGGCCTGCCGACTTCCCTGAAGCCATTGACAACAGTGCCTAATTAACCTCCTCTATTGTGATGTCTATTTCTAATTCTTAAATCAATGGTGGTGATTCTAAACCAGCATTCCCTGCTACTGAAACACTCAACCTAGAATTATAAAGATCTTGGTAAAAATCCTCAAATATTTTCACTATCTCCTGAGGTTCAGCGGAGATTGTAGCGTCCTTCCTTTTCAGCCTTATAATGCTACTTGCAGCTACCCTTTGTCTAATCCGAATTGTAAGATGTTTCCCTGTCATTTCTCCATATTCATAATTATCTTGCCGGACGGTTTGAAACCTTTCAGCTGTTATTTTGTTAAACACCCTGTTTATTTCGGCCTTAGTACTAATTAACTTTAATTCAAGATTCAATTGCATCTGAGTCTGTTTTTATGCTATAGCTGTCATATGTTCAAGCTCATACCTACTCAGCTCCTTCATAAGTGTGCATATTCCCTCTCGCTGTATTTTCCTATGAAACCCCACAAAACTAATTTTCTCCCCCCTGAGCCCTACTTTAAATTTATCCCATATATTTTCCCTTGAGGTACTATACCTATTAATATCATAGAACTGAATAGTCCAGCCCCTGATATGGTCAATAAAACCATTGGTAACTAATAGTTTCCTATCAAAGGTCCATTTTATGGCAGCTTTTGCAAACCCATGTTTTTTTTTATATTCAATACCAAGGGGTTATGATCAGAGAGGACCTTAGGTAACTTCCTAAACTGTGCTTTCTATTAAAGAAGAAGGGGCGAAAAAATAATCTAGCCTTACATATTTTTTGTGTGGGGAAAAGTAATAGGTATATCCTGGATCTCATACTTTTTTACATGGCCATATGTCTACCAACCCATGACTATCAGCTAATGTCTGTAGGGCTTGAAAGACCCGTGGCTTCCTGCCTTGATATCTGCCCCTACCCACCCCACTTGTATCGATATGAATATTAAAATCCACGCAGATAATCAGGGGGCAGGCCAGGAGGCAAGCTCCATTTCTAATTCTGTCAACACATCTGCGTCATCTAAATTTGACCCATAGATAGTACAAAGTGTACCAAAGCTTGGAATAAGGGCAATTGCCCACCTACTCCATTTATTCCATAATGTCCATTTAAAGGGTGGCAACCGATTAGATATATGAATTGCAGCCCCTCTGCTGTTAAAGGTCTGTGATGAACAAGTTACTTGGGTATAGCCTGGGATAGTATTAAGGCCTCTCTTCTGCCAAGGAATGTGAGTTTCCTGCTGACAAATAATATCCAAGCCTAGTGTTCGCAGTACTTCTCTGGTCCTACCTCTCTTTACTCAATCGTTCAGCCCCCGATATTTACCGTACAAATAGTTAGCCTACCCATCCCGACCTTTTCCTTGGTGCCTACTTTGCCTCTAAAACCATTCCTTCAGATTACTTGAAACCCATTTCTTGTTTTTGGAACCATATTCTACTTTCCTGAGTTTGTTCTTCCCCCCTCTCCCCTCCCCTCTCCCAGATCCTCCCTCTCCCCCTTCCCCCCTCCCATCCCTGTGTTGTGAAGCAACAGACCTATCTAGGTCTGTGGGTGATGATTGGTGGTGTTCTCCCTAGGGTGACATATGTAAAAAAAACAGTTAGTGCCTTTATTTCCCCCGATTTTCTTTGACCCCCTACCTTCTATTCCTCAGCTTTTTTCACAGCTTACTAGAGCCCTCAGCTTATACTACACCATATTAACAAAATACAAAAAGTCTTCAACAGTCTTGCGACCAGAAGGAGGTGTCCAACGGCATCTTAATTAGGTATAGTCCCCTGGCTCCAGGAATTCAAACACATATCCATACCAGCCGGCACGCCCCTGTCGTCAGACGCCACCAGCATCTATGAACTCCTTGGCCTTGATCTCTGAGGTAAAGACTCTAGCACGATCCTTCCACACAACTTTCAGCTGGGCCGGGTTCAGTAGAAAGGCTTGTACCCCCATTTCCTGGAACTGAGTAATCATTTGACATAAACGCCATCTTCGTTCCACTGTTATGTTTCAGAAATCTGGCCTGGTGAAGAAAGAGTACCTATCTACTGCCCGTTGTGCATCTGGTCTAGCCTTCTCAAATACACTTCGCCTCAATAGATAATTCCCAAAGTAGACCAGTGGTGTCCGTGGTTTGGCATACGGACGAATTGGCTGGCGTAAATTAAATGGAACTCGGTGTGCCCTTTGTATTTCCTGGGGCCACCTCGAACCTTCTAGGTCTGGAAAGAATTTCTGCAGCAGCTGAACCATAAATTTCCTTGCATCTGATCCCTCCTTTCCTTCCGGAATCCCAAGGAATCGTAAGTTGTTCCTTCTTTGGCGGTTCTGACTTTCAGAGTCCATTGGATGTCTACAAGTTGGGCCTCATGCACCTCCACTAGCCCCCTTGAGCATGATAGATTCACCTCCAATGTAGCGGTTCTTGATTCCACTGCGATTATCCGGTCACAGATGTTGTTACAGGTTCTTACAATCTTTCTGACAGCCCCCTGAAGTTTCTGCGCTACATTTTGTGCACATTTACTCTACATTCAGGCTTCCTCACGGTGTGCTGCAACACACTGCAGAATTGATTCCAGTGTAGGAGGTGCCAGGGTTGCTTCTGCTTCCTTAATAGATTGTTTGCGGTAAACATCACTTACAACGAAACTTTTACAACGCACTACCATTACAACGCGGTCATTACAACGCAAACTATTACAACGCATTGCGCTGGGGCGCTCTAGGATAGGGAATAGGTTAATTTACTATCCAATAACCTTCCCTAGTGTCCACGGGGACTGGAGTTGGAATAGTAAATTAAGCTATTCACTATCCAACACCCAAAAGCGCTATGCGTTGTAATGGTATGCGATGTAAAAACCGCGTTGTAAAGGCAGGCGTTGTAATAGCCTGCGTTGTAACGTCATACATCCATTGTTTGCTGTTCCCCACCAGTTGATCCCCAAGGGAGTAGTCCCACCTCAGCTCATTCGGTCTTGGGTTCTCTACTCTAGTTGCTCTGGAGTTTATCTTTTGAGTAGCTGGTATATTTTGCCTGCCACTAATTCCTATGCCAGAACCACTGTCCTCCTCAGTAATTTTTATATTAGATCCAGTGTCTGATCCTAATCCTGACGAAGTGGCATCCGATAGTGAGTAAAAATTGTTTGATTCTGAGTCAACATCCCTCTCCCCTGGCAGGCTCTGTGCCCTTGCAGACCCGGGGTCTCTTTCTCTTTTGTCCTTGAGTTCTTGCACAGTAAGGTGTCGCCCGGCCCCCCGGTTGATCATTTGGGATTTTCCTGGTCCCTCCATCCGCATCTCCGAGGGCCCCCCTTATTTGCCACATCTCCCAGATCAGCCAGGCCCTCTAGATAGAGTTACCCCCTCCTGTTGAAGCTCACCATCCCCAAGGGGCCCCGTATTATGCTCTGTACCACCGGTGTCAGTTTCTCTTACAGCCTGCTCAGCATCAATGGACACCTCTGGCAAAATTCCCTTGTTTTCCTCTCCCCGTGTGCCTATCTCCTTTAGGACCTCTGTGCACCCCTTTAGCTGTGGGGATAGCTGGTGCAGTGTCTTGTGTGATTCCCCCTGTAGTGTCCCATGAAATGTCTCAGCCTCATTCTCCACCGTCTCCTCTGTGTACACCACCTCCCCTGGCCCCAATGGTGGCTTACCAGTTTCTCTCCTGCTCTGTCCACCAGCTCCAGCTCCTGACTGCTCCTCCGCCCGAGCTGCTCCTTGAGTGCCGGGCCTCCGGAGCAGGTCAATGACCGAAACTGCAGCCCACGGTGGCTGGGGCTGTGAGCCTGTGCCCCTCCCTTTCCAGTCTGGGGATTCTCAGCACAGCCCTTCAGTCTGCGTCCATGGGTTGCCACGGGAGCCATCTCCGCTTCCACTGGGTCCCTCTGGGGTGAGACCTGCAGGGAAGTCTGCAAAGTCACCTCTCGGCCTCTTGTGCCGGACTTGGGCGGCATCACAGTGGTGACTGGAACGCCACCACACACCTCGCTTCGTCTCACAGATTGGGAGAGCTCTCTCTCAAAGCCTCTGCACACTGCAATCAGCAGGGCCGGACTGGGAAGCAAAACCGGCCCTGGCAAAGTGCTCAGCCGGCCCCCAGGGGGAGGTCTGAGCTCTTTGGCGGGGCCGGTTTTCGGCCGATTTTGTTGCAGGGCCGATTTTGCAGCTATGCTGCATAAACAGCCCTGTAACAAAACCGGCCCCCACCCTTGCGGCGCACCGGGAGATTGCCCGGTGCCTGCAACGGCCAGTCCGGCCTGGTAATCAGTGTGCTGCAATCTCGGCCAATGCCGTGATCGACCTTTCCAGCACAGGTGCCGATGCTCCGTATTTGCCTACTTGGGGGGTTTGTATTCTGGGGTAGAGAGGAGCGGGAGTTAAATTAAATAAGTCATATCATGTCACCCCCGTGAGAGCCGCCCATGACCGCTTCACACGGTCGCCATCTTGCTTCCAAATGGAGACTTCCGAAAAAAAAAACATAAAATATTCATTCAAAGCTTAACATCATACAGACAAAAACGACAATACTATAATTGATAAAGAATGCTTATCCTAATACATATTTTTGCCAATATATAAGAAGCAATACTGTAATGCAGGAGCCTCAATGATGCACAGGAAATGCATTTCGTTATTATGATCCCTGATATTATGTGCAATAAAAATTGGTTTTAAAAAGTACTTCCTTAGTTCAATATAAACTTGGCAGAAAACC
The DNA here is from genome assembly GCF_964261635.1 of Lissotriton helveticus. Classification (NCBI taxonomy): domain Eukaryota; kingdom Metazoa; phylum Chordata; class Amphibia; order Caudata; family Salamandridae; genus Lissotriton; species Lissotriton helveticus. Next base: position 1,774,722,771 of record NC_136063.1, read on the forward strand.
ATAAAGTGGTCAGTGCTCTGTTTTGAGGTACCCAGCAGTTTAAAACATCGATAGATGATAGGGAACGTGTACTATGCCCTGTTGCAATCTTGTTAAAATGATAGGGTGTTGGGTATTTGCCACCAGAGACAGGTATGTTTGAAATCCATCGGGGAGAGCTTAGGAAATATATGTATTGTTCTGCCCTAATGCCAAGTAAAAGGAAATTAACCTCAGACTTCTGAGGCACAAGAATTCTAGATGGCTCCTGGAGCCCAGAGTAACCAAACATAGAATTAAGGAGGATCTTTGATGTAGGATAGAAACAGGATATTAAAAGCATGATCTGGCGCTAGACAATCTAGAATAATTGCATTTGTAAATTCTGTCTCAGATTTAACCCATATTGAACGCCACAATAAGATAGGTTTGAGTGACAACAGATCTTCCAGGTGACTTCCTCGTTAATAATAAAGGGTGATGATGAAGCAGGAGTACACAAAAACGCTTTTAAAAGGCATTGGCCTCAACCTGTAAAGTGCTACTAGACAAATAGCCTCAAATACCCCCGCCAAAGACTGCAGCTTACAGTGCTCTCGCTTTTTAGATGGTAATCAATTCCCTGATGGGCCTGATCCCGAGTTTGCGAGAGCACCTAAACAAACCCTCACACTCTATTCATTTAAAGCTGGGCGTTATTTATATGGTGGGCCCATGGACAATTGCTAGTGAAAATAAATTCTCAAGTAGCAAAAGGAGTTGACCTTTGTACTGGGTGTACTCTTATTTATTGTTTTTTTTTGTTTCCTGGACTCTACGAATTTAGAAGAGGTATCCATTAACCTATGTAGCCGACAGTGGTCCTAGACATTGGCAATGCGTTATCGGTGCACAAGAGAACAGGAACTGGAGAAAATAGACTGGATGACATTAGCAATCATGTAATCATTACATGTTATAACATAATGAAGGGACATTCATGTAATAAAAAACTAACCAAAGTCCCCAATCCTCAATGCACCAGGAACTACCATGTTAAAGGGTTCACTGTCCACTGAAAAATAAGTATTTATGGGGAATCTACTATAACCAGGATGTATCCCTTTGTTGTTATAGAGTGTCCTGTGGACTGGTGCTGACTATGAAAAGAGCATCCTGGAATATACAATGGAATAGCATCTCAAGGGAGCGTATGTACGCTAGATTATTTAAGCCACACTGAGAGAAGCAGGAGGATTAGTGAATTCTACAATGCTGATTATGGAAAAGAATAGATAAAGCATGGCTTCCTTTTTCTCATACGAAGTGAAGTAAAACAGACAGACACTCTGGGTAGATTAGATCGGTGGGATAGGATATAGCGGGGTCAGGAATAGAGTTGTGAGCAATAAAACTGACTTCTAATATGCTTGGTCATTGATTACTTTTCGTGACCAAGGAGAGAGGGATTGCTATACCCACTGGAAATATGTATTTGCCGCATTTAAGTGAACTAGTTGGACATTACTGGAGCTTAGCGATGTGAGAATGAAGAACGAGGAGTTTTAGATGGATTAGGAGTATTAGAGAATGCTAAGGAGCTTTGTAAAATACAAATCTGATGCATATTATGTTTGGTTATAGATGAATATTCCCTCCAAAGAAGAGATGGACAGCCACAGCCACATCCAAGAGATAAGATAAAGGATACCCTCCTTCACAACGAATAAAGGGGAGCGTGTGGTACGTCATTTTAGATTTGCATCCAATAGAGGTGACAGTGGATTTGTCATATCGAGTACGATGGGGCGTCGTATTTTCAATGCTTCTATATCCCTAGAGATAACCCCAGTGTGATAGATGTGATTTTGATTCAATCTGGTTAGATTACTCACGACACACCACAGGATGAACGGTAATGTGGAAGTCACTAGAATGAATATAAAAGAGAGAGGTGAGCAAATGAATAGAAAGGAGAGAACTACCTATTAGAATGATGTAAGAAAAAATAAAATACATTATTGTGTGAAGTACAATGATTGTGGTGAGAGTAGATCCATATTTTTCTAGAAAACTGTACATACGTGAACACTTATATAAGAGATCCATGGGAGCAATCAATGAATTATATGTGATTAGATTAGTGTGAGAGCCTAATGACTGTTGCTGTGATTAAGAACTCTTTTTATCTCAGTATATATGATGTGAGCATGGAATACTACAAGAATAAATATTAGAATTAGAGGTGAGTTACTGAATGTGTTCTGAACTGTAAGTGACCGTCTATATATGACTATTTCTAAAGGTTCTTAGATAGAGTAAGCATGTGACCTTTTCATTGAGAAAGAATAATTGAGAATCCTCATGAACTGCTTGTGATTCATTTTTAACATAAGTATTTAAGAAATATGTTTGTATCACAGATAAATCCACACATGATGTTACAACATGTTTATAGCCAAAATGTTTGCCACCCTCATGAAGGCCTAAAGTGATCTGGCTAGAACGCGGACTCCTGGTCGATATGTAACTAGAAAAGAGAAAGCTATAAGAGAAGAGTCTGGAGTGGTACAATCCTTTTGTATTTTGTATAAGCTTGAAGCTATGTACCCCACACATTATAGATGACTCTCTCTTCCAGGTTTTTTTTAATTTTTAAGGATGAATGTTGGGTCTGCTTGGTTAGATTTTAGAGGCCAGATGTATGAAGCTCATTTGAGCAAAATGGTATGTATGTAGCAAATTTCAGTGCAAAATTAGGTATCGCAAATTTGCGATTCCTTATTTTGCGATTGCATTTAAGGAATCGCAAAAATTGCGATTCCTTAAATGCAATGTATGAAGCAAAACATTTTTGCTCATTGTCCCTAAGGATTGGCAAATTACCACCAACTTCAAGTTGGCGATAATTTGCGAATTTCTTGAAAAATGCCCATTTTTGCATTTTTCAAGGTGCCCTTAGGGCATGTATGTGCACCACATGTGCACCCATGCTTATTTCAGGGGTGCAACAGGGTGTCCTTTGGACACCCCTGCACCCTTGAAATTATTCTCAATTTGCGATTAGCATATTGCGAATCGCAAATATAGAATAATTTCACATTCATACCTATGGGCATCCTGGCCCATAGAAATGAATGGGAAATTATTCCTTAATTGCGATTAGCAATTTGCTAATCGCAATTAAGGAATTTTAAGAAATCGCTAAAAAATAGCGAATTTCTACATACATACCATTTTGCAATTCTCAAATAGCGATTCCTTAAAAATCGCTATTTGAGAATCCCAAAAGTGTATCTTGATAGATAATAATCCACATTTGTAAAGCGCACAATCACCCGTTAGGGTCTCTAGGCGCTGGGGGCCGTCGGGAAGATTAAGCAAGCTATTGCCCAGAGTCACATGGTGCTGGGCTAACCTGCCGCTGGGGATCGAACCGAGATCCCCAGATTCCAGCGTCAGTCGCCCTGGCCGCGGCGCTACACCTCTTCCGCTGGCCATAGATGTTTTTATGTGTATGATTTATTTTTTTGTCTGATAAATGTATTACATTTTTTATAGAATTGAATTGAAGAATTTGTAATTAAGTTATAACCCATGAAGAATTACTCTACTCATTTTTGCTGAGGTTCCCAAGGTTTGAGTGAAAGAAACTGAATGGAAGTCTTATACATTGGTTTGCTGATGATGATTCTCTACATTCATTGTACCATGCAATCAAAATGTTGAGGAAGAATTAAGTTTATTCTCAAAATCACTGTAAATTTGCGTTTAAAAGTGGTGTTTGTTAACAGATTTATTTGATGGCATCATGTGTGTTCTGTATGACACTAGTATATATATATATATATATGCAGTAAGTCTTTACATCACATCATGATACATAGGGGGTATTCACAACATTCAGCGAAAACTAACGCTAACCCCAGTTAGCGTGCATTTTCTTATCGCGGTGTACCTGGGGAAATAATTGCCGTGTTAGAAGCGTATTCACAACATACCGCTGACAGGAGATAATTTCCCCTACCGGGTCAAATGTCTGGCGATAAGGTTAGCGTCACAACGATAACATTCATCAAGGTAACGTGAAAAAAGTGGTGATGAACCAATTAGCTTGCAAGTAGGGCACACTAATCAGCGTCAGTGCACCTTTTTTCACATTTGGCGTGAAAACCACTACAAAACGCCCGCTATGTAGCCCAAACAGACAAAAAAAAAGGAAACATATGAGAAGAGCCATGGAGGAGCCTGGACCCAGCACTGAGGCCAACAACAACCCCACAAACACCCAGGAGGGCCAACCAGAGACCCAGGGGAAGGCCAAGGAGAAGAGGAAGATGCGGTTCAGTCAGCAGGAAAACCAGGTCCTGATTGCGGAGGTGACAGACCACCAACAACAACTTTTTGTCAGCTCCATAGTAACATTGACAACCAAAAACACTATATATGGCAGTCCATCGTGGCCAAGGTGAATGCTGTCGGAGAGGTGAGGAGGACAGTGGACAACTGCAAGAAGCGCTGGCATGATGCCAAGCTCAAGACCAAGCAGAAACTTTCAGCCGACCTGAATGCAGCAATGGAGACTGGTGGTGGGAGTCCAACGCCACAGGAGGAGCTGGATCTGTTGGAGGAACAGGTGTCCCAAGTCATCAGTGAGGAGACGGAGGTTGGAGTTCCAGGACAGGATACTGCTCAACAGGATCAGACACAACAGCAACAGGGTGAGTACCAACCAGTGGCTGGGAGGACGGGGGAGATGGGCCCAATGGCACTCATGCACTATTAAATATATTGCCGTGCACACCCACAATGACTGCGGATTATGTCCCGGATACCCCTGGCCCTGGTGGCATAGACACATCTCACCCTACTCAACCAATACATAACAAGACACAGATTGGTGGGCACACAGACATGGAAATGTGCACATAAAAGTCAAACAAATGTAGTCCAAGTATCATATCAGACCACAAGGTAAGGGCTACATGAATGAGCAAAGTCCCACATTGATTGGAGATGTAGCAAGCTGTCAAAATGGCCCCCTTGCCTCAACAACACACATATGCATGTGTCCTTATGTCGCAGTTGTGTGCACGAATGTGCATGTGTATCAAGGGGGACACAACTGCACACAACGCAGGCACATGGGCACAATGCCACATGTCTATTGACATGGGTGGTGGCATGCCCACTCATGCACATGATCAGTCACACACACAGTGCATCCACATGTCAAGTATCAGAGAGATGGGGCCCTGTGCAGATGATTTGTTAATGTGTGATGTTGAGGTAAGGGGGCCATGTAGATATCCTGTCACATCTTCAGTAAATGTGTCCCCTGCATGTCCATGAAATGCAGTCCTGTGTACAAATTCATGGCTCGCAGCGTGAACCCTTTGGGATGAGGGTGCATGGCGGTTGTGCTGGGTGGGGGAGGAGCAGGTTAGGGGTAGTGGAGTTGGAGACATGACTTGCTGGAGTTTGGTAAGTAAATATATAAATCAAACCAATTACCTTGCGCCTCCTGCATAGCATTGCAGCAAGTGCAAGTCAATTAGTAGAATCTATTAATTATTTACCTATCTCAAGCATGTCGTGTCTCCAACTCCACTACCCCCATCCTGCCCCTCACCTGCCCTGCACCAGCCCCCCCCACACCACCGCCCTGCAGAACTTCCACTGCGAGCCGTCACTGTGTGTAAACCAAGTGAGAAACCATCTAGTGAGTCTGCATACTAGAAACACATCCAGGGTGATAGTCACAAGAAAGTGGTGGAGAGAGGCATTAGCCTTCTTGGCTTAATGCCTCGTGGCAAACATCTATATGAACCAGGTAGAACACCAATATGTACTGACCAACCTTAATCCATACTATTCCAGGTTAAAATGCTGGAAAAGATACATTGACAATATCTTTGTCATCTGGACAGGAACAGATACCAGCTTCAGAGATTTTGTCGGACACCTGAATAAGGTGCAAACAAATCTAAACTTTACATCCACGACCAACAATTCATCCATAGCCTTTTTGGATTTAAACTTCAGTCATCAAAATGGTTCACTTTACACGTCCCTACACAGGAAAACAACAGAAGGAAACACTTTACTCTCTTATCGCAGTCAACATCCACGAGCCTTAAGGGACGGACTACCATTCGGTTAGTTCCTTAGAATAAGGCGAAATTGCACACACAAGGAAGACTACATGCGAGAAGCAGAGATATTAAGACTGAAGCTGACATCTAGAGGCTATCCTAATAGACTTGTAAAGAAATCGCTGAAACGAGCATGGCATTGTCCAAGGGAGGATCTTCTAAAAACCAAAGAGAAAAAGACTGTAGACAAAATAGTATGTGTAACAACTTTCTGCATCCATACAAATGAAATACGTAAACTGATCATAAAACATTGGGACATCATTAAAAGTATAGATGCATCCATGAAATTGCCCCTCTTTGCATATAAACGAGGAAAAAACTTAAAAGACCATCTGTTCAAATCAGCGACTGACTCTAAAGTGAAAGTTTCCAACACACTTACAAGTGCATGGGGATTACCCGGCATGAAAGGACATCACAGATGCGGGAATTGTGTGTGTTGTGATTTTACCTTCAACACCACTGCATTTGAACACGGGAACGTCAAACACACCCTTGATAGTTTCTCAAATTGCAATACACGCAACGTGGTGTACTGCATTTGGTGTCCATGCAACCTAGCCTACATAGGCCAGACTCAACAACCTGTTAAAAGCCAGAATCAGCCAGCATAGAAGTCGTATACGGAAGGCAGTTCCAAATGCACCCCTGGTCACTCATTACACAGAGAAACAGCATACGGCTGACCAAATACGTTGGCAGGTAATAGCAATCGCAACCCTCTCAGAAAGAGGTGGAGACAATGGCACTATTCTCCAACGCTTAGAATGTTTGTGGATAGATAGGGCCAATTCGATTGAAGTGGGCCTGAACTCGGCTGAGGAATGGCGGGGATTCGTGACGAATTTGCACTAATCAATACGATTGCACCCTGTAGACTCCTGTTCCTGCTTTTACAGAATTATTGAGATTGTGAGCGAGAATTATGGTTCACGACAGATGAAAAACGGGTTCTCTATCTTGACATTACACTCTGTTAAATGATTACGCGTTTATGTAGCAAAATATAAATTGCCTTTAAGTAGTTTTATAGCGCCGTAGCAATTGTACAGTCATGTGTATAAATATGATATGTCTATGTATAAATTAAATGTCTGACCGCCAGCATATCTATGCTTTACAGTAATTTACCATGGTAAATGTAATATAATCTCTATTCACACTATAACAATGCGGTAGGTCACCTTACTGCCACGCTGCAACACACTATGATGACCGCTACTTCAGCGGGGTACGTAGCATACACAGACTTCCTAGTAATGCTGACTAGCATTACCATAGTTACGTGGTTTGACCGAGGAAGTCTCGCTGTTCACATGACTACCGCGAGAGCTGATGAGCCAACGCGGCAGCTAGTACTGACGACCGGCTACCATGGCAATGCAGCTCCCAGCAGCAGATTGAGCGACAGCTGACTTACGGCTGCCTTATGCAGCCCTTAAGTTTAAAGAACGACTCGAGGCATGTACACACGGTCATTGAACCGGATAGTCTGACTCGGCCAAATGCCAATACCTCATTGCAGGAGACCTCGTCATACTGAAGGACTGGGCTATTTAAGGCCCAGCGGTGCCAGGGGACAACACCTAGAACCTTCGTGGGATACCTGTTCTGGCGCACAAAGACAGAGACACGGGACACTTCCTTGTGCGTCAAAGATCAGGGTTTATTACTGCAGGGAGGCAAAAGTCACAAGAAGTACAACAGAGTGTAGGTTCTGAGAGTCTGCTCTCCTTGCATATGTGAGTCGCTCTCTTTTATACAGGATTTTGTCATTGCACAATATGTAAGCAAAAGGTTACAACTCATTTCCCACAGTAAAGTTCAAAGGATCGCTTTCATGTATTCAGAGCACCGGAACATAATTACATTAACATCACCAGTTCCAACTGTAAAAGCACATCTTCCCACCATTAGGTGCATTCCACTTGAGTTGTAAATAAACAAGAGAAAGAGACAAGAACAGCTGCGAGGAAGTCAGACAACAGGGAAGAGGGAGTGTGAGGATAATATTGGATGCGTAATCGTAGCCTAAAAGGACTTGATCCCAGCACGTGCGAGGCTGAAACAATAGACCGGCACGGCAGGATCACCTCCGAGCGGAGACAACTGCTTTAGCAGTGTCCTCCCCCTACTCATAAAAGACGCATGAAAAGGCATATGCTTCTTCCGTGAAGCTTGGGAACAAAAGGGGTCACGATGCGGACAGTTGCCTGTTCGCTGACTACGTGAGAGCAAGAAACAAAATGGGTGCCGTATCTAAAATGGAACCAGAGCGTCCATTTGAAGAAACCTGTAATTGTAAGGAACTCTTCTGAGTAGTATGGCGAAAACGCGTACACTTACACAACTCGTCATTTACGGTTCATTGATACCCCATTCGTCCATATTCGGCGGTGCCCAAAACGTCGTAACGATTTTTACGGAACCTCAGACGCTCCTTTTGCCCTCATGTAGGCAAGAACTAGTCGAAGTCGGAGTCGATCTCGATATTCATCAGATCATTCAGATGTTGTTGGAACATAACTCTATCCATCAATGTCTCCTTGGAAACAGGTGGCCTTCTTATACACGTTGTAGCACAAAGGCCACATAAGGCAGGACCACACTGTACACAAAGACAACACGTGAACACAAATGTCACGACAACCCCTATAATCATCAGAATCTTCCAACCCCAAGTCGACATTAGACCCCAAAACCATCCTAGAGGCGTCCAATCTCCTTCGTCCTCGTGTATGGACTCCGAGATTTTATGCAACTTTAAGATGGCTTGATAGACAGTTGGAGCGTTATCAGGTATAAAAATGCAGCAGCTCGAATGGATGACCTTACACACACCACCTCTATCTGCTAGTACAACGTCTAGAACCATACGGTTCTGTAACGTCATAAGCCTATCCGTTTGAAGCTCTGCTGTCAGGTTACCAAGGGCACTTGCAGTTATGTTAGCAGTTGACTCTACTACACGAGTTAACTGTCTCAGATTTCTGCTATTGACTATGGGGCCCCAAAACGGTAGAAAACCCTTGAAGAAGTCTCCTGCTTCTTGACCGGAAGTATCCTCTTTACTAATGACACCTCTCACAACTCTGGTTTTGTGATAGTCGGCAGCAACAGTGAAAGTCGGGGGCAAGAGATTTGCAATATAGCAGGTACCTGAGAAGTCATGTGGTAACCACGTATATGCTCGGTCATAACATACAAAATAGGTACCCTTGGCAGTCAGAAAGACAGGGGAAGAGAGCATCGGTAGAACGTAAGTATCGACACAAGCACTCTTCCCAAGCTGGGCTCTTGGATTTCGGCCACGACCTTGCAGACAAAAGTGGCCTAGGTGAGGTACAATCCAGATTGGAGATGAGCTTTTACGCTGCCTATCACCCACTGATATACTATACTCAGCCTCACTAAGGTACTTATAGGTTTGCACCTCCTCTTCTGGGATAAGTGACGTATCGAAGATATCTCTATTTAGATCGGCAATAGCTATCATTAGAGACTTGTGATACGGGCCAGGACCAAAGTTTGCTGAGCGTGGCTCTCGATGGGGGTAGGAATCTAGTGCACTACGGAACATGGTTTGGAATGCCCGAACTGACCCTTGGGGGCTGTACGGAAGGACCAAGTATGGGATACCCCTGTCCATTGTATGTGGCATTAGCCCACACACCCAACAGTTTGTAGTATTTACCACCAACTGATGCTGATGCAAAAGTTGCACAAAGGAATTGTTTCTAAATTCCGCACGTCTGACTTGTTCATGTTGAGGCAGTAGGTGAAAAGAATGTGGAGAAACAGTAGAGACGAAATTTAGATCATGAGAAGGAGAGGTGGGTAAGGCAGAAGGCAGCAATGATAGAAAACCAAAATATACTCCACCCACCAGCAGCATAGAAACAGTTAGGAACAACGTGAAAACCTGTAATAAAAAACACTTTGTTCGAAATGTGCTGTACAATTTAGATCTTTGCACCGTCTTTTCCTCTATCTTCGTCAGCTTGGAGAACTCCATCCTCTAACAACCGTCCGCAACATTCTTGACGCACTTCGTTCTGGGTAGCGATTATCAATTCCCAGGGGTTCCCGGAAATCGACAAAAGAAATTGACCTAATGTCAATAACTGCTAAACAGAAGAACGTGCCCGTGCGGCCCTACGGCCAACCCAGATGGCAGGTTTTAATCAGTTAAATAATCAATTTCATATACGTCTCCTGGCTGTTCTGGAAAAGAAATACATACATAATAAAATGTCCACAATGGTCAAGGCAGAATGTGAGGGGATATTTTGAAATCAGAATGATAACAATTTATTCATCTTTATTGCGTGTACGAAGAAAGTATCGGTTTCTTCCGGGTCGAGTCTGATCTTCAAACAGTGGATTGAATGGCGAAAGAGTGTTCGATTGCCCAGGCAATTGTTCAGTACTTGTATTCCCCAATGTTGAAGGAAGGGAAATTGTTTGAGAGGCATCAACAGGAGTGTCAGATAAAACTGAAGTGTTCCCTATGGGCTGAGCTTCGCTAAATGGGACAAAGCGCTGGGGAACATCAGTTTCAGACGAGGAAAAACCTTTACGTATCCATGTGTCTGCCGGCAGAGGAAGCGGAACCTTCTTGGTGTGGGTGGCATGCACCCAGTGTTTCCGTCCCTCCAGTCGAACCGCCGTCCTCGTTGCTAGTAGCACCTGGAAGGGTCCCACAAATCTCGGCTCAAGATGGCGTTTTCGTCCGAAATTTCTAGTGAGGACCCAAGCCCCTGGTTGGAGCCGATGACCAGGACCCTCTGTTTGTGACGGCAGAGCCTCAAAGACCTGTTGATGAATCAAACTCAATTTAGCAGTCAGATCATATAGATAATCAATTAACATTGGATATTCAAGTCTGTTCAATTCTCTAGGCCTCGGAACCCCCCAAATGTTCGCAGGACGTCCGAACACAATCTCATATGGGCTAAGCCCTACTCGAGAGTGTACAGTAGCCCTGGTCGATAAGAGAGCTAGAGGCAAAGCGTCAGGCCATGATAAACCAGTTGTTGCCTGAATTTTAGCAAGTTTTAGTTTCAGGGTGCCATTGTATCCTTCCACCAAACCCGCTGACTGAGGATGATTAGCACTATGAAATTTCTGGGATATTCCTAAACCACGACACACACTCTTCATCACGCTTCCCACAAACTCACTTCCGTTGTCCGACCATACAATCCGAGGCATGCCGTACCTGGGGAAATACTCTTTGAGCAGAATTTTAGCTGTGGATAGGGCAGTATTATCCTTAAGAGGGTAAGCCTCAATCCATCTGGAGAACGCACAAACCACAACCAGCACATACTTTAAATTATTGCATCTCTCCATGTGGATGAAGTCTAATTGGATAACTTCGAAAGGACAAAATGGAGGAGCAAAATGACCAGGTGGAGTGTGGGTGCCCTTACCGGGATTATGCATCAAACATACCATGCAATTCTTAACCACTCTCTCTGCACACTTAGTAATCCCATCATTTTTCCATACAGGAGACAACAACTTGCATATGCCCTTCGAGTTAATATGTGCTGTGCCATGGGCCATTGTAACAACAGCAAGCACATATGCATCCGGTAACATCCATCTCTGTTTCTCTGACAAATCAACCCAACATCCATCCTCATCTAATTTTCCCGTGCTTTCTTTCCACTTAGTCTTTTCCATTTCAGTGGCCTCATTCTGTATTTCCTTCACACTCTCCACTGTGTCCTCACACATACTAGTTTCCGCAGGCCATCTCACTGAACTTGTAACATACATTCGGTTTGTCAGATGTTTCGCTGTCTCCTTAGCAGTCTCATCTGCAAACGCATTACCACGACCAACATCATCTGTCACTTTTCGATGCGCACTACATTTAATTATGGCCACCTGTTTAGGCAATGTGAGTGCATCTAAAAGGTCATTCACAAGCTGTCCATGCTGAATCTTTGTGCCATGCGACGTTAAGAATCCTCTTTCCTTCCACAATCGCCCAAAACTATGTGCCACACCAAAAGCATACTGGCTGTCTGTGAACACATTCACCCGCTTTCCTCTGGACAACACACACGCTCTCGTCAAGGCGACCAACTCAGCTGCCTGAGCCGAGTTCTGATTTAATCTCGTAGATTCCACAACCGTTCTCAACGTCACTACAGCATACCCAGTCGTCACATCACCATTCGGTAACTTAAAACAGGAACCATCAACATACAAAGTACCATCGGGATCTACCAACGGAGTATCTTTTAGGTCAATACGACCTTTCGTTTCCTCTTCGGTTCTCAGATAACAGTCATGTGGTGCTACATCACTCAAATCCGTATTGATCGGCAATAATGTTGCTGGGTTCAACACATTACACCGTTTTATCCGTATGTGACTTGCCAGTAACGTCAGCTCATACCCAGACAACCTTGCGCTCTTCAAATGTTGAGTTTTCGTTCGGTTCAAGAGAGTGTCAACTGCATGCGGAACCATCACCGTAAGCATATTATCCATGACCAGACCTGCGGACTGTCGAATGGACGCCGCAGCTGCCGCTGTTGCTCTTAAACAACTCGGCAAAGCTCTAGCTACTGGGTCTAAGGTCGAAGAAAAATATGCGCATGGGCGCTGTTTGTCACCAAATTGTTGCGCCAGAACACTCAACGTACAACCATCCCTCTCGTGAACGTACAGTGTAAACGGCTTACTGTAATCAGGAGTACCTAACACAGGAGCCGAACACAACGCATCACGTAATTCAGAAAAACCTTTTTGACACTCTTCAGTCCATGGCAAAGGAGTCGGAACATCCTTGCACGTGAGAGCTAACAATGGTTTTGCCAATAGTGAAAAATTTGGGATCCATTGTCTGCAGTATGACGTGATACCTAGAAAGGCACGTACATCTCTCTGAGTTTTTGGCACAGTCATTCGGGTAATCGCTGCAATTCTCTCTGGGGTCAACCTTCTCCCTTCTTTTGACAATAAGTGACCTAAGTAGGTTACTTCTTGGCAACAATATTGCAGCTTGGAAGGTGACACCTTGTGATGTAAGTCACATAAATGCCGCAACAATGATACTGTAGCAGTTCTACAAATATCTTCGGTATCAGCGGCGACCAACAGGTCGTCAACGTACTGAATCAAGGCTGCGCCTGCCGGTAATATAAATGAATCAAGTTGACTTTTAAGGGCTTGACTGTAGATCGACGGACTCTCGCAATAGCCCTGTTGTGCGCGTTTCAGTCTAAAACTGCGACCACCTAATGAGAATCCGAATAGATCTCTGCTTTCCTCAGCAATCGGGATACTAAAAAAAGCATTCTTTAGGTCGATCACCGTGAACCACGAGGCAGACACTGGAATCAGGGTCAACAAAGTCGTGATATCAGGGACCACGGGGTATTGTGGAATCACGATTTTATTTACTTCTCTCAAATCGATTATGAAACGGTACACAGGAGGTTTAGATGGATCAGTTCATTTTAAAATGGGTAACACAGGACTATTACACACATTTCCCTGAGTTTCTTCAACGACATCCTTTTCGATCAGATCGTGTACAATCGTTAATAGCGCCCGTTCTCCCTCAATGGAGATACGATACTGTGGTATACGTGGCAATCGCACATTTGGTTTCAGCTTGATCATATAAGGTGGGATGTCCAAGAGACCCACGTCATTGGGACCTGTGGCCCATAGAGACGCAGGAAGGGAGCTCAATTCCGGTGGGAATTTATCGATCGACAAGTACATAGGAGAGATTACTCTCCGACCTAATGTAAGCTCCACTCCTTCAGGAGAGCAATACAAAGTCGCATATAACCGTTTCAGCAAATCCAGACCCAAAAGATTCTCACCACAACCAGTAGATAGAATCAATGGAGCCTCCAGTTCACGAGGGCCAATTGCAAGGGGCAAAGGGCTAGATACAGGATTGCTAACAGGGGCGCCAGAGAATCCAACGGAAACATTTGTTAAGCCGGACAAAGGTGCGCCAGGGAGTTTTGAATGCATGATGGAACTTTTCGTCGCACCAGTGTTCAGCAGAAAAGGCTCAACTACGCCAGATGTAGCAACTGCGACGTAAGGCCCACTCTGATCAACCGGAACTGATACTACTCCCTCTCTCTGTCGGTGGCTGTCCTAGTAACGGTCGTTTACAACAGTCTCATGTTCAACGTAATAGTCGTCCGCGTAATTCTGCGCTGATTTATCGGACCTTACATTTCGCTGGTCAAAACAATTATTCGCGTCCGAGGACGTAGTAGGGCGCTCAGTCTGATTTTGAAAGGCACCGCGACCTCTACCTCGAGATGCTTGTTGAGGACCACCACGACCCCCTCGTGCCGACACACCATTAAGGCGGTCACGCAAAGCAGGACAATCATATTTTATATGTCCCTCTCTTCTACAATATGCACACTGGTTATACCCACTCATAGATCTAAAGTCAGAGGAGTCAGGACGTGACTGTATTCTGGAGGATTGTGATTGTGGTCTATATTGCTGTTGCAAATCAGTGTGATTTGAACGCGGAGGATACGCTTGCTGCAACAAAACCTTCGTTTTGAGCTCCTTCGTTTTCTTATCTACACGATCACTTTCTTCTTTTCCCCTATTCTCATATTGAGACGTTGCTAATATCTGTGCAGTGGTTGAAACAGCCCATGCACTTTCTGAATTTTTCAATTTGTTGCATAGTTCAGGCAACAAATTCAACACGAATTTGTCAACAAACAACCGTTGGCCTCCCTCAGTGCCCATATCCTGACCACTATGATCGACAAATGCCTCTTCGAATCTAGTAAAGAAATCAGAGACACTCTCGTCCTTCTTCTGCTCACAAGCTGCTAATTTATCCCAGTTTACCCTCATCGCCGGCATAAGCGTTTTCATGAACGTAATTATTCTCTGGGGCAGATCCGAAATTACCTGCTCAGGCTTAGCCCCACCAACTTGTCGGCCAACAGCCGCTATTATTGTAGCCCAATCACCGCCTAACTCATTCGCATGATTTTCCTGACGAATTTTCGCCCAAACCGGCTGTGGTACAACATTACCGAACAGCATGTCGGCGAGGTTCATAATAGTAGCATCTACCAATTGAGACAACTCCTTATAGTAACCCGCCGGATTCTTGCGAGGATCAGGCAAGGACTGTTTGACCTGCAATAGGTCTGATCGCTTCCATGGGAGGTGTATCCAAACTCTCTGGAAATATGGAGGAACCACAGGATTAGCATTAGGATCACCTGGCATGTATACTGGCGGAACTTCTCTCATAGGATACTGACCAGGAGCCGCTTTCCAAGTTTCTAAGTCGTCATCATTAAATGACACACGAGAAGGCACTGTGGATCTAAAGGATAACAATCGCTCTAAGGCACGTCGTACATCGCCACCTACAATCATACCGTTCGAAAATTGACTCTGAAGTTCAATCATATCGGGCGGTACGTTATCTAAATTGTCATTATACCATTGTTCCCTCAAAAAGTTACACATTTCTTCGAACACGAATCTCTGTGTAGGCTCATTAAACTGAGAAAACGTCTGGAAAACCATGCGTGGAGGGTAGTTGGCAGGATGTCTTATCCACCTATGTGCCAATCTCACTAACGTCTCTTTCTCCCTTCCACTAGGGATCTGACTCCGTCTTTGGGGATTTTCAGAAGTATCGGATGGAAATAACTGACCAAAAAGCGGTGAATAAAGGGTAGCAACAGTGTTAGGGATACGATTACGAACAGAAGGAGAAAGGAGAACAGGAGCCACAACGTTTGAAGTGAAGGCAGACACAGCAGAAGCAGGCAAGATAGTCGGGGTGGCAGGGACAAGAGGCTGAGAAGGTACAGGCAAAGGAGCAGTAGGAATAGAGACAGGTGGTGGGAAAAACGTAGGACCAACAACTGGCTGACCCGCAGCCGCCGGAACAACAGGAGGGACAACAGGAGGAACAACAGGCGGAACTACAGGAGGAACTACAGGGGCCGTAGCACCCTGTGCATAAGGGGGCGGCGATTTCATCAAATATGCTAACAAGGGATCCTCCTTTGAATCCTCTTCTTTCTTATCCTGACTAGTTGGTAAAACCGGATAACATTTGTCTATCCTCATATGATGTAATCTAGTAGAAACTTCTATTTCTTTTTCTTCTTTATCTCGCTGACATTGTTGTACAACTTGCATTATCGGGACCATACCGTCTCTTCGATTCTTTTTAGACTGTTTGATTTCTTTCTGCTTGGCCTCTTTACGCCACAACCGAAAGGAATCAAACATAGCTGGCCTAGCTTTCTTTTTAAACAATTTAGCTTCAAGATTATCTAAAATCGCAAGTTCAAAACTTCCGTACGGTGGCCAACTAAGGACACCATCTTTTTTCGTGTAACGGACCCAATATTTATTATATATAATAGGGCCCACACCATGTCGACTATAGAGCTCATATATCGGAGTTCCAACTGGAGGTATCGGACACGAGTCCTCCAACCGGGAATCCTTGTTGCAACATTTAAAGAAACCGAGAAAACCACTATGGCTAGGCATCATGTACACTAACCTAGTATCAAACTTCAAGGGTTACCGAAGCACTAATTCTTCGTGAAAAACAAAACCCTCGGTTTTTGGCAATTGCAATTGTCAAATAACAACTAAGAACCAACAACTAAGAACCACAAATGCACTGGAATTATGCAAACAACAAAGCTTCAACAAGCTGTAACAACAACTAAGGACTGGGAGCGACCCACAAATACTTAACTGAGGGCTTCAATGGCGTCACCAGGAAGGCCCGTCTATCTTCTCGCTGTACGAAAGGTCTACGCCAGGCGTCGAAAACAGGTCGACAGTCAGGGCCTCGGTCCGTCGCAGCCGTCAGGAGGCGGGAATCTTCGCGGGAAAAATCTTCGGACCACTTATTTCAACAACAGGATCGATGAAGCGGGGTGCACCTTTTCCTCGGAGATTTCACACGAAGTTCCTCACAATCGTCAGGCTTTGGACCGGTACCGCCGATGTCGCCCCACTTGGGCGCCAACTGAAGGACTGGGCTATTTAAGGCCCAGCGGTGCCAGGGGACAACACCTAGAACCTTCGTGGGATACCTGTTCTGGCGCACTAATGACAGAGACACGGGACACTTCCTTGTGCGTCAAAGATCAGGGTTTATTACTGCAGGGAGGCAAAAGTCACAAGAAGTACAAGAGTGTAGGTTCTGAGAGTCTGCTCTCCTTGCATATGTGAGTCGCTCTCTTTTATACAGGATTTTGTCATTGCACAATATGTAAGCAAAAGGTTACAACTCATTTCCCACAGTAAAGTTCAAAGTATCGCTTTCATGTATTCAGAGCATCGGAACATAATTACATTAACATCACCAGTTCCAACTGTAAAAGCACATCTTCCCACCATTAGGTACATTCCACTTGAGTTGTAAATAAACAAGAGAAAGAGGCAAGAACAGCTGCGAGGAAGTCAGACAACAGGGAAGAGGGAGTGTGAGGATAATATTGGATGCGTAATCGTAGCCTAAAAGGACTTGATCCCAGCACGTGCGAGGCTGAAACAATAGACCGGCACGGCAGGATCACCTCCGAGCGGAGACAACTGCTTTAGCAGTGTCCTCCCCCTACTCATAAAAGACGCATGAAAAGGCATATGCTTCTTCCGTGAAGCTTGGGAACAAAAGGGGTCACGATGCGGACAGTTGCCTGTTCGCTGACTACGTGAGGGCAAGAAACAAAATGGGTGTCGTATCTAAAATGGAACCCGAGCGTCCATTTGAAGAAACCTGTAATTGTAAGGAACTCTTCTGAGTAGTATGGCGAAAACGCGTACACTTACACAACTCGTCATTTACGGTTCATTGATACCCCATTCGTCCATATTCGGCGGTGCCCAAAACGTCGTAACGATTTTTACGGAACCTCAATTCGACAAGTAAGTGTCATTAGTGGTTCGGCGTAATGCACTTTTCCACAGCCTAATGTAGCACTAAATCATACTCACTCTTGTTTTAGATTACAAGACACCATCGCGTGTCAGTCACTACCAAGCCTACTAGGCATATTTCATCGCAGAGCATCCACAGAAGGCAGCCCACACCTCGTGATTGTGAGGCAAGAGCTTTTTGTAACAAACTTTATCGACAATGGACATTGTTATATAACACAGAACTTACCAAGTTGTCGTTTCTCCCCCTTACGTGCCAAGCAGCACCCGGCTGGGTACTCACGTGAGTGCTTTTTGATTATTATTTTTCACAAACACGGCAGATCACACTTTCACTTGGGCTGTTCCCATAATCCAGGTACCTTATTTTCCCAGCTTTTCATGCCATTACCTTCTTGAGCCCCAATACTTGCCTACTAACGCCATGCGTTTTTGTGCGGATATCCCCAATACCAACTGTCCTGAGGAAACCCCACATCCAACCAAGGGGTTGAAACGCCATCGACACGAGTACAAAAAGACCACATATAGCTGATGTTATCAGAAATCCTTGCTGTTCTATATCAATTGGTCCTTTTCTGTATATATGGAAACCGTTTTTTACTAAATTACTGTACATAATTGATCACTGGTTCCATGTTTCTCTTGGGGAGGCACTGCACAAAATTTAGAACTGTTAAAAATTCCTAAAGAAATTATATATTCACATATCAATGTCTTCTTTTCTGTTGCAAATATAAACATTGAATGTGTTTAATTGTGTAGGAGTTTCTTTTTCCTCTTGCATTATCCTCTTCCTTACAAAAGTAATGCCATTGTGTGTTTTTATTCCATTATTATTCATTGTGTCTACAAGAACCACTGTCTCTTTAGTATAGTACAATTACCCTGGTTCTTAGTAAGTAGGGTTCCCCTGTAATCTTAATCGTGGTGGTGATAGGGGCCTGTGAATATGCCCCGTAATGTCACAACAAACCGATCATGCAGCCAAATGACTCAAATGTGCATATCCCACTATGCACACAAACAGCAGACTTCACTCAAAAGGTGATGTAATACAATGAGCAGGGGGGCTATGCCTACAACACCACAGGGCGGGGACAATGCATATCAGGAATGTGTGCACCAAATCCGTACAGCATGACTTGATTTTGTGCCAGACTCACAGAACTACAATGTCCCTGTAAAGAAGTAAGACAACAAATGCATGACAACAAGCAAGGATAGAAAAGTAGCAACAAATATTGGCAACTAACAAAATGGCATACACACCCCTAAGGTCAAATTGCACACCTCTACTCTCAAGTGTACACGTTTGCCATAAAGAAAAGACCATTCTACATCAGTCCTGGTTTCAGTTGCTCATGACACCATTATGTCCATGTAAATCTAGCTGTTTGTTGAGGCATCTGTGTCAGTGACCAAATATGCAGTCATGGTTGTCATCACCCACACGCAAATCCAAGCATTGAATATGTGTAACCAGGACAGCATGTATCATCCATGGGACCAGCTGCATGTCACATACACAAACGCACATCACCCTGCCATTTGCTTCTGTTGGCAGGGTGGTGGTGACAAGCCCTGAGCAGCACAACTATGCATTGAAATTCCCTATCCATCCAATCCCGGACCTCTTACATATCACACGTGGGGTCAACGTAGAGGGCAATTGTTGTTGACACTGTCTGTCCAGCCAGCAACAACAATAGGAACTCATGCAGCACCATACTAACAATGGGTAAGCTAACAGGAGGGCAGTAAGCAATGCACACAAGACAAATCCCAATAGACAAAGCTACCTGTATGCACATGTATACAGCATAGTCCAGCACACAACGAAACAGCATGTACGCCTTCGTAGCCAATGCGCCTAAAGGGGGCCCTCCTCACACATAAATAATCTTGCAATCAACCGATGCATATGTGTAGTACACAGAAAAGGTGTTGGTCTGTGAGTCACAAAGACAATGCAAGTGACAGTGCATGATGAATACCATGCCTGCACCCCAAACATCTCCACATGGTACAGGCCACATCACAGAGGTTGCTGAGTCCTTAAAGGAGCAGATCACACTCTGACACATCCACGTGTACATATAACCCCTGATGTAACCAAGACCTCTGCTTGAAAACAATGCACAAGTGTCCCAGCTCTGACCATGACACATATTCAGCCCAGCTTGCAACATCTCAGCATTGGAAATGCACAGACGTGGAGGCCCACTGCCTGAAAGGGATAAGGGTCAGAAAAAGAAAAGCTGCATGGGCGAGTATCCCACAATGCAACACACACACTCAAAAATTGGAGTTCAATCACATTGGCTACAATGTGGGACAAACTGCATCACTTCCACAACAGAACAGAGGACACAACTGGTGCTGCCTGTGTGTATAAACTGCCCAATCACATTAGTCATAGCAGTAAATTGTGAGATGACAATGTACAAGTAGAACCTCATATCCGTGATGTAGTTGAGAAAGGGAACATCCAGCAAGAAATAGGCAGCCCCTTTCAAACAGTCACAATGTACATTGTCATGCAATCTGCATGTAAACTCATCCAATGCATGATCTTCCATGAAACACACAGTTAAAATGTATCTCCCCTTTACATTGCAGAGGGACAAACATCACCTCCTGAACAGAAGCCTGTCCCACTCTTCACTGATGAAGAGGAGGACTTCTCCACCATCAACACGGACACCCTCCAACAGCTGCTAGACTCCATTAGCACCCCACCTCCAGGAGCAGGGCGAGCCAGCTGCATCATGCCAACCCCAACCACTGGAAAAACCACACAGCAGCAAGCGCCTACCACCACGGCTGTCTCCCAGGATGCCATGTGTTAGAGTTCCAGCAGGAGATGGCTCATCACGTGCAGTTGGGGTTTGACAGCCTGTAGGCCAAACTTGATTCCATTTGTGGGTGTCTGAGTTCCATCAGGGACCAGGTACAAAACATCACGGACTCCCATAGTCCGCTCCTTGCTCTCCAACACTCTTTGGCTGACATCGCTGGAGTCATGACACAGAGACAGGAATAACTGTTCATTCAGAGTGGCTCCAGTGATGGCAGCCAGGAGTTGGGCCGCATGCGGAGGATAATGGAGCAGAGGCAGGTGGAACAAATGACTGCCACAGCTGTACTCCAGTGAGATGTAAATGGAATCTTCCATGCTCTGCAGAGCATCATCACTGCATTGATGCAGCGAGGTCTGGCGCAGATGAATGCTGCTGCAGCTGCTTCTACATCCACATCTCCGCCCCTGATGTGTCAGTGACTCACAGTGCTGCAGCCAATCTACCACCGCCCATCTGAGGCACATGGCACATCTGAGGACGAAGATGAGGATGAATCTGCCTTGTTGCAATTAAGGAAGCTGTAGCATTCATCTAGGCCACATGGCCAGTTTCTACTTGGTTCTGGGCTGAGCATCATGCCACGAAATATCACCTTCCACTGTCCCCCAATATACTCTGTAACACTCACCTTGGACCACGACATGGACTGCCATATTTCGTTTGGTTACCAATGACATAGCAATCAGACTGCTGACGGAACTCTTCCTCATCCTTTGGACTTGTCAACCTTAAAGGACTCTGTCTGGCCCTCTACTGGGCATCAATGTAATGTGGGGATTGCATGGCCAAGTACTGGTCCAGTCTCCAAATATGTCAACAGACATGTGAATAAATATCTTTCAATCACACAGATGTCTGTTGTCCATGAACAATCCAGTATAGCAGTCTCACAAACTGTAGGAGCAGTGAATCAACCAAAAGGCACACCCAGGGAAATAATACAAATATCAATGTTTTACTGTGATCCTGATAGGCAGTGAGAGGACCGGGTATGTGTGGACCAGCTGTGCTCCCATTGCTCCAATACACCAATCTGGTAACATCCCAACTTAGCTCCACATCCATGGAGGAAATAGGAATGTCTGAAAAAAGGCAAAGTCTGTTGTAGGCCACAAGTAGTGTCACCCTTTACAATTGCTGAAAGAATATCTCCTGGCATATCTACTCACACCCTACAGCCTGGACGGAGCCTATTGTGAAGGTGCACATTGCATTTCACATCCCAAGATGGTGCACACCATACACACATGGATGAAGATACGTAAGGGCACATGTATACCAGCCACTAATTGAACTACAATGTCTGCCTCAGTGAAGTAGAGTAGGCAATAGGGACACACACCAAAGGGTAAGGCGTCTGTCAGCCCCTTCGTGTGGATGAACAATGCTTACTGACTTTGGAACGCTTACATGGTGTGACCACTGTGAACGGTTAGGGCAAGGTGACAAGGGATGCGTGGTGCACTGCACTGACCATATAGTCAGAAGCAGTGCCACCATTTCAAGGGTGGCATCACTATGAGCCAAAAGGTAACATATGTGAGAATATGCCATGACACTGGCACAAAAGGGAGCAATGCAACATTTCAACTTTTGTGGGTAGCAGAACTGTGAGCTTGGCCAAAAACATTAAAGGTGACAAAATCATGACTTTCCAGTCTTCAAAAGGCATATAGGAGAAGTGACGTCAGTGCATCTAACTGGACTACTTCTAAATGCCTGGTAGGAATACCGGAAAACGTAAACACAAACCTACTCTCAGAGACTTATTTGTGAATCTGGCCCACTGTTCTGCCATATGCATTTCTGTTGAATCCTTGATCACTGACTACATGCTGGGGAGAATGACATGACAGTGCATGTCACAGGACATGTACTGTCACAACAAAATTAGACTGACAGTGTCAAAAACTTTTGCCATTACATTCCCTGACTGAGGGGACATGTTCATGGAATTGGAAGAGGGAGGCATTAGCCCTCGGTGTGTAGCACCACCTTCATCCTCTCCTTTGACACTGTGCTGCATCATATGTACAATGTACAGCCCTGTGCAGCCCTGTGTGTCCCACAGCAACTGTGTGAAGTTCATCAAGTCAGCACTCACACAGGCACTCTTGCACAAGGGTGCAGGGGTGTCTGTGTTCAGGGGGGCTTCTTAATGTGTAGGAAGAATACCCTACCTACACAAGAACAATCCAGGGCCAGCCCTACTCACACTTTAATCGATGTATCAAGCAGCACACATGGAAACACGTTGGCAGGCTGAACACTGACTTGTACATGAGGTGCTGTCCCTCTCTCCACCACTACTGCACAATGTGTGACGCATTGCTGCTAGATAGGCGGAAGCATCCTTTCCTCTAAAGTGCAATTCATGCATGTCTTGGGTCCGAAAATGTCACTCCATAGTAAGCCAAATATGCAGGCCTTTACCACACAAACAGTGAACATGAATTCACCATTGTAACAGCAGCCTTGAGTCATAATGGTTATAGTGTTGTTATGGGTAATGCTTCCTCACAGATAGAATTCTAGAGGCCTGCATTGTAAAAAATATGGCATTGCAATAAATGCAGAGCTAAAGTATGCAGGGTAAATATATGCGGAGTAATGTCAAAGATTGGGACAGAGGAGCTTGTACACCTAATCCAGATTCGGTCACGGACTGACCCCAAGGAGATAGCTTGATAACACCATTGCAGTGGCCAAACATGCCAATGAGATGATTCATAGAGCCATCTTTGTTAGGTGTTTGAGGAACATGCCACTGACACGCTGAACATCAGAAATTTGTACCACTTTTGACACACTAACATGTCTGGTTTGCAACATATCTCACCCTAAACGGAATCTCTGTTCAGAGGTGACATATCCCCCCTAATTTTAAACTTGGTATATTGCTGGTCAGGGTGATGTAATAATGTGGATGAAAAACATGCACACAGGGTATATGTGTAGTATTTAATATTTGCATATACTGTGCTTGGAGTAATTTTGAACCTATATATGATTGCTGAAGACACTCACAATGTGACGTGCTCAGGTCAAGGAATTGTTGATGATTCTGTTCCTTTAGGCTGATCCTGCTGCAGAAGCTGTGGGGTGTTCTCCACCTGCCTCATCTTCATCATCATCCTGATCATCGTCCGGTGCATCAGGCACTTGGACCCATGGGGCATTGGTGCATACACATATATTGTGCAATTAACAACGTGCTATGATCATCTTGCACACAAATTCTAGACTTTACAACAGTCTTCCACCTGTGATGTCAAGGCACCAGAAATGTGACTTTAGCATGCCAAATGTGCGCTCCACTATGCCCCTGGTGTGTCCATGAGCCACATTATACTGCCTCTGGGCCTGGGTGTTGGTGACTCGGAGGGGTGTTATCATCCATGGTGTGAGTGCATATCCTTGATCACCTGTAACATGTAATGGAGAAATGTGTTCATCAGTAGTTATGCATGCTGTGTGAGCAGGGTTAATTATTTTGTGGTGTGTGATTTGGGATTCATGGTAGCCATGTGTAGCTTCTGACAAAATGACCAGCATCTATGCAAATTACATTGCCTCACAGCTTCTCCTCCATCTTCCCAGGCCTATTTGGTTGTGTGCACTACGCGTTTGCATCACTAGCACTCCGACAGCCCACCAATGTCAGGCCTGTCTGCACATGTCCGCAGGCATGACACCTACACCAGCAGGGTCCCTGGCTCTTCTAACGGCTAGTGCTAACACTCATCTGCAGTCCTTGCAGTCAACGGCAGGAGAATGTTTAAATGCCAATGGGCCACACAAAACACGGCTCACGTTCTGTTCAGCTGCTGACACTGACATTAGACCTTCCCCACCGCACAACACCTGCCGTTTCCAATCCAGGCCTGCCAAAAAGCAACTGTCTGCATCACCCTCACCTACAGGGCCCACTCGATTGACTAGTACTCATTCATTTGCTAAGCCTCCACCTCACAGACCACAAGAACTAAGAATCCATTGCCCTCTGGCAGATGCTTGCTAACATTGAACTGACCCAACTCTTCTCAACACTGATCCACAAGGCAGGGCACACCTTTGACACCATCATCACATGTGGAAACTGCGCCCACTTCATCAACAACACTCAACGCCCATGGTGTGACCAGCACAGCATACACTTCCTCATCGTGAAACCCCATTACGTCCAAACCCACAGCCGGCACCACACAGAGTTATTGGAGCAGAGTCACCAAGGATCTGGCACACTCCAGCATCAACAGCAACAGCCACACCACTGCAGGCAACGCCTACAGCACTGTCCGGAAATTCAAAACATGTATCTCCAACTGCGCATACACACTTGCACCAATATGCAACGCCAACATACAGTGTGCTATGCATGCCACCTCGGTCACTGACAACATCAAAGATGACAGATGCATCTGCAGGCGCCGCGAGATGAAATAAAGCTACATGAAGGGAACCATTTGGCATCACCACCTACAGGGATACCTAGCTCATATTCCCACTCAACAAGGCACACACACACTCTAGACTGGGGTTCCAGGGAGGAAAGCAGCAATTGGCAACATGGATGTTCAACAGCTCTATGAAGTGGAGACATTAGTCCTCATTCTCGTGACCACACCATCAGCATGTCGCAACACCTGGTGGGCCAGAACCTTCAGCAGCCCACCCCACCACAACTCTAGGTATCTAGGCATCGTATTCGAGTACTCCCTCTCCATGTACAAACAGGTGAACGCAATGGCCTGCAGCTGCTTCGACTGCCTCTGCATCCTCCATGCTACCTTCACATGGTTCCCACCCCCGTCAGGTGGGACAGTCACCATTACTGTCATTGCCATCAGGCTGGACCACGGAAATGTACTATCTGCCCACATGGATATGTCTATGCTCGGCCCACTCAAGAATGTCTGGCACACCAGCGCAACACTCGGCCTTGTGTACATTCTTTCTTCGTCAGTCGAGTGCCTCTGTCGCACATACTTGGTTCCCACCTCTCATCGCAATTGCAATTGTGTGGCAGAGGGACTATGAGTTCGGGGATAGTTTATCTACATGGCTGGCCACAGTTACCACAGTAACTTGTGTTGTTGTGTCTGGTAGGTGGGCATGTTGATTGTCAGGTTGTATGTAAGTTTGGAATGTGTGCATTCTCACTGTTGTGTGTTCTATGATTATGGAGTTGAGGTATGTGGTGTGTTCAGTTAGTACTTACCAACGAGTAGTGCATTTCCATATGTGCCATCCTGAAAGCGCTATTTAATGATGGACTGGTGGAAGATGTAGGAATCACGCACACTGCCTATGAACTTGGCTACAACATTGGTGAACAGGCCCTGGTGGTCCACTATTGCCTGCACGTTGATGGAATGTGTGTGCCTTCTGTTGCAGTGTATGTGGGCAGTGTCCCAGGGGGCACAAGTAGGACATGAGTGCAGTCAATTGCCCCCAACACATGCGGGAGGCTAGCTATGGCGTAGAACCCTAGCTTGGTCTCCAGCTGTTCCTGAGCAGTGTTGGTGAAGTGAAGGTGCTGGGGTATCAGGCTGATTATACCATCCAAAACAGTTGGGAGGCACTTTGATAGGGCTGGCTGTGAGACTCAACCGACTCTGGCAGTTGTTGGTTGGAATGTACCTGAGGCCAACATGTGCAGCACTGCCAGTAGCTTTGTTTGCGGAGGAATGTTGCTTATGCGCTCTGTTGGTGCTGTCAGCCTGTGGGCTATCTGTGTCCGGATGTGGAGGATGGATGCCCTTTTGAGCCTGTAGTGGGCAATGACATCCTCTGGCATTAGGACTCTGAGAATGATGCATCAGCGATAGAACCGTTGTCTTATTCGGCGCAGCCTCGGTGGTGGTCCCGGGGGAGGTGGCATTGGCGGTTGTTGTCGTGGCCTTCATGGTGCTCCAAGCTGCAAGATTAGTACCTCCATGGCACCAGTGGATCATCAGATGAGTCTCTGGGCTAGTCTCCCTTAAATGCTGCAACTTTTCACCATTTTGAGACCTCCTTTCGTCTGGTCTTAAGTTCCTGCAGCTAACGGGCCTTAGCGTGTGTTTTTTTATCGCATCGCTGGTCAGGGCAATCATTGAAAATATCTCGTAGTGGGGTTAGCGTGCCTTTTAGCACAGGAACGCCTACATTGTATATGATTAGCTGTAGTGGTCGCTGACATCGTTGGCGATGATGTAAGCTGCCGCCATCACCAAAAATCTGTTGCTAACGGCTGTTAGCCACAGCTTGAGAATAAAGCGATAAAAATGTTGCTGCTCTAGCAGCAGAAAAGTGCTGCTAACGCGGCGGTATCGCCTTAAGAATATGCCCCTAAATCTTCTAAAAAATAATGTGGGTATATTTGAACCTTCATCTCGGTCTTTAGGAGAATGGGGTTGATAAGTTCGTCATCACGTTAGTGTGTTCATGACTTTCGCATCAACCTGACTGAAAGGCACTCGCTGTGGAGATGTCTTAATGGATCACTATTTTTATTACGTCAACTCGCTTGAGGTATTAATATTTCAACAAGTCTCTGGGACAGCTTTGTAGCAGGGCTCTGCCTGTCTTTAAGCGATAAAGGCATACTTTATATAGAACTCCCTGGGCTGAGGGCTGTTTCAAATACCGTCCGTATAAGATCCCAAAAATCAAAACAGAAAAAATAAGCAGAAATATGGAAAGTAGATGGATTAAAATGCTTTGCTTCAGCCTGGAGCCATAGAAAAACAAGAGCCAGCCTCAAGCACGTTGCTACTCTGCCTAAGAATAAAATAGCCCCTTCATGGATCGCCTGGGACAAAACCTGCACTTAATGCATTGCCACAAACTGTTTTATTTATTTATTAATTTGTCCAGCCGCTTTTTAACCCACTTTCAGTGCAAAATAATAGTTTTGATGCGAAGAATCAACTTAAGTTTTCTGAAGATGAAAATACTTTGCCTATCACTGACATATGTTTCTACGGATTTATTTCAACAGGTTGGTTATTCTCTTCTCTCCGCACATTGTAGAGAAAGTTTCTATATGAATGAACTCATTGAATCAAAGTGGTCTCAGAATTATGAGACAGTAACATGCTTTCCACATATGTATCATCTAAATAAGCCTCATTAAAAAGTACCTCTTTTTTCAAAATTAGCTGACGAATGTAAAATAGTATTTGAAGTAACTATTTTTCGTTCTATTTGTAAAGACTTCAGTCATGCTTCAAAGAAAATTATGGCTAAAGGATTACAGTAATTCTACAATATATTGTTGCGATGCAGCTTTCCACTATTCAACTTCAAATACTGGAAATGTGGCCTAAAATAAGTTTTCATACGTATAAACGTTTATATCGCACCAAGTCTGGAAGCAGAATCTCCAGTTGCAAGAGAAGTGTACTTTTTCCTTTAGTAAAGAAACAGTACACCTGTCATCGAATAGAGTTATGCTCTCTCCTCGCCAAGTATAAATGTATTTAATCATAAAACTTTGAAGGCCTCTTAATATTCTCTTTAATGCAATTCAGAGTAAAGTAATACACATTAACATTTGTTACAAAATGCGATTCTTAATTTGATCTATCACATCATAAAGTAGAAAGAAACAGGAAAGGGGATATTGCATTATTAATATTTTCTCTTTTAACTTGGACATCAATCAGAACGCTACCATTATTCTTTCAATTTCAAAGGTATTTTATAACAAACATGCCAGACGTGGCATACAATGTGAATATGGCCACCTTCAAGGATTCAGATGCTTATTACAACGTAAATATACTGAAATAACATGCGTTAATTACAATTAAATTACCAGGCAACTATATTAATTGAGATGGAATGAGATGACGTTTTGCTATAAGATACAACTTCCTGAATGAATCATACTTACAGAGGAACAGAAGCAGTGCATTTGCCAGACACATGAAGTCTCTTTAAGTAGACTACAATAGATGAAAGCATAGTTCAATAAGTGGAAATGTAAGACGTAAGAAACCACAATAGACATAATTAAGATGAAATCTGACATTTATAGAGATCGAGAATGAAAATACATTTATAGCTAATTAGGGAGTCATTGAACTCTAAGAAGCTTCTTTGATATGTTTTACAGGTGGCATCTGTAAAAGTAGTCATCAAACGTCAACTTTTCCAAATTTCCATTAATGCAGACATACCTGTGAGTCCATTAGTACTGCTGATGTAACTTTTACTTTTGTTTGCAAGAAATTGTATCTCACACATGCCGTACTTACAGGAAAATATCATACATATCTAAGTATGTAAATGGACAGTTCATAAAATGTATAGGTAGATTGGCAACTTTCTCTTTGGAGTTAAGATCTGACTGTTTTACCGCCAATGTCAATGGTGGACAAAAACTGATGGACAGGAATTTTACCAGAGTAAATAGGGACCGCCTCTAATTCAAACATTCCATCTATCATCTTTTTTGTTTGCTCAATATGATTCGCTAAGATCAATGGGTGTGCCCGGGACTTGGGTGCCAACTGCCCATTTTTTTCTTTGATAAGTTTTATATAGCGCTGCATGACCCAGGGGTAGCAGAGCACTTTACATGAGCATCAAAATTCCAGTCGGTACAGACATTGCATATTAGAGGTTAATGGCCGTGAGGAGAACAAAAATGTTGGGACAGACAGTTAACACAGAAACAATAGAAAAGGCAAGGGAGCTAAGGCAAGGGTGCCGCTTGCAGCAGAACTTTGCCTTTTGCTGATTTTGCTGACCTTACCGGAGTTCATAGATCACTCTGTTGTTTCCCTGGTCGTGCCCGTTGAGGAGGTGACAAATCGTGGTGGACCCTGATAACTAGGACCCACAGCGGGAGCCCGGGACTGCGAGGACCAGCATTCCCCTGTTCATCCACAGGTGGTGCCTCTTCCCGGGCGTGCCCCGCCTCCCTTTCCACTGCTTCATTACTGCTTGCGGCCCCCGCTCCGCGGGAGCCGCTCGCAGCAGAACTTTGCCGTTCGCTGATTTTGCTGACCTTACCGGAGTTCATAGATCACTCTGTTGTTTCCCTGGTCGTGCCCGTTGAGAAGGTGACAAATTGTGGTGGACCCTGATAACTAGGACCCACAGCGGGAGCCCGGGACTGCGAGGACGCAAATGTTTTATAAGAGTTGTTGGAAATTTATTAAAAAATGTAAATAATTGTAAAAGAAAAACAGCTTTTTATTAGAAGAAAAAACATATCCAGTCAATTGTGGAGAGAGCTTTTGAATTAAAAAAGAAACTTTTTGTTTTTAGTAATCAGTAGGATTCGAACACTTGATAAGCCTATCAATGTTATGAAGGTCAAAAGTAAGTGGAAAAGACTAATTAATAGAACAAATTTTTTTAATGTTTTTTCTGGAGAATGGAAACATAGTTCAAGTTGTGAGCTGTTTTTTAATGAAGAGAGTTACTTTCAAAGTAATGATTTGTTGCATGCAGTTGACACCAGTGGTCGAGCTTACGAAGTTAAGTATGGTAGCCCGATTGAAAAAGAGAAAATTGTCCCTAGAAATGCAGAAGAGGTGTTAGCTGATGAAGTTTTAGGGAGACGTGCTAAGGCTCCAGTGTACACTTGGAATTGTAGTAGTATTTGTAGTATACGACAGGATTCAATTGATTTTTTTCACATTTTTTTACGTAAGTATACTAAGAAAAGTGTTAAACAGAAGATTAAGATGTTGCAAGAATTAGACCCCTGCAGTGTGAGAGAAAAAACGGGTTTGCAAGGTCATTCTTTGGCTCGTCTTTCTAAAAAAGTATGTCAGAGTGTTTTTCACCAATTTAGGATGTTAGCAGTGCATCATACTGAAGTGAGGAAATTAGTGAGAAGGTTGTATTATGCAAAAAGTCCAAAACTTAAGCTAAAACAGTTAAACAATGCTCTTTTGCATGGATCTGTGTTGTATGTGATCAACATTTGTGAAGAAATTGAGGTTAGTTACTTTGGTCCTGGAGAAGAAAGTGCAGAAACAGATACATTAATAGAAGGAAATGTGGAAGAAAATGAACAGAATTTTAGTACAGAAAGTTTTGAGCAAGAAAATACAAGGTTTAAGGTGATTTCAGGTGAAAGGCCAAACTTTTCTTGTATTTTTTGTAGACAAATTTATTATATAAAAGAGACCAGGTTAGTTGATCTATATTTAAAAAGTGAAAAGGAGAATAATAATGAGTGGAAGGAATTTGCAACTTATTTGTTGGTAGAGAATTGTTTTGATTTGGGTTCTGATCAACGTATTTGTAAATATTGTTATAATAAATTAGATGAGAATAAGATGCCTGCTAGAGCTGTTCATAATAATCTTGAGTTGGTAAATATTCCTTCTGAACTGATGGATTTAAATACTTATGAGTCTATTCTCATTCAATGTGTGCATCCATTTCAGGCTATTGTTCGCAAGGAGCCTAAGACAGGAAAATTGCCTCCTTCAGATTTACAGAGAGGATTAAAGGGAAGAGTTGTATATTTGCCTCTAAATTTAAAGAAAAATACTGAAACAATTGGTGTAGAAAATGTGGAAGAGGAACCTCTAGCTATTCTAGTTAATGGCGTTCCTACGAAGAGTAAGAAAATCTGGCAAGAATTAGTGGATGTTAGGAAAGTGAAAAAGGCAACATTGTATTTGGTAAAAAATAATCAATACTATAAAAATGTGTATGTAGGAGAAGAGGAAACAACTGTAGAAGAGGAGAGTGATTTGCCAACTGCACAAATTGAAAAAGTGAATGTGTCCAGAACTGAAGAAATTTATGAACATTATAGTGTGCATCCACTTCACTCTAAAGAAGTGATGGGAAATACTATTGAGTTATTTCAAATGAAAGAAGCGAAAGGAAGTCCCATTAGTGTATGGGAAGAAAGCTTGGAAGCCTGTTGCTTCCCTCAGTTATTTCCAACAGGCATAGGTGGACGATATGATGAACGACCTGTGTAGATTCCTGCATCTGAATACCGGACTTCAAGATTATATGCAGAAGATCCAAGGTTTTGCCTATGTATTCCATATTTGTTTCATCTTCTGTTTGAGAGTGACTTGTCTGGACTTTCTTATGCAGTGAACCATATACTAAAAAGTGGAGTACATTTGCAAAATGTTTCGGCAAATGACTTTATGGATAAAGTCAAACAGAAAGATACTGTTTTGGAATCTCACCTAATTAATCTCATGGCATATCAGCGTGGTACTGATGAGTATTGGTACCATCGTCATGGGGAATTGAAATGTATGCTAAGAACTTAGGAACTCCTACATGGTTCCTTACTCTAAGCTGTGCAGAGTATGCTTGGGAAGATTTACTTCAATTTCTTCGAGAGGCAAATGCTAACATAGAAAATATAGAATACAAGACACCTGGAGAACTGTGCCTTTTGGATCCAGTTAATGTATGCAGGTATTTCAATCATAGATTTGAAGCTATGATGTCTTTTATCACAAACAAAAAAAATCCTCCTCTTGGAGAGGTTCTGGATTTCTTTTGGAGATAGGAGTATCAAGCAAGAGGTTCTCCTCACATACATATGCTGCTATGGATCAAAGATGCCCCCAAGATGCCCCCAAGATGCCCCCAAATTTGGAACAGATTCAGATGACACAGTGATGAGTTTTATTGAACAATATTCTACATGTGCTGTACCCAAAAGTACAGTAGAAAAGAATTTAAGACATCAAGTCTTACGGTTTCAAACCCATCGTTGTGGAAATACTGTCGTCGAAAGTACAAATCTAAGGATAAGTTCCACACAAAATGTCGATTTGCATTTCCACGTCCAGTATTATCAAAAGGAAGAGTGAACAATTTTATGTCATCTTTGCGACATACTGTCACAAGAAAATCACCGAAAAATACCTACGACTTAAAAAGAAATGAAGAGTCAAAATACATAAATGACTATAACCCAGTCATTTTGTCCATGTGTAATGCTAACATGGATATTCAATATGTTGCAGACAACTCGATTGCTGTGGCTCGATATGTAACATCTTACATTACTAAATCTGAAAAGACGTAACTAAAGGAAATGTGGGAAGAAATTTCTCATGAAAAGAGCCTAAGTAAGAAATTGTACAGCTACGGTTTGAAGATGTTGTCTCATCGAGAAATCGGAGCATATGAATGTTCAGATCGTTTTCTCATCTTCAAGTCTATACTCCAAATCTAGAACAACCATTTGGGTGAGTTTATGTCTTGCAAGAACACGAAACTGAGTTTTGAAATCTGTACAAGAAATTGAGAATTTAGCAGAGAGAGAACCAGACAGTACAGATATTTTGAAGACAAATATGTTGGATACATGGCGTACAGAACTGGAACTACTTGTAGATTTTGACAGTTATGAAGATTCATTCAGCGCAACTAAAAATACTATAGAATTTCCTGTTTTTACTAATTATCTGAAAATGAAGAATGACAACATACAGCAAGAAGCTACAATTGCAGCAGAGATTGCTAGAGACAGTTTTCAAGACAGTCAAAGTTCTGCTTCGTTGAGTCAGAATCCACTTGGAGAACCAATTATTCAAAATGAAGCAGCAACTGCCATGGATGGGTGGAACCAGCAATGCAACAAGCTCAAGAGGATGTAATAAACTTAGAAGAATTGGAAAAACAACTAAATGCTGAGCAAAAACAAATATACGATGAAGTGACTGAACAGATTGAGCATGGTTTATATCACGAGAAAAAAGAGGGCTCATGTACGTCATTTAAACCTGTCCGACTGTACGTGAGTGGAGAAGCAGAAACTGGAAAAAGTTTTCTAATTAAAGGAATTGCAACTTATCTACAGAAAAGAACTGAGTCGTCACTCTCTTGTGTTGTTACTGCTCCAACTGGGTTGGCAGCACATAACATTAAAGGGATTACTTTACATCATTTATTGATGCTGCCAGTCGAGCATGAAAATAAATTAGAATACCACAAGCTATCTGGAGAACTTTGTTGTGAAGTTTCTAGAGTCTTGAAAAAAATTGAACTTCTCATTATTGATGAGGTAATCATGGTATCAAATGTAATGCTTGCCTTTGTGCATTTAGGAATGCAACAAATCCTTAAAACAGAGTATGATGTGTTATTTGGAGGCAAACACGTCATAGTTTTTGGAGATCTACTACAACTAACTCCTATGAAAGGACAGCCAGTATTTAAAACAGTTACACATGAAGACACCAGAAAGTGCCTGGGAAGCATTGGAAATGTAAATATTTGTTCATATTTCAAATATTCAGAACTCATTACAAATATGCGACAGGCAAAGGACGCAGATTATAAAAGTATTTTTGAAGATATAAGAATTGGAAAAGTGAGTGAACAAGGCAAAGAAGCTTTACAGGCACGATTACTTACAAATTTGTTTCCAGATGAAAATATTCTCCCAGAGAATATATATAGAAAAATTGCAGAAAAGAAATCAGTGATATGCTTGATGCCAACTCTGCAGAAATGTTCATTATTCCATGAAAAAATGCTAAAGTTGGAAAATCAAGAAATTATAAAACTGGAAGCTATTGATAAAATAGAGCATTAAGGAGCTACTATTATTTTGTCTGAAAAGTGGAAGTCAAAATTGTATTCGTTAGAAAAATCAATATCTAAAACTGCTGGTTTAGAAAAGAATCTATATGCATGTATAAATTGTTGGATAATTTTACGACGTAATTTGCATGTGGAAAGAGGTTTAGTAAATAGAGCAATGGGTAATTTTGTTGATTTTGTGAATTATCCAAATAGAGATGACATTGAATTTTTGAAAACCAAATTTGATGAAATTGAAGAAGAACAACAATTGAGTCGTTGTTCAGCTCGATTTTTGCTTGTAAAAGATTTTTATGTCCGCCGAAAACAGTTTCCTGTTTCTTTGGCATATGCAGTGACTATTCATAAATCTCAAGGTTTAAGTGTAGATAGTGCTTTGGTGAATATTGGAAGTACTGTGTTTAAAGAGGGTATGGCATATGTTGCTTTATCTCGAGTCAGAACTTTATCTGGATTATACCTGATCGATTTTGATGACACAAAGATTAGTGCAGATGTAAATTGTGTAAGAGAGTATAATAGGTTAAGAAGAGAACATGCTCCCAATTTACCTCAATATCCAGTATTTGAAAAGTGTGTAGTAAGTCTAAAAAGAAGATATGAGAAAAATTGTGGCGAGGTGGCAGAGAAAAGAAAAAAACAAGATGAACCAGTGATAGTAAGCAAAAAGAAAAAGGATTCTATTGAAGAGGTTGTTGGTTTTCAGTTTGAAAACAGTTCTGGTGTCAACTGCTATTCTAATGTAGTGGTTAATGTTGTTTTTTTTCTTGAAACTTTACTACAGCAAATTGTTGAAAATCGGGACAAAAGATTTAGTTGTTTGTTGAATTCTGTGTTTGAAAAATGTAGTAGTCATAAACCTAAAATAGAAAGTGTTTCTGATATTCAAAATGTTTTAGACATATGTTCTGGTTTAAATCAATGTTCACAGAATATTCAGCAAGATTGTCAGGAATTTCTAATGTATATGCTTGTTGTATTGCAGGATGAAGGTATAGAAATTGAAAATCTTTTTGGCCTTTCTTATAAATGGCAACATGAGTGTGACAATTGTTCGTTTTCAAGTAGTACTGAAATAGACACTGAAAGATTTATATATTTGACTCTACCAGACTGCAAATCAGTGTCTTTAAATAATCTAGTTAGAGAAGCAAATCAAAACATGGTCTGTACCCAATGTAACTCTGAAATGTTATCAACATTATTTATACAAAGATATGGACAGTATGTAATTTTAATGCTGCAACAATGCAGACCTGATGGAAGAAAACTGACAACTTTAATAAAAAATGTGTGGC
Organism: Lissotriton helveticus; assembly: GCF_964261635.1. Taxonomy (NCBI): domain Eukaryota; kingdom Metazoa; phylum Chordata; class Amphibia; order Caudata; family Salamandridae; genus Lissotriton; species Lissotriton helveticus. The sequence goes on from NC_136063.1 coordinate 1,774,758,546, forward strand.
TTCTCAACTATCAATATCAAGAAAAACTTTTGTAACTGTAGCAATTATTTTCCATGATGGTCCTTCTACAACATCAGGACATTGCACAGCTTATTTAAAATGTACGAAAGGCTGGACTCTTTGTAATGATACTCAATTGATTTTTAAACAATGTTTGCCCTATGACTTACTAAATTCTTACCTAGTGTTTTTACAACCCAACTTTTAAGAAAATAATTGGCCTGGTAAAATTACTGCTGTTAAGAAAGGGTAGTCTGGTGTTGAAAAGTACATTAAGAGTGAGGGTGATGTGGTTTAAAAAATTCTTGTAGTTGATGTAGAGATAGTGTAAGTGTATCAGATAGTGGGTGATGTGGATATCACAGGAGATGTTGATCATCAGTGAGGCAGAGGTGTTTTAGATTTGTTGTGGTTGTTGGAGATGTTGCTGACATTTTTCATTCCCTTGTAGAGGTTTCTTTTAATGGTATACAGCTCCTTGGTAAGATAAAGGATGAGCAAAGTGTGATCGACATACCAGATTATGTTGAGGTTCTGATAGCATGCTAGTTGTTTAAGGTTCTATGTACATGATAAATAGCATCGGGTGGAGGTATAACCGTTGTTAGGTGGTCCAAAAGATGTTGGTGCTTTTGGTTCAGAAGGTTAGGAAACGGACGCTTAAGAGTACTATTAAGTAACTTTCAAACTAAGGATTTCACACATACTATTTGGCCATGATGAATGATGTGTGAAACAAAAAAACACTATTTCGGGTAAATGTTGTTAGCATATGTTTGTACACTACTATATTTAGAGTGTATAAGAAAGAAGTAATAATGTTTTGTTACTTTGTGATTATTGATGACATTACTTACTTACGTAAAAAATTATTGTTTGAAAAAGACATTTAAGATATGTTTTTTTCTAATTGTTACATTCTTAATGAAAATGTTGAACGGGTTTTTTAAAGACAATCTTATTGATTGTCTTTTTTTTTTGCCCGCTATTATATGATGAGCACTATTGAACTCACTGTTTTCAGTGAAATTCAATTTATTCTGAGAACAGCAAAATAAAATTGAAAACGTATTGTACATATTATTTTGTATTGTGAAATATATAATATAACTCCCTCAGTCCCTTTCGCTCACTCTCTTTCCTTTATTCTCTCCTCACTCTCCTTTCCTCCATCCATCTCTAAGTCTCTTCCTCTGTCTCAGTCACTATAACTGACTTACTCCTTCACACTTCTTCATTCTCCCTCTGTTTGTGTCTCTCACTGTCTCCCTCTCTCTCCACCACTCTTCCTTTTTTTCCTCTCTCTTTCCATAAATCCTTCTCTCTCGCTTACTTCTTTTTCCTTTCTCTTATTATGCTTCTTTTTCCATCACAATCCCTTCTCTCACTGTCACTGCCCTTCACTCAATCTAAGTCATCTTCCCCTACTTCATGTTCTCCTCTCTGTGCATCAGTCCCATTCCCTTTCTCCTGCTCCCATTCCCTCACTCCCCCTCACTCTCTTTCACTCACTCCATCTGTCAATACCTTTCCCTTATTCCCCTTTCCCCATTCCCTTTTGCTAACTCTCATTCCTTTAGTCTCTCCCTCTCCTTCACTCAATTTCTCTCTCCCTGTCTCTCTCTGTCTCACTCAGTCTAACCATTTCACTCCCTGTGAATTACTCGTTCTCCCTCTCTTTCTCTCTCACTCTCGCCCTCTCTCTCTCTTCCTCACCCTTCCTTTCTTTGCCTTTCTGTTTCCTTCACTCCTACTTCCTTTTGTATTATGAAATATATATTATAACTCAATTTTTTCTTGTCTTCCACAGATACTATATTTAAAAAACAAATGTACTATTAACTTGTCATTATTTATAAGGTACGTTTTATAAACGAAAATACTTTTTCATAACTCTCTTACTTCTCTTTCTCTCTTCCCCATTCTTTAATCTCTGTCTTGCTACCCTTCTTTTACTCATCTTACTCACCTTTCCTCATTTTCATTACTCCACTTCATTCATCTTTACAGTCCTTCTCTCACTGTCAGTACTCTTTCTTCATCCTCATTCACGTTATCCAACTATCTCTTTCCCCTCTGTGTCCCTCACTTTTCTTTCCTATCTTACTCCATCAATACCTTTGTCTTGCTATATCCCTCAGTCTCTTCTCACTCCCCTTACACTCTTTCCTTCACATCATCCCTCACTCACTTTCACTCACTCCACTTCTCTCACTCCCTCACTCCCCCTCAGTCTCTTTCACTCAGTCCATCCGTCAATTCCTTTCCCTTATTGTCCATGCCTCATTCCCTTTTGGTAACTCTCATTCCTTTAGTCTCTCACTCCCCTTCACTCCATTTCTCTCTCCCTCTGTCTCACTCAGTCTAACCATTTCTCTCCCTGTCAGTTACTTGCTCACCCTCTCTTTCTCTGTCACTGTCTCCTTCTCTCTCTCTCCCTCACGCTTCCTTTCTTTCCCATTCTCTTTCCTTCACTCCTACTTCCTTTTGTATTATGAAATATATATTATAACTCATTTTTTCTTGTCTTCCACAGATACTATATTTTTATAAAAAAATGTATTAATAACTTGTCATTATTTATAAGGTAAGTATGACAAAAAAAATACCTTTTCATCACTCTATTACTTCTCTTTCTCTCATTTCCTTTCTTCACTCTCTCTCTCTTACTCACCTTCTTTTTCTTCATCTTACTCCCCTTCCCTCATTCTCCTTACTCCCCTTCATTCACCTTTACACTGCTTCTCTCACCATCAGTACTCTTCCTTCACCCTCACTCACCTTGTCCAACTCCCTCTTTCCCCTCTCTGTCCCTCACTTCTCTTTCCTATGTTCCTCCATCACTACCCTTGTCTTGCTGTATCGCTCAGTCTCTTCTCACTCTCCCCTTACTCTCTTTCCTTCACATCATCCCTCACTCTCTTTCACTCACTCCACTTCGCTCATTCTACCTCACTCTCTTTCTCTCACTCCATCCGTCAGTCCCCTTCCCTTACTCCTTTTCCTCATTCACTTTTGCTAACTCACATTTTTTTAGTCCCTCACTCGCCTTCACTCCATTTCTCTCTCCCTCTCTCCCTCTGTCTCACTCAGTCTAACCGCTTCACTCGCTGTCAGTCACTCGTTCTCCCTCTCTTTCTCTCCTCCTCTCTCTGTTACTCACCCTTCCTCTCTTTCCCTTTCTGTTTTCTTCACTCCTACTTTATCCCTCATTCCTTTTTGCACTCTTTCATCATCATCATCATCATAAAAGTCTTTATTTCGATTGTTTATCATAAAAGACATATAGTAAAATACAAATTTAATATGGGCACAGCCCTCACATCCACATAAAGTATCAATACTGATTTCATGTTCCTTAAAAAATATAAATACCTATATATACATGTTAAAAACAGTTTAAAACAGGATTAAATATTTATAATCGAAAGACTTTCCATTTGTATACAAAATACTATTTCCAATTGGTCAGTTTGGTCCTTTCCATAACATGCTTTACTCACAAAGACCCAGGTTTCTAAGCTAATCCATCCTTATCCCTAAGTGCCCAGGACCAGCTCAGAAACTTGGAGACCCCTATGGTCGCCAAGTCATTACAGCCAGTCTTCAATATTCTCTTGGCCACCAGTGCTGAGTTTGTACCCAGGGATCTACATAGAGGTTTAAGCCACGTGTTTCTTGGTAGCTGGTAAGCGGGGCATACGTATAGGAGATGATTAATTCATTCATTCATAAGCTTTTATTCGGTAACAAATCATGTAACCATAAAAAGTACAGGAATAAAATATTGTAGTACATATTAAAAATCATATGCATGTTACATTAAAAACAGTAAGAATACATTAAAACCATATTTTAAAAACAGTTAATTGGAATACAAGACAAATGTACGAAAATACTTCAGAGATTACAACAAATTTTTAGACATGATTTTAAGAAACAGGCAACGCATTTGGCAGAATATTGAGAGTCCAGGAACTGCTAAGCTAAATAAGCAGGCCAACAAGTTCTCAATCCCAGTTTCCGAAGTAAAGGGATGATCCAGCGCTTGCGAGGGATCTCATATTATCTGCAAAACAGTATTACATGAATTGATGATTGAGATGATATACCATCGCAAGGGCATTTCATGAGGATATGCTACCAGTCCTTTGCTGATGGAAAAGTAACTAGGCGGAAAAAGGAATCAAAGCGAAACCTAGTCAAAACGTACTTTTCGTGGTTAGTTAGATGGTAAGATAAATATGGCTGAATTCCCAAAACAGTCTGGACAGACAGGATCTGTACATTTGAAGTTTTCATGACTTCCTGTGTAAGGCGTTAATCTCTCAGATGGCTTAAACACAGTTTTTTCAGATCTTTCCTGGTAATATCTACCAGTGAGCAAGGGTCTGAGAAATAAGATGTACGATTCAAGTCTTTAAGGAAGTTAGAGACATAAAAAAGCCAGTTTGCCAAGGACAAGCAGTCATTTATCAGAGAACGGGTAAGATGACATTGCTCTTTAGACCAAATACGATGCCATAACAAAATCGGCTGGCATTTAATGTTATCTGTCAGGTAATCAATACCTACCTGGCAACCGTACGTTGGCGCACTTTGTGGTAGAGCCAAAAGATATTTTAAAAACCCATTTTGGACTGTCTGGAGAGTGGCTGTAGCGTCGTAGCCCCATACCCCTGCTCCATAGGTTGCCACGCTGTGACATTTGGCATGGTAACTTTTTAGCAACTCTCCTGGGGCTGGTTTACCCAGTTTCCTAGAAAAGGAAACTAGGGCGGAGGTTGCTCTTTGGAAGAGTAGCTTTTTACTTGACATGGCTTGTTTCCAAGAAAGTATGTCGTCAACTAAAATTCCTAAATAGGGGTATTCTCTAGTGCGCTCCAACCTGACTTGGTCTATAAAAATTGACTTAGGGTTCTTCGCCTTAGGGCCAAGATGCATTACAAAGGTTTTGTTTTTATTTACTTCAAGGCCTAGGGAAAGCATAAAGTGGCAATACTTATTTAGCTGTTTCTGTAGCTGGTTTAATGTTCTGGCTAGGATTACTGAATCATCCGCGTATAACAAAGCGGGAATGGGGCGTTGTTTGATAGATGAAAGGTCCTGGCAGCCTTCAAGCATGGCAACTTCCAGGCCGTTAGTGTATACATTAAAAAGGAAAGGGGCCAGGACACAGCCCTGTCTGACTCCTTTGACAACAGGAAATGATGGTGTTAATTCTCCGCCGATCCCATACCTGACACACGCGGTAGCGTCAGAGTAGAGTTCGCGGAGAAATCGAATGAGAGGGGGATCTACCCCCAAATTGCCAAGGATAAACCACAACTTGGAATGGATCACGCAGTCAAATGCTGAACTAAGGTCAACATAGACTAGATAAAGGTTGCCTTTTTTAGCCCCCACATATTTACCAATTAGAAGGTCCAAATTCAACACTTGCTCTACAGTGCCGAGGTGATTAATATCTTCTATCAACTCGGGGCAGAATGGGCATTTGTCACTGGATCCTGATTTCTATTTACATGTAAACTGCAAAAGAGGGATAGTCTCAACACGGAACTGGTGGTAGAGCTTGCGATCCCTTGGCTTCGTAATTAAATCCCAATAGTTTTCCATGAGGGATGTATCTTTAATCTTACAGAAATCTCTAGTCAGGGATGAGTTAGTCAGGGAAGAATACATCTTGGATTTGATGAGGTTTCAATAAGCTTCTAAGAAGGTTACTTTGGGTGGAAATGTAGCTGACTCAGGGCAGTACCACAGATCCCTCATCCCCATATCAATGAGCAGGGATTTTAAACAATTTAACCATCATGGGATTTTACGCAAGCTATCCAGCCCCCTAACTTCAGACAGGCCTCTTGCAAATAAATGTAGTTCTGGAGTTATCCAGAGCCTTCTCCAGAAGGCCAGCATCCTATAGCGTGCAATATTCTCAATAGCATTACAGCCAAGATCTAACAGGAGAGGCATGGGAGGGGTAAAGTAAAGTAAAGTCCACATTTGTAAAGCGCACAATCACCCGTAAGGGTCTCTAGGCGCTGGGGGCCGTCGGGAAGATTAAGCGAGCTATTGCCCAGAGTCACATGGTGCTGGGCTAACCTGCCGCCGGAGCCGGGGATCGAACCGTGGTCCCCAGATTCCAGTGTCAGTCGCCCTGGCCGCGGCGCCACACCTCACCCAGGGGTGGATTTAGGAAGGCCCACTATTGACCTAAGGAATTTGTTCTGGGCGGGCGCTAGTTGGTAAAGATTTCCTGATCCCCATAGCCCCGTATAAAGTAGCGGGGACTATTTTAGAGATATAGATTTTAACCACAGGAGCTGTGGGCTTTGTTTGAGACCGCTGATGTTCCTTAATGAGGGCCCCTGCTAACTGCGTATGTTTCAACGCCATTAGCTTCAGCTGTGGCGCCCAACTCAGCCTATCACCAAAGGTGACCCCCAGGTAGGTGAAGACAATAGTCTGTTCCAAGAGCCGTCCGCTCATGAAGACTCTTGAGGATACAGGCTTAGCCCTGTGGAGGACCATAAACTTGGTCTTTTCCACGTTAACCACCAGCTCATGTTCGTGGCAAAAATCCTCAAAGCGCGACAGGGACTACAGTTGGCCCTGTCGCGTCTTTGAGGAGATCAGCATGTCATCTGCGAACATGAGCAGGGGCACCCTTTGGTCGGCTAGCATGGGCGCATCCATGGGGTAGTTATCAAAGTACTTTACCACCCCATTTATAAAAATAGAAAATAGGGTGGCGCCAGTACGCACCCTTGACGGATGCCCTTGCCCACTGAGAATTTCCCTGTAACCTCCCCTGGTTTCCCCCAGCGTACCTGGGCGTAATTGGCTTTATGCAGTCGTACCACAAATGAGACCAGTTCCTTGGGCATCCACAAACCTATCAGAACTTCCCACAATTTCGATCTAGGAACAAGATCGAATGCGGACTTTAAGTCCACAAAGGCTGCAAAAAGCAAGCCCTTACCCAACAGTACCTCCTTCCAGTAAAGCAGGACACATCTACAAGCTTGATCCAAGGTCCCCATATGGGCCCTGAAGTCTGCCTGGAATGGAGAAAGGATATCCTCTTCAGTCAGCCAATTTTGAATCCTTCCCAAGATAAATCTTGCAACTATTTTCTGCAGGGCGTCTATGAGACTGATAGGTCTATAGTTGCCAGCGTGGAGCGATCACCCTTCTTATAAATCGGGTTGTTCTCCGCGCTGGACCATGAAACAGGAATTTGGGCTCCCCCTGCTAAGGAGTTTATGAGGTTCATTATATATGGGATCCAGAGATCGGGATTTTGTTTGAAGAGATCAGCTGGAATGCAATCTGGGCCCAGTGCCTTACCACCTGGGATGACCTTTAGAACTGCCTCAACCTCCTTTGTACTGACCAACAGGGGGATATCTGAGATAATAGGAGGGTCCTGTGCATCACTCTCTTTGGCACTCTTATATTGAGCTTCAAAAAAGGTGACCCACTGAAGGGGCTCAACATTATTACTAGGGACAATAGACCTTTACCCGACTCCCAATTTGATCAAATCCCAAAACTGTTGCATGTTCCTACCCTGACAAGCAAACCCTAATTCCTCCCAACGCCCTTCATCCCAATCCCTCTTTGCCTTCCTAAGAGTAGCTTTATATGCTGCTCTCACTAGTAGGATAGTATGGTGGTTCCTTGCTTCGATGGCTACTATCATATCCTTTTGAGCAAATCTACAAGGTTCGTTGAACCATGAATTGGTTTTGGGGTTTGGGATCCGTCTAGAGGACTTTGTGTAAATAAAGAAGCTTTTCAGCCTAGAAAAAAGGTTATTATGGATCCCAGGGAGTTTTTGGTTAAGGGCTTCTTGCGTGCGACAATCATCAAGATCTTCAAGTGCGCTAGCAACTAATGCCCTTATCCCTAACAACTTTTCTTCATCTAGGGCCACCTTGGCCCACCGGTCCCTTCTTAGGTCGTTTTCCAAAGTTACCTGGTTATGGGGATTTTCATACTCTAAGAGGGGAACATTACAGAAACTCCAATCATTTAGGGTGAGGACTAAAGGGTTATGGTTGCTTTCAGGGCGACTGCGGACTTCCATGTCTAAGACAAGGGACCAAATCTCAAGATTAACTAAAATATAATCTATGCGACTTTTATATTGACCATTATCAAATGTCGCTGCTCCCTGGAGGTCAGAGGCTGTCCTGCCATTAGCAGCCCTGAAGCCCCTTTCCAGACACAGCCCATTAACCTGTAGGGCTGCCTCTGTCCATTTTTTAATGGGTTGAACTTCCAACTGTGAGACACCCCAGAGCGCGTCCACCTCATCACTAAGGCCACCATCGTCTGCATCTAGGGGCTCAAAGCAGGTATTGAAGTCTCCTGCACTTATAGCGTTTACATTATGTGTTTGTTCTTCAAAAAACAATTCCAACGCCGCTATAGTCTGTGAGCTCCTACCACCTTGCTAGCCTCTTGCATAAACATTAAACAGGAGTAAATCAAGACCTTTAGTGGATCTGACTCTGATGACCAGGATGTCTGGATTGTCAAAGGGGACCTCCTCTATGGTGATCCCCTCAGATTGCCTTACCCACCAGGTTAAACCACCCACAGGTCTCCCCCTAGGGCCCCTAATTGCAGGTTTGGTAAAATTTAAATATCCTGCATGGAACACTGATTTAGTTGACCAGGTTTCTTGGAAGGCCCAAATATCGACACCCTCAATGAAAGTTGTCCAATCATCTGAGATAGCTTTAGACTCCAAACCCGCTATATTCCAAGATGAAATAAGCATAAAGTGCTTCTGGGAAGTATGGTCGGGACTCCCCGAGGGAACTACTTCTATCGGGGGTAATCGTCAGGTATCAAAAGCTCAGGGTTGACGGGCACCGTTACCACAGAAATTCCTGGGAGAGTGGCACCTTTATCAATTATAGTAATTTGGTGAACGAAGGGCAAATTAATCTCTTTCCTAGCACCCCTTGCCCTTTTTCCAGAACTCTCCTGAGGATACAACCCCAGTCAATCTAATTCTTTAAGGCTGGAGAGAACCTCATAGCGATTGTTCAGTTTGATTGAGTGGTCAGGCCTTAAATATTCACCCCTTGGGGGGCAAATGTCCCTCCTTCCGGGATAAAATTGTTTGTAAAAGAACCCGAGTGGAAAAACACCTATGGCATCCCTATCAAAAGTGTCATAGCTGGTCATCTCAAGAATATGTCTAACCAGGCCGGGTGACCTGAAGCTCAGCACCACACAGTCACCCGGCATGGTCTTTGTAGCATGTCCAACCCACTCAACTCGTCTAACCATTTTGAACTCTTGAAATAAGGCGTTCCCTATGCAGGTCTTTTTATTTAAGAAATGGAGGGCCTTATTTTTAAGCGTTGCCAAGTGCTCATATGCACCCTGTACAAGGTGGGCGACATTCATTAAAATTAGTGTGTAGGGTGTTGCTTCAGGAGGGAGATGGAGGAAATGTTGTTTCTCTATCCTATCAACCTTGCCAGTATTGCCCTGCATTTGAGGTCCCTCTGACCCGGTCGGCCCTTGCAGGGGCATATTCTTATCCACAATCCCACCCACTACGGGTGTACTCCTGGGCCTCCCTGCTAATTTATCTCCACCACCCTGTATCAGGGCGTTCACCCTATCACCACCTTGATCCCTGTGAATTTACCCCACCAAACAAGAAGTTGTGCCTATAGTAGTATGATTACTGGGAACTACCAGGGGCACTTCTGATGCTTTCGCCAGCACTGCTTCGATCTTTGTAAGCCTACTATCAACTGAGTCCAATCTAGATAGTATTAGTTCAAGAAAGGCTGCCATTTGTTCTTTGAGTATATTGCAGATGTCGACTTTGCCTAGTGGAGCAATTGGGCTAGCCACTGGAATAGTGGAGGGGGGTTTAGAGCTAGGTTTACCAAAAACAAATACCCCACTTGTTCCACTATGGACTGGGGGTGACTTTAGAATCTTCGCACCACGCCCTTTCCTTTTTTGTTTGGAGGTTCTTTATTATTATTGACATCCATGGCCTTCATCCCTCTAGTCGTTACCATGGCTGTGGAACTAGCTGTACTCTGGGACTGGGGGGAGCGGGTATCAGGGCTGATTAATAGCAAACTAGGCGATCTATCCAAGGAATGGTTTATAACTGCAGCAGTATGAGGGGATATCTGAATACTGGGTTGTTGGGCACAGGGTAGGTGGGCACAGGGTAATGATGCCCTCCTTGAAAAAGTGGGATCAAAAGAAAGTCTGCGCTCGGTGGCCTCAATCTCATGAATGAGGACTGATTCTGCCCTTGTAAGGAAAGCATCTAAAGTGCCCACCACCTTATCCCCCACTCTCCTTTTATCCATAACTAACGTGACCACAATACAATAACTACAGTATTTCTGAAACTACTGAACCCCATTCGGAAACCCCAGCAAGAAAAAGAGAATATACAAAGTGGTAGTTCTTACAGTTTTTATGAGCTATGTCAAAAGGGTGGCCCTGCCCTGCCTCCTCCTGTCTCAGACAGGCGTGGACGGGCCCGCCCTTGGCCCGGGCTTCGCACGGGGATGCCCGCGTGCGTCCCGCACCACGGAAGGCGCCGCACTGTTTTAAGCGCCTCCGGGCGCTCTCAGATGATGCTGGCGGTGTGCGCGGCCCAAGGGATGCTAGGAACTGTAGTTCCAATTGACAATGGCGGCGGTACTCGTGGCAGTAAGATACCACAGGGTGCAACAGAGTTCAGCCTCAGGAACTAGCAATATCACACACAGAAATGTGGGAAATTAATATGACAACCCAGGTCCGGTTTCTCGTCCCGCGCCACGGGAGGCGCCGCGCTGTTTTAAGCACCTCCGGGCACTCTCTGATGATGCTGGTGGTGTGCGCGGCCCAAGGGATGCTGGGAACTGCAGTTCCAATTGACAATGGCAGCGGTACTCGTGGCAGTAAGTTACCACAGGGTGCAAAAGAGTTCAGCCTCAGGAACTAGCAATATCACACTCAGAAATGTGGGCAATTAATATGACAACCCAGGTCCGGTTTCTCGTCCCCTCTCTTTCAATCTACTTCCTTTTCTGTCATTCCCCTTTCGTCACCCTCAAACCCTTTCTCTCTTTGTTACTGCCTTTCACTCTTCCTCAGTATTTTTCCGTCACTCTCCTTACCTCACTCCCTTTCACTTACTCCCCCTCGCTTATTCCTTCTCTCACTTTTTTTACATCCATTTTTCTCTCCCTGTCTCCCTCTGTGTCACTCAGTCTCACTGGCTCACTCCTTCTCAGTTCCTTATTCTCCCTCTCCCTCTCTCTCACTCTGTCCCTCTCTCTCCCTTACACTTAAACTTCGTTCCTCTCTCTTTCTATCACTCCTCTTCTCTTCCTCACTCACTTTCCCTGTCTCTTAATTTTCTTCCTTCTCCCTCACTCATCTTCCCTCTTCCTCATACTACTTCCCTAACTGTCACTGCTGTTCACTCACTGTCACTCCCTTTCTCCCTCTGCACTTCATCCTATCTGTATTTTTCACCCCTTCACTTTCCTGTTCCCTTTTTCTCACTCCCTCTCACTCTGCTTCTCTCACTCCCCTTCCCTCAGTCTCCTGCTTTTACTCCTCTTTCATCACTCTCCACTCCATATCACTTACTCCCCTTAGTTCACTCCCTCACTCACTAATTTTACATCCATGTTTCTCTCCCTGTCGACGTCTGTCTCACTCACTCTAACTGCCTTACTTCTTCTTGGTTAACAGATAACAAAGAATCTCATTGCAGAAGTTGCATCGGAGATGGACATAGGCAAAAAGTGGCTGGATATTCAGAGCTGTCGATGAAGGAGATGCTCCTGCAGATGATGTGCTGGGGACAGTAGCTGGAGGGTTCGCTGCAAGGGTTTGGGTAGATGCCCTTGCATAGTTGTTAGGATACACCTTTTCTATGTGCCTAATCATTGTGTGTTTACTAAAATACTAGTGTTTCTTCTGGTCTCCTTTAGATAGCACACTACCGCAGATTTTGCAGGTGAACTTCCGTGCATTTATTTTCTTGTGCCCCTCTGGAAAGGTAAAAAACTTCCAGATAAAGGACTCCTAGGTCTTCTTACCACGTGGCTGCTCTTCAACAAACTCCACATCTGAGTCAGATGATGAAGTTCCTTTACTCCCCCACTCTCATTCACTCCATTTCTCTCTCCCTCTCTCCCTCTGTCTCACTCAGTGTAACCACTTTACTCCCTCTCAGTCACTCACCCTCCCTCTCTTTCTCTCTCACTCTATCTCTCGCCCTCTCCCTCACCCTTCCTGTCTTTCTCTTTCTGTTTCCTTCACTCCTACTTTATCCCTCAGTACCCTTTCCTCTCTCTTAATCTCCGTCCTTCTCTCTCATTCCCTTTCATCAACCTCATACCCCTTTTCTCACTGTTACTGCCTTTCACTCACCCTCAGTACTTTTTCCTCAGTCACCTTCCCTCACTCTCCTTTCCTCACTGCCTCACTCCATCTCACTTCTTCACCTTTGCTTATTCCTTCCCTCACTTTTTTTTCATTCATGTTTCTCTCCCTGTTTCCCTCTGTGTCACTCAGTCTCACTGGCTCACTCCTTCTCAGTTCCTTACTCTTCCTCTCCCTCTCTCTCACTCTGTCCCTCTCTCCCCCTTACCCTTAAACTCTATTTTTCTCTCTTTCTATCAATCCTCTTCTATTCCTCACTTAGTTTCCCTGTCTCTTAATTTTCTTCCTTCTCCCTCACTCATCTTCCCTCTTCCTCATACTACTTCCCTAACTGTCACTGCTCTTTACTCACCGTCACTCCCTTTCTCCCTCTGCACTTCATCCTATCTGTATTTTTCACCACTTCACTTTCCCGCTCCCTTTTCCTCACTCCCCCTCACTCTGCTTCCTTTAATCCTCTTTCATCACACCCTCACTCCATCTCACTTACTCCCCTTCGTTTACTCCCTCACTCACTATTTTTTCATCCTTGTTTCTCTCCCTGTCTACCTCTGTCTCACTCACTCTAACTGCTGTACTCCTTCTCAGTTAACAGATAACAAAGAATCTCATTTCAGAAGTTGCATCGGAGGTGGACATTGGCGAAAAGTGGCCGGATATTCAGAGCAGTCGATGAAGGAGATGCTCCTGCAGATGAAGTGCTGGGAACAGCAACAGGAGGGTTCGCTGCAAGGGTTTGGGTAGATGCCCTTGCATAGTTGTTAGAATGTACATTTTTTTTTTTTTTTACGTCCCTAATCAATGTGTGTATACTAAAAGACTATTGTTTCTTTCGGTCTTCTCTTGATAGCACACTACCACAGATTTTGCAGGTGAACTTCGGTGCATTTACTTTCTTGTGCCCCTCTGGAAAGGTAAAAAACTTCAAGATAAAGGACTCCTTGGTCTTTTTACCACTGGCTGCTCTTCAACAAACTCCACATCTGAGTCAGATGATGAAGTTCCTTTACTCCCCCACTCTCCTTCACTACATTTCTCTCTCCCTCTCTCCCTCTGTCTCACTCAGTGAACCGCTTTACTCCATCTCAGTCACTCACTCTCCCTCTCTTTCTCTCTCACTCTATCTCTCTCTCTCTCTCTCTCCCTCACTCTTCCTGTTTTCTCTTTCTGTTTCCTTCACTTCTACTTTATCCCTCAGTCCTCTTTCCTCTCTCTTAATCTCCTTCCTTCTCTCTCATTCCGTTTTGTCACCCTCATACCCCTTTTCTCACTGTTACTGCCTTTCACTCACCCTCAGTACTTTTCCCTCAGTCACCTTCCCTCACTGCCTCACTCCATCTCACTTACTCCCCTTCACTTATTCCTTCCCTCACTTTTTTTAATCCATTTTTCTCTCCCTGTTTCCCTCTGTGTCACTCAGTCTCACTGGCTCACTCCTTCTCAGTTCCTTGCTCTCCCTCTCCCTCTCTCTCACTCTGTCCTTCTCTCTCCCTTACCCTTAAACTCCAATCCTCTCTCTTTCTATCACTCCTCTTCTATTCCTCACTCACTTTCCCTGTGTCTTAATTTTCTTCTTTCTCCCTCACTCATCTTTCCTCTTCCTCATACTACTTCCCTAACTGTCACTGTTGTTCACTCACCATCACTCCCTTTCTCTCTCTGCACTTCATTCTATCCCCTTGGTCTTCTTACCACGTGTCTGCTCTTCAACAAACTTCACATCTGAGTCAGATGATGAAGTTCCTTTACTCCCCCACTCTCATTCACTCCATTTCTCTCTCCCTCACTCCCTCTGTCTCACTCAGTGTAACCGCCTTACTCCCTCTCAGTCACTCGCTCTCCCTCTCTTTCTCTCTCACTCTCTCTCTCTCTCCCTCACCCTTCCTGTCTTTCTCTTTTTCCTTCACTCCTACTTTATCCCTCAGTCCCCTTTCCTCTCTCTTAATCTCCTTCCTTCTCTCTCATTCCCCTTCCCTCACCCTCATACACCTTCCCTAAGTGTCATTGCCCTTCACTCATCGTCACTATCCTGCCCCACTCCACTTCCCCCTGTCTGTATTTTTCACCCTTTCACTTTCCCGTTCCCTTTTCCTCACTCCCCCTCGCTCTCCTTCTGTCACTCCATTCTTTACTCCCCTTCTCACACTCCCCTTTTCTAAGTTCCTCCATCCCCTCACTCCACTTCTCTCTCCCTCACTCCCCATCACTCACTTTCCATTACCCCCCTTCCTTCACCCTCATACCCCTTCCCTCACCATCGCTCCACTTCTCTTACCTTCACTCCCTTCACTCTGCTCTACTTCTCCCTTTCCATCTCTTACTCCCCTTCTCTGTCTCTGTTCCATGCTCCCCTTTTCTCACTCCTCGTCTCTCACTTTTCTTTCCTTACCGCCCTTCCCTTACTCTTTCTCTCCACTTACCTCACTCCCCTACCCTTAGTCCTCTTGTTTCAGTCACTCTTTGACTCCCCTTTCCTCATTCACCATCCTACCCTTTCCTCACTCATTCCATCAATCCTTTCCTCCTTTTCACTCAGTCATTTCAGTCATTCATTTATACACTACGCATTCATTCAAAAAAAGTATGACACAGTATATAAAAGATATAGCTCTTCTTTGAGAAGTGAGGTTAGTTCTGAAAAGAACTGTTTTTTTTGTCTATTTTGTTTTGTATTTTTTTGTAGTTTTTTAACCATTTTATATTTTTTTTGGTTTAAAAAAAAGAAGTAAACAGGTAACAAAAAATTGTTCAACTGGAACAAAAATAATAAATGAAAATAATTAACTGCGGCAGCATATGTGCTGTGTGATCTTAAGATCAATTAAGTTCACACTCTGTTCGCCGTAAAAATAAAATCTCTTTGCATACATTGCATGAAATATGCACTTTTGAAAAATGTGGCCAGATGTCCAGCATTCTTGATGATGGCGATGATGTTACCGAAGAGGTGCTGGGCGCAGCAGGTGGAAGATCGCTGGCCAGGGCTCTAGTAGATGCACGTGCATAATTATTTGGGTGCACGTTCTTCACGTGCCGTATCATAGTATGGATACTGAAAGAGTATTTCTTCTTGGGGTTTCCCCTTGATAACACACTCCCACAGATAGTACATTTCACCTTTGGAGCATTTACTTTTTTTGCCCCTCAGGATACGTACAAAATTGCCAGCTGAAGGAATTCTTGACTTTCCTGGCACGTGGCTCCTCTTCTACCATGACAATATCCGAATCAGATGAGCTCTGTGGCTGCTGTGCTGCCATTTTGATGTGAAGTAGCTGTAGCGAAGCAGAGATCCTTCTCTCAGGACACTGAAAGAGATAGTGAGGGAAGTGGGTGGGGTGTTTGAAGATTCTTGAAAAGAAACTACTATGAACCAATCAAAAGTGTTGTTTTCATGTCACATGACTTTACATGCGCGCAACGTGCACGCACGCCG
Organism: Lissotriton helveticus; assembly: GCF_964261635.1. Classification (NCBI taxonomy): domain Eukaryota; kingdom Metazoa; phylum Chordata; class Amphibia; order Caudata; family Salamandridae; genus Lissotriton; species Lissotriton helveticus. Next base: position 1,774,774,429 of record NC_136063.1, read on the forward strand.
GCGCGCACGTTGCTCTACAGACGCATATAAATGAAGTTTTACCTGATTTTCATAAAAGCTTTTAAAAACGTGAAAAGGAGGCAGGGTAGAGACTCTGTGAACCCCTAGGCCTTCTTAGGGGGTCCCTGAAGGACCCCAAAGGGCAAAAAAACACATTTAAAAAAAAATAATAATAATTGCGACGTGCGCGCATGGTGCACGCACCCTCGAGGCAGAACTGAGTCAAAAACAATAGTGAGAACGTGAAAAGGGGGCAGGGTAGAGACATCAGAGTCATCCGGGATCAAGGAGGGAGACCGGTCCTGGTGATGCTTGACTTATCCGCTGCCTTCGACAGGGTCGATCATAAGATCTTGATCGACCGTGTCGGAAAAATTGGTATCCAACGGGTGGCCAAAGATCTGCTGGCCTCTTTCTTGGCGGGGCGCACGCAGGCGGTTACCCTGGGCTCCTTTCAATCACCTCAGCTATCTCTGCCCTGTGGGGTTCCTCAAGGCTCATCCCTAAGTTCGACACTGTTTAATATCTACGTGTCGGACCTGGCTAAAGTCATCTTGGCCCATGGGATGAGCCTAACCTCCTATGCAGATGATACACAGTTGGTCTTAGCCATAAATAGTGACGGAGACAGGGTGGCAGAATGTTTTCAAGGAGGTATGTTAGCAATTGGAGAGTGGATGGCTTCCAATTGTTTAAACCTTAACTCCGACAAGACGGAGGTGGTCATTTTTTTGGACCACTCTCGCCAGCTTGGTCATCAGTTTGGTGGCCTCCATCTTTTGGCACTCTGCCCAAACCGGTTCCCAGAGTAAGAAACTTGGGAGTGGTTTTTGATGAGGGCCTTAAATTTATGGCCCGTGCCAATAAAACGGCAGCCACAGCGTGTCATAAATTAAAACTGGTAAGCAAAACCCTCCCTTTTTTACCTGACACATCCGGAAAAACTCTTGTAAGCTCCTTAGTCTTATCCTCGTTGGATTACTGTAACAGTCTTTTTGTTAACGCTCAGCTCCGTGTCACTAACAAACTGCAAACTGAACAGAATGCGGAAGCTAGAGTTCTTTCTAGAACGCCTAAATTCAAACCAATTTCACACATAATAAGGAACTATCACTGGCTGATGATCCGCAACCGGATCAAGTTTAAGACCTTATGTATAGTCTACAAAGCACTCCACAATGAGGGACCGCAGTTTCTCAAGAATCAATTGATTCCTTATACCCCCGCTAGACAACTTCGCTCTACCACTCTGAATCAATTAGTGGTTCCCCGCACAAAAACAGTTTCTTGGGGCGATCGACGTTTTTTGGTATCCGCCCCCAAGTTATGGAATACATTACCTCAATCAATCAGGACAAGCTCCACACTCAGGCTTTTTCGCAAACAATTGAAGACATGGCTTTTTAACCAATAATTCTTAGCTGGTTCCAGAGATCTTGTAATCAATCGCTAGCGCCGAGACGCCTACGGGTATTCGTTCGCGCTTAATAAATAGCAATAATAAATAAATAAATAAAACAGACCCTATAGACCCACCACCTCATTTCACTTCATCCCCTATACAGGATACAGTACATCCAACAGTAGCACTGTTGAATAGTTTCTCAGCTCTGGCCATTCAAGACTTTGCACAAGATGGTGAGGCTGAGCAGGTAGAGCAGGACAGACGGAAAGCTGGGGATGAAAAATTAGGAGAGGAACACTTATCCGCAGCCACAGCAACACCTAAGGATGACACACTTGCAGTGACTCGCACAGATAATATCCCTATAATACCAGTTGCAATGTCAGCTCCTGGAACATTGGCTGATATATTATTAGGGCTAAAAGAGGACATCGGAAAATGTTTCACTATCTCGGAAGCAAACCAGAATGCGATTCAGGCTTCCTGTGAGACACTTGCCCGGAAGGTGGAGGAGGTTGCATCGAGGACGGATGCATTAGAAGCGGAGCTGCCAAAAATCAAGGAGGCCCTAGGCGCCTCCACAGTGGCTTTTGATAAACTTGCCCAGCAGAACCGGGAGATGCGGGATGACATTGAGAGGTTAGAAAACCACTCGAGAAAGAATAACGTAACATTTTTTAATGTTCCTGAGGATATTGAAGGCAGTGATATCAAGGGATTTATAGTAGCGCTCCTAAAAACAACAGTGCTAAAGGAATCCCCTGATGTGGACTCGGACTTATTAGTAGATATCCAGAGGGTTCACCGTGATCCATATAGGAGGAAACCAGGCAAAGAGCACCCTAGAAAAATACTGGTGAACTTCCTTACTTATGCCATTAAAGAAAAGATTCTATCACTGGCCCTCAAAACAGGCCATATAAAATCATCTGCCTTCTCCAGTGCATTCACATACACGATTCGTTCGGATGTTTCATATATAACAGCTACTAAACAATGGGAGTTGGGTAAGAGAGCGGTAATATTTAACTCATTGGGGGCCCGTGCTCAGCTGAAGTTTCCCGCTTCGCTCCGTGTAATGTGGAGCAATCATATGCACATTATACGTCAGGTGGAGGAAGCAGATATTTTGAACGAGAAAATAAGGGCTGGCAGTGAAGGGGGGAAGTAGAGTATCTAGGCAAGCAGCTGGATATGTGTAGGATATAGGGTGCAGCTTAAGAGTATCGTTGTATTCTTTGCCAGAGAACTATAGGCCCTATAGCTGTCATATTCTATTTTCCTCTTAGCATACATTTCACATAAAATACACACACTTTAGAGCACAAATCACCAATGTTTGAAAATCTAAGTTTCATTCACACGTATATTTTTTCAACCAAACACAAGGGGGGGGGCACCGTCAAAGGGCATATGCTCAGGAAGAAAGGGAAGGTTCTTCAGGGAAGGAAGGGGGTATTGGGGTTACGGGGGAAGGGGTGGGTTGTTGGGGGGTTGTGGGAAGGGGGTGGGGGGGAAACTAAAATTACGTTCTCATCACACTCTAGCTTGGCGGAGGTCCCCATTGACCATATGGGGTTTTGGGCGTAGGGTAAGGGGAGTATTTAATGACTTTCATCGAGAAGACCGTCAACAGGCAGCTGGCCGCCTTCCTCGAGACGAACGGATCCCTCGACCCCTCACAGTCCGGCTTCCGAGCCAACCACAGCACTGAGACCGCCCTCATCGCAGCCACGGACGACATCCAAACCCTGCTCAACAACGGGGAAACAGTGGCCCTCATCCTCCTGGACCTCTCCGCAGCATTCGATACTGTCTGCCACCGCACCCTAGTACAAGGCCTCAGCAACGTCGGAATCCAAGAGAAGGCACTGGAGTGGATCATCTCGTTCCTCGCCGGAAGAACCCAGAGAGTCCGCCTCCCCCCGTTTAGAACTGAGGCCACCAAAGTCATCTGCGGCGTCCCACAACGATCATCACTCAGCCTCACCCTCTTCAACGTGTACATGAGCCCCCTCGCAGCCATCGCACGCCAACACAGCCTCAACATCATCTCCTACGCCGACGACACCCAGCTGATCCTCTCCCTCACCAACGACCCCGCCACCGCCAGAACCAACCTACACAAAGGGATGAAAGAAGTCGCCGAGTGGATGAAGAACAGCCGCTTGAAACTAAACTCTGACAAGACGGAAGTCCTCATCCTTGGATCATCACCATCTGCCTGGGACGACTCCGGGGGGCCCCCGGCCCTAGGCAGCGCACCCAAACCAATGGACCACGCACGCAACCTGGGCTTCATCCTGGACCCCTCCTTGTCGATGACCAGACAAGTCAACGCCGTCTCATCTTCATGCTTCAACATTCTACGCATGCTCCGAAAGATCTTCCGATGGATCCCCACCGAAACCAGGAAGACGGTCACCCAGGCACTTGTCACCAGCCGACTAGATTACGGAAACACACTCTACACCGGAACCACAGCCAAACTACAGAAAAGAATCCAACGCATCCAGAACGCCTCCGCACGACTCATTCTGGACATCCCCCGCCACAGCCACATCTCCGGACACCTGAAAGATCTGCACTGGCTCCCCATCAGCAAAAGAATCACGTTCCGCCTCCTCACCCACACACACAAAGCCCTCCACGACCTAGGCCCCAGGTCCCTCAACAACCGCCTGACCTTCTACACTCCCACCTGCCAACTACGATCGACCAGTCACGCCCTCGCCGCCGTTCCACGCATCCGAAGAGCCACCATGGGAGGAAGATCCTTCTCCTACCTGGCAGCCAAGACCTGGAATTCCCTCCCCATCCAGCTCCGTCTTACCCAAGACCATCTCTCCTTCAGGAAGCAACTCAAGACCTGGCTGTTCGAGCAGTCGCAGACCTCCCCCCCCCCCCCAAGAACCTTGAGACTCTCCGGGTGAGTAGCGCGCAATACAAATTTCTTGATTGATTGACTAATAACAAGGTTTCCTATATCTCTTGGAATGTCAACGGGCTCCGCTGTCCCAGAAGATGAAGGTTAGTCTCGAAGTATATAGAACGATCCCAAGCTAAAATAGCTCTTCTCCAAGAAACCCATCTAAGCCTCAGTGAGGGCAGTGAGATTTTTGGTAAACTACGATGGATAGGGGCTTTTTGTTGTTCTGGGCAGTCAGCTGTAAGTAAGGGGGTAGCAATCTTGATAAAGACAGGGATAGGAGGCTCCATTAGATCAACATCAACGGATCACACAGGAAGGTGGGTCATGGCGCAGTTAGATTTTAACGGAAATTTACAGACTATTATTTCTTATTATGGTCCCAACACAGACGATCCCACCCACCTACTTAAGGTACAATCTAATCTGGTGGAGGACTTTAACGTCCTGCTTGACCCCAGACAGGATCGTTCCAATTATTGTTAGCATGTGGCAGCACTGCGATCTAGGCGTGCTATGGTCAATATGATGCACAAGCTTGGTTTAATTGACGCTTGGAAGGTCAAGGGAGGGTCAGCACCAGGATATACCTATTTTAGTAAAAAGCATGGCCACGCGTCAAGATTGGATTATATCTTAGTAGACAGGTCATGTTTAGAGCTCCTGGAGGATATAAGAATATTACCTACCATTATATCTGCACCCATCATGTTCTCGGTTTCGACTAGTAGGGCTACAACTACGGCATCATTTAGATGGACCCTAAAAAGGTCTGCACTGTACAGTCAAGATATAGTTACCTCCATTAGAATATCTATAGCCAATTAATTTACCGATAATGTTGGCTCCACTCTCCCTGACTACGTTGCAGGGATGCCTGGAAAGTACATACTAGAGGTCTTCTTCATAGTCTGATCTGTTCGAAAAGCAGGGAGGAGGCGAGGAAATTTAAAACCTTAGAGAATAAAATAACCTCGCTAGAGAACGCTCGACTGCGTACCCAACAACCAAACCTAACACGGTTACTAGACGAGTTGGAACTCCTCAGATCAGAATATAGAGGGCTATTAGATCTAAAATTAAAGGCTCAATGGGACGCTCATGCCATGGATAATTATGAGTATGGTGAGAGAGCCGGTACAGTCCTGGCAAGTAAGATTAGAGCGGACCGGGTGCGGAACAATATAGACAGGTTAACGCTTGACGACCAGGGGAACATATCCTGCCAACAGAAAGACATGGAAGATCATTTGCTTTCTATGTTCTGTAAACTCTACGAGGAAGAACCATCTTCAACACACAAGAACACCGTACGATGGTTGGGGAGTAAGGCCCTGCCTAGCTTGACCGATGAAGGTAGAACCATCCTTAATAGTCCCTTCACTGAGGAAGAGTTTAGGAACCATATCAAAAAATTAAAAAATAACAAAGCAGCGGGGCCGGATGCCCTCCCTGGCGAAGTATATAAAATTTTCCAGGAGAGCCTGGTTCCAAGAATATGTGAGTTATTTAATTACGTTTATAGTTCAAAGGGTAGGATACCAGCATCCTGGAAGAAGTCTATTATCATCTTAAAGCCAGGGAAGGACCCCCTTAATGCAGACTCATACAGACCCATCTCCCTGCTAAACGATGACTATAAAATCTTTACCAGTGTTTTGGCAGGGAGATTGGCTAAATTGGTTCCACAACTTATCAGCCCGGACCAGAAAGGTTTTGTGCCTGGAAGGTACATTCATGAGTTGAATCTGCAGTTGATCGGAAGTATAGATCTAGCGGTGACACGGTTGGAGCCCTTGGCGGTAGCCGCATATGATGCGGTGAAGCCTTCGACCGTGTCAATTGGGGATTTCTGTGGAATGTACTCAAGGTAATGGGTTTTGGCGAGACCTTTATCCAAATCATGAGAGGGTGCTATGAGGGTGACTCTGCGGCAATTTTATTGAATGGTCTTTTTACACCAAGCTTCAATATAGGGAAGGGTACTAGGCAGGGGTGGCCTATCTCGCCCCTTCTCTTTGACATCTATATTGACCCGCTGGCACAAGCATTGAGGATTGATGAGACAATTACACCTTTTAAATACAAGGATTTCAGTTGTAGGCTGGCCTTATATGCTGATGATCTTTTGATTTATACCAGCAACCCCGCGGAAGTATTCCCTAGGGTGGAGACGATAATGGCTGATTTCGGCCTCCACTCGGCATATCAAATAAATAACTCGAAAACAGAAATCATGTGTTGGGGGATAGACAATTGGGAAGGTCCTCGTAGCAGCCAGTTCAGATATCTGAGTATTATTATCACTCCAGATATTAATAACATAGTCCAAACCAACACAAAAAAAAATGTAAGGATATTGATCAGCTTTTTTCTAGATGGCAGAACCTTCCCCTCACAATCTACAGCCGAGTCAACCTGGTCAAGATGATAATTCTGCCTAAGTTAACCTATTTGTTTAACTCGATACGCCTCATTGTTCCAGATAAAATCTTGGCGAATATTCAGGGAAAGATCGGCAGTTTTATCTGGGCTAAAAAAATTCCAGGCTATCTTGGAAAAAGCTGAAAAGAAGATTATTAAAGGGGGGCTAGCACTTCCAGATATAAATTGGTATGCTCTATCTTTCCATTTGAAAAATATCCGATGTCTTCTCTCATGCCCTGATGATTCTAACTTGGGGATAATTTTGAACATAATGGTAGATCAAGAGGGAGGCGAGTCCGGGTTTCTATATAAATTTGGAGCACTAAAATTCTACAAAAAGGTATGCCTAAAAGTGTTAAAATCAGCTCTTTTTGTATGGAACAGAGTTAAAGGAAGATGGGGCATTAAATATTACTCTGAGTGTGCCCCAATCTGGCAATCTCTGGTTTGCCCCCATGCCTTAGGGATAGCCTGTCCCTTCCTATTAGGAGAGCAGGAATAAGTATTTGGTCTGATTTAGTAACATCAGAGGGGGTTCTCCCGTGGGAGGTCCTGAGATCTAGGATAGGGGACTCCCTCTCCAGATTCAAATATATCCAACTCTGCTCCTGGTTTTCCGCCGAGAAAGAGAACATCGGCGGTAACTGGGAAATCGAGCGTGCTCTCCTATCTCCAGGGCCTAGGAAGAAGGAAGTTGGCTTCTGGTATAGGAAAATGCTGGAAGCAGAGGAATTGCAGTCCTCCCCATTATACAGGATTTGGAACTCTTCGAGGCTAGAGGTAGACTCAGCTATTCTGTACAACAACTCTCTTAAAGTACTCTATAAATATGTTAGGTCAGCTTCGCTAAAAAAAAATCACTTCTATATTATAAACAGGCTTTATTATACACCGAAAAAGCTAGCGAAGTTTGTAAATCCATCTCCTCTCTGTCCAAGATGTGGACTCATAGAAGCTGATGATATTCACATCCTTTATGATTGTCCGGTAGTGGGACCCTTCTGGGGTAGAGTGGAGCGGGCTATTGAGAGTTTTTTTAAAACAAAATTAAGCCTGAACATAGCCAGAGTTATGTTTGGCCTGGATGCAGACCTCATTGCTGGATTGAGGGAGACACAAGTTGCTTTATTCTTTTGTTTCATTTTGATTGCTCAAAGAGAAATCTGTAAGGTCTGGAAGGATGCCAGCCCTCCACTATACGAAAATTGGCCACTGAGAATTGCACGTTTAGAATCACTATTAACTCACAATGTATATATCACGGTGTGGAAACCTTTTATGGAATAGGGAACGGCAATCAGGCAGTGATAAAACATGCAAAGGTCCAATGATTACACCATGCCTTGGTATAAAAAGGCAGGTCGGGTTGGCCCCAGGCGAAAGCAAGAACTCCGGCCCGAGGCACCCAGGATAAGAATGGGCTTTGGGAGATAATTAGTGGTGAGATGAGGACTTTAAAAATAAAAAAAACATCTTTGGGCAGTCACACACCTCCCACCAGACCACACACACATTCACTCTCCCATACAAATACTCATTTAACTAATCAATAACTAATATAGACTTTCAAATAGCTAGTAACCAACTGGAGAAGTAGTTTTTACAACAACTGACAAAGTGATACAAATGTTCACACAGTTTAGTCACTAACCAATATATTTAGAGAGATACTTTAAATTAGTCAAGTAAACAGTCAATCACACTGATACTAAATCCTCCATCCAGATATTTATATGTATATATCCACTCATTCTTCAATGCAAATTGCTATATATATAATACATATTTAAATAACAAAGCAAACCACATTCACTGTATGATGTCATCAGTGATGTCATTTGAGATGTCATCAGTGATGTCATTGACCATGTCATGAATGATGTAATATGTGACATCATCAGCAGTGGATTGCGGGCGCGCGAGATATGGTTAGTACAACTAACTATATCGGAGGAATTTCAATGGTTTTGTATGAGTGAAATGTCCAGCTAACTATAACACCCCTAAAATCTTCAGTTTTTTCAGTGAATTTCTAAGATTTTTAAAATGCTAATTCCTAACTATATCAGGCCTGAAACCTATGGTTTTTACAGTGAATATATATATATATATATATATATATTCACTGAAAAAACCATAGGTTATAGACCATATATAGTTAGGAATTAGCATTTAAAAAACCTTATTTTACTCACACAAAACCATTGAAATTCCATATATAGTTAGTTGCACTAACTATATATCGCGCACCCGTAATCCACTGCTGATGATGTCACATATTACATCATTCATGACATGGTCAGTGACATCACTGATGACATCACTGATGACATCTCAAATGACATCACTGATGACAACATCCAGTGATTATGTGTTTCTGTAAAGTTTAAATATGTTTTACATATTGAAGAATGAGTGGATGTATAAGTGTCTCAATGAAGGTTTTAGTAGGTGCGTGATTGACTGTATGAGTGAGTGATTAAATGCGTCTTACTAAATGCACGGGTTAGTGACTAAACTGTCTGAAAGTGTGCATCAGCATGTCTGTTGTTGTGCAAGCTGCTGCATGTGTTGATCAGTAGCTATATAAGTAGCTATATGGGTTATTGATTGGTTGCACAAGTATTTGTATGGGAGACTGAGTGTGTGTATGACTGGCTGGGAGGTGTGTGACTCTGTGCAGATCAATGTGTACTTGTATCAGTGATTCTATAAGAGAGTAAGTATGTGTTAGTATATGTTTTAAAATGTAAGGTACTCTATGTTTAACTGTGTAGATTAGAAAATGGAACTGTGATTGATTCTTTACAGGACTGACTAGGTGTGTGAGTAACTCCATGGATGAGTGGCAGAGTGTGAGTGTCTGTATAGGTGTATGAGTGCATATGATAGTGTTGTAAAGATGAGTGATTGTATGTATGAATGATTGTATGGGTGAATGAGTGAATGTGTGTGTAGACGTAGGAATCAGTGAGTGGGTATGTAGTAACTAGTATTGGTGTGTCAATGGTTTCAAAAATTATACTCTGTATTTAACACTGGGTGTAACAGAGGTTATATTAAAGTGTGAGGAGATGCATTGTATTGTCACATTAATGATATCATCATTGATGTGACCATTGATGTCAAATGAGATATCATCAGTGATGTCATTTGAGATGTCATCAGTGATGTCATCAGTGATGTCACTGACCATGTCATGAATGATGTAATATGTGACATCATCAGCAGTGGATTACGGGTGCGCGATATATAGTTAGTGCAACTAACTATATATGGAATTTCAATGGTTTTGTGTGAGTAAAATAAGGTTTTTTAAATGCTAATTCCTAACTATATATGGTCTATAACCTATGGTTTTTTCAGTGAATTTTCAAGGTTTTGTAAATGCTAATTCCTAACTATATATGGTCTATAACCTATGGTTTTTTCTGTGAATTTCATTGGTTTTTTAACAGCTAATATCTGTAGCTGTAAAATGTATTCTTCTTTAAATCCAAAAATATATTTTATATGTTTATGAATAATTTTTTTTTTTAAATATATTTTTTTCTTCGTTCCCGCTTCGCGAATCGGGAAGCTTCCCGTTAGCTGACCTTGATGCCGCAAAATAGACCGCGAGCCGGTAAACGTTTCTTTACCGCAACTGCCGCGTTAGAAAACAACATCGTGACGCCTCCCGTCCGCATGACGTTTCGCATTGTCGCGTGATACGTCATATGACGTGCTACGTTAGCGAACTCGTACGCTTACCGAGTCGCAAAGCACAGGTTTCTGGAAGCAAACCGGGAGGCCCTGCAAAGCGCGTAACGTAAACACAGCAGGTCATGTGACTTGGTAATAACACTTTTCATTGGTTCATTTCACTTTCGGTTTCCTAATGATGTAAGACTAGGTCATATGATCTAAAATGAACACTTTTCATTGGTTGAGAACTATTTTTTTTCCCAAATGGTGAAAATCCCTCCTTCTTTCCTCACTCTGACTTTCATCATTGTGAGAGAAAGACCCTTTGTTACCAGTGAGCAATGGCTTCTTTACTAGCTTCAGCTGGTGCTTCCCCACCACCTCCACCACATCCAAGGAAGAGTGGACCACCTGCTAAAGTTATAATTCAGCAAGAAGAGGAAGAAGAGGAACAGGACGACCTAGATAATCTCCCTATTATGGCCAGAAGATCTGTTGTACCGGAAGTAACGGGACCAGAGGGCAGGGAGATGGTGCCAAATATACAAACGAGATTTCGTGAAGTAAAACAAGTCTGCGTACATTGCAGTGGAATCATTTGCTACGCAGAAAGTAGCATCACTCTGATCAACAGAGCTATTAACAATCATGCTCATGTTTGTCCGAAACTCCCCAAACAATAAATTCTTTTTTTTGTTTTCTTCCTCCTGTTGAGCCCTTTACAATGAATCGTTTTCGTTGCCCCCTCCGAAAAAAAAACAAAAAAAATATAAAACTGTTCAGAAAAATTCAAAAAAAGTAAAAAAATGTTCAGAAAAATAATAAAAAAAATATAAAACAACAAAAACAATTTAAAAAAAAGTTCTTTTCAGAACTACCTCCCCGTTATAAAAAAATTGGTACAATATTTGCAACTGTGCCAACCTCTATTTCTCTTAGTTCGCTTCCCAGTTCGCTCCCCGGTACGCGAACCGGAAGCGAACCCAAAAAAATTTTTTATAAAAAAGAACAGTAAGTATAAGGGAAGGAAACAGACAGTTATGTTAAAAGAAAGACAGCTATAGGGGAGTAAACTAGAGATACTATTACCCGTAATCCACTGCTGATGATGTCACATATTACATCATTCATGACATGCTCAGTGACATCATCAGCAGAGGATTGCGGGTAACAGTATCCCTAGTTTATTCCCTATAGCTGTGTTTCTTTTAACATAACTGTCTGTTTCCTTCCCTTATACTTACTGTTCTTTTAAAAAAAAAATTTTTAGATCTGTCAGAAACAGTGAAAGTAATGAAATATAAAAGACTACGTAGAATATGAGCACTGTATGCAACAACTTTGACACTGACAGAAGCCTCACCTTCTCCATGCCTCCTACACAGTTCTACATGTACATCATAAATGCAAACAGAACAGAATTAATTATACATGTTAAATGGTTTATTTTTGCTGTTCTCAGAATGTATCAAATTTCACTAAAACAGTGACTTGAAGGTATTCATCATATAACAGCGGGGAAAAAAAAACACAATCAAAATGATTGTGTTTAAAAAACCCATACATTACAAATCAGAATTCAGAACTCCTTAAAGTTAACTTACTTTCCATGACGGCCAAGGATGTCCTATGAACAGCTTACACTCTGTTGTGCTGTTATTACTTTCAACCCGCCACTTTCTGAAAGAAAACCTCCATCGTTTTCAAAAACATGTTACATACAATAAATGACTTCTCGCTCTCTACCACGCGATTCCACAAGGCCAAATCGTGTCAGAGCCATGTATAACTCTTGGATTTCTTGTAAGCCAATCCCGTCTTTTCGCATTTCCGCAACTTTCAGAATTAAAATGTTGAAGATCATTTACACAATCCTGGACTAGTAATATCTTCCCCTTCTTGCTCAATCATGTTCTACATTTCCTATCACACTGATACTGCTTACTATGAAGCAGACTTACACTACCTTTATGACTAGTACAATTATTTAATTCTCTACATCACTTTTAATCACAAAGCAATGTAAAACAGTAGACAGCATTGCAGACTTACATTCCCTCTACTCCATGTTTTGATTCGCTGCTTCAATTAGCTTATAAAAAGAAATAGTTTTTCTGAACTCATTCAAAGTGCACGTATTTCTCAATAACGTCCAGTGTTATGGTAAAAAGTTATGTCTCTGTACTACACTTATCCTCAAGGCCAAATAGTGTAGGAGCCATGAGAACTTCTTGAAATTCCTCAGAGCACATCCCGAGATTCTTTCCCTAAAATTTTGGTTTTAAAAACACCAGGTAAGAGTTTTTAAGGTCATATGGCAATTTTTTTTTGAAAATTAAAACAGAATCATTGCAGAATGACCAGCCATTTCTACACTTTAAATAAGCTGTATAATGTCCTGATGTTATTGAAGGACCATCATGATATATAATTGCTACAGTTACAAAAGTCCTTCCTGATATTGACAACTGTGAAGCCACAAAATTTTTAATTAAAGTTGTCAATTTTGTTCCATCAGGCCTACATCGTTGGAACATTAAAATGACATACTGGCCATATATTCGTATAAATAAAGTGGACATCATTTCAGATTTACATTGGCTACACTCCATGTTGTGATCAGCTGCTTTTACTAGCTTATTAAAAGAGACTGATTTACTGTCTGGCAAAGTTAAATATATAAATCTTTCTGAGTCTACACTAGTAGTAGCTGATACCCTACAGTTCTCGCAGTCATGCTGCCATTGATAAGAAAGCCCAAACAGGTGATCTACATCTACACCTTCATCATGCAATACATCAAGCATATACATTAAAAACTCCTGACAATCTTGCTGACTATTTTGAGAGAATTGTGTTTGGCCTGAACATCTGTCTAACAGATTTCGAATTTCAGACACACTTTCTATGTTTGTTCTATCAGTGCTACATTTCTCTAACACAGAATTTAACAAACTGCAAAATCTTTGATCCGAATTGACCACAATCTGTTCTTTTAAAGTTTCTAGAGAAAAGACAACATTAACCACTACATTAGCATAGCAGTTGACACCAGAACTGTTTTCAAATTGAAAACCAACAACATCTTCAACAGAATCCTTTTTGTTTCTGCTTATAATTTCAGGTTCATCAACTTTTCGTCTTTTTGCTACAACCTCCCCAGTATTGGTCACATTTCTTCGTTTCCGGCCTACCACACGTTTCTCAAACAAAGGATACTGAGGCAAATGTGGCGCATACTCTCTTCTCAACCTATTGTATTCCTTAACACAATCTAGATCCGCACAAATGTTTGTGACATCACACTCAATCAAGTACAATCCCGATAAAGTCCTAACTCGTGACAATGCCACATATGCCATACCCTCCTTGAACACAGAACTGCCAATATTCACCAATGCACAGTCTACACTTAAACCTTGCGATTTATGGATTGTCACCGCATATGCCAAGCAAACAGGAAACTGCTTACGACGAACATATAAGTCTTTTACAAGCAAAAATCTAGCAGAACAACGAGCAATTAGCTGTACTTCCTCAATGCCATCAAATTTAATTTTTAAAAATTCAATTCCATCTCTATTTCTGTATTTCACAAAATCAACAACATTACCCATTGATCCATTTACCAGACCTCTTTCAACATGTAAATTCCTTCTTAAAATTATACGGCAGTTCAAGCACACATTCAGAGTCTTTTCAAAACCCGCAGTTTTAGATATACTCTTCTCTAATGAATCCAATTTTGTTTTCAGATTCTCAGACAAAATAATTGTTGATCCCATATGCTCTACTCTGTCAATAGCTTCCAATTTCACAATCTCTTGCTTTTCTAAATGCAACATTTTTTTGTTGAATTTGGCACATTCTGCAAGAGTTGGCATCAAACATATTCCAGATTTTTTCTCAGTAACTTTCTGAAAAATATTCTCAGGCACAACATCTTCGTCTGGATATAAATTTGTCAGTAATCGTGCATGTAAAGCTTCTTTCCCATGCTCGGTCACTTTTCCAATTCTAACATCTTGTAGAATAGTCTTGTAAACTTCATCCTTTGCCTGACGCATATTTTCATGCAGTTCAGCATAATTGAAGTTTAACCATATATTGACGTTGCCAATACTCCCTAAGCACTTCCTGGTATCTTCATGCGTGAGCATTTTGAACACAGGTTGCCCTTTCACTGGTGTCAGCTGCAGAAGATCTCCAAAAACAATGATGTGTTTGCCACCAAATAACACATCATACTCTGTTTTGAGAACTTCTTGCATTCTCAAATGCACAAAGGCAAGCATAACATTGGAAACCATGCTTACTTCGTCAATGATAAGAAGTTTCATTTTCCTCAAGACTCTTGAAACTTCAAAACAAGCATCTCCAGATAGCTTGTGATATTCTAATTTGTTGTCATGCTCCACTGGCAGCATCAGTAAACGATGTAAAGTAATCCCTTTAATGTTATGTGCTGCCAGTCCAGTTGGAGCGGTGACAACACAAGACAGCGATGACTCTGTCCTTTCCTGCAAATAACATGAAATTGCTTTAATAAGGAAACTTTTTCCAGTTCCCGCTTCTCCACTCACGTACAGTCGGACAGGCTTCAACGACGTACATGAGCACTCTTTCTTATCATGACTTAATCCATGATCAATTTGCATGGTAAGTTCGTCATATATTTTCCTCTGCTCAACGTTGAGTTGTCTTTCCAACTCTTCTAAGTTAACCGCATCCTCCTGAGCATGTGCCATGGCTCTTTCCACTTCATTCATAGCAGTGGCAGCTTCATTTTCGATAAGAGGTCCTCCTAGTGGATCCTGACTCAATGAAGCAGAACTCTGACTGTCCTGAGAACTGTCTCTGGCAATCTCGGCTGCAATCGTTGCTTCCTGCTCAATTTCCACATTCAACATTTCTACATATTTGGGAAAAGCAGGACATTCTATGGTCTCCTTGGCAGCATTGAAAGAGTCTTCGTAACAGAGGAAATCTCCAAGCAGTTCCTCTTCTGCACGCCAAGGCTTAAAAAGTTGCAAAAGTGCTAAATAGAAAAACTCCTTTTTTTCACGAGATTCGCCACTCAATTTTCGATGGTTTATCAAGTGGCATTTTCTTTGCTTGACCAGACATCCCTCACTTCCTATTACAGCATACACTCCTTTCTCAGTATCTTCTTTGATGTTCCTCTTGAATATGTAATTTTGCAGAACCTCATACAGACAAACATTCTCGAGGTGACTGCTTCGATTTGGATAATATGTATCCAACATGTTGCTCTTCAAAATGTCGGTACTGTTTGGCTCCTTTTCCGCCAAATACTCAATTTCCCGCACAGGTTTCAGAACTCGATTACGCGTTGCAGCAAGACCAACACTCGCCCAAACGATACTCCTGGACTTGGCATAGAGACTTGCTGAAGACAACCGGTCAGAACATTCGTAAGCTCCGATTTCTCGATGCGACAACATCTTCAGACTGAAACTGTACAACTTCTTGCTGAGGCTCTTTTCATGGGAAATGTCCTCCCACATATCCTTCAATTCTGTCTTCTCTTTTTTGGTGATGTAAGATGTCACATACCTAGCCACAGCCATACAGTTATCAGCCACAAACTGTATATCCAAGTTAGCATTCCACATGGACAAAATCACCGGGTTGTAGTCGTTGATGTACTTAGACTCTTCGTTCCTCTTCAAATTGTATGTGTTTTTAGGTGATTTCTTCATCACATTATGTCGCAGCGAAGACATCAAACTGTTCACTCTTCCTTTAGAAATCACCGATCGTGGAAAGCCGAAACGACATTTGGTGTAGAACTTGTCTTTGTTCCGGAATTTACGACGACAGTACTTTCCACATCGATGGCTTTGGAAACGTAGAACTTTTTCTCTTAGGCTTTTTTTCTCCGTTGCGTTTGGAACAGCACACGTAGAATACTGTTCTATGAAACTCATCACTGAGTCGTCTGCATCCGTTCCAAATTTAGGTGCATCCTTGATCCACAGCAACATATGTATATGAGGAGCACCTCTTGCTTGGTACTCCTTCCTCCAGAAGAAATCCAACACCTCTCCAAGAGGTGGATTCTTCTTATTCATGATGAAAGACATCATACCTTCAAATCTATGATTGAAGTACCTACATACATTGACTGGATCCAAAGAGCACAGTTCTCCGGGTGTCTTGAATTCGATGTTTTCTACGTTAGCATTTGCCTCTCGTAGAAATTCAAGTAAGTCTTCCCAGCCATACTCAGCACAGCTCAAAGTGAGGAACCATGTGGGAGTTCCTAAGTTCCTCAGCATACATTTTAAATCACCATGACGACAGTACCAGTACTCATTAGTACCACGCTGACACGCCATGAGATTAATCAGGTGAGAATCCAAAATACTGTCTTGGACATTGACTTTATCCATAAAGTCACTTGCCGAGATGTTTTGCATGTGTATACCACTTTTCAAGATGTGGTTCACTGCATATGACAGTCCAGACAGATCGCTTTCAAACAGGAGATGAAACAAATAAGGAATGCATTGTCGAAACCTAGGATCTCCTGCATACAATCGCAAAGTCCGGTATTCAGAAGCAGGAATTTGATGAGGTCGCTCATCATATCTTCCTCCCTGACCTGTTGGAAAAAGCTGTGGGAAACACCGAGCTTCCAAACTTTCCTCCCAAACACTAATGGGACTCCCTTTCGCTTGTTTCATTTGAAACAACTCAATAGCATTCCCCATGACTTCCTTGGAATGCAAAGGATGAACACTATAATGTTCATATATTTCTTCACTAGTACAGGGTTCTGCTTTCTCAATTTGACCAGCACACAAATCGCTATCCTCTTCCTCACTTACTTCCTCTTCTGCAACATATACATTTTTATAGTATTTATTATATTTTTTCAAATACAATGTTGCCCTTTTGACTTTCCTAACATCTACTAAATCTTGCCATATTTTCTTATTCTTTGTCGGAACCCCATTAACTAAGATAACCAGAGGTTCCTCTTCCACTTTTTCTACTCCAATTGTGTTAATGTTTTTCTTCAAATCTAGAGGCAAATAAACAACTCTTCCCTTTAATCCTCTCTGTAAATCTGATGGAGGCAATTTCCCTGTCTTTGGCTCCATTCTTACAATAGCCTGAAAGGGATGGATACTTTGAATCAAAATAGATTCATAAGTATTTAAATCCTTCAATTCAGAAGGAATTTCAACCAATTCCAGATTATTATGAACTGCTCTAGCAGGCATCTGGTTTTGATTTAATTTGTTACAACAATAAGTACACACACGTTGATCCAATCCCAAATCAAAACAATTTTCTACCATCAAGTATGTTGTAAAATCCTTCCATTCACTATTATTTTCCCTTTCACTTTTTCCATATAAATCCACTAACTTAGTCTGATTCTTATAATAAGTGCGTCGACAACACACACAAGTGAAATTTGGCCTCTCACTTGATTTCACCTCAAACGTCGCAATTTCCCTCTGGAAATTATCTGTACTGGAAACCTGTACACTATCTTCCACATTACTCTCTTCTTCTTGGTCAATTTCAACATTCTCCTCTTTACTTCCAAAGTAACAAAACTCAATTTCTTCACATATATTCTTCACATCTATTTCAGAACCATGCAAAAGAGCAGCGCATAATTGTTTTAGCATAATTGCTGGACTCTTAGCATAATACAACATTCTAACTAATTTCCTCACTTTATTATGATGCACTGCTAGCATCCTGAAATGATGAAAAACACTCTGGCATACTCTCCTGGAAAGACAAGCCAGTGAATGACCATGCAAACCTATCACTTCTCTCACTCTGCAAGGATCTAATTCTTGCAACAACTTCATTTTCTGCTTCAAACTTTTCTTACTAAATGACCGTATAAAATCACAAAGCAAATTGATGGAATCCTGTCGTACACTGCAAATACTACTACACTTCCAGGTGTACACAGGACCCTTAGGACGTCTCCCTAAAACCTCATTACCTAACACCTCTTCTATCTCTGTTCTCACAAGTTTTTCTTTTTCAACTGGACAACCATCTTTCACTTCATAAGCTCGACCACTGGTGTCAACTGCATGCACCAAATCATTATCCTGGAAATAACTCTCCTCATTAAAAAATGCCTCAGAGCTTGAACTATGCATCCATTCTCCAGAAAAAACTTCACAAAAATTACTACGATTAACTATTCTCTTCCATCTACTATTTCTTTTGAAATCATAAATTACCTTGTTTAGCTTCCTAATTCTATTGATTGTCAAAATAAATAACTTACGTTTAATTTCAAATGCCTGATCAATAACTTTCTCAACTATTTTTTTTCTCTTATAAAAAACCACTTTCTGCTGACCTTTCTTAATATTTTTTAACAAATTCCCAATTATCCTGTTGCGGAACATTCGTTTACGAATATCCCTAAACTGTTGTTTCCTTCTACTTTCATGCATAGAGTTATCTCTTACTCTAGCAGTAACATTTCTCATTGGCTTTTCCTTACCATTTGAATTCGGTCTCCTTTTCTGGAGTGAAACATTTTCTGTAGTAATATTTTTTTTACTACACATATTTCTTATGACTGTTTTTCGACTCTTACCCGGTGCTTTCTTGGTGACTTGACAAATCTTTTTGTTAGAGGACTGCTGCAATATTCCATGCTCCTGCTGTCTTTGACGTTTTCCAGCCTTTCTTACTCTTTCTTTGCTAGGCATCCTAAAATCTTGAAATAATGTGCAGTTGAATCTGTGGTAAAATATAATAAAAAATGTTATTAACCACTATTACCCAACAGTAAATTAATAACAGTCATCAAAAACTTAACACACTACTTAAGTATATAATATACTGAAGCCTATCTCCAATTTTTCACTGAACAGGACTCATCTCTTCTTAACCTTGGATAAACCTCACCTACTCTGTGTCCCCTGCACATAATTAAATGTAAAGGGGCAGATTTATATTAACTAGCACATCCCCAGGGATGCACCAGTTAACGTGCACCGCTGCTCTGCCACCCACGGTGTGCCGCATTTACAATCAGATAGGACAAAGCTACATCAAAACCCTGCGCCTGCTTGAAGCAGGCATAGATCTTGACGCAGGTAGGCTGAAAGCTAAAGCAACAACTAAGTGTCGTGTGCAGAAGTTACAAAAAAGGAAAAATGGCGTTTAAACCAGTAATGAGACCATGCTAACGTAATACAGAGTAAAAATATCCAGGATCTACATCAGTTTGGGGTTCACGAACCTGGCAGGTACAAGGCACTGAGGCTTTCCACCGTGCATGTCTCATCCCAAAACATATGTTGTTTGTGAATGAAACAATTTCCCAGACCAAATGCTTTGGATTGGCTACTTCTAAAAAATTAAACACCCCTACTATCCCGGAGTTAGAGGAATACGATGGTTGGAGTAATTTTACTCGTTGTCTATTAAAGATTTACAGGCCCTACTCCGTAATTCTTCCTTTAACATTTCCAGTATAAATCCAAAAGGTTGACTGCTTTGGCAACGTGCCTTATCCACGGTTTAATAACGCTGCCTTTTGCTTTATATAAGTTTTCAAATTGTATGAAATATATACCAATAGGTCGTTATTAACCTTTAGGTAGTGGTTTTCTTCATCAAGTCTGGTCGCTTCCATACACATACAGATTTTCAAAGATGATCAAGAACTTTATCTGAATGGAGAGGAATGCACTGAGACGCCAGATCATTCACTAATGTGTAGGCACAGACAGTTACACGGTTCATGCAACAAACACCGACCAAATATGGCTTGCGTGTTGCAAGGCACGCCAGTTCCTGCTATCATCCCCACGTTCAAGTTCTTGGAAAATGGTAGTTATTTGATGCTCAATAATGAAGATTGTTCTGGGTTAATTAAAAGTATTCATTTTATCGTAACAGTAAATGAACGGGTTATTTGCTGCAGAAATGTTCTATTTCCTCCCACACATGAACATAGGGAGTTTTCAATCTGGCCACAAATACCAACCTTGGGAGCACATTTCAACAGCATGGCAAGAATAAGAGCTCTTTTGTCTCAGAGAGAGGTGGCCTTGAGTTCGGCCCGTGAAACTTTCGTGCTTCACATAGCGAACACCCGTACAGAGGTGCAGACCCTTTTAAATACAGATTCGACTTTGCATTTCAGCAAGATTACCCATTCATTTCCATGCAGCAGGAGGCCCATAGGAATGAAGGTGCAATTTGCGATTAGCAATTACCTCATCGCAAATTACGAATTTTTCCGACGGTGCAGGGGTATCTCAAGAACACCCTGCTGCACCCCTGAAAAAAAAATTTGGGGTCATATGGCGCACATAAATTTTGAAAACATTCCTTTACCTCAAAAACGATTTTCAACTCATAATTTGAAAACACTGCACATGGGGAAATGACTTAAAATGTCCTTAAGACACATAAAAGCATTTTTTGATTGCCTTTGCAGCATGTTTCAGTCACCTTTAACATGCCTATGTAACGGAAACATTCAAAATCTAAATTTGCCATGCACAGGTGGGAGCATATTTACAAGCAATTTGCTCCACAGACAAACTTCTTACATTGAAATGGGAAAGACTCTCAATTACCTTATAAAGAAGCAGACACCATTATGTCCTTCTCATCAATATTAAAACCATTGCTTTTTCTCAAAAACGATTTACAAGTCATAATTTGAAAACACTCCACAGCTCCTATGCACATAAAAGCCCTGTCAGTACTAATACTTCACATTTTCTCCAATTACAATTTCTCAAACAAACAAAATCTATTTGTGAAACACTTGAGACAAAGCAACATTTGAAAAACACAACTTTCTTCATAATTTTCTCCTTAAAGCACACTATTTTCTATCTAAATTAAAGAAATTTTTTCTCACCTTAGCAAGTACTTTGAGTTTCAAAACAGTCTCAGAAACACACCAATTTGTCTTCAGCAGAGCAAAAGGTATGCACTCCAGAGTCTGCAGCTATCAAAAGCACAGAAATGCTGTAATTCCTCACACAGATCTCTCATGTCACCCAATCAAAACTCTTCCCTCACTTTTTTTCAAAGCAAAACCCTTCCCCCCTCTGCCCCCTCTCTGCTTTTTCTGCATAGCAACCACCTCTTGCAAGACCTCTCACACAACAATGTGCAATTGAACTCTGAACTCTCAGTGCACCTGCATATCCAAAGCATTCTTTCATTTAATGATTTTTTCTTCGCCACTCAAAATACATCTTTCAACGAACTCATCCATGCACACTAACTTTCTGTTTTCAGCAATCAAAATCCACCAATCACTCTTACTGCTTCATTAACACAGAAACTCCTCAGTTTTTTTCATTTTACACTCTCATTTTTTCAACTGCCATTTCATTGCCACACTTCATCTGACTGCAGGAGAACCTTCTCTCGCCATGTTTTCTGTCTGGATTGTTGGACATAGCTACATCTATTGGGCTCAAAGGTACGCTGAAAACAGGAATTTACCTAACCTCAATTTACAAGATGTGGAAATTAAGTGGTTTGGCCACAGAGGATTAAAATGTCACCAATTGATACCATTGGTGAAAACCTTTATGCATTTGCCAAAACCTGACCTGTTAATTGTGCACTGTGGAGGTAATGATTTGGGCACTTTGACTGGGGTAGGTCTGGAAATGCTTTTAAAGGACACCTTTGAGCAATTGATGGCACTTTTTCCTCAGACTGCCTTGGTATATTCAAATATATGCCAAAGACAGAAATGGAGGTGGTCGAACCAATTTTGTCCACAAATTGAGAAATCGAGGAAGCATGTAAACAAATCTGTTTCAGCTTACATGAGAGACCATGGAATGGGCTCCCTGTACAACAATAACTTGCGTTACTACATGCAAGATATCTACAGAGGAGATGGAGTTCACTTCTCAGATGAGGGCAACAGAGTTTTCACTCTGAATTTAAGAATGTGCATTGGTACCTACTTATAAGTACCTAAATGTACCATAAACCCAAAAGCTCTTCTCAGAGCTACCCTACATCTGATCACTCACAATTATTATTGTACTCTAACTTTTTTCACTAATTTTCAAGAAAGTACGCTCCCCAGAACGCTTCCCGGTTCGCGAACCGAGCGCACTCCACGCAAAAAAACTAAAAAAACGGTATATATTTTTTTGCCCTGCGAGAACCTTTCAAAGCCTCCACATCAAACCTAGGGGGTCAGGGACGATCTACTATGCCCCCTTATGGTCATTTGCCCCTTCGCTTTGGCCTCCTCTTGTCTCTCGATCCTACCGAGAGACAAGATGGCGGCCGCTACGGACTGTTTGGAATGTTTACAGACGCCGAAAAACCAATCAGCTTCGCAAACCTCCGTAACGCGAAAAGTACGCGAAGCGGAGCGCTGTTACAGATATATATCTTTTTTTGAACGTTAATTTCTCAAAATCCACTGGAGCACATATATTGAGACCTAGCAAAGGCACATCGGGCTACCAGTCCCTACAATTTTGCCAAGTTTCGTGCAAATCCATTCAGCCGTTCGATTATTATTATTATTTTTTTTTTTGCCCCGCGGGGCCCTTTTAAAACCTCCACATCAAACCTAGGGGGTCAGCGAGGATCTACTATTCCCCCTTATGGTCATTTGCCCCTTCGCTTTCGCCTCCTCTTGTCTCTCGATCCTACCGAGAGACAAGATGGCGGCCGCTACGGACTGTTTGGAATGTTGACAGACGCCGGAGAACCAATCAGCTTCGCTTCACAAAGCTCCGTTGCGCGAAAAGTCCGCGAACCAGACCGCTGCCTGGTCCGCGCTTACAGATATATATCTTTTTTTAAACGTTAATTTCTCAAAATCCACTGGAGCACATATATTGAGACCTACAAAAGGCACATCGGGCTACCAGTCCCTACAATTTTGCCAAGTTTCGTGCAAATCCATTCAGCCGTTCGGGCTAAAAGTGAGGCCAACCGCCCTATGGAAATTAACATGGGAAAAACGCGTTTTGGGACCCCCCTTTTTTCTCGGCCCCCCCTTGACGAACCACCCCCAAATTTTCAAAGGCTGCTCAGAAACAAAATGTGCCATTTTCCTGAAAATTTCAGCCAATTCCGTCCACAAACGGCAAAGTTATTAGACATAGAATTTTAAAAAAACCCATAGAGAAAAAATCCTAACTATATATACCTACTGGCGACCGCCAGTAGGTAATATATATATATATATATATATTACCTACTGGCGGTCGCCAGTAGGTATATATAGTTAGGATTTTTTCCCTATGGGATTTTTGAAAATTCTATGTCTAATAACATTGGCGTTTGTGGACGGAATTGGCTGAAATTTTCTGGAAAATGGAACATTTTGTTTCTGAGCAGCCCCTAGAAATTTGGGGGGGGGTTCGTCAAGGGGGGGCCGAGAAAAAAGGGGGTCCCAAAACGTGTTTTTAACATTGAGTTTTCCATAGGGCGGTTGGCCTCACTTTTAGCCCGAACGGCTGAATGGATTTGCACGAAACTTGGCAAAATTGTAGGGACTGGTAGCCCGATGTGCCTTTGCTAGGTCTCAATATATGTGCTTCAGTGGATTTTGAGAAATTAACGTTTAAAAAAAGATATATATCTGTAAGCGCGCTCTGGGCAGCGCTCCGGTTCGCGGACTTTACGCGTACCGGAACTTCGCGTAGCGAAGCTGATTGGCTCTCCGGTGTCTGTCAACATTCTAAACAGTCCGGAGCGGCCGCCATCTTGTCTCTCGGTAGGATTGAGAGACAAAAGGAGGCCAAAACAAAGGGGGAAATGACCATAAGGGGGCATAGTATATCCTCCCTGACCCCCTAGGTTTAATGTGGAGGCTTTAAAAGGGCCCCGCGGGGCAAAAAAAAATAAAAAAAATGTTTGTTTTTTTGCGTGGGTAGCGCCCGGTTCGCGAACCGGGAAGCGTTCTGGGCAGCGTACTATAATGAAAAATGAATGATAGACTTTTCAAATACTGTATGTTAATTGATTGTTGGTTTTGTTGATTATTTTTTAATTTTTTTATTTTTTAAGCAATTATTTATTATTGTAATTGTGTTTCAACATTTAATAACATTTCTAACATTTCACTAGTTTATGAATTACATATAAAAATGATTAAAGACTCAAACAATTTTTTAATATTACATACAATTTTATTTTTCAGATTGTTTTTCAAAATTTAATAGAACGTCTAGCATTTGACTGTCCGATATGTCCTCTTGTTGAGTGAACATAAGTTCCCACATTTGACCGTCATCATAATGGAGTAAATGATCGACAGATTCTACACATTGAAGTAATTCATAGTCCCGTGACTCATCCATGAATTCTAAGTCATCAATGGGTTCCATAACTTGTTCATTGTTGCTGTCCAGAACAATTTCGAAGGAAACATTCTGCTCACCTTCCATTTTATTGCTGTAATTTGCATAAAAAATAAATATATCAGTAGTGATAGGGCACTGTTGGGTTTAAGTTCAGACAGGTACTTGTGAGTTTATAACAGAGAAGTAATCTATGGGCACTGTATGGTTTCAGGCGTGAAGTAGTACTATTAAAAAGTGCCTGTGAAGAAGCCTAAGTAAATTCATAATTATACCACAGAAACCTAAATCAATCCATAATTATAATAAAGATGCCTTTCTCAATGTCTAACTCTTACAGAGGGATAGTATATAACTATCTGAAAATGTTTTCAAATTTATAAAATAATATCTCACCTTCTAAAAACAAGTTTAAGTTGTGAGTGAAAATGATCTTGCAATGTAATTCAGGAAGTAGTAGTCAAAATGGCTGTGTTTCTCTCTCTTTCTTTATATCTATTCAGGTACATAACCAATCAAATGTCAGGTAAAAAAAGTAGAAAATGAAAGTAACATTTTAATTGGTTGTCAATTCCAACACTTCAGATGTGGTTTGAGAAGTAATTTACCTCTGGGTATTTAGAGAGGTCTACAGGCTAAATGGCTAAATGGAATTCCAATCAAATTTGTGAAAATGGTAGGGATTGGTATGTAGTATGAGCTAATCTATATTTGGTGAAATTGTCTCCAGTTGCTTTTCTGTAAACTACTTTCCCACCTTTTTTGATGGTGCGCTTCCCAGGGAGCGACCCGGTACGCGAACTGGTGAGCGCCCCGGTTCGCGAACCTTAAGCGTTACGGGAGTCCACCATTTTGTGTTTCGGTCGAATTAAGATACAAGATGGAGGGCAAATAATGTTCAGAATGGGTAGAAGGGGGCACGGTAGACCTATTTTGACCCCGTAGGTTTTCTGAGGGTGGCTGAGGAGGCTTATATGTGCGGAAATTTTTTTTTTAAAATTTTGCGAGGTTAGCTCCCGGTTCGCGTACCGGGAAGCGCCCCAGGGAGCGTACTTTGTTGAAAATTAGTGAAAAATGTTAGAGTAAAATAATAATTGTGAGTGATCAGATGTAGGGTAGCTCTGAGAAGAGCTTTTGGGTTTATGGTACATTTAGGTACTTATAAGTAGGTACCAATGCACAGTCTTAAATTCAGAATGAAAATTCTGTTGCCCTCATCTGAGAAGTGAACTCCATCTCCTCTGTAGATATCTTGCATGTAGTAACGCAAGTTATTGTTGTACAGGGAGCCCATTCCATGGTCTCTCATGTAAGCTGAAACAGATTTGTTTACATGCTTCCTCGACTTCTCAATTTGTGGACAAAATTGGTTTGACCACCTCCATTTCTGTCTTTGGCATATATTTGAATATACCAAGGCAGTTTGAGGAAAAAGTGCCATCAATTGCTCAAAGGTGTCCTTTAAAAGCATTTCCAGACCTACCCCAGTCAAAGTGCCCAAATCATTACCTCCACAGTGCACAATTAACAGGTCAGGTTTTGGCAAATGCATAAAGGTTTTCACCAATGGTATCAATTGGTGACATTTTAATCCTCTGTGGCCAAACCACTTAATTTCCACATCTTGTAAATTGAGGTTAGGTACATTTCTGTTCTCAGCATACCTGTGAGCCAAGTGGATATAACTATGTCCAACAATCCAGACAGAAAACATGGTGAGAGAAGGTTCTGCTGCAGTCAGATGAAGTGTGGCAATGAAATGGCAGTTGAAAAAATGAGAGTTTAAAATGAAAAAAACTGTGGAGTTTCTGTGTTAATGAAGCAGTAACAGTGATTGGTGGATTTTGATTGCTGAAAACAGAAAGTTAGGGTGCATGGATGAGTTCTTTGAAAGATGTATTTTGAATGGTCAATAAAAAGTCATTAAATGAAAGATTGCAGTGGATACACAGGTGCACTGAGAGTTCAGAGTTCAATTGCAACATTGTTGTGTGAACTTGCAAACACCAGAGGTCTTCCAAGAGGTGGTTGCCATGCAGAAAAGGCATGAAATGGCAGAGGGGGGAAGGGTTTTCATTTGAAAAAAAGTGAGGGAAGAGTTTTGATTGGGTGACATGAGAGATATGTGTGAAGAATTACAGCATTTCTGTGCTTTTGATAGCTGCAGACTCTGGAGTGCATACCTTTTGCTCTGCTGAAGACAAATTGGTGTGTTTCTGAGACTGTTTTCAAACTCAAAGTATTTGCTAAGGTGAGAAAATATTTCTTTAATTTAGATAGAGAATAGTGTGCTTTAAGGAGAAAATTATGAAGAAAGTTGTGTTTTTCAAATGTTGCTTTGTCTCAAGTGTTTTACAAATAGATTTTGTTTCTTTGAGAAAATGTAATTGGAGAAAATGTGAAGTATTAGTACTGACAGGGTGTTTTTCTGCATAGGAGCTGTGGAGTCTTTTCAAATTATGACTTGAAAATCGTTTTTGAGGAAAATGAATGGTTATAATATTTCTGACAATGACATAATGGTGTATGCTTCTTTATAATGCAATTGACTGTCTCTGATGTTATTTTTCCCATTTTAATGTAAGACCTTTCTCTGTGGCGCAAATTGCTTGTAAATATGCTCCCACCTGTGCATGGCAAATTTAGATTTTGAATGTTTGTGTTACATAGCCATGTTAAAAGTGATACAAACATTCTGCAAAGGCAATCAAAAAACGCTTGTATGTGTCTTAAGGACATTTTAAGTAATTTTCCTATGTGCAGTGTTTTGAAATTATGATTTGAAAATCGTTTTTGGGGAAAAGGAATTGTTTTTAAATTTATGACAAGGACATAATGGTGTATGCTTCTTTATAAGGCAATTGACTGTCTCTGATGTTATTTTTCCCATTTCAATGTAAGACCTTTCTCTGTGGCGCAAATTGCTTGTAAATATGCTCCCACCTGTGCATGGCAAATTTAGATTTTGAATGTTTGTGTTACATAGCCATGTTAAAAGTGATACAAACAAGCTGCAAAGGCAATCAAAAAACGCTTTTATGTGTCTTAAGGACATTTGATGTCATTTTTCCCATATTACATTAAAAGACCTTTCTCCGTGGGGCACATTCCTTGTAAATATGGTTACACTTGTGCATGGTAAATTTAGATTTTGACTGTTTGAGTTACATAACCATGTTAAAAGTGACCCAAAAAAATTGCAAAGGCTTTCAAAAAACACTTTCATGTGTCTTAAGGACATTTTAAGTCATTTCCCTGTGGGCAGCGTTTGCAAATTATGACTTGAAAATCGTTTTTGAGGTAAAGGAATGTTGTTAAATTTTATGTGCGCCATATGCCCCCAAATTTCTTTTTCAGGGGTGCAGCAGGGTGTTCTTGAGACACCCCTGCACCTTTGGAAAAATTCCTAATTTGCGATGAGCTAATTGCTAATCGCAAATTGCACCTTCATTCCTATGGGCATCCTGGCCCATGGAAATGAATGGGTAATTTGCAATTAGCAATTTGCTCATCGCAAATTAGGAATGGTAAAGAATCACTATTTTTTCCTTAAAATTCGCTATTTTGGAAATGCAAAATAGTTTGATGATACATATGGCGGTTCATCTCTAACAAGATAAGAAGCTTAGGGATACATTTATGATGACTGGCGCAATGAAGTGGACATCACTTACTTCATTGGTAGAGCTTTACATGTATTATCTCCTCTGTATTCTTCATCAAGCGTAACTTTAATCTGCAATCCTGAGTAGGCCTCACCTTAAACAAACCTCTGGATAGGCCACACCTTATTGTCATCATGAATTAATCATTTAAAATGCTAGGGACAGATTTATGATAGGTGTATGCCTCTTTTGCGCCACTTACAAAACACTGCCCATGGGGAAATGACTTAAAATGTCCTTAAGACACATGAAAGTGTTTTTTTAAAGCCTTTGCAATTTTTTTGGGTCACTTTTAACATGGCTATGTGACTCAAACAGTCAAAATCTAAATTCACCATGCACAGGTGGGAGCATATTTACAAGGAATGTGCTCCATGGGGAAAGGTCTTATAATGTAATATGGGAAAAATGACATCAGAGACAGTGAAATGCCTTATAAAGAAGCATACACCATTATGTCCTTGTCATAAATTTACAAACCATTCCTTTTCCCTAAAAACGATTTTCAAATCAAAATTTGAAAACACTGCACATGTGGAAATGACTTAAAATGTCCTTAATTCAAAATTTGCTATTCCTTATTTTGCGATTGCACTGAAGGATTTGCAAATTTTGCGATTCCTTAAATGCAATGTATCAAACAAAAAATATGTAAAAAATGACATTAAGGATTTGGAAACTACCACCAACTTCTAGTTTGTGGTAATTTGCGAATTCTTTTCAAAAAGCTTTTTTTCCAAAAAACAAAAGGTGCCATATGACGCCAATACATGCCCTTAGGGCATGTATGTGCGCCATATGCCCCCAAATTTCTTTTTCAGGGGTGCAGCAGGGTGTTCTTGAGACACCCCTGCACCCTTGAAAAAATTCCTAATTTGCGATGAGCTAATTGCTAATCGCAAATTGCACCTTCATTCCTATGAGCCTCCTAGCCCATGGAAATGAATGGGTAATTTGCAATTAGCAATTTGCTCATTGCAAATTAGGAATGGTAAAGAATCGCTACTTATTCCTTAAAATTCGCTATTTAGGAAATGCAAAATAGTTTGATGATACATATGGCGGTTCATCTGTAACAAGATAAGAAGCTTAGGGATACATTTATGATGACTGGCGCAATAAAGTGGACATTACTTACTTCATTGGTAGGCCTTTACATGTATTATCTCCTCTGTATTCTTCATCAAGCGTAACTTTAATCTGCAATCCTGAGTAGGCCTCACCTTAAACAAACCTCTGGATAGGCCACACCTTATCGTCATACTGGATTAATCATTTAAAATGCTAGGGACAGATTTATGACAGGTGTATGCCTCTTTTGCGCCACTGTGCGTCACTTTTATGATGCAGCGGCGGTGCAAAAGATTTGCTATGAGGCGACAAAATTACAAATTGATGCATTTAGGCAGATGTGTCATGGTGTAAAAAAAACGTGCCACATGAAACCGATGCAGCAGTGATGCAAAAGATGCACCATGTTGCAAGACAGGCCTCACTTGGGGCCATATGTATCAAGATAATTAGCATTCGCAAAGATCAAAATTCTGCAAATTTCGGCCTTTGCAAATGCTAATTAGACAAATGGTATGTATCAAACAAGTTTGATGCAAAATAAGGAATAGCAATATTTGCTATTCCTTATTTTGCGATTGCACTGAAGGATTTGCAAATTTTGCGATTCCTTAAATGCAATGTATCAAACAAAAAATATGCAAAAAATGCCATTAAGGATTTGCAAATTACCACCAACTTCTAGTTGGTGGTAATTTGCGAATTCTTTTCAAAAAGCTTTTTTTCCAAAAAACAAAAGGTGCCATATGACGCCAATACATGCCCTTAGGGCATGTATGTGCGCCATATGCCCCCAAATTTCTTTTTCAGGGGTGCAGCAGGGTGTTCTTGAGACACCCCTGCACCCTTGGAAAAATTCCTAATTTGCGATGAGCTAATTGCTAATCGCAAATTGCACCTTCATTCCTATGAGCCTCCTAGCCCATGGAAATGAATGGGTAATTTGCAATTAGCAATTTGCTCATTGCAAATTAGGAATGGTAAAGAATTGCTATTTATTCCTTAAAATTCGCTATTTAGGAAATGCAAAATAGTTTGATGATACATATGGCGGTTCATCTGTAACAAGATAAGAAGCTTAGGGATAGATTTATGATGACTGGCGCATCACCAGGGATGTGCCAGTCATCCTGCGCCGCTGTTCCGCCACCCATGGTGTGCTGCATTTACAATGCGGCGCAGCATGGGGCAAAAATGGCACAGATGCGTGACGTATCTGTGCTGTAAAGGTGGCGCATTGCTGGAGTTGTATTGCATGTGCGATGCAGCTCCAGCAAGGCTCAGGGGTGCCCCATCTCCACAATGTTGCGTCAAGACCTATGCCTGCTTAAAGCAGGCTCAGGGTTTTGACGCAGCTTTCTCCTATCTGATTGTAAATGCGGCACACCATGGGTGGCAGAGCAGCGGTGCACGTTAACTGGTGAATGCCTGGGGATGTGCCATTTAACATAAATCTGCCCCTTTACATTTAAGTATGTGCAGGGGACACAGAGTCGGTGAGGCTTATCCAAGGTTAAGAAGAGATGAGTCCTGTTCACTGAAAAATTAGACATAGGCTTCACCTGCTCAGCATCGCTGGACATGGCTTAATAATAGCTGCAAAATTTTACTCTTGTTAAACAATTTTACTATTATAATCTCTGAGATTTGTCTCTTACTCTGCAACATCTCATTGTTGTTATCTTTCTTTAAAGATAAAGACAACATCAACATGAGCGATAATCTGCAATCAGTTGATTTTGACCTCATCATTGAACTTGTAATTGAAACATCAGTGGATGTTGATCCCTTGGATGATTTAAATCCTGAGGATGAAGAAGAACGTGATGAGGATGCAGATTTGTCCGAATTATATGACATAGGGTGGGAAGCTGACCTGCTTGATCCTATGGAACTATAAACATTTATTTTTAAAATATATAATAAATAAAAAGTAAAAATGTAAACCGTTTAATTTAAAAATAAAGACACCTTCAAAAACAGGTTATGTGTAGTGTCTTCAATAAAATATTAAAATATGCTCATAAAATTAGATCAGATTCACATATAAGATAGCACAGGTAACATGAATATAAATTCCATTTCTTTTCTGCTATTTCTGTATTCTAAAATTGCCATGCACTAAAAAATCTTATATGTAAAAATGTAAAGTAGTGTTTTAAGTTTTTGATTACTGTTATTGATGTACTGTTGGGTAATAGTGGTTAATAAATTTTTTTTTATATATTTTACCACAGATTCAACTGCAGATCATTTCAACATTTCACCATGCCAACGAAAGAAAGACTGAGAAAGGCTGCAAAACGTCAAAGACAGCAGGTGATTGAAAAAAAGCAGCAGTCCTCTAACAAAAAGATTTGTCAAGTCAACAAGAAAGCACCGGGTAAGAGTACAAAAACATTCATAAGAAATATTTGCAGTAAAAAAAATATTACTACAGAAAATGTTTCAGTCCAGAAAAAGAGAAGCAATTCAAATGGAAAGGAAAGGCCAATCAAAAATTTTACTGCTAGAGCAAGAGATAACTCTGTGCATGATAGTAGAAGGAAACAACAGTTTAGGGACATTCGTAAACGAATGTTCCGCAACAGGATAATTGGCAATTTGTTAAAAAATATTAAGAAAGGTCAACAGAAAGTGGTTTTTTATAAGAGAAAAAAAAAAGTTGAGAAAGTTATTGATCAGGCATTTGAAATTAAACGTAAGTTATTTATTTTGATAATCAATAGAATTAGGAAGCTAAACAAGGCAATTTATGATTTCAAAAGAAATAGTAGATGGAAGAGAATAGTTAATCGTAGTAATTTTTGTGAAGTTTTTTCTGGAGAATGGATGCATAGTTCAAGCTGTGAGGCATTTTTTAATGAGGAGAGTTATTTCCAGGATAATGATTTGGTGCATGCAGTTGACACCAGTGGTCGTGCTTATGAAGTGAAAGATGGTTGTCCAGTTGAAAAAGAAAAACTTGTGACAACAGAGGCAGAAGAGGTGTTAGGTAATGAGGTTTTAGGAAGACGTGCTAAGGGTCCTGTGTACACCTGGAAGTGTAGTAGTATTTGCAGTGTGCGACAGGATTCCATCAATTTGCTTTGTGATTTTGTACGGTCATTTAATAAGAAAAGTTTGAAGCAGAAAATAAGGTTGTTGCAAGAATTAGATCCTTGCAGAGTGAGAGAAGTGACAGGTTTGCATGGTCATTCACTGGCTTGTCTTTCCAGGAGAGTATGCCAGAGTGTTTTTCATAATTTCAGGATGCTAGCAGTGCATCATAATAAAGTGAGGAAATTAGTTAGAATGTTGTATTATGCTAAGAGTCCAGCAATTATGCTTAAAAAATTATGTGCTGCTCTTTTGCATGGTTCTGAAATAGATGTGAAGAATAGATGTGAAGAAATTGAGTTTTGTTACTTTGGAAGTAAAGAGGAGAATGTTGAAATTGACCAAGAAGAAGCGGGTAATGTGGAAGATAGTGTACAGGTTTCCAGTACAGATAATTTCCAGAGGGAAATTGCCACGTTTCAGGTCAAATCAAGTGAGAGGCCAAATTTCACTTGTGTGTGTTGTCGACGCACTTATTATAAGAATCAGACTAAGTTAGTGGATTTATATGCAAAAAGAGAAAGGGAAAAAAATAGTGAATGGAAGGATTTCGCAACATACTTGATGGTAGAAAATTGTTTTGATTTGGGATTGGATCAACGTGTGTGTACTTATTGTTGTTGCAAATTAAATCAAAACCAGATGCCTGCTAGAGCAGTTCATAATAATCTGGAATTGGTTGAGATTCCTTCTGAATTGAAGGATTTAAATACTTATGAATCTATTTTGATTCAAAGTATCCATCCCTTTCAGGCTATTGTAAGAATGGAGCCAAAGACAGGGAAATTGAGTCCATCAGATTTACAGAGAGGATTAAAGGGAAGAGTTGTTTATTTGCCTCTAGATTTGAAGAAAAACATTAACACAATTGGAGTAGAAAAAGTGGACGAGGAACCTCTGGTTATCTTAGTTAATGGGGTTCCGACAAAGAATAAGAAAATATGGCAAGATTTAGTAGATGTTAGGAAAGTTAAAAAGGCAACATTGTATTTGAAAAAAAATAATAAATACTATAAGAATGTATATGTTGCAGAAGAGGAAGTAAGTGAGGAAGAGGATAGCGATTTGTGTGCTGGTCAAATTGAGAAAGTAGAAACTTCTACTAGTGAAGAAATATATGAACATTATAGTGTTCATCCTTTGCATTCCAAGGAAGTCATGGGGAATGCTATTGAGTTGTTTCAAATGAAACAAGCCAAAGGGAGTCCCATTAGTGTTTGGGAGGAAAGTTTGGAAGCTCGGTGTTTCCCACAGCTTTTTCCAACAGGTCAGGGAGGAAGATATGATGAGCGACCTCATGAAATTCCTGCTTCTGAATTTGCGATTGTATGCAGGAGATGCTAGGTTTCGACAATGCATTCCTTATTTGTTTCATCTCCTGTTTGAAAGCGATCTGTCTGGACTGTCATATGCAGTGAACCACATCTTGAAAAGTGGTATACACATGCAAAACATCTCGGCAAGTGACTTTATGGATAAAGTCAATGTCCAAGACAGTATTTTGGATTCTCACCTGATTAATCTCATGGCGTGTCAGCGTGGTACTAATGAGTACTGGTACCGTCGTCATGGTGATTTAAAATGTATGCTGAGGAACTTAGGTACTCCCACATGGTTTCTCACTCTGAGCTGTGCCGAGTATGGCTGGGAAGACTTACTTGAATTTCTACGAGAGGCAAATGCTAACGTAGAAAACATCGAATTCAAGACACCCGGAGAACTGTGCTCTTTGGATCCAGTCAATGTATGTAGGTACTTCAATCATAGATTTGAAGCTATGATGTCTTTCATCATGAATAAGAAGAATCCACCTCTTGGAGAGGTGTTGGATTTCTTCTGGAGAAAGGAGTACCAAGCAAGAGGTGCTCCTCATATACATATGTTGCTGTGGATCAAGGATGCACCTAAATTTGCAACGGATCCAGAAGACTCAGTGATGAGTTTTATACAACAGTATTCTACGTGTGCTGTTCCAAACGCAAAGGAGAAGAAAAGCCTAAGAGAAAAAGTTCTGCGTTTCCAAAGCCATCGATGTGGAAAGTACTGTCGTCGTAAATTCCGAAACAAGGACAAGTTCTACACCAAATGTCGTTTCGGTTTTCCACGACCGGTGATTTCTAAAGGAAGAGTAAACAGTTTGATGTCTTCGCTGCGACATAATGTGATGAAGAAATCACCTAAAAACACATACAATTTGAAGAGGAATGAAGAGTCCAAGTACATCAACGACTACAACCCGGTGATTTTGTCCATGTGGAATGCTAACATGGATATACAGTTTGTGGCTGATAACTGTATGGCTGTGGCTCGGTATGTGACGTCTTACATCACCAAAAAAGAGAAGACAGAATTGAAGGATATGTGGGAGGACATTTCCCATGAAAAGAGCCTCAGCAAGAAGTTGTACAGTTTCAGTCTGAAGATGTTGTCGCATCGAGAAATCGGAGCGTACGAATGTTCTGACCGGTTGTCTTCAGCAAGTCTCTATGCCAAGTCCAGGAGTATCATTTGGGCGAGTCTTGGTCTTGCTGCAACGCGTAATCGAGTTCTGAAACCTGTGCGGGAAATTGAGTATTTGGCGGAAAAGGAGCCAAACAGTACCGACATTTTGAAGACCAACATGTTGGATACATATTATCCAAATCGAAGCAGTCACCTCAAGAATGTTTGTCTGTATGAGGTTCTACAAAATTACATATTCAAGAGGAACATCAAAGAAGATACTGAGAAAGGAGTGTATGCTGTAATTGGAAGTGAGGGATGTCTGGTCAAGCAAAGAAAATGCCACTTGGTAAACCATCGAAAATTGAGTGGCGAATCTCCTGAAAAAAAGGAGTTTTTCTATTTAGCACTTTTGCAACTTTTCAAGCCTTGGCGTGCAGAAGAGGAACTGCTTGGAGATTTCCTCTGTTACAAAGACTCTTTCACTGCCGCCAAGGAGACCATAGAATGTCCTGCTTTTCCCAAATATGTAGAAATGTTGAATGCGGAAATCGAGCAGGAAGCAACGATTGCAGCCGAGATTGCCAGAGACAGTTCTCAGGATAGTCAGAGTTCTGCTTCTTTGAGTCAGGATCCACTAGGAGGACCTGTTATTGAAAATGAAGCTGCCACTGCTATGAATGAAGTGGAAAGAGCCATGGCACATGCTCAGGAGGATGCGGTTAACTTAGAAGAGTTGGAAAGACAACTCAACGATGAGCAGAGGAAAATATATGACGAAGTTACCATGCAAATTGATCATGGATTAAGTCATGACAAGAAAGAGTGCTCATGTGCGTCGTTGAAGCCTGTCCAACTGTACGTGAGTGGAGAAGCGGGAACTGGAAAAAGTTTCCTCATTAAAGCAATTTCATGCTATTTGCAGGAAAGGACAGAGTCATCGCTGTCTTGTGTTGTCACCGCTCCAACTGGACTGGCAGCACATAACATTAAAGGGATTACTTTACATCGTTTACTGATGCTGCCAGTGGAGCATGACAACAAATTACAATATCACAAGCTATCTGGAGATGCTTGTTTTGAAGTTTCAAGAATCTTGAGGAAAATGAAACTTCTTATCATTGACGAAGTAAGCATGGTTTCCAATGTCATGCTTGCCTTTGTGCATTTAAGAATGCAAGAAGTTCTCAAAACAGAGTATGATGTGTTATTTGGTGGCAAACACATCATTGTTTTCGGAGATCTTCTGCAGCTGACACCAGTGAAAGGGCAACCTGTGTTCAAAATGCTCACGCATGAAGATACCAGGAAGTGCCTAGGCAGCATTGGCAACGTCAATATATGGTTAAACTTCAATTATGCTGAACTGCATGAAAATATGCGTCAGGCGAAGGATGAAGTTTACAAGACTATTCTACAAGATGTTAGAATTGGAAAAGTGACCGAGCATGGGAAAGAAGCTTTACATGCACGATTACTATCAAATTTATATCTAGAACAAGATGTTGTGCCTGAGAATATTTTTCAGAAAATTACTGAGAAGAAATCTGGAATATGTTTGATGCCAACTCTTGCAGAATGTGCCAAATTCAACAACAAAATGTTGCATTTAGAAAAGCAAGAGATTGTGAAACTGGAAGCTATTGACAGAGTAGAGCATATGGGATCAACAATTATTTTGTCTGAGAATCTGAAAACAAAATTGGATTAATTAGAGAAGAGTATATCTAAAACTGCAGGTTTTGAAAAGACTCTGAATGTGTGCTTGAACTGCCATTTAATTTTAAGAAGGAATTTACATGTTGAAAGAGGTCTGGTAAATGGATCAATGGGTAATGTTGTTGATTTTGTAAAATACAGAAATAGAGATGGAATTGAATTTTTAAAAATTAAATTTGATGGCATTGAGGAAGTACAGCTAATTGGTCGTTGCTCTGCTAGATTTTTGCTTGTAAAAGACTTATATGTTCGCCGTAAGCAGTTTCCTGTTTGCTTGGCATATGCGGTGACAATCCATAAATCGCAAGGTTTAAGTGTAGACAGTGCATTGGTTAATATTGGCAGTTCTGTGTTCAAGGAGGGTATGGCATATGTGGCATTGTCACGAGTTAGAACTTTATCGGGATTGTACTTGATTGAGTGTGATGTCACAAGCATTTGTGCGGATCTAGATTGTGTTAAGGAATACAATAGGTTAAGAAGAGAGTATGCGCCACATTTGCCTCAATAGCCTTTGTTTGAGAAACGTGTGGTAGGCCGGAAACGAAGAAATGTAACCAATACTGGGGAGGTTGTAGCAAAAAGATGAAAAGTCGATGAACCTGAAATTATAAGCAGAAACAAAAAGAATTCTGTTGAAGATGTTGTTGGTTTTCAATTTGAAAACAGTTCTGGTGTCAACTGCTATGCTAATGTAGTGGTTAATGTTTTGTTTTCTCTAGAAAATGTAAAAGAAGAGATTGTGGTCAATTCTGATCAAAGATTTTGCAGTTTGTTAAATTCTGTGTTAGAGAAATGTAGCACTGATAGAACAAACATAGAAAGTGTGTCTGAAATTCGAAATCTGTTAGACAGATGTTCAGGCCAAACACAATTCTCTCAAAATATTCAGCAAGATTGTCAGGAGTTTTTAATGTATATGCTTGATGTATTGCATGCTGAAGGTGTAGATGTAGATCAGCTGTTTGGGCTTTCTTATCAATGGCAGCATGACTGCGAGAACTGTATGGTATCAAGTACTACTAGTGTAGACTCAGAAAGATTTATATATTTAACTTTGCCAGACAGTAAATCAGTCTCCTTTAATAAGCTAGTAAAAGCAGCTGATCACAACATGGAGTGTAGCCAATGTAAATCTGAAATGATGTCCACATTATTTATACGAACATATGGCCAGTATGTCATTTTAATGTTCCAACGATGTAGGCCTGATGGAACAAAATTGACAACTTTAATTAAAAATTTTGTGGCTTCGCAGTTGTCAATATCAGGAAGGACTTTTGTAACTGCAGCAATTATATATCATGACGGTCCTTGAATAACATCAGGACATTACACAGCTTATTTAAAGTCTAGAAATGGCTGGTCATATTGCAATGATTCTGTTTTAATTTTCAAAAAAAAATTGCCGTATGACCTTAAAAACTCTTACCTGGTGTTTTTAAAACCAAAATTTTAGGGAAAGAATCTAGGGATGTGCTCTGTGGAATTTCAAGAAGTTCTAATGGCTCCTACACGATTTGGCCTTGAGGATAAGTGTAGTTCAGAGACATAACTTCTAACCATAAGACTGGACGTCATGGAGAAATAAGTGCACTTTGAATGAGTTCAGAAAAACTATTTCTTTTTATAAGCTAATTGAAGCAGCCAATCAAAACATAGAGTAGAGGGAATGTAAGTCTGCAATGCTGTCTACTGTTTTACATTGCTTTGTGATTAAAAGTGATGTAGAGAATTAAATAATTGTAGTAGTCATAGAGGTAGTGTAAGTCTGCTTCATAGTAAGCAGTATCAGTGTCATAGGAAATGTAGAACATGACTGAGCAAGAAGGGGAAGATATTACTATTCCAGGATTGTGAAAATGATCTTCAACATTTTAATTCTGAAAGTTGCAGAAATGCCAAATGACGGGATTGGCTTACAAGAAATCCAAGAGTTATAAATGGCTCTGACAAGATTTGGCTTTGTGGAAACTTGTGGTAGAGAGCAAGAAGTCATTTATTGCATGTAACATGTTTTTAAAAATGATGGAGGTTTTCTTTCAGAAAGTGGCGGGCTGAAAGTAATAACAGCACAACAGAGTGTAAGCTGTTCATAGGACATCCTTTGACGTCATGGAAAGTAAGTTAACTTTAAGGAGTTCTGAATTCTGATTTGCTATGTTGTATGGGTTTTTTAAACACAATCATTTTGATTGTGTTTTTTTTTCCCCGCTGTTATATGATGAATACCTTCAAGTCACTGTTTTTAGTGAATTTTGATACATTCTGAGAACAGCAAAAATAAACCATTTAACATGTATAATTAATTCTGTACTGTTTGCATTTATGATGTATATGTAGAACTGTGTAGGAGGCATGGAGAAGGTGAGGCTTCTGTAAGTGTCAAAGTTGTTGCATGCAGTGCTG
This sequence comes from Lissotriton helveticus, assembly GCF_964261635.1. Taxonomy (NCBI): domain Eukaryota; kingdom Metazoa; phylum Chordata; class Amphibia; order Caudata; family Salamandridae; genus Lissotriton; species Lissotriton helveticus. Next base: position 1,774,813,618 of record NC_136063.1, read on the forward strand.
CACTTCTGCGTACTCTTTCATATGCTGGACTACATCTGCACAATGAGATACCTAAGCAAAGGAAACACAAGTGATGTGATTGTGAAATGAGCAAAAGAAATTGCACGTATTTCAATTACATCACCTGTGTTTCCTATCATTACGAATCACATTGTGCAGATCAAGTTTAGGTCTGTCCAGGGAAACAGAGGAGGTTTGGCCTTTGTTCAAGAGTGCAGTGGACATGACTCACTTCATTGGTAGACCTTCACATGTATTATGTCCTCTATTCTCTTCAACAACTTGAAATTTCATCTGCAACCCTGAGTAGGCCTCACCTCAAACAAACCTCTGGATAGGACACATCTTATTGGCATCCTGAAGCAATCATTTAAAATTTTAGTGTCTTGCGACACTTTTCTGAGACAACAGCAATGCAAAAGATGCACCATGTTTTAAGATAGGCCTCACTTCATCTGCATCAAGATACTGTTAGTTTAAAATGTATATCTTTAGGACTGTGTAGGGGGCCTGGAGACGCAGAAGCTTCTGTAAGTGTCAAAGTTGTTGAAAAACTGTTTGCCCTTCAATCTTTTCCCTTGTCTTTTGTAACTTTTAAATACATGTTTTAATATTTTTCAAATGTTTGTTCTCTCTTTCACAGATTGAAAGTATAAAAACAAAAAGTGAGTAATTTAACGACAATTATAAGGTAAATGTTTTGTACTCTTTTCGTTACATTTCTATCACATTTAACTTCTATTAGTTCCACTGCTTCATTTCTTTAACCCTCAGTTTCCTGCCTTTGCTACTTCCCTCATTCCTTTCTCTATTACCTACTTACTCAACTCCTTCCACTCTTTTTCTCAGTCCCTCTCTTCTCATAGTTCCTCACTCTTGTTCACTCACTCCGTCTCTATTACTCTTAGTGTCTTTGACTGATCACTCTATCACTATTTGTTCATAATGCTTTCTCTGTGTAGTTGAAGCACACTAAGGGGCATATTATGAACACAGCCAATAAAATTATTGCTGTTTTTATTGGCAGAAAACTGGTGCAAAAGTGGTTTTAGCGGCAGTTTTCTGCCGCAAAAGCGGCTTTAGCGACACATTTCTGCCAATACAAGCTGCAAAACTTTTATTGCCTATGTTGATGATATGGCTCTATGTTACTTACATTTCTTTGCTGTTTCAATTAATCTTTTTCTGTTATTTTTTGTTTTCTGTTTTCTATTTTTTCTCTCTGTTATTCCCCATGTTTTAATCTTATTTTGAACATTCACTCACATTCTCCAAGAAACTCTTCTTTGTTAATGTTATACTCTCTTTTTTTTTCTTTCACTTCCTTATCTATTTTGTTTTTCACAATTATACCCTCTTCCGTCTTTTCTTCGGTAAATAGATCTATTAAACAGTATCTCTTCTTTACTCCCTATAGCTGTCTTTCTTTTAACATCACTCTCTGTTTACTTTCCTTATACTTACTCTTTTTTTTTTTTTTTGGTTAGCTCCCGGTCCGCGTACCGGGAAGCTAACCGGGAAGCGAACCAAAAGAAATAGAGCTTGCCAGAGTGCTAAACATTCTAGCAATTTTTTTTGAAAGGGGAGGTAGTTCTGAAAAGAACTTTTTTTTTTATATTTTTGTTGTTTTATATTTTTTTTTATTTTTTGAACATTTTTTGTTTTTTTTGTATTTTTTGAACGATTTTATATTTTTTTTGGTTTTTTTGGGGGGGAAACAACAAAAAACAGGCTTTGAAAAGGGCTCAACAGGAGCAAAAAAAAATTACCGGGGGCGGTTAGGGCAATTATGATGTTCATAAGCCAGGTTGATAGCATTTATACTCATATTACCACATGCTATCAACGCACCACAGTGCATACAAGTATGTTTCCCGTGCCTCTGCTGGTGTCAATGATATTGACGATCTTGATCTGGCCACAGGAGTTGATGTTGTATTTCCGCCCGGCTGTAATTAAGTGGATGCTTCCTGGTCATGTGCCTATGCATGGTATAGTTCCCATAACTATACTTCTTATCAGTCCCTCTTGATAATTTATCTTTGCAGATGAGGCAGGTGACATACCTCGCATTCACTTTTTTTTGGCCTGGAGGGATTGAATAAAACTGCCAGATGAAACTGGCTTTCCTATGGGAAACCCGGGGCACCTCTTCCAAGAACTGTGGTTCTTCTCTCTCCTCTTCCTCCATTTCTTCCTCTTCCTCCTCTGTGTTGGTCATGACATGGGGAGGTGGTCCTCTCTTCCCATGAGGAGGTGGAGGTGGTGGTGGGGGTGCACCAGCTGAAGCAACTACTGAAGCCATTTCTGAAGTATTAATAAAGGTCTTCCTCTCACAATGATGAAAGTCAGAGTGAGGAAAGAAGGAGGGGTTTTCATCATTTGGGAAAAACAATAGTTCTCAACCAATGAAAAGTGTTATTTTTAGGTCACCTGACCTAGCCTTACATGATTATGAAACCAAAAGTGAAATGAACCAATGAAAAGTGTTATTAACAAGTCACATGACCTGTTATGCTTACGTTACGCGCTCCGGTCCGCGCCCCGGATAGCTTCCGGGTAGCTGCGCTTCGCGCCTCGGTCCGCGCCCCGGGGCACTTCCGGGTGCACTAACGCGGTACGTCATAAGACGCATTACGCGGCAACGCGATACGTCGCGCTTTCGCGACGCGCCGCGGATCGCTTCCGGGAGCTGCGTTTCGCGCCTCGGTCCGCGCCCCGGGGCACTTCCGGGTGCGCTAACGCGGTACGTCATAAGACGCATTACGCGGCAACGCGATACGTCGCGCTTTCGCGACGCGTCACGATGTTGATTTCTAAAGCGGCAGTTGCGCAAACGGAACGTTTACCGGTTCGCGGACCCGGTCGCGGCATCAATTTAAGCTAACGGAAAGCTTTCCGGTTCGCGGACCGGGAGCGAAACAAAAAAAATATTTAAAAAAAATTATTAATAAACATATAAAATATATTTTGGGATTTAAAGAAGAATACATTTTACAGCTATAGATATTAGCTTTTAAAAAACCAATGAAATTCACTGAAAAAACCATAGGTTATAGACCATATATAGTTAGGAATTAGCATTTACAAAACCTTGAAAATTCACTGAAAAAACCATAGGTTATACACCATATATAGTTAGGAATTAGCATTTAAAAAACCTTATTTTACTCACACAAAACCATTGAAATTCCATATATAGTTAGTTGTACTAACTATATATCGCGCACCCGCAATCCACTGCTGATCATGTCACATATTACATCATTCATGACATGGTCAGTGACATCACTGATGACATCACTGATGACATCTCAAATGACATCACTGATGACATCACTGATGACATCTCAAATGACATCACTGATGACAACATCCAGTGACTGTATTTTTCTGTAAAGTTAAAATATGTCTTACATATTGAAGATTGAGTGGATGTATAAGTGTCTGGATGAATGATTTAGTAGGTGCATGACTGACTGTATGAATGAGTGATTAAATGTGTCTCACTGAGTGCATGGGTTAGTGACTAAACTGTCTTAATTTGTGCATCATTATGTCTGTTGTTCTGAAAACTGCTGCATGTGTTGTTCAGTAGCTATATGAGTAACTATATGGGTTATTGATTGGTTGCCCAAGTATTTGTATGGGAGACTGAGTGTGTGTGTGGGTGGCTGGGAGGTGTATGACTCTGTGCATAGATGTGTGAGCAGTTGATTCACTAGATGTATGGGTTCAAAAGTGCATGTGGAAACAGCTGTATGGGCGGTTGACTGTGTGCATGAGTGTATTGGTGAGTGAATGGATATCTCAGTGCTACATGTCAAAGTAAGTACATATGTAAAACACAGTACATGTGAGAGTTGACATATATAAATAACTGTGCAAAAGAGCCAGTGAATGTGTGAGTGGCTGTATGGATCATTGTGAACTTGTATCAGGGATTGTATAAGAGAGTAAATATGTGTTAGTATATGTTTGAATAAGTAAGGTGTGTATAACTGTATAGTTGAGGAAATGGAGGTGGGATTGATTCTTTGCATGACTGACTAGGTGTGTGAGTAACTCCATGGATGAGTGACAGTCTGTGAGTGTCTGTTTACACTGAGTGTATCTAAGGTTATATTAGAGTCTGAAGAGCTTCATCGTATTATCACATGAATGATGTCATCAGTGATGTGATCAGTAATGTCAAATGAGATGTCATCAGTGATGTCATTTGAGATGTCATCAGTGATGTCATCAGTGATGTCTCTGACCATGTCATGAATGATGTAATATGTGACATGATCAGCAGTGGATTGCGGGTGCGCGATATATAGTTAGTACAACTAACTATATATGGAATTTCAATGGTTTTGTGTGAGTAAAATAAGGTTTTTTAAATGCTAATTCCTAACTATATATGGTGTATAACCTATGGTTTTTTCAGTGAATTTTCAAGGTTTTGAAAATGCTAATTCCTAACTATATATGGTCTATAACCTATGGTTTTTTCAGTGAATATATATATATATATATATATATATATATATATATATATATATATATATATATATATATATATATATATATATATATATATATAAAATATTTTGAGGAATGTACAAGCTCCTACTATTGAAAGGGGGACAGTTTCCCGGGATGCCATGTTTATCAATGTATAGGTGTAATTCTAGGCTCATCAAAGCTGTGTATTCATAGTATAGACACACTTGCTCAATATCAAGGATGGTTTGATATTGCCTTGATATTCAAGCTCATTAAAAAAATATAGGTTTATTTTTATTAAAAATATGTCTGATGTTAATATTAAGACATTACATTGAAATCACTCACAATCAATTTACAAATAATAAACATGTTAATGTAAAACTACTTAATGTATAGAGTTTATCTGACTCTCTGCTGAACCATACTGCTGACTGTCTGTATTTAGCTAATACCCCCTCTGCAAGGATGCCCTGTTCTTCTTGAGTGAAGTTGGGGGCCCTTTTGCCTGATCCTTGCCTTCTCCTCTATCCATTGTGAGGCCCAGAAGCCATGAATTAGTAGCACAGATGTGTAAGTCTGGGCGGAGATTTACGGAAGTCTGGGAAGTGCCTCAATAAATCTGCTGCAATCCGCGGAGTTCTGCATGTGATGCATTATAGTAAGTTGCGCTGCTTACACTGATTTTTAGTGGTAGGAGTTTGTAAAATCACTCAGAACTGCACTACTATTGCACCAGAGGGTGCTGCTTTTTTCTGACACTCGAGTAAATTCTCTACTCAAGTGGCAGCTTCCTCAACGTGAGAGGCATATTTCTCAATGCAAGTTGTCATGAAGTGTTGTGACCGCCTGTGTTGAGAAATCTCACCAGGAGTAGATCTAGCATGCAATTATTCTCTCTCTCACTTACCAACTTTAGTTAGCGAGCTGTAGGAGAGAAAAACTCTGCTCCGCGTCGAGTAGGCAAAACACTGCAAACTCTGCCAGTGAAGCAAAATTCTGCACCCACTCTTATAGATGAGGAGGTCTCCTACCATTGAAGTTTAAGATGAAAGTGATAAAATTACCCTAAAGAAACATGCACACCAGTGTAACAGAAATTATGTCAACGAACTATTACAAGACATACAGCTAATTCCGCCATGTTACTTACCCCACCATATAGATACATTGTTAGCATTGGTTAAACCTGAGAATGCGGAGGAGGGGTCGTGCATTTTTGATGCAAGCATCCATCATCCATGACGTGGCTTTCGGCCTAAAAAAGCTAGAAAGTTTACAAAACATATTGATACATTGTCTGTGGTGTAAAGTATGTCAAAAATCGATGGGCATTACACCAAATAATATTTAGAAAACAGAAAACACTGGACATACATACAGTTAAGTTAATATTATTTTCTAGAAACAATTGATAATATTTGAAAAAAATGAGCTAAAAAATTATGTAGGAATGATTTTGACTAAAGAAAATAAAACATTTAAACATCATTTTTTCCATGAAAAATATTAATATAACTAAAACAAACATGTTATAATGTATTATGTGCGTTTACAATACTAACATTATGAGGTATGTTTAAATGCGACCAGCACCCATGAGTAAACATACAATTTTGACACATTGGACTCATATGTTGCATATATGTCCATCCACCTGTAGTGTAGTTCCTATATCCCTGATAGGCTCTGAGCATTGGAATAATATACACTATAGATTTGACATAGGACTTAGGCCAGTATGTCTCTATCGAGTACATTAAACTTAATTACTTGTGTGTGCCAGCTAACTCAGAGGTCACTAGAAAATTCTCGAATGAACAAGAAGGGATTCGTTTCTCACAACCGCATAAACATGACAACTTTGTTTCCCTTAGACTCGAAACAATATCTTCAGAGTCGTGGAAACAATAGATAACCGTTTCACTCAGTCAATCATGCATGCTTCATTTCTACAGAGTTGCATAGAAATAGAGAGACAGGCATTTCAATAAAATGGGGTTAATTGAACAGTCTTATTTCTCATGCAAGAGATATGAACTGCTACAATCATAAGACAGAATGCGAAGTATAATACGTACAGCATTAGCAATAAGATAAAATAAGAAAGTAATTTCATGTCGAGTAGCTATGAGATATATTCTTTAAAATACATGCATAAATAACACAGGCTAAAATACTCATCTGGTGCCTCTAAAATAATCCTATCCCGGTGTACTAACCTAAGTCTAGTACGAGGGAAGAAGTAGGTGCTGTCTTAGTCTGGTTTGGTTATGCCAAGAGTTGCCAAAAGTTTCTCTAGGTTCTAATCAGCTCTATACCTTAGAATGAGAGAGGTTGGTATCTCTTTCTCGGGACTCGATCTCTAACACCCGCAAGGGGAATCAGAAACACTGGAGCTGGATTCTCGGTAAGGAGGATGACAGCGTCTGTTCAGTGCGTCAGTTGGGGACTTGGACTCCTTCGGGACTTGCTGTGGCAAGCCGCGTGCAAGTTGGTAGTCGAACAGCATCGTACCGAACTGCGCCTTGCCATAGCAAGTGAAGGCATATTTATACCTTGAAGGTGTTTAGGAATGCCAGTATTGACGTAAAAGTCGGGCATAAGAACGTCATAAATGAACCCCTAAGGAATAGAGGATCATGCATAATAACTGAGTTCTTGCAAAAATAAATATCCCAGAGAGGGGAAGTCCTAAAGGCTTAAGAGTCTGGTTTTCCTAGAACTCGTTGTGACGAAGAGGATCGGATGTAGTTGCCCATGCCTGTATTTGGTTAGCATGAGCTATACAAGGCAATGTGAATTGTACCTATAAGGGCATGAATCGGTAAATCTAGATACAATATCTAAATCGAAACACAACACCCACTACACTTTCGTATGTACAACGTTACTAAATTCTAAACATGTTAAACATTTCTAAAACATAGCTACATATGGATGGCTAAGAACATTTCTAAAAATACATTTGAAAAAATGCATTAAGAAACTGTTGTGATGCATAAAATGCAATGGTGCTGTACATATTAAAGCAATGTTTCATTCTAAGCAGAAACGTACACATACTTACTCTCTTAAACAATTAGTTAAAGAAACACATACTTATTTATACAGGAACTCTTCCATCTGTCACTGTCATATATCCTTACTTATATACATCAATACTCACATATACTAGTTTAAAACATTTGTACTCACTCATAAAGACACTATTGAGGCAGTCATTCACTCACTAACACACCCATACACACACTCATCCACCCATACAGTCCTGCACACATGCTGTCTTCAAAACACATACAAACAGTGAGTCAGTCATTCATGCATCTGTGCGCTAAGTAATACCGCCATCAAACCATACAGACACTCATTCTGATACTCAAAAAACCAACTAATAACCCATATACACACTCATGTAGCTACTCACTAACCCATGCAGCCACTTATACACAAATTGAGACAATGATACAGATATTTACATATACAAACATTAGTCGCTAATACATGTATTCAGTGAGATATACTTAATAAGTCAGTTATACAATCAATTTTACAAAACAAAAACATTTACGGCCACATACATCAATGTTGCCGTTTGCGAATCCTTAATTGCGAAAATTAACGAATCGCAATTAAGAATTCGCAAATGGCAATGCATGAATAATTCGCATTTTTTTTAGTGATTTCCTATTTTTCCTTAATTGCGATTCACAATTTGCGAATCGCAATTAAGGAAAACCATTCCCATTGATTCCTATAGGCCAAGAGGCTCATAGGAATCAATGGGAAGGCATTTACAATTTGCGATTTTCAATTTACGAATCGCAAATTGAAAATGCAATTTCAAGGGTGCAGGGGGGGTCCAAAGAACCCCTCCCTGCACCCCTGAAATTAAACTTAAGTGCAATTTACACACACACATGTCCCAAGGACATGTGTGTGTGTGTAAAATGTAACTTTCAAAAATGCATTTTTGTGCATGTTTGAAGATTTCAGTAAATTAGCATGAGGTTCAATCAATCAATCAATCATATCATTTATATAGCACACTACTCACCCGGAGGGTCTCAAGGCGCTGGGAGGAGGGGGTCCGCTACTGTTCGAACAGCCAGGTCTTGAGCTGCTTCCTGAAGGCGAGGTGGTCTTGGGTCAGGCGGAGGTGGGTCGGAAGCGAGTTCCTAGTCTTGGCGGCCAGGTAGGAGAAGGACCTTCCTCCTGTGGTGGTTCTTCGGATGCGGGGGACGGCGGCGAGGGCGTGGCTGGTCGATCGGAGCTGGCGCGTGGGAGCGTAGAAGTTGAGACGGCTGTTGAGGTATCCCGGGCCTTGGTTGTGTAGGGCTTTGTGTGCGTGGGTGAGGAGACGGAAGGTGATTCTCTTGTTGACCGGGAGCCAGTGCAGGTCTCTCAGGTGTCCGGAGATGTGGCTGCGGCGGGGGATGTCCAGGATGAGTCGTGCTGAGGTGTTCTGGATCCGCTGGAGTCTCTTCTGGAGTTTGGCGGTGGTTCCGGCGTAGAGGGAGTTGCCGTAGTCCAGACGGCTGGTGACGAGGGCCTGGGTGACCGTCTTCCTGGTCTCGGTGGGGATCCATCGGAAGATCTTGCATAGCATGCGCAGGATGTTGAAGCACGACGAGGAGACGGCATTGACTTGTTTGGTCATGGAGAGGGATGAGTCCAAGATGAAGCCCAGGTTACGTGCGTGGTCTGTGGGTTTGGGTGCGCTGCCCAGGGCGGGGGGCCACCAGGAGTCATCACAGGCGGAGGGTGCGGATCCCAGGATGAGGACTTCCGTCTTGTCCGAGTTCAGTTTCAGGCGACTGTTCATCATCCACTTGGCAACGTCTGTCATCCCTTCGTGTAGGTTGGCTCTGGCGGTGACGGGGTCTTTGGTGGGGGAGATGATCAGCTGGGTGTCGTCGGCGTAGGAGATGATGCTGAGGTTGTGCTGGCGTGCGATGGCTGCGAGGGGGCTCATGTAGACGTTGAAGAGTGTTGGGCTGAGCGAGGAGCCTTGAGGAACGCCGCAGATGACTTCGGTGGCCTCTGATCTGAACGGGGGGAGGCGGACTCTCTGTGTCCTTCCGGCGAGGAAGGAGATGATCCACTCCAGTGCCTTCTCCTGGATTCCGACATTGCTGAGGCGCTGTACTAGGGTACGGTGGCAGACAGTGTCGAAGGCCGCGGAGAGGTCCAGGAGGATGAGGGCCGCTGTTTCTCCGTTGTCGAGCAGGGCTCGGATGTCATCGGTGGCTGCGATCAGGGCGGTCTCGGTACTGTGGTTGGCCCGGTTGGAACCTCGTGCTAATTTACCACTTCCAAATTGACAATTTGCAAATTAAAAATGATCATGCATTGCATTTAAGAAATCTGAAATTGCGATTTCTTAAATGCAATTGTAATTTTAGAAATCGCAACATGATTGCAATTCCTAAAATTGCAAAATACATGATGAATCCCAATTTTGATAATTGCATTCCCAAACGGCCGAAAAATGCGATTCGCACAGTTTGCGAATGCAATTATCGTTGATGCATGTGCCTGCACGACACTTGTTTACCCATTTATTCTTCCATCATCCTTTAGATATACATATATAACAAATATTTATTTTTCAGAAAGACACACATTCACTGGATGATGTCATCAGTGATGTCATTTGAGATGTCATCAGTGATGTCATGAGTGATGTCACTGACCATGTCATGAGTGATGTAATATATGACGTCATCAGCAGTGCATCTCGCTGCGCGAGTTATAGTTAGCTGAACTAACTATAACGGGGGAATTTCAATGAATTTGTATGAGTGAAATGCCCAGCTAACTATAACAAGTGTGAAATCTATGGTTTTTTCAGTGAATTTGTAAGGTTTTTTAAATGCTAATTCCTAACTACAACAAGGCTGAAAGCTTTTGGTTTTTTTCAGTGAATTTCAAAGGTTTTTTAAATTCTAATTCCTAAATATATTTGTTTATACAAATTGACTACATTGTTTTAAAGTATTTATTTTTAGATATTTTATTTTTTAAATGATATTACATATTTTTAATATACATTGAAAAAATGTTTTTAAAAATATTGAAATTGTAATATTAATTTTTTGTATTTAATATTTTTTTTAATTTATATATATTTTATATAGCAGGCAATGATATCATATGGAAGGAAATTCAAGTTACTGGTAAGTACAGTTAAATTTACTTTTCAGGAATAGAAGTGAGCTGAAAGATGCAGCATTGAGGTATCTCCTGATAACAGGTGAGTAGATTGGAATTCGTAGTTCGACTGATGTTTGAGGAATTTTTTTAAGTTCCAAACTCGCATGTCCAAATCTTGTTCCATGATGTCTATGGCAGAAGATACAATGCTGTCCAATGAATATATCCTGGACAACAGAGTCGTTAACCCATTGTCTACTACAGAGAGAGATTTCTCTAAATTAATACGATCAATTTCTTGCATTCGTTCTGCAGTCTCTGCTTGGGTAATCTTCCATAATTCGTTATATACAGCATATATACAGGCATATATGAAACGTTTTTGACATGGTTTTCTTGGTCCTACCAAGAATTCCCTAAGGTCTGCGCATTCTTTCAGTAAAGATAAGTGTTGTTTTACTTCCTCAGGTGCAGATGTCTTTAGCCACTCAAGGCATAGTTTCCCTACACTGTATGTTGTTACTATCCCAGGATGCTGTCTTGGAACATATCTTGGGTCAGGCCTATTGATAGTGAAACCCTGTGTTTTGATCAGGAATCGCTCCTGACAGTTGTTTGTGTCTGGGGGCCAAAGCAACCATTTTTTCCATTCAGGATTGGATTTGTTGTGATGCAAAATATTATGTACGTCGACCTCCCCCTGTATAGTGCTATTACTTGCTGGTATAGGTATGGGTGGTGTCTTCAAGTCTTTGATCTTGGCTAACCCAAGTCAAGACGTTTGTTGGACAGTTTCATTCAAAAACATAATTTGCTCAGGGATGATACAGGCTCTAAACATAGCTTTTATCCCCTGTCCTTGCCAATCTTTTGTACCCAAGACAGATTGTGTTTCAATGTTGTCTTTCCAAAAGTCGAAACCATGTCTAGACAGTTGCGCAATGAAGACTGCAGAATAGATCTGTTTTGTATTGGTCAACATATTTTTCATTCCTGTCTTGTTCATATTTTTAAAATAAAATGATTCAGCATTGGATAAATTGAACCCTGAAAAATATGGAAATTTCATTAGAAAAGTTTTTGAGCTACCCTTTGGAGGTGTAGGACAATGTTCCCATTGGTTATATACATTTCTAGGTATTGCAGATTTGTGCATGAAATGATGACCTTAATGGTTATAACAATATATTTGTTCATAGTCTTATGAACCCTCTAAATATCCATGATTTGTGAATACTGCTGACCTTTCTAGATCAGACATCATATTATTAACAGTCTCAAAGTCCTAATCATTAGAAAAGGTACTAGAGGTAATAAAGTTACTTAATGAAATCTTTAATTGGTGTGGAATCTTCAACAGCTCAGACAGGCCTAAAATGTCATATTCGGTCTGTCCGAAACTATACCATCCAATAGAGGAACAGCTGTGATGTTCACTGATGACAAGTGTCTTTGTTCACGATGGGATGATTTGTGTGGCTGGAATAGTAAGTTCACTTTTTACTTGCTGTGTCCATTTGAATATATCTTCCATTTATCAGCATACCCAGAGTTATTACAAGAGCTTACCAAAGTAGAAAGGAGAATATTCCCAAAACAATAAATAGTTCAATACATGATGAAAAAAGATAAGTCTTTTTCAGGTGATGAAAAAAGTTAGTTGCTTGTTCTTTAAAAGTTCTTTCTGCTGAAGTCGTTTCAGGTTCGCTGGGATCCTAAGAAAACGTATCAAAGTTAATGAAATATCCACAGGCTGTTCTGTCAAAGGTTGGAATTGCATCCGGATTTGTTGAAATCTCTGGAACCACTTGCTCACTTGTTACTTTGTTGTAGACAGGTGCATCAGGACGAACTGTTATTTGTGTCTCCAGAGGAAGGAGTTCCATAGCTTTGTTGCATAGTCCTTCTTTTCTCACTGTAGAATCTTCAAAGGTGATAAGTCTCTCAGTTTGAACCTCTTGGATTGTAGCTAGCAGAGTGCATCTGCTACATTGGTGGAGTCCACTTGGCCTACTACTTAGTATCGGCCACATAGTGTGGTTTGATCATGTCCATAGACACAAATCTGTTCTCCTTTTTACCAGCAAGGGGCGGCAGTAAAACTGTTCTTGTTCCGTGGAATTTCTTGGACAGGTACTGGTTGTCTGTAAGAAGGTCCAAAATTCCTTCCTGTCAGCGATCTTTTTTTTGACGAGATCACCAAGCTTTGGGATCCAGACAGGCCTTGCTGGGACGGTTGTTTTTTCCCCAGTGGTGGTTGGCTTCAGCAACACGTTGCTTTGTTTCATTCTCAGTTTATTTAAGTCCTTTAACCCCTCCCACGCTGATGATGAGCTCAGCTCGTCATCAGCCACGTGGCTCGTGTTCTGATGATGAGCTCAGCTCGTCATGGCCGTTAGAACGCTCACACGCGGGGATAATTCTCCTGCTGTGCCTAGCGTTCTAAGGAACGGGCGTGGCCATGAAGAGCGCAGCTCATCGTCAACACTGTGCGCGCCCCCCGCCCCCCAGCACAGCGGGGGAATTACCCCCGCAGAGAAGGGGTTAAAACAGCCAAACAATCTTTGATAACAAATTTCTTCTTTTCTACCACTATTTCATGACAATCAAGGTCCAGAACCAACATTCTTGTCCCAAATAGGACCTCATACGGAGTGATACACCCTAGAGAACTTCTTGGCAAGTTATTAAGACTACGTTGGACCCCATAATGATGTTTGACCCACCCATCGCCCAAACCTAATACCCTAGCTGTTATAGACTGCTTTATGTCCCGGTTTTTTCTTTCTACAAGAGAATTTCCCTCAGGATAAAATGGACAAGAGTACTGCAACGCTACGCCCAAACTGGCCATGGCTTCTTTGTAAGCTCGAGAGGTAAACGCAGGGCCCTGGTCAGAATGCAGTGTGCCAAATGCGTATGTCCCGATAAAGACTCGCAAATCTTTTATAACAGTTTGAGCATCAGCCGAGCACTGAGGCCACATCCAAAAGAACCTTGAGCACGAATACGCTGCAACCATGATATATTTATAGTTACCATCCCTTTGTAAGGGGCCACAGTGGTCCGGGTAAACACACGCTAATGGTTTATCTGAGATTAACAGGGGCGTCTGCACAGGACGTTTCACAGTAGAGACTTTCATCTTTTGGCAGATTTCACAGTCCAAGACATAATTTCTGGTCTGTTTTCTCATGCCGGCACCAGTATCATTGTTTTAATAATGACACTGTGGCGGAATTACCTGCATGAGCAGAGGTGAGCCCTTCATGTGCTGCTAGGATTAGTCCAAATCTATGTTCCATGTTTGGTGTTACCCACTCCAGGGATTTGAGCAAATGGAATATTGTTCGCATCAATTATATATGAGTATTTGAGTGTAAACTTTTTAGGTAATGCTGCACCACTGCCTTTGCTTGAAGCATTGACAGCCAGTATTATTTCACTGTCTATTTTCATTTTTGAACAAGTGATTGCAGCTACGGAAGCCATTTGCACAGCCCCCTTCGCGGCCTTATCAGCCATTGAATTCCCTTCAAGGTGAACGCCATCACATAGCTTGTTCCCAAAGTGTTTTATGCTTGATTGTGCCACCTTTTGCATCTTTGAAACCATTTTGAAGTCAGTTCAGTAAATATCCATTGTAAGATTGAACACAGTAAAAAGAATTGTACACTACGAGTTTGGGGAATTGGCGATCTGTATTTTCAAGTGCCATTTTAATGCTTGTAGTTCAGCTCGCTGAGCTGTACAATCTCCTAGAGATTGTGTTTTTGTGACCATAGGTCTGAATTTGCCATCGCGCATATGACCTTTACCAATAGCGTCTGCTGCACTATAAGCTTGTTTACCCCCGTGGCGGGTTGTGTAGATCCGTCAGTGTAAATTATGCATTCATACTCTTCTGGAGGCAGAATTTCAGTAGGCAGAGGACATTTGTGTTCTTATTGCAGGAATGCTTGTGTTTTCAAAAAGGGATCAAAAACGTATTCAACATCAGTTGCAGCAAGAGAATTAACCCATTGTATCATTCGTGGATGTAAAGCTTTATCATTCAGAATGGTCACATTTGTAACTGCCTCTAAGGCTGGTACAGGTGTTCCGACCACAATGCTTTTTCCCCGTGCTAGAGCTCTTTCTTTTGCTACAGAGGTTTGAACTGCAGTCAGGTTTGAAATTGGTACTTTTTCTCGCTCATTAAAGATTAAGAAGGTGAATCCGCATTGACCCGGAATGATTCGGATCACTAAGTTGCGTACGTTTACGCTTGTTTGTAAATGTTTTGTTGCTAACATGTCTGTTTGTAGTGAACGCAAAATTTCTGTGTGTTTTTGTGTACAGGTTTAACCGTTTCTGTGTTAGGATTTTTCTCAGTTTAGGAGTCCTAAAGTTAGGAGTCCTAAGTTTACTACTCCTAAACTGAGAAAAATCCTAATTTTAAGACTTTCGATATTCACAGAAGCCATTTAGGAGTCTTAAAGTTAGGAGTCCTAATGTTACTACTCCTAAACTGAGAAAAATTCTAACTTTAAGACTTTTGGTATTCACAGAAGCCATTTAGGAGTCCTCAAGTTAGGACTCCTAACTTTTGTGAATACCGAAATGAGTAAGTGCCTTCTGTGAATACCAAAATAAGTAAGTGGCTTCTGTGAATACCAAAATGGTAGAACGTTTAGGATTTTGTCTTATGTTAGTTCTGTGAATTTGGCCCTGGATGTCTATGCCTATCCAAGGGCAATGTGAATTGTACCTTTATAAGGAAATGAATCGGTAAATGTAGATACTCTATCTAAATCGAAACACAACACACCAGCACGTGGAAGAAGAAAGAGTCTACAAACCACATCCTGGTCTGGAAACCATGCAGGAAAGGCACCTCAGTAAGAAGTCCTGGCTGTACTGTGACACCATTCAAGCCTTTGCAGTACAATTCTAATCAGAACTAACTGTAGCCAGACATAACAATCCACACAGCCATACCAACTTATGTGAAGATAATGGCAGTGTTATATTTCTGTTTACTGGTTCCTTTTCGTACACAGTTGGCAACTTCAATGGAATATCACAACAACCATTTTCTTCTCTCCTCACCAAGCCCTGATGGTTATGCTCAGATGTATGAATACTTACATTCAATTTCCAACAGATAACTTGACACTGACAATATCAAGGGCGATTTCAACGGTTCAGATTACATGCCACATTTCGCTGGTGTCACAGATGGAACTCATATTGCATTGGTGTCACCTCATAACTGGGAGAAAGTGTATAACAATAGGAAACATTTTCACTCCATCAATGTACAGGTGGTTTACATACCAGATCTTTACATTACCAGTGTGTGTGCAAGATTTATAGCCTCATCCCATTACTCACTACATAGCACATCAGCTGTTAGACTTTGCACCATGGAGGACCTAGCTTCTTGATAAGTGTTAACATTAGTGTTATACTGATATTATATTGGAGATTTTGGGCTTTCCAGGGATAAGAAAACATATGTTTGCTTGTTTGAATCTATTTTACCGGGGGTAAACTTATCCTAGTAACACATGAATCTTAGCACCACTAAGAGACAAATGCCGGGAGAAGGCTCTTTCAATAAGACCCATTTGTGAACAAAGGGGCCTGTGGAGAGGGCTTTTGGTCTCCATATCTGGAGAGACCCTCCGCTACTCATCTGGGAAGGTCTGCACTATAGTTGTATTATGTTGTATGCTACACAGTATTGCCTTACAGAGGATAATTCCCTTCATCCATGATGATGACCACCACTGGGAACACCAGAGTGATGTTTGTGAGATTACTCAGAAAGATAAGTATGACGAGGATGAAAACAGTGCCTCAGGCATGAACTCATTGAAAACACCTTTGATTGATGGTAAGTGAATTTAATCACAATGTAAATGTATACCAAATAAATGGGCAAATCCACTTTTTCAATGTATGCTATTATTGCAGTAATAACTTACTGAGTTATTTGGTGAGATTCTAAGAACAAATATTTATATCAGTCAATTTTAATGAAAGTAAAATAGTATCTATTTCGAATATGACACATGGGGATGCAAAGGCCATGTGAGATTGTATCTGTTACAGCTCTAGATGAGTATTCTTTGAAACAATATTAATCACATTTCAAAATGGAAGAGTTTGTCACAAACATATTATAATATTTGCTTAATCCTTCCTAGGTGATGACACCCTGCCACCTACTGGAACACTACCAAATCATTGGTGGTTATTTTGTAGACTTGCACAGATATTGATTATGACGAGATATGCAGTGCACGTGGCCTGAAGATTGGTGTGATGTTTTTGCAAATAATATTAATGTACTTCTTATCAGTCATGGAGTTATGCCAATTATAATGAGTTTTATCCAAGTAGAACTCGTTTTTAATTAAGACACCTGTAGCCTATCTGTAGAAATTGGTTTTGTTTTCTGACTACATTTGAGCATACTATCGGTGGGCAGAACCAACGTTTGGCGGATGATTCCCATGTGTGTTGCTAATGCATTTTTGAGGAGTAATTACTAAACAGAAAAATATAGCATTGACTTTTATTTGTATATAGTAGGTGAATTTCATATCTACCTTCTAGTGGCAATGTTATATTATGCATTTTAGTCATTTTCTAGTTAAGTCTTGCTTGCAATGTTTCAATTTTGAGAAGTGTTTGTAAATTCTGATGACATATACTTCTTCAATGCTGATCCCTTTTGTACAGCAATATGTATTGCAATATTTTCTTTTATTAACTCCCTAAAGCGGAACTTCAAAAAATGAGATTCTAGACAGTTTCTGTATTTTGTGACATTTATTGTGTGTAGCCAATAAACCTGTTTTTAAATTGTTAACTTTAGTACACAGTTTTTATTATGAACATAATTATTCAATGCATCATTTCTTTTTATTTGAACAATGTCACAGCACACACTATTTTTAGTCTTTTATCATTATTGCTCATAAAATGTGATACAATACAATTTCACATTCTCATAAAATTAGTTAACATGTATGTTGCATGAGACATGAAAGGTGAGTTCACAAATGGATAGAGTCCTTTTTCAGGCAACAGACCATGACTGTATTTGAAATGTAGGGACATATTGCGGATAGGAAGAATAACCCAGACACTCATTTTTGGACATCACATTTTACGTCTCTTGGCGGTGGCTTACTGGGTGTTCTCCTCAACCGGGCCAGAGGGACAAACCCTTCTAAGGCCCGCAAAAATGTGATGGGAGGTTGCTTGCACCTGGCAATAGCTCAACAATAGCTGGCAATAGCTTGGGGTAGCACTCCGACCCATTGTTCTTTTTCTCACCATGCCCCCTCGTTTTGGACACCGCCACATGCAAATCAGTCTTGACTCAGTTCCTTACGGGAAATGTCCAGCCCCAACTGCCAAGACATGTCCTACCTGAACCAGAACGCAAGCAACCCAGGACCGTTTTCACCCTAGTTATGTGCTCATCAGCCGGGGTCAGCTTGTGTCCAGTGGCACAGTGAACATGGGGCTCTTCTGTGGCCTTAGTGTCAACTATATAAGTGGTGACAAGTGACTGCATAGGCAATAGTGTCCTGCTTTCAATGAGGCTGTAGCTGGAGACATTGGGACTAACCTGGCAGCAGATCTTGTTGGGGCATGGAACGTGCAAGCTAACTTTGATATTATTGCATACACTGTTTCAAAGTCATCCTGTACCACCCCGAATGTAAAGTACAGACACTCATGTGCCATTCCAGTAGACCATTTTTGATCCCCTGGATATCATCATTCTGTGTCATCAGGAAATCACTGTGGGCCCTTATAATTGCCATATTCTGGCCTAGCTGTTCCTCCTGCTGCGTAGCAACACCCATATGTTTTTTTCCCTTTTGATTACGTTTGCAGATGCACCCTGAGCCTCCCTTCCTGCAACAGGTCCTGTCCCACCCCTTTTCAAAACAGCCCTGTGGCCTTGGCTGGGTGGCCACAGGTGTCCTGGCTATACAGCAGTAGAAATGTCTATGGTTGTCACAGGATCCGGGACAGGGGTGGCCATAGATGATGGGGATGTGGGACCACAGGAGTCTTCTATGGGCACAGATGTAGTTAATGGGGACAGAACTTTGCTGTTTGTATTAGGTAGGTGTAGTGCCTTGCATTTGATGGAAAAACAAAGGGTGCTACCCACACAAACCTAATGGGTGGGTAGGCTGCTCTTCTAGATGTTTTTCATTGGCAGGGGAGCTGGACCTCCTAAAGGATTCTAATCTTCTTTCTTCAGGCTACCACAGCTAAAGCAGACAATTGAAATCCTCATGGTTGACGTCAGAAAAAAAGAAAAAAAAAGCAAATGAAAGTGGATTTTTAAAAATTAATATATTAACTTTGCAACAGTTGGTCAGATAGGCTTGTCCATCACAAACATGACATATATCTACGACCGATCCAATTGAGGATCCTTAATAATATTTTCATTCTGATAATGTTAAAATACTGTAACTGGATTCATTCTGAGTGAAGTGAAGTTAAATGTGGGTTCAAAGGTTGGGGCTGCAAGAGTGTGAGTGAGGTTTCAAAAGCACGGTTGTTTGACTCTCATAACATAGACTCTATGTACTATGCCATTGCAACAGTCTGTAAAGTTAAATCCCTAAAGCATAATTATGTCAGTAATCTGATATTTATCCTATCCTAGACTGGTTATAGAATATGTTTAGGATATACAACACCTTAAGGGTGTGACATTGAACATGTTGTGAATCTGAAAAAATATACATTATGATTGATTTGTATTATGAGCACATTTAACAGTGCAAAATCCTTAGGAAGAAAAACGTAATTTAAAATAAATATATGATAGGCAACATGAGCAAGCGAGACTTGTATGAGACATCTGAACTACTCTGGTCAGCAGATAAAGATGCAGAGTTTTTGCTAGACTTAAAAATACACCCTTCTACTTAGATGTAGAGGAGCCTCTGTTTGCACGTTTGTGAAATAAATGAAAATGACTAGCTGGATTACTTTGAAATGAACAAGTGAAGGATCATTAGTTATGTTGATAATGTGTGCATGAGGAAGCTATATGTACTAGCAATATATTTTATTTAGTTATGGCAACCATATTGTATGAGAGTTGTGTTAATAGGATGCCATTAGTGGTGAGATGCATGTTTGAGAAAAGGGTGCCAGAGTGCAGAAAGTAGAAATTTGCTAGTGCTAGAGAGGTAGTATTTGTAGACAACTCATTTGCCATTGCTGTCCTTTGTCATGAGTGTCCCCCTTCCATCTGTGATGGTGAACAACTCTAAATATTGTAGACAAATGTCAGACATAGAAATGTTGATGGAGTTGTATCTGTTGACAGTGGACTGGGAAATGGGAGATGGAAGACAGAGGATTGAGGATCAAGCAACGGACTGTCCTTCATCATGGTAGATGTTTTTTCAGCCCAAGCCAGAAAGACGTTGGGCAGAATTCCTTGAGCCTGATGGACAGATCAATTCCTCTGTGACAGAGAAATAATATCCCATCTGCAAAACTCTAAACCAGGCCCCATTATGAGAGATGTGACAACTAGGACAATGGCCCTGACTTTCATGAAACAATAAAACAGTTCTTTTGCGTATGTATGTGTGTCTACTTTATGCCGTACACCATTGTCTTAGTTGCCAGAAGTCCCTAAAAGCCCAAAGCGATGCATTTTACTTTTGTCCATAATTAGAAAGAAACTTTGGCTATTTAACTGTTTGTATTTTGAATATAATTTTGGAGCTTATCTGAAAATGAAATTTTTACCAAGGACAGGGTGACTCATATGCAGGTATAAGTACAATTTGATAGATTAGCCTTTGCAGACGTAGCTCTATTGTTACTAGTTAAGATGTCATAGAACAGTATTAACCAAATCCCATGTTATGCTTTCCGAGGATAGGGAAATTAGCCAAATTGTAAGTGATAACACTGTCATGGTTACAACCTTTAGGCAAGATCAATTGCTGGCCAAAATCTTGAAAAATAAGGGCCAGGAGGATACTTGGGCCCGATTCACAGAATGAACTTAAGACTCAATCCTAAACTTACTACTATTTTGGTATTCACAGAATGCACTTACTACTTTTGGCATTCACAGAATAAACTTAATACTTTTGGTATTCACAGAATGAACTTACTACTTTTGGTATTCACACTACTAACTTTACGTACGCTCCCGGGCCAGATTTTTTGCTTCTGGGCCGGAATTTCTGGCTCTAAGTCAGAAATTTCTGATTACGGGCCGGAATTTCCGATTCCAGGCCAGAATTTCTGATTTCAGGCCAGAAGATACGAATTTTGGCATTTGATCATGATAGCCAAGGGCAAATACCTGTCCAAGTGCCTACCATCCCCCACCATGGATCAGCTGACACACTGTAGCCAATCGCAGCCAATAGCTCCATTTTGGCATTATGAATGTTGCAAGTGCCTACCATCTCCCACCACGCTCCAGCTGAAGCCAATTAACACTAATTGACCAGCACCGCAAAACACATAAAAGCAGCACACATTGAAGGAACAGGTTTGGCCACAGAGAGTTCGTGTTCACAACGCTCACATTGCCAGAGAAAAATTGAACTAATGAGGAGATAGAGAAACTTCACTGCAGAGGAGACACCATGCTTGTGGAGTTCATGGTGAGGCACCACAAACGCCTATATGGACTCCCACCCTATTGCACCAGTGGGACAAAGAAGGCAGCCCTATGGCAGCAATTAGCCACTGCTGTCACAGCATTAAGGGAGGAGAGGACATCAAGAAAAAGTGGCAGGATGAAAGGCAGAGGGTGAAGGAGAAGTACTCCAGAATTGAATTAAGCAGGATCCTACCTACTGCATAGCCTGGACCCCGCATCCGTCTCACCCCACTGGAGGAGGATATCCTTACCACAATACACCCCCACTTGGTCCATGGGCTGCCTGTCAGTGACGTCCGCTACGTGGTACCAGGTAAATGGAATAAAAAAAAGCGCATGAGAAGATTGTCCGTGTTGCACTGTCATTGTGAGTAAGAAACTTGTCCAAAGTGTATATAAAAATATAGTCAGTCAGAGACTCATGTGTCACCCCCTGAATGTAGCACCACAAGTCCCAGAATCCTTGGCATTAGAAATGGCAAATCCCTCCCCCCCTCTTGAAAACATGGGCACAGTACTGCTGCCGTACATACACAACCCTGCTAAGTAGCAATTGACAAATATTACCAGGGAAGCACCAGTACCAATGTGACATGCAATTCAACCCTTGCGCAACCAAGGATGCGTCGCATTTATATTGCGGTGCACTGTGGTGCAGGGATAGACAGATGTGTGTTGCATCTTATGACATTAGGGGGGTGCTTTGCTGGAGTCGTGTCGCAAGTGCGATGCAACTCCAACAATGTCCGTGGACCGCACATACATAACGTGCTGCGCCACTCCTTACGTCTGCTTCAAGCAGGCCTACGGTTGCATTGTAGCTGCCTCTGAAAAGTGACTCTGTGAAATCTTGTAGATTTCACTGCATCACTTTTACGTGGCATATCCCAAAGGAATACCCACCCTGCCTACATCAAAGCTGACGCAGGTTCAATGTTGTGCAGGGCCTCACAATGTGACGCTTCTCCATAGATGCGTCATGTTACGAATAATTCAAAATGTGTTGTCTGTTGTACACCACCTCTGCTTATCTAGATTTCCCTCCAGCGGCCTTAATCCCCTCCTGGATGGGTCTAACAATCGCTCCAAGGAGTGCATTGAGGAGGTTCAGAGTATTACTCTCTCACCGGAGCTGGGTAGTATTACTCAGGATACGTATGTGCCTTCCCCCGTACTAGAATCCCTGGGGTAGGTACCCCCTAGGCCCCGTCTCCTGTTGTGATTATCGGAAATAGGAAGGGGCTGCTTCCTTTGTCACAAAAGGGAAGGGTGGAAATGGTGGGAAGTCAAGTCAAGTCTAGGCCTGGGCGGTAAATTTTGCTCCGTTCGCAGAATTTGCGGAATTTGAGTAATTTCGCGTTCCGCGGAGAACGCGAAATTGCCCAAAATTCTACTTCGCGAAATTTTTTGCTTGTTCGCGTTCTCAAATGCGTGTTCGCGAGATATTTCCACCTGAGCACGCAAACAGCTATTGCAAACAGTAAAATAGCATCGCGAACAAGCAATTCCGCATGTTCCCGGAATTTCGGCATGTTCGCGGAGATTTTTTACCGTTTTGCGGAGATTTGCGTAATGCGATTATGCAAATTCCGCCCACCCCTAGTCAAGTCAGAGACATTTGGATCTCGCACATATCACATCCAAAGAGTCTCATGGCGCTTGCAGGCGGCTCTGACAGGAAAGTGAAAGATCTTAGTTTGCAAAGAGCCATGTCTTCAGCTTCTTACGAAAGCAGCTATGTTCAGGGATGATGCGGAGGTAGTGGGGCATTTTGTTCCATGAAAGGGGGGCAAGAAACGAGAATGCACGACCTCTGTTTCTGGAAGTATGTATTCTAAGAGATGTTAGCAGAGACTCTGAGCTGGATCTGAGTTCTCTTTGAGGCTTGTACCATGTTAGCTTTTGAGACCAGTATTTTGGACCATTTCTGTGCATATGTTTGTGGATTAGACATAATGTTTTGAACAGGATTCATTTTTTTACCGGGAGCCAGTGAAAGGTCTTTAAACAAGGGGCCGATGAAGATCTTTGTGGAAGGTTGAGCACCAGTCGAGCTGCAGTGTTCTGAAGAACCTGGAGTCTGTTCAGATGGTACTCAATGGTGGCTAGTAGAAGCGCATTCCCATAGTCCATTCTATTTATGATTAGACCCTGGACTAAGGGTTTCCGAGCCTCAGCTGGGATCCACTTGAAGACCTTTCTAAGGCTGCGCATAAGTCCAAATCAAGTCCCTACGATATGATTTATTTGGTTTCTCATGGATAGTTTGTTGTCCAAATAAAAACCCAAATTCCGCACTGATTCTTTGGGCGTTGGACAATTGCCCAGGTTAGTTGGCCACCAGTCATGTGCCCAGTGTTCTGCGGCCTTGCCAAAGAGCATTATTTCTGATTTGCTGCCATTTAGCTGCAAATGGTTGGTGTTCATCCATTTATCAATCTCAATCATACAATTTCTAAAATGCTGTCTTGTCTCATTGGGATCAGGATCCAGAGTGATTAAAGTCTGTGTGTCGTCTGCATAAGACAAAACATCAAAGATAAAGGATCAGATCACTCTGGCGAGGGGTGTTATATAGACATTAAAAGTGTAGGGCTTAAAATAGAGCCCTGAGGGACACCCATCTTATCAGGTCTTTTACCTGCTATATTTTTGCCAATTTGGACCGCGGTAGTACGATCAGATAGATAGCTAGTGAGCCATTTTAGGGCATTGCCTCTGACACCAATCTCCCAAAGCCGTTGAATTAAGATGCGATGGGAGATGGTTTCAAATGCGGCGGACAGATCGAGCAGGATTGGCATGGTTGATTGATGTTTATCTAATGCTAACCAAATATTATCAACAACCTCGACCAATGCAGTCTCCGTACTGTGTGATGCCTATAAACCTGATTGAGACGGGTCGAGAAGTCCTTGGTTTTCAAGATGGCTCACAAGCTGTTTGTTGACAGAAAATTCAAGTATTTTCCCAAAGTATGGGGGTAATGAAATCGGTCGATAGTTTAAGAGGATATTAGGGTCAGCCAGGGGTTTCTTTAATATTGGTCTGATTCTTGGTGCTTTCCATGCTGTAGGGACGTCTGCTCCCGAGAGAGATTTATTGAGGAGACCGGTCAGACATTCCACCAAAACCGGGGCAAGTATGGAAAATAGTTTGGGGGAAATATGGTCAGTAGGAGACCCAGACTTTATTTTTTGCCCAACTGACATGGTCATTTCAATGTCGAATTTTACAAATTCACTCAGGATATGAGAAGGGTTGCATGACAGATTTGCCCGGGCGTAAGACTGCCTTATAGTTTGATGCGGGGGAAATGAGATGGGAATTGCCGTTATTTTATCCTCAAAGAATACTGAACGAGCATCAGTCCACTCTTTGGAATTAGGTGTTGATAACGGATTGCAAGAGGTGGTAAACTCATTTAGGATTTGGTACAGTTCTTTGGAGGAGGTCTCAGCTTTATTTAACCGCTCTGCAAGAAACGTCCGCTTTGCCGACCTTATATCACGCATATAACCAGTGTGCAATACTTTATATGCCTTGCGGTTGACCTGCTCTTTGCTATTCTGCCATTTTTTCTCAGCAGCTCTAGTTATAGATTTAGTGGTTTTTAGTTGTTCAGTGAACCATGGGGCATTCCTGATCTTATGTTTAACATTACTCCAAGGGGCAAATTTTATCCAATGTAGACTCAATGGCTTTATCAAAATGATGTGCTGCTCTACTAGCACTCATAGAGGGAGCTATCGGATCAAAGTGGAAGTGTTTAGAAAACGAGGATAGGGTGATTTTTTTCAGAGGTCTGCGTAGTACGAATTCATTTTCAAGAGCCATTTCGGAAGTAGCAATAGGAATGGTAAATTTCAACAGATAATGGTCTGTCCAAAGCAATGGAATGGGGTGGTCTGCCATGATATCAGGAGAATTTGAGAAAAGAAGGTCAAGAGTATGACCGGCCTGATGCATGGGGCCTGAGATCATCTGAATAAGATCTAAGGTGTTCATATTAGAAATTAATTTTCCACTACCCTAATTGAGCAGTACGTCCGCATGGTAATTAAAATCACCTCTCAGAAGAATTTTCTCAGAGGTCAAGACATGAGGGGCGATGATGTCAAGCAATCCGTTCGCAAACTCTCCTTTAGCGCCAGGAGGGCGGTAAAGTAAGGCTCCCTTCCAGGTGCTATTTAAGGGCCCTTTAATCTTGAACATGATCATTTCAGTACGATTAAAAACAAGATTTTCCACGCTGACAGCACTTATGTTTTGGTTGGTTGCGATTAATAGTCCGCCCCCCCGGTGTCGTTCCTGTCGAATCGTGTGATGTTATACTCAGGAGGAAAGGCAACATGTACATCGGGAGTGGCATTCTCTTGTAGCCAGGTCTCGGAGACGAAGCAGATGTCCGGAGTTTCTAAATTAAGCAGGCTCCATATTTCGAATGCATGTTTACAAATGGACCGCGCATTGAGATAAATGGCAGTAAGGCCTTTAGTGACCGTGCTACTAGGCACATTGGGACAGAGAGGTACAGGCGTCACGATCTCACCAGAAAGGAGGGCCAAGTGGGAGATTTCGGGAAACCTGCCAATTTCTGCTACTAAGGCCTCAGAAAGGTTAGCTTGAGGGTTATTAATTTCATATAATTCATTACTAGAGTACCTGAGACTGGCCATATTAATAAGGAATGCAATAATTACCAGAGGGAGGGATACAGGGGTCCTGGAGTCTGGTGGCGGTCGTGCTCGGACGGGCGCAGACGGGCTTGCCGTTGGCGCGCCGCTGCGCGCGTCCACGCCCTACTCCCAAATAAATAGGAGAGGGTCGAACACAGGTTAGAATGCTAACTGCTACTTCCGGTAGTGCAACCGGAAGTAGATTTTCACCAGCACCGACCCTCCGTACAATCGGCACAAGCCGTGACGGACCGGGGTCTCAGGCGGTAACAAGGGCAGGAAGAGTATAATGCGGCTAAAAGCAAAGTTACTTCGCTTTCAGCAAGATGCATCAAACAAAAATCCGCTCGCAAAGGGGCAGATTCTCAGAATCTTCCCCTTTGCGACCGGTATTTTTGCATTTGGGATGCATCATCCCAAATGCAAAAATCGCAAATAGAGAAATCGCTAAATTATTAGCAATTATTTGCATTTAAGGAATCTCAAATTGAGATTCCTTAAATGGAATGCATGAGAATTCGCTAATAGGGCACGCAAATTACCATGAAGTACAACTTCATGGTAATTTGCAAAAACTTTGAAAAATGCACTAAAGTGCATTTTTCAAAGTTTCATGTTGCGCACACACATGCCCTAAGGGCATGTGTGTGCGCAACATATGTGCACAGATCAATTTCAGGGGTGCAACAGGGTGTCCTTTGGACACCCCTGCACCCTTGAAATCTCAATCTCAATTTGCGATTCGCTAATTGCTAATCGCAAGTTGAGATTGTCTTCCCATTCATTCCTATGGGCTTCTAGGCCCATGGGAATGAATGGGGAGGTATTCCTTAATTGTGACTCACAATTTGCGAGTTGCAATTAAGGAATTCTCAGAAATCGCTATTTTTTTTGTGATTTCTTGATGCTTTCCATTTTGCTATTCCTTAATAGCGAATCAGTATTTTTCGCTAATAAGGAATCGCAAATTGGGTTGTTGATGCATCTGGGGGTAAGAAAATAAAACAGTGAAGCAAAGGAGATTAAAACAGAGATGTCCCAAAATACTGCTGAATAGGTACACCATTAAGGATCTAGTGTTAACATATACAACAACAGTATAGCCTTCTAGTGAGGGCGCCGCTGCGCGCGTCAGCGCCCTACTCCCAATTAAATAGGAGAGGGTAAAACACAGGCTAGAATGCTAACTGCTACTTCCGGTAGTGCAACCGGATGTAGATTTTCGCCAGGACCAACCCTCCGTGCAATCGGCACAAGCCGTGACGGACCGGGGTCTCAGGCGGTAACAAGGGCAGTAAGAGTATAATGCAGCTAAAAGCAAAGGTACGATGCTAAGAACATAAAACAGTGAAGCAAAGGATTAAAACTGAGATTTCCCAAAATACTGCTGAATAGGCACACCAATAAGGATCTAGTGTTAACAGATACAACAGCAGTATAGCCCTCCAGTCAGGGCGCCGCTGCGCGCGTCCGCGCTCTACTCCCAATTAAATAGGAGAGGGTCAAACACAGGCTAGAATGCTAACTGCTACTTCTGGTAGTGCAACCGGAAGTAGATTTTTGCCAGGACCGACCCTCCGTGCAATCGGCACAAGCGATGACGGACCGGAGTCTCAGGCGGTACCAAGGGCAGGAAGAGTATAATGCGGCTCCAGTCAGGGCGCCGCTGCGCGAGTCCGCGCCCTACTCCCAATTAAATAGGAGAGGGTCAAACACAGGCTATAATGCTAAGTGCTACTTCCGGTAGTGCAACCGGAAGTAGATTACCCATACTTCAATAGAGGCACCCTGGACCTCAATCCACCACAACAAATGAGGGGGGCTCGCCGGTCCAGTGGCAGCTTTAAAAGAAACTGCAAAACACTAGGTAGCCAAAACGTTTGTTCCCTGTGTTGCCTAGCCCTGAGCTAAGGAAGGTTTTACCTATTGCACCCCCAGGGGATTCCACCAAGTTAGATGATTACAACGTTCTGTCATGGAACAACGCAGGGTTAGCAGGGAAAATTGAGGACCCAATGTGGGTGCAGTTCATCAGGCAATTCTCTGTGATCTGTCTCCAGGAGACTTGGCTGGTGAACTGTAACCTATTTATGGAGGGTTATAAAGCCTTTTTTGCCCCCGTCTCCTCGCCAGTTAGTGGTAGAGCTAGGGGTGGTCTGGTTATATTTACAGCAATAGCCATGAATTGCAGGATTAAGGAACTCACCTCTGGTCATAGTGATTTCCAAGCTATCGTCTTAAAGTGAGGGAACAAGAACCTTTGTATAATCAACTTCTATAATGCAGTGAATATTCAGGGGGTTTGTAAAATCACCCAGTTGAACTGCTTTATTAGGCAGCACTATGGTCATGTTGCTCACAGTCTTATGATAGCAGGGGACTCGTAATGGTGTGGTGATCCTGCAACTACTAGTATGGGTGAAATGGGTTATGCCAGGATGCAGGGACTCCACTTTGAGCATTCTGGTCAGGGAGATGCACTTAATGATCTGCTTAATGAATACGACCTGATCTCATCCATGTCTTTTGTAGTAACATCAAGTAAGCATCCCGTTCCGTCCTTTAAAGGACTCAGCGGTGGGTCCTTTATAGACCATATATTGATCTCTGCTGGCATCCAGTCCATCCTCCGGAGATTTACAATCATAGAGAGTTAATTTAGCAATCACAATCCTGTGTGCGTGCACTTGGAGGGTGGTATGTTGGAAAGGCGGGCAAGGTTGGTAGCGCCGGATGCGTTGAGACCTACGGATGGCAGGCGCCACCTTAAGTGGTCCCAGGTGGCCCCGGACCTATTTTCTGAAAAGGTACATGAATCTTGTGTCCTAGAAATAGCATTAAGTGTGTCCCCTGACTCCCTTGCCGTGGGTGTTCTCAAGGGTTTTGAAGGGATTGTCTTTAAGGTGGGGGCGTTATTAACTGTCCCCGCACAAAGAACGCTGTCTAGAGATCCTAAATGGTTAAATTCTTTATGCTCTAAAGCCGCCAGAGATCTAAAGGTAGCATTGAAAGCAAACTCGAGAGATCAACCCCGGATCCGTGTCCTCCGTCTTAACTATAAAAAGATATTGGCAAGGCGTAAGATGGAATTGAAGGAAGCGACATGGAGGGAACTACTAGATCCAAGCACATTGGGGAGTAGCACAAGATTTAGGGGAATCATCAATAGACCCTTACTTGAGAGGGATGGGGCCGAAGATATAGGCACCAACATAACAGAAGATGAATGGGTGTCTCATTTTTGTTCTATATTTAGGAGTGCCACAATTCAATATCCACCTCAAGCTAGAGCTCAAAATGAAACCATGGTTCTAGTTACCCAGAATGAGGTGGAGAAAGGTATTTTCGGGCTGTCGTGTAATAAGGCTCCAGGTCCGGATGGTATTCCGCCTGACCTTTTTAAATCAAACCCATCCCTCTGGGCTCCGGTTTTGGCGGCCGTGCTTAATGCGGCGGTAAAGGCCGGATGTCCGGAGTACTAGGGCACCTCAACAATCATACCGGTATTCAAGAAGGGCAACCGTAATAGCACCTTGGGCTATAGACCGATTTCCCTTATTGATTCTGTGGTCAAGGTTGTGGGCGGAGTTCTATTGAATATAGTGAATCAGCTATTCTAATTCTGCCGGACCTGTCTGCCGCGTTTGACACGGTGAGCCATGACATCCTACTGACAAGGTTGGAAGCCTTTGGAGTAGAAGGAACGGCGCTCAATTGGCTGTGATCGTACCTGGCAGATAGATGGCAGGCAGTGGCACCCCCTCCATACCAGTCTGAATTTGCCAAAGTCCCACATGGGGTCCCACAGGGGTCCGCCATCAGTCCAATCCTTTTTAATGCCTACATGCAACCCCTGATGGGCATCATCAAGGCCTATGATATTAGCGTGATCAACTACACGGATGACAAGCAGCTGATGATCTCCCTTAATTGCACCCATGCAGAATCACTTGAGACCTTCCACACCTGCATGCAGGAAATGGCAACATGGCTAAAAAGAAACTCGCTACAATTTAATAGCGGTAAAACACAGATCATGCAATGTAAAGTGGAGAGAATTGCCAGAAGCCTGCCAGCTGACTTCTGGCCTTTAGCCTCAGATGGACCACAGACACCAGTAAAAACGGTGCGGAATTTGGGGGTCAGCTTCAATGAGAACTTATACCTGGAGACCAACGTCAACAAACAGGTGAGCAGCTGCTTCACCCTAATGCGGGGTCTCCGAAAGGTGCTGCCTCTCCTTCCAGCACAGGCTAGAGCAACTGTAGTCAGGAGCACCATTCTTAGCCGCCTGAATTACTGCAACGCTCTGCTACTGGAATCCCCTGCATATCTGATTTCCAGACTCCAGAGTATCCAGGCGGCAGCAGCTAAACTTGCACTCTCACGAGCCCGCCGATCCTCCACCACCTTAGCACTGGCCGACTTACACTGGCTGCCCGTGCCTCAGAGGATCCTCTTTAAATCTCTATGTACTGTTTTCAAAGCAGTACATGGTCAGGGTCCTAAACCACTACAAAACAAGTTCCAATGGTATGAGCCCACACGGGCCCTTTGCTCATCATCCACTAACCTCATCAGAATACCTAGAATCAGGAAAGCAACCCAGGGTGGCAGAGCCTTTAGCATAGCAGCAGCCCACCTCTGGAATCGCCTTCCAATTGCGATTAGGAAAACCAGTGAACTGCTGCCTTTCTGCAAAAAGGTCAAGACCTGGCTCTTCCCTAAAGTATAACCTCATGTCATTCCTCCATCCTGCCCCTTGCTGTTTACTTCTTAGTCGCACCTTCTCCAAAGCACCAGGATGTCTGTAGGGTTGCAGCGCACTCTATAAATGGTATAAATAAAATAAATAAATAAAATAATAAAGTATTGAACAGATTGGCCGCCTGGGCGGAAGATAATAAGATCTTTTCTGATATTCAATACGGGTGCCGCCCAGGGCACTCTACCCTAGCACAACGCCTTAACCTACACCTGATCCTCGGGAAATACACGGTGTCCCGCCGGGGTACGATCTACATGGCGTTCATGGATCTTTCCTCCACTTTTGATTGTGTCAATCGGGGGAAATTGTGGCAGTCCATGAGGGCCATGGGGGTGGAGGCTAACCTGGTTGACTTCCTGGGGTAGAACTGTGTAAAACTAGCGTCCGTAAATTCATGATGCTCAAAACTACTCCATCTAAGGAGCTATATCTTTTGTGGCCTCTGTCGGCCCACAAGCGGTTTTTATTGACCTTGTTCCGTATTGATTACTTCCATTTTTTACTTGCTGTTCTGAAGGGGAGCCATAGAGGCCAGGTGCTTGCACCCTGTGGCTGCGACGGAGTGCCTACACAGGATTTGCTGCACTTTATGTTTTTCTGTAACCTCTATGATGCTCCCCGGAGGTTCTTTTTAAAACCGCTTTTAAAAAAGCTGAATTTTATCCAGGTCCGTCCAGCCCGTGTTTTTTTTACAAATGTTGAAGCCAGAATGTATCCCATTTGTGGTTGGTTTCCTGAAATCTTCATTGAGGTCCGGAAACTTAATGGAGAACTAATATACCCCTATATCACGGCTGTTATCTTATCTGCTATCCCCCTTGAGGGTACATGTTTTCCCAGCTGGCTGATTCTTCTTCCATACTTTTTTAGTATTTTTATAATTATTATATATACTCCTTTATATTTATAGGAATATAGGAATGGTTATCTGTGTATTACGATCATAAAATGTATACATGTGCTTTTCTATATTTTAGTGGAGATTTGTAAGTTTTATGGTTTTTTACTTTTAAAACCAAATAAAGTATTTTGAAATGACTATTATGATCACTCTCTAACACTGCTTCCTCACGCCGTCTTGGTGAGCAACTCCGGCTCTACACCCGGGTCTGGCAATGTCCTCAACGATTGCACACTCAATCAATTGGACTTGAGAATGTAATCCAGTAACATGAGAAATAAACCAAAGAAACAAAAAGAAGGAAACAAAGAAAACACTGCATGCAAAGGGTGGACAAGGGTGCACCTGTTTCTGGGGGTGCAGTAATGAGTCTCAATATCTATACAATGTATGCCGTACCTCGCTTGTGTCACCTGGATGGGGGTAAGGGGTAGGAAGGGAGGAGGAGAGGAGCCCCCATTCCGCTGGCCTTGGTCCCACACCAACCGCTTATGGATTCCCAACACTAGCATTGCCTGGCAACTCTCCCAGAAGGGAGAGGCTGTGTATTGTCAAGTCCTCTTCTGTCAGGCCCATCTGTGCAGACAAGTGTGGATCATTCGCTACCACTCACCGCCTCCTTACTAGTATTACGTGAGTGTTCTGGATTTTACCAGTTCGCCAGCACTTCTTTCCATAAATCTGCTATCGCCCTTCTCCAGATGTCTCTCGCCTACTCCACACTCACGGCTCTGGCCTCTACTCCCGCCCAACTAATAACTTCACTGTTCCAACTAGCCACCTGCGGTCCCATTGCGAAGTTCCACACCAGTGCAATTCATCTCTTAGCCAAAGCCATGTCTAAAAATTGAATCCGCACTTTCCAATTGGGAGGATGTGGGAAGAGCCCCAACAAACAGACTTCTATAGACAGCGCCAGGTCCCTCCCCTATGCATCCTTTATCCTAGCCAAGATTCCTTCTCAGTGCAATCGTACTACGTCGCAACTCCATGTCATGTGTATGAAACCGGCATCCACATAAGCACAGCTCGGGTACTTCTGCATCTCACCCCCGTATGTAACATTTAATCTATGAGGCATCATATACACCATATGTATATAGTTGAAGTGCGTATATTTAACTTTGGTGATCCTCAACATATTCTTTTGAGATCTCTGTACTTTATGCCATTTACCATCTGTAAATTCCCTGTCTATCGCTCTTTCCCACTTACTCCATGGATCCGCAATGGGGCGAGTGGCTGCAGCAACCAATGCTTCATGGTGCCATTTCGCTTGGTGCCCCGCTGTGCCCAATATATTCAGAGCATGTAGTACCGGGTGGGTCACAGACTCATAACTGTCCAAAGGTGCAAACCAAAGCTTCATAATGCACAAACCTGCCGGGCGAAAGCCCATAGTTATCCATTAGGTCTGTAAACTGGACTAGTGAGCCATCTTGATAACAATCACCCACCGAGTCTAAGCATGCCTCTGTCCACACCTGCAGCTGTTCTGCCATGAACACCGTCAGCGGGTCACCATGAGGGAGCCCAACCAAGGGTTGCGTGGGGGAATACCAAGGAGTCCCACCCAGCCTACGCATGCAGCGTTTCCAAGTGTGTATGGCTGTAAGCTGCAGCACTGACTTTTATGGAACACTGATTGCCGGTCTCAACAATTTGGCCAGCAATAAAGCCGGGTCACTGGTCAGGTTCAATTAGCCAGGTCCCTTTTGCATTCACACCTTCCATCCACTGCGCCTGCCATTGCAACTTGGCAGTCAACATATATAGTTAGAAATCTGGCACCTCCAGGCCTCCTTGTTCCATCTGACATTATAACGTCTGCAGGGAAACCCAGCGTCTATCATCCCACCCGATCAGGTCCCTCACCAGGGCGTTCAAAGGCCTGAACCATTCCTGGGGCATCAGGATTGGTACATTAACTAAAAAGTATAGCAATCTCAGCAGCATAACCATCTTTAGCAAAGAGACTCTCGCCAAGATAGGCAGCTGCAAAGTGCGCCAGAAGTGCACACATGCCCGGAGAGACCGCAGCGCCCTATCCAGGTTCCCACCCCTCAGTTCTTCCAGGGAATAAAAGACATGTATCCCAAGATATTTGAATGAGTGGGGGGCCCAACTGATGTCACCTGGTAGAAACGGTGGCCAAGGTGTCGGGCCCACTAAAGGAAACAAGTAGGTCTTATTCTTATTAACCTTGAAGCCTGACAACGACTCAAATCGCTTCAGGAGTTAAGCGCAGTTGAAGTACCAGACACTGCTGCCTACAGGTATACCAACAGATTATCAGCATACAATAAAATTGTATGAATCCACCCATCCGGTTTAATACCCAGTACTGCACCAACTTGCCGAATCAACTCTGCAACGGGGTTCAATCGCCAGTGCAAACAATAGAGGCGACAGGGGGCATCCCTGCTGAGTCCCCTGCTGTATGTGATACTGGGAGGATACTGATTTCCTGGTCTTGACCCGTGCAGTCAGTGATGCATACAACAGTTGAACCCACTTAACCCACCCCTACCCAAGTCCCTGCTTCAACATACTCTCAAAAAGACACTCCCAACCCACTGTATCAAAGACCTTCTCCAGATCGACTGACAGCGCATTCGCCGAGGGTATGGATTTCATCTCCTCATGGAACAAAACATAATACAGCCTGTGCAGATTAAAGGAGGTATTACGGGAGGGGATAAAGCCATTCTGATCTGTATGAATGATGGTGTGCATATGCGGGAGCAACCTGATCAATAGTATTTTACTAAGGACCTTGAAATCAAGGTTGAGCATTGAGAGTGGTTGGTACTCTGTTACTGTAGCGTTAGCCTCCTTAGACTTGGGGAGGGGTAATACCAACACACTCAGGGTCGATTCAGGGAGGGCACCCCTGTAGGTATAAAGATTCTGCATATAAGATTCTGGGTGCCAATTGATCCATGTATGCCACGTAAAACTCAGTCGGAAGCCCATCCAGATCCTGTGTCTTCCCCTTTGCCATTGCCGCGATAGCAGCCCTAACCTCATGCAAAGTCATTGGACCCCCCAAGTCATCCTGCACTTGCTCATCCAGAGTCTACAATTGAAATTCTTCCAGAAATTCCCAAATGACATAATGAGAGACCAGCCCGGGGCTAAAATATAACATCTCGTAGAAAGTTGTAAACATGGTGTTACCAGAATTGGGTCATTGAGCAACTCCACGGTGTCTGTCTGAACCTGAGAGATCGGTGCTCCCCTGCTTTCGGGCTTAATCAATCACGTCAACAGTCGGCCGCCACTCCCCTCCTCCTTCTGCACCCTGTCAAGGTATTTCACAATAACTGTGGTACCTCAGCCTTTCTAACGCAGCACTGTAGCTAGCTTGGGCCTCTTACAGAAGCTCTGCAGATTTAGCCTCCAGCCCCTGAACATTGTCCAGTTGCCGAATCCAAGATTAGATATGTAATAATTCTTGCTTAATTTCCTGCTGCGCACAATTGATTGTCCCAGACAATGGCCCCCACCACCACTTTAAATGCCTCCCATTCCACTAATACGGAAGACGCTGAATCTGCATTAACCTAAAAATACGTCTCAACGAGAACCTTCAGGTAATCCTGGAAAGGCGCATCTTCCACGCAAGCAGGTTCAGTCTCCACAGCGGGATCGGGGCCATCTCCCAAGGGGCTGATGTGTCAGCAACAGGGGACTATGATCTGAAAGGGTCCTACCCAGATATTCCATGTGCGTGACAGATGTCCTGAAGCCTGGTATGCACAAAAAGGTGTCTAACCTGGTGTGGACTTGGTGCATAGGGGAGAAATACGAGTATTCCCTGTCTCTCTCAAGCTGTAGTCTTCAAATATCCTCTGGGTCCCAGTGACTAATCCAGCTCTGAAACCCCGCCACGACCCAGTGCGTCTGGGACCCCTGCAAAGGTGGGTGGAATCTTTCCACCACAGTATCCGCCACACAGTTAAAATCACCACCAATGACAGTGTATCCCCCCACATAGTCAATCAACTGAGGGCTGACTCCACAGTGGAGCGAATCAGAGGCAGTTGAGCCCTCATTGGAGGCCTGGTGTGGCTGTGCAAGTTATTGTTGGCCCCAGAGGCTGGGAGGCCTGCAGTACAAACTTGGGCCAGCACGCACACTGCTGGAAAGGGGAGAAGAGCGCGCTGCACCCAGTGAAGATTCCTGGCTGGGCTGGGAAGTATAGTGCAGCCTTAGACTTGGGGCTGCGTGAGGTCCCTGACTGGTCCTGTGGGATGTGGCCCTGGTACAAGGACACAAAGAGGTGCAGTAGAGATGTGTGGCCCCCGCTGAACATGCCTGTTCTAAGGTCTAGGCTCAGGCAACACCAGTGCTGGACGAGGGAGTAGTACACAAGTGCTGTAGACTAGAAGACCCCAGAATTTTACGGTGAGGGATGCTTCTGTAGGGTGCAGGGTGCAGTGACAAGTCACCCACAATGTAGGAACTCTGTGATTCTGCACTGGAGTGGTGGGTAGCTGGCACCCTGGTGGCTGCTCCCCGACCACATAGAGAGGGGCCCACCAGATCCTCCGTTGGATTTTCTATCCCGCTGGTGATGGGAAAACCCAGAGGGAAACTGATGGGGCCTCCTCCAGACCACAAGGACACGTCACCTGACCAGGAGCACAAGGAGCCGGAAACTGAGCCCTCAGACATTCCTGTTCAACGGCAATTGGTTAAAATACTAGCAGCCAATGCTGACACCAGGACATCAGCACCATGGCAGGGGCCTGGGCGGTTGCCAGTAGGTAGTTATAGTTAAAATCTAGTTTCCATAAGAAACCCGCAACATTCTATTTGGAATAACTTTGGCGCCGGTGGACGAATCTTTGCAAATTTCTCCAAGAAGATGGCATGCTCCGCTCCGCTCCTTCCCTGAAACTTTGGGGGAGATTCATGAAGCGGGGGCAGAGAAAAAAGGGGGTCCCAAAACGTGTTTTCCCCATGCAATTTCCCATAGGACCTTTAGCCAGGGCTACAGCCCGAACGGCTTAAAGGAATTACACCAAACTTGGCAAAAAGGTAGAGTTCTGTTCGCAGATGGGCCTTTTTGTTAAATGGTGTAAATCCGTTCAGTAGTTCCTGAGAAAATCAAAAGTAAAATCATAAGTATATCTAGAGGTGCATACGGTAAGCTTACTGTAAGCATACTGTACTCTGTACCTTCCCGAGCATGAGCTGAATGCTAATTGGCTGTCAACTGTCTGTCAACACTCTAAACTAGAAAGTGTTGGCAGCCATCTTGTGCCTCAGTAGACTGAGGCACAAGAAAGCAGAAAAACAAACGTGTACAACGCAAAAATGGGGGCAGGGTAGAAACACCCTGACCCCCTAGGCCTGCTCAGGGGGTCCCCAAGGACCCCCAAGGCCGCCCCCAATTTTTTTTACAGAAATCGCGGGGTATTCTGTACCTTCCCAAGCACGAGCTGAATGCTAATTGGCTGTCAACTGTCTGTCAATACTCAAAACCAGAAATTGTAGGCAGCAATCTTGTGCCTCGGTAGACTGAGGCACAAGAAAGCAGAAAAACAAACATGTAGAACAAAAAAAGGAGGCAGGGTAGAAACATCCTGACCCCCTAGGCCTGCTCAGGGGGTCCCACAAGGACCCCCAAGCCCCACCCAATTGTTTTTTACAAAAATCGCGGGGTACGAGTACCGTATGCGTACATTTCCGAGTACAAGCTGCATGCTCATTGGCTGTGAACACTCCAAACCAGGAAGTGTTGGCAGCCATCTTGTGCTCGTTAGACCGAGGCACAAGAAAGCAGAAAAACAAACGTGTAGAACGCAAAAACGTGGCAGGGTAGAAACAGCTTGACCCCCGAGGTCTGCTCAGGTGGTCCCACAAGGACCCCGAAGGCCCTAATTGTTTGTTTTTTAAACCCGGTGTGATTTTTTTCAAATTACCCCCCAGGGGGACCAAATCCCGGGGGCATAGTGAAAAGAAGTGTGAGGGGGCCCCAATCCCCCCACACTTCCCCGGGGACCACCACCCCCCAGGGCAAAGCAACGCAGCCCCCTGGCGCATACTGTAGGTTCCAGGTGAGCTAGTTGTCCCCCATGGACCCACAGTATGCAAGGGGAATTGGTTCCCCCTCTGCAAACGCGCCAGGGGGCTGCGTTGCAGAGAGTTGTAAAAAGGAGGGTGGCCTCATTACACCTCTCTGCAATGCAACCCGCTGGCACATACTGGAGGTTCCTGGTGGGCTAGTTGGCCCCAGGGACCCCAGTATGCAAGGGGACTTAATCCCCCAACTTAGGACACTCTACAGGGCGCGTTAGCACAGTGGTGAAGGTAGGGGGGCGGGGCTTGAGGTGATGTGAGTGCAAACATGCCCTGTAAAGTCAGGGAATTAATTCCTGTTCAATCCAGAGGTCCCCTAGGGGCAACTAGTCCAACAGTTATCTCCAGTAAGCGCCACGGAGCTGTGTTGCAGAGTGTTGTAAAAAGGGGGCGTGCCCTTTGAACGACTTTCTGCAACACAGCTGCCTGGTGTATACTGGAGGTACCTGGTGGGCTAGTTGGCTCACAGGGGACCTCAGGATTGAAGAGGAATTAATTCCCCAATCTAGCTCACTACTATTCCTGAAAATCAAATTTAACTGTACTTACCAGTAACTTGAATTTCCTTCCATAGGATATCATTGCCTGCTATATAAAATATATATAAATTAAAAAAAATTAAATAAAAAATATTAAATGAAAAAATATATATTACAAGTTCAATATTTTTAAAAACATTTTTTTCAATGTATATTAAAAATGTGTAATGTAATTTAAAAAATATAATATCTAAAAATAAATAATTTAAAATAATGTAGTTAATCAATAAAAAAAATATAACAATTAATACATTTAAAAATTATCATTTACAAAACCTTTGAAATTCACTGAAAAAACCATAGGTTTCAGCCACGTTATAGTTAAAAATGAGCATTTAAAAAACCTTAGAAATTCACTGAAAAAAACATAGGTTTCAGCCACGTTATAGTTAAAAATTAGCATTTAAAAAACCTTAGAAATTCACTGAAAAAACCATAGGTTTCACACATGTTATAGTTAGCTGGACATTTCCCTCATACAGAACCATTGAAATTCCCCCGTTATAGTTAATT
The DNA here is from genome assembly GCF_964261635.1 of Lissotriton helveticus. NCBI lineage: Eukaryota > Metazoa > Chordata > Amphibia > Caudata > Salamandridae > Lissotriton > Lissotriton helveticus. The sequence goes on from NC_136063.1 coordinate 1,774,852,424, forward strand.
CAGCTAACTATAACTCGCACGCCCGCAATGCACTGCTAATGATGTCACATATTACATCACTCATGACATAGTCAGTGACATCACTCATGACATCACTGATGTCTAGCCATTAATATGCGGCACCTGTATTACCTTGGTGCTAGGATTGCAGAAGTGGAACACCGGGTCTGCCTGCAGTCACTAGGAAGCTCTCGGACAGCTGCTACTGACAGCAGTTACAGTCGTGGCGAGCCAGTGTTGTTGTGTCAGGACGCAGGCAAGAGACCACAGGGGCAACAATAATGGCCACCCACGGCAGAGGAAAACAATGCCCAGTGCCCCCTGCTGCCATAATTGCCAAACCTCGACGAGAGGCTTTAGACTGCAAACCGGCTGGCAAGAAAGAAGAGCTGCATTCTGGTAAGGGTGAAAAAGTCAAAAAAGTGGGACAGGGAAAGAAATCTTCTGTACGGATTACTCAGGAGCCCAGGGGGTTGCAGCCATCTATCATAAATATATTTGCAACCCTGGGATTTGGGGGTGTACCTAAAGATGGCATTGGCAGGCAAGGGTAAGTAGAAATTACTAGTCAAGCTGGCGACGAGGTTGGGGCAGGTAACTTAATATCCATCGACCAAAGTGAAGAGCCAGAAAACTCTGCAGTAAGAGTAGATAGCCGCTGGTCATTGTATAATGAGGCAACCTTTGTAGAGGCACCCTTGGCTACAACAAGCATCAGCCTGTCAGTAGAAGCAGTAGGTAGTAATCATTCAGCAGTTATGGCTATGGCTTTGGCTACTGAAAGAAGAACTGGCTGTGAGGAGTAGGCAAAAGAGTAGGAATCTTGCTTGGATAAGAAAGAAGAAAGGAAACCCACTGCAAGAGTTTGTTTGACTGCAGACTCAATAGGAAAAAATCTTCTCTTTAATGGAGGAATCAGAACTGTCTGATGCAAGTATGTTAGCAAAAAGTGAAGGAGGGGTTTCTCAATCAAGCAATAGTAGCCCACGGAAAGAGATACCTAACTCTTAGAAAAAGAAACAATTTATCTATGAAAAAGGGGAGAAATAAGATTCTGGGGGAGGAGAGACCCTCAGTTAAAGTAGATGAGAAAGAGACTTTAGTAGAACTCAGTTGGGTCTATTTCGCTACTCAAATTGGTCCCACTAGAACTTGAAGTAAGAAATAAAGAATTACCCAAAGTTGACACAAGGGGACTCTAAGGCAAACTAGGGTCACAAGGTAATGGGAAAACAGAAGAACCATTGTTGACATTAATTTTGCATCATTCAAACTGTTTCAGGAGGATGTAAAGAATGATAACCAACAGGCACAATGAGATAATAAAACTTCAAGAGTCTGTGCGGACAATCAGTAAGATCTGCTCTGACATTTCCAAAAGGCTGCGTATAGTTGAGACATGGACGGAAGGTCTGGAAAATGATGTTGCAACAGTAAAGACACAGGTTACATCACAGGAAGGTGTATTGACAGATGTGATGTGGAAGGTTGAAGATTATGAAAACCGACAGCCTCGCAACAACCTAAGGTTTTTAGGGGTTCCCGAAAACATCGAAGGTATTGATATTTGGAAGTATGTTATCACCCTGCCGAAAGGTTCCCTCCTTGAGCTAACCTCTTGGGACTGGGACAAGGAGGTTAAACGGGATATCAGTTTCCCCTGACACTGTCAAGACATATGTCTAATGATCTGACTCGACCTCGTGCAATACTGGTTTATTTTGAGACCTTTCTTTTGTGTCAATCTGTTTATGAATCTGCATGACCTAACGCTAAAAGAAGCTTTGAGGGCATGTCCTTTTTTACTGAACCTGATTTTGCACAGGCCATTGTAGAGAGGAGATGGCAACTTAGGCAACTTATCACCCCCTTTCAGAAAGCTGGACTAGTGGTATTTCAACAGAATACAGCTGTGTTGAAAGTAAGGTTTTGGGGTCAGAACCATAGCTCTACTTCAGAATTAGTACCCAGAAATTCTTAGATGATATTCGAGCTGGGGGGGTCTATTAGGTAAAAAAATATGGATGCATGATCGTGAATTTATGTTAGAATTCTGTTACTGTATAACCCTATAGATTATTCAGGCGGGGAAGAGGAGAGGGAGGTGGAGGGCTGGGGTGGAGTAGCACAGATGTCCTCATGTCAGTTCATGGTTGAGCCTACTTGCCTAGGTTTTGGTGGTGGGTGGGGGTGGCAGGAGGGGTAGAGAGGGGTCAAAGGCTGGTGATTGGGAGAAATAATTTATTTATACTTTTCAACTTTGAGAATTTTTTATACAGATGGGTCCAAATCCTATAAAATGTGTGGTTTATATTGTGGGATAAAATAGTAATCAGCCATGCGTAAACTCTGTGTGGCCACCATTAATATTTGTGGACTCAATGATGAAAAGAAAAGGCAGAAAGTTTCTGCCTGGTTACAAATGTTTGTAGCAGACATTATATGTCTGCAAGAAATGCACATTGAAGGAACACAATAGCATTTACTGAAATCATTGGGGTATAAGCTAATTGGTGCAACAGTGCAAAGTGTAAGGATTCCAGGTGTGGCCATTTTGGCTCAAGAAAATGATGTCCAATTTATATGAACATGATTCACTAAGTTTGGGTGTTAGGTTATTACAGAGTGTCAGCTGAGCTCTGGAGGGAAATTCACTAAATGTATACACTATGGAGTAATATTGATGACCCCAGTGTGTTTGATGCAGTCTCTAAGGAACTCGCCTTATGACCTCCCCCCTACTATTTTATGTGGAGACTGTAATATCAAACTGCCAAGCCACTGGTCCATAGAAGAGGGGGTGGTTACTCCGGGAGGAAATCAAAAGTGTTTCAGGCATTGGGGGTATGTGCAAACTCATGGTTTGGTCAATTGCTGGCATTCTTTGAAACCTTTAGACCCTGGGTTCACTTTTTATTTTACACCCCCATATGTCGCATGTTAGACAATATTACATGTTTGAATCCAATGCACTGATTTTGGGCTATTGTACGAAAAACTGCCATGGATCTTGTAAGATCACAATCCACTGGTTCTTGAATTAGATGTAGCTGATTTTAATAAGAAGCTAAGATCATGCACTTTTGAATGAACATTAATTTTGAATGAAGATAATTGTGAACATAGGAGACAATGAATCCCCCTATTCCTACAAGATAATTTAGGGGGTACATCCATGGAAATGGTCTGGGATGCTGGAAAGGCTGTAATTTTGGGGAAAAACCTTAAGGTTCTTGCTGAACTATATAAAACGTGGCAGGCAGATTATTAAGAACCTACAGGACACTCTACCCGTGACTATAGAAGGACTTGTACCGGGCTCTCAGGGGAGAGGGGATTTGGAGGTAGGGCGATGGCAAGTGGCTGTTGCAAGTCTGCTCTTGTTGCATTGGTGGTAAACAAAGCTATGCATAAGCTTATGGCCCTGAGGAAAGTTGCTTATGAGCTTAATGAGCAGATCGGCCATCAATTAGCAATTTGGACTAGGCAACAAATAATGCCTTCTCTTTTTTCGGGAGATTAAAGATCCAGTTTTAGGTTGCACTATAGACCCAGTCATGATCAGGGAAGCTTTTAAACGATACTATCACATTTTGTATATCAAAGGTAGTGGGATAGAACTGAGTTGTATCATGAATTATCTGGATTAGTTCCATGTGTGCAGTTTGCCACTGAAGATCAGGAAAAATTAAATAATTCCCTACAATGGGAGAAGATTCCGCTATACATAAAAATTTTTAGCCCGGGGGAAAGCTACCAGGACACACTGCATTCCAACCAAATTCTATCAAGTATTTGCCCCTCAGCTAGAAGAAATTATGAGCAAATTATTTATACATATTTTTATTGGAGGGAGACCTCTGTGCTCAAGGTCTTCAGCTAAAATATTGAAAAATAATAAATCTCATCATGATCTGGGGTCTCATTGCCCATTAACCTTGAGAATCAGTGACTCTAAGATGTATTCGAAAATCCTGGCTATGATGCTAGTACCCATAATTCATAATGTAATCTTATGTGTCAATACAGGTTAATTCATGGTAGATCTATGACTGACAATATCCAGAGAGCTATGTCACTGCTTGATCTCACTGATTCAACAGGATGCCCTGTAGCTCTTATTCTGCTGGATACAGAAAAAGCCTTTGACTGTGTCTCCTGGCAGTATCTCTGGATTGCGATGTTAATAATTGTACTTGGCAACAGCTTTATTGAGGAGGTTGCAAGGCTATATGTTGAACCAACAGCCAGGCTTGTGGTGAATGGTATAGTAACAGAATCATTCTCAATCTCACATGGATCTACGGGAAGCTGCCTGTGTTCCCCCTTGTTAGCCACAATTGTTATTGTCCCTTTTATTCGTAGACTGGAGTCTAATGATAAAATACCAGCAGTATGGTCAGGGATAATCTGGAATCCCTTTTGGGTAAAACCAAGTAAGATCTTGTTAGGTTAAATGTGAGATGTGAGAGAATAAAAGTAATCAAAAGAATTTTTGACACGAAGAGCAATTTAAGAATCAAGTGTCTCAAAGTCTCCTTCTGTGCCCATGAAAACGCAAGACAGTGCAGACAATTTGCAGTGCTGTATGTATAAATCTCCCACAGGATAGAGCAATTGCCAAGAAGGCTATTTAGACTATCTTCTAAATCATGAGATAAAGAATTAACTATAGTCGTATTTATTATTATGTGTTAGTAGCAGTTTCAAAAGTGGTCCCTGTTAACCCACCCACGAATATGAGATAGATTAACATGATCAGACCTCCTTTAGCCCTTCCTGCATTTCCTGGTAACGCAGGGGTAAAGTGGGTAGTAAAACCATCTATTAATGCACTGGTTGTCAAGCAAGTTTCATGGAAACACAAAACTTCAGAGCTCTTGTTAAAACTTCACCAATTTAAGTTTGACTATTTGGAGGCCAAACCTGCAAATTTCCATGAAGCTAATCTAATGGCTTCATTTGAGTGATTAATTGCAATAATCCTGGTAGTGGCCGCCCCTAAAACACTAACAGTAGTTGGAACTGGATGTACTAAAACAGCTGGTGGAGAGTCATGGTGATGCCCCCTAGTGGACTGATCCAAGAAACTACCGGTAAAGACCCCAAATAGCTGTGAAAGAGGAATACATCTATTAAAAACAGGGAGGGACAAATAGATGGTCTGTGAAAGTAACCCAAGGGGAGTGCCTTATTAATGCTAAATGCACATGAGGGATGTTTGAGCCTATCCAAGATATCACATACAAAAACATATACCTGAAGTTTACAACAATCCACCAATTATTGTTGGGTTTAGGCTGGTTTCCACCAGTGAAACTGCAAACCAAGTGTATTTGATTGTGAAGTTGCCCAAAATCACCCACCTTGCTGTTTATCCAATGTGCCACCTTATTAACTAGCTGATCATGATTCTCGGGTAAGTCCGACCTCAGGGGAGGACTTTATTTGAGAACTGCCATATAAGTAATGGCTTCTGAGGGAAGCTGTAAGCCATGCTTCCCACAGGAATAACTATATAATTAGCCCTGGCACCACGTTACCAGCCCATTGTGGGCCAAAGCATCAGCAAGAGGGTTAAGGCAAGTCCTTTAGGAGAGAGATCCAGACTTTGCTACTGGAATAGATTACATACTGATGATAGACATTCAATATGGACAGGTTACACCAACCAATGTGTCAACCTACTACTGTATAGCTCTCACAAATGGGCTCAGGGATATACTTAGTGTTGTCTGTCACATCTATCCTTTTCCACATCTATAGTTACAGGCGGATAGCTTGCACTAAACAACGGACTTGGAGACTACTTGTCTATGACCATTGCTATTGGACCTATGGATGAACTTTGCGCCTTATACTTTTTGATTTGTATATAACTAATATAACTATGGACTTTTGACCTTTGAACTTGGATCTTAGAACTCTGGCAGTGTTCTAATATCGCATTTCCCTACACTTATAAATTCCTTGCTATATCCACTGTGATCGGGTACCCACTTTGAATGGCCGCCATGCACTCAATACAAGTGTAGGAGTCCCTTCTTTTACTACTTTTCATGCTTTTTGCTGTCACCTTTTTTTTTCGAGTCGCATATTTCTAAATAACTAAAAGAAAAATGGATATATATCCCTCCTTACTGGTATGCTTAAGTTCCTCTTAGTAACTACTGGGCAAGGGGACCCACTCCAAAATGGTCGCCATGTATCCAACATGGACTTACTAGTCTCTTTTCTATTTCTGACATTGATCACTGTTTGCCACTCTAAAATGGCCACGATGCATCCCATATGAACCTACTAGTCCCTTTTCTATTTCTAAAACCAATCCCTGTTTGCCATTTTTTACTTCAAAATAACTGAGAGAATAATTGATATTGATCTCTCTGGCAGTTTTACACTAATATCCCTCCTTAGTGTTCAGTTTAAGTTCCTTATAGTAACTATAGGCATGGGGACCCACTTCAAACACTTTCCCTGAAATGATTTATGCAACTTTAGCTCAAACAGTCCATCTTTGGGAACATTTTTGTATCTATATTCAGGTGTTTCATCTTTATTTACAGGGGCATACTTCAGCCCAGAGTTGACAAACAATAGACTTACAAGTAAGTTTTATTTATTTCAGGCCATTTATCTTCTTTTCTTCTACCTCTTAAATGGGTTGGCTGCCTTCTGGGACTCAGATTCACATAGTATATTCAACCTTACCGTACTTGTGAAACTCTTTTAATGTTCAATATAGATACTTCAGTGCTTCATATTCTGGTACAGGCTCTCAAACTGTATTAAACAGATAATGATTGTACCTTATTTGGTGAATTCATATTTACCTGTATGTCTTAGGACTTATTTCTTGGCTACTCTATTTCATTATGAAGATGACACAACCTCATTCAGTCTTTGATGGGGAGTAGATTGCCATCTGTTTCTATGGTGGGATGAATCGTGGCAACTATGTGAATGCCCACAAATTTGGGTTTGCGCAAATTTTACAGGTCGTTCTAGCTCTGGATTTGTATTGTATGTGTTATCTTTCAGTAATTAATGTGATTTTCTTTTGCCGTTTGTTCCTCCTATGTTGACCTGCCAGTTCCAACTCCCTTCCTGGCCCCCCGTCCCTAGTTGCCCTTTGACTAAGCACTCCTTCTCCCCTTGTTCAGGAAAGATCTAGCATTCTTACTCTGGAGTTTCTGTGAACCCTCTGAGAGAGTCCACAGCATCAAGGGAACCACGAACAGTTGAGGTATAGTATGGTGCCCCTTACCAAAGCACTCCCTCTCCCCTTGTTGGGGAAAGATCCATTAGGTAGACCTTGGAGTCTTAGAGACCCGTCTGAGAGAGTCAACCATATAAAGCACCCTCCGCCCTTGTTTTCATGCTCTCTCTCACCCTCCCCTACCACTTTCCCCTCTGGCATTATTTGCCTACTTCCCCTGCTCCTTTCCACTCCCCCTTAATCTCTCCCCTTGCCTACTACGCCCCCTAGCCCCCTGTCCCTTGTACCCTTTAACTAAGCACTTCTTCTCCACTTGTTGTGAAAGATCCAACTTTTTTTTCTGGAGTCTCAGTGATCCCTCTGAGAGAGTCCACAGCGCTAAGGGAGCCACTCACAGTTGAGGCATGGTATGGCGCCACTTGCCAAAGCACTCCCTCTCCCCTTTTTGGGGAAGAATCCAGTAGGTAGGCCTTGGAGTCTCAGGGACCCCTCTGAGAGAGTCCACTGTGTAAAGGGAGCCTCTCACATCTGAGTTGGGGGAATTATATCACTGCCCCTGGGATCACAGCTTACTGGACTTTGGACGCAGCTTTTACTCGTCTACCGGTTTGTGCCCCCATCACCCTCTCTCTCTTCTTTCATGTTGTATCTTTCACCCTCCCTCTCCTCTTTCCCTCCTTCATTCGCTGTCTACTTCCCCTGCTCCTGCCCCCTCCCTCTGAAACACTCCCCTTGCCTATTTTTTCCCTTACGCACATGCCCTTATGTAACTATGTAGCCATGCTCCAAAAACCGTATAACCTTTGTAACAATGTAAACTGCAACTATGGTCTGATACTCTGTAAAGCGCTCTGATACATCCGGGTCTACCCAGTGCTATATAAAACCTTTCAAATCAAATTGGTGGATTCTCTATGAACATTTGATAATCGCCCCCCTTTCATAGCTACGGTTAGAACCCTCCTTACCATATGATATTGGGCATGGGTTCCAGATTTTACTACACTTAAGTCCTATTTTCCCACCTGTCCTACTATCCCTTTTGAGAATGATAAAATGGCCCATCCATTGATATGCACACGTCTCACTAATGCTATGGCTTTTTTGTACTCTCTCACATTATTCCGAGAAATTCTTCATTCGGGCCTTCGCCTATACTTTCTTTGTATAACGCGGTACTGGGTTGATTCATATGTATTTATTAAATGTCCCTTAAATCAATTATTCATGAATGCTATCACTATTATTGCAGCCTTGAAGAAGTTATGAATGTAACAAAGCACGTGCCAGCTGTCATGTCTCTTTTTTACTGTGCTATTCTGTTCTTCAGGCAACAAGAACAGGACCTTGAAAAAATAACTATATAAACATGAAATGTTTTTGAAAAAATAATTTTCTTGTATGAATATATGTGCAGTATGTATTGACTAAATGTCACACTGATTATTACATTTGAGAGAACCCCAGTACAAATCCAAATATTGTCATATCCTGTGATTTGAGCGATTGATAGAATACATAGATCTTGTTTTTCAATTTTAAAAAATCAATGTTGTAGTAATATTGTTGAGTGCCAGGGTACATCTGTCTGTCTACTGGAATAGATTACGTTGGCATGAAGGTACCTAAGTGTGCCTCATTGACTCCCCATTCAACTGGGGTTGTCGTACTGGCATCTATTTTAAAATACCTAGTCAATAATGAAGGTGTATTGAGCCCCCTAACCAGATCCTTGAGCTAAGCAAACCTACTTAGAATAATGAGAGTGACAGCAGTTAGCCTGTCTTCAAAGCAGGCCCTTTTGTTGCTCCTCTACAGCTACGTGCTGTCCACATCCCGCACGGCTGATGCCATACCCTCATCAGTTGTTCTAGTGTTATGAGTGGGCTTACTCTTGCTACGCTGAAAGAGTTTCTTTTTAATCAGTTGTGGAGAGCAGAGTAAATCTGATACTGGTAAACATGTAGGTGAACACTTTAAGATGACTAATACATCGAATGTCTTACTATTAGTTACCTTTCACATGTAGATGGAGTTCTCCATGACTTGGACAGAAATTACCTTATCCTAAAGATTGAAACATTTACAAAATGTATTAAGCTTTTTAACAAAATGAGTAAAAAAAATGTATGTTATATATTAATGTAAATTAATATTATATATTATATATACATATATATATATATATAAATATGTATGTATGGGGTGGCACATGATGCGCGTTCCAAATTTGACGAATGCAAGCCCTGTGTTACATCATAGACGTACGATATCGTGCCGCATACGCCATTTCCTCATTTTTTTGTCTCAAAACTATATCTAAATAACTTTAAAGTGTATATGAGAGCAAGCGATAATTAAACATTTTTTAAACAGTTATATATTTCTAACTATAGTAAATATATTTTCTCAAAATCACATTGGCTGCAATCTCACTGTGCACTGGCTGCACGATTGCCATGTGACCATAAAAAAACCCATTTAATTAGTACATAACATTTCCCATTGTAATGGTTTGAAAAAGCCACCCATTGTAGTCAATATCTGTACTGCATTTCATAAGACACACATCTTCTGCTTAGACATTCGTCCACACAAACACTCTCAAAATATCGACAGACACCGACAACACCCTCAGCACTGCCGAACACCTGCACTTCCAGATCCACACCGGCCCCAACACCACCCTCAGAGGCACCCTCATCTACAGACCCCCGGACCCTGACCACAGTTCAGCGACTCCATCGCCGACTTCATCAGCACACACGCCCTTGCATCCACAGACTACATCCTCCTCGGGGACCTGAACTTCCACCACGAAAACAACAACTACGCCAACTCCTCCACCCTGATCGACAACCTCGGCAACCTCGGACTCAGACAACTCGTCACAACACCAATGCACTCCTTAGGCCACACGCTTAACCCCATCTTCTCAGCAAGCACCCACATCTTCTTCGACCGCACCACCAAACTCCATTGCACCGACCACCGCTGCATCCACTTCACCTTCTGGAAACCCACCACACACCACCGCACCCAGCAGACGCCTTGCCGCAGCTGGCGCAAGACCACGAGGACCAGCTAACCACCGCCCTTGCCCAGAACCCACCCGCAGACCTGACCAACCCCGACGCCGCAGCCCACAGCCTCAGACAATGGATCAACGACTGTGCCAACACCCTCGCTCCGCTCAAGAAGTCCCCCAACACCTATACTAGCAAGAGAGTTAGCTGGTTCACCGAAGACCTCCAGGCTTCCAAGCAAACCTGCCGAAAACTAAAAAAAATGGTACCCGCGAAAGAATACCAGAAAGCCACACAGCCCTCAGGAACGCCACCCACCCACACCACCAACTCACCAGATCCGCCAAAAGTACCGCCTTCAGAGACCGCATAGACAACAATGCACACAACATCAAAGAGCTCTTCAGCATCGTGAAGGAACTCTTAAACCCCAGCTCCAACACAAACGACATCCCACCATCACAGGACCTAAGCGACTCGCTGGCCACCTTCTTCCATCGCAAGATCGCGGACATCCACGACAGCTTCGATGCTGTCACCAACCCGGCAACCGCCGACACCCCCGCTCCCATGACCACCACCCGCACCAACCACCTGCGTGCCTGGACCAACATCAACGATGACGACACCATCAAGATCATGAACACCGTCCACTCCAGATCTCTGGAAGACCCCTGCCCACACCACATCTTCGAGAAATCCAGTAGCACCATCGCACCCGACCTCCAGAAAATCATCAACATCTCCTTTGAGACAGCGACCTCCCAAGAGAGCTGGAAGCACGCAGAGATCAACGCCTTACTTAAGAAATCCAAGGCGGACCCCAAGGACCTCAAGAACTTCTGACCCATCTCCCTCCTCCCGTTCCCGGCAAAGGTCATTGAAAAGGCCGTCAACAAACAACTGACCAGCTTCCTCAAAGAGAACAACATCCTGGACCTATCCCAGTCCGGGTTCCGCAGCAACCACAGCACGGGAATTGCCCTCATCGCCACCACCGACGACAACAGCTTCCTGCTTGACAATGGAGAAACCGTGGCCCTCATCCTCCTGGACCTGTCAGCCGCTTTCGACACAGTCTGCCACCGCACACTAAGAGCACACCTCCATGATGCTGGAATCCAAGAGAATGCCCTGGACTGGACCACCTCCTTCCTCTCCGGGAGAACCCAGAGCGTCCGCCTCCCCCTTCCGCTCCGAAGCCACCAAGATCATCTGCGGCGTATCCCAAGGCTCATCCCTCAGACCAATGATGTTCAACGTCTACATGCACCACTCGCCCACGTCGTCCGACGAGATGACCTAAACATCATCTCCTATGCTGACAACACGCAGCTGATCCCCTAGCTCAATAAGGACCCCCACACCGCCAAAACCAACCTCCACGAAGGAATGAAGGCCATTGCCGACTGAATGACGAACAGCGGATTGAAGCTGAACTCAGAAAAGACGGAGGTCCTCTTCCTCGGTTCCACCCCCTCCACCTGGGACGACTCCTGGTGGCCGACAGCACTGAAAACACCCCCTATACCCACCGATCACGCACGAAACCTAGGGGTCATCCTCAACTCCACACTCTCCATGACGAAGCGATCAACGCCGTCTCCTCCTCCTGCTTCAACACCCTCTGCATGTTTTGCAGGATCTTCAAGTGAATCCCCACTGAAACAAGAAAGACAGTCACCCAGGCCCTAATCAGCAGTAGACTGGACTACGGCAACTCACTCTACGTAGGAGCCCTGGCCAAACTCCTAAAACGGCTCCAACACATCCAGAACGCCTCCGCACGCATGCGCCTTGACATCCCCCAACGCAGCCACATCACACCCCACCTGAGAGACCTGCACTGGCTCCCCATCAACAAGAGTATAACCTTTAAGCTCCTCACCCACGCACACAAGGCACTCCACGACACCGGACCTGCGTACCTCAACAGCCGACTCAGCCTCTACACCCCCGCCCACCAGCTCCGCAGACCGTGCCCTCGCCACCGTCCCCCGCATACAAAGAGTTTACACCGGCAGCAGATCATTCTCCCACCTCGCCACTAACACGTGGAACACCCTACCCATCAGCCTACGGCAGACCAAAGACCTCCTAACCTTCAGGAGACTCCTGAAGACCTGGCTGTTTGAACAGTAGCAACGTTCCCCCCTTAGCGACTTGAGACCCTCGCAGGTATGTAGTGCACTTTACAAATGCTATGATTGATTGATTGATTTTCATCAATATTGATGCTCTGTAAAGTAGCATTCCACCTGTGATATTCATACACCTAAAAGTTACATTACATAAATTTTCTCCAATACCAGAGGTAACATGGTTGCATACGCTGTCCATAACACAAAGTAATGTAGTACGGTCCAGAGACAGTATCATGAATAGATAATGAACACACAAGCACAGATAGATAGTGGAAGTGGGTACGGACACGTGCGTTTGACTCTTTTTTTATCACCAGGGTGACATATCCAGTGACGTCTGTGCTGGATGCATGTGGAGTGAGTGTAAACCAGCCCTCAGGGAATGGTTGCTGCTATCATCAACTACAACAGTAATCATTGGATCACACACAAAGATTCAATATTAAAAGGATCGATAATTTGTGCTTCAGTAAGGTAGGGACAGTTGATGTGAAATAAATCAGAAATAATTCTATCGTAAAAGAACCACAACTTATGGTATACTGACACACAATCAGTAGATCTGAAATAATACACGAAAAGTATATCATAAACTCTCCATCAGTTTTAGTGCACTCACATAGCAACATCAAAAGCATTTAGCATGTGCATAGCCAGCGATAATGTGTGCTGTAAACAGGCCGTACTAGGAGAAAATTCTGTTGCCATCAACACTGCATCTTCTGCAATAGAGACTCAATCTGCATTGTGAACACTGATGTCTGCATTGTTGGCCACAGAGAGCAGTCAGCAATGACCCACAGCTACATACGGTGACTTGAGCTGCCCAGTGTGTCGTAAGCAAAGCAAGAAAAAAGCGTGTGTGAAGTCTGCAATGATATGTATGCATGCTGCAGGCAGGGCACACTAGAGCAATATCTTTTCCTACAGGACTACCTCATCTACAATAGTGACTCGATCTCAATTGTGAAAACTGCTGTCTGAAGTGTAGGCCAGAGTGAGCGGTCAGCAAGGGCCCACAGCCATGTGGCATTGACTTGAGCTCCACAGTTTCCAATACGCGAAGCAAAAAATCGTGTGCAGAGCCTACAATGATGCGTATGAGTGGTGCAGACACATCACACTGCAGAAATATCTTTTCCTACAGGACTGCATCATCTACAATACCGACTCAATGTCAAATGTGAACACTGAAGTCTGCAGTATAGACCAAAGAAGAGCATTCAGCAAGGGCCCACAGCCACGTGGCATTGACTTGAGCTCTACAGTTTGCAATACGTGAAGAAAAAAAACGTGTGCAGAGCCTGCAATGATGCGTATGAGTGGTGCAGACACAGCACACTGCAGCAATATCTTTTCCTACAGAACTGCATCATCTACAATACCGACTCAATGTCAAATGTGAACACTGAAGTCTGCAGTATAGACCGGAGAAGAGCATTCAGCAAGGGTCCACAGCCACGTGGCACAATACGCGAAGCAAAACAAAATGATGCCTGCAATGATGCATATGAGTGGTGCAGACAGTACACACTGGAGCAATGTCTTTTCCTACAAGACTACCTCATCTACAATATCAACTCGATCAACTCGATATCAATTGTGAACTCTGCTATCTGCAGTATAGGCCAGAAAGAGCAGTCAGCAAGGGCCCACAGTCACGCGGCATTGACTTGAGCTCTACAGTTTGCAATACGTGAAGCAACAAAAACGTGCAATGAGGCCTATGAGTGGTGCAGAAAGTATATACACTAGAGCAATGTCTTTTCCTACAGGACTACCTCATCTACAATAACGACTCGATCTCAATTGTGAATACTGCTGTCTGCAGTGTAGGCCAGAGAGAGCAGTCACCAAGGGCCCACAGCCACATGGCATTGACTTGAGCTCCACAGTTTGCAATACGCAAAGCAAAAGAAACATGTGCAAAGCCTGCAATGATGCATATGAGTGGTGCAGACAGAGCGCACTGGAGCAATGTTTTTTCCTACAGAACTGCATCATCTACAATACCGACTCAATGTCAAATGTGAATACTGAAGTCTGCAGACAGGCCAGAGAGAGTGTTCAGCAAGGGCCCACAGCCACGTGGCATTGACTTCAGCTCTAGAGTTTGCAATAGGCAAAGCAAACAAAACTTGTGCGGAGCCTGCACTGATGTGTATAAGTGGTGCAGACAGAGCACACTACAGCAATCTCTTCTTTTACAGGACTGCATCATCTACAATAGCGACTCAATGTGAATTGTGAAGACTACTGTCTGCATTGTTACTTGAAGGCAGTACTCACACACACAACCATCAATACTTTTTCTCACTCCCTCTTTACAAAATACAACAACATAAATTACATAAATCTCTACAATAAATACATCAAAAGAATTCGAATTGGGATTTCATCTGTCTGCAGTCTACACTATTCATTGTTCCTTTCAACTTGCAAGATGAATTTGGTCATTTTACTAAACCTATGGCCTTTGACAGGGAAGAGGGACTTTAATTGCCATTATAGCCCAGTTAACAAAGGGCTATAAGGCTATTTGAACATTCTGCCACTAGAGGGTAGAATGTTCTAACAAATAAAGCAAAGCCTTAAGAGGGCGCAAAGGGATTGGAATCCCTTCAGGCTCCCTGAAGCATTTCTTCACAGCCAGAGCTGTGAACGAAAACAATTTGCAATGTTGGAGTTCCAGGCCTATACAAGCCATTATAGGAACGGAGCTACTCCATTGTTTTCAATGGAGCTCCCAACATTCCAATGTTCTAATAAAACAATATTGTGTATGTTTCAATACATGTTCTAATTACTTAACTACTAGATTCTGTAATTAAACAATCACCATTCAATCTAAATTGTGAACCCTGCCAACTGCAGTCACATACCGTTCGATTTGAAAGCACGGAGTTGGTTGCACATGATCTGAGAGCATACTCAGAAACATCACAGGCATTACCTCAATCATACAATCAAGACTCCATTTCACTGTTTGCAGCTGCTGTACCACAGTATACTCCACCGATTACTGTCAACTAAGCCCAATAATCATGTGCAGCAGTTAGCTATGGAATCACAGAGAGTGATGCACCTCAACTCACAAACTTCTGAGAAAAGCAAGCAACAGGTAACATCGGACATCGTCCATTGTGGGATCAAGACAATGTTCCACTGTTGGGACCTAGAGCTGGGTGCAACCGGTCGAAGGGAGTACCTTCATCTCCACTCTCAGATGCAGTTGTAACATCATCCATTGTGGGATCAATATACTGTTCCACTGTTGGGACCTAGAGTTGGTTGCAGCTGGACGAAGGGAGTACCTCCATCTCCACTCTCAGATACAGTTCTAACATTGTCCATTGTGGGATCAAGACACCATTCCGCTGTTGGGACCTAGAGTTGGTTGCAGCTGGTCGAAGGGAGTACCTCCATCTCCACTCTCAGATACAGTTTCAACATCGTCCATTGTGGGATCAAGACACCGTTCCACTGTTGCGACAAAGAGTTGGCTGTAGCTGGTCGAAGGGAGTACATTCATCTCCACTCTCAGATACAGTTCTAACATCGTTCATTGTGGGATCAAGACACCGTTCCACTTTTGGGACCTAGAGTTGCTTGCACCTCAACGAAGAGGGTATACAGAAATCATCACAATCTTTAACTTCCGACATCCTCAATCATAGAATTAAGACCCTGTTTTACTCTTTGGACCTGCTGTACCACGGTGTATTCCAGAGATTGCAGTCAACTAAGCCCAATAACCATGTGCAACAGTTAACTACAGAAGCACAGAGTCTGATGCACCTCAACAGAGGGAGTTCTGTGAAAAACCAGCAACAGGTAACATCAGACATTGTCCATTGTGTGATCAACACACCGTTCCACTGTTGGGACCTAGACTTTCTTACACCTAGTCGAAGGGAGTACCTTCATCTCCACTCTCAGATACAGTTCTAACATCGCCCACTATGGTATCAAAAACACTGTTCCACTGTTGGTACCTGTCGGACTACTGTGTTAGTAGTATACAGAGCACTCCACGGTGCCGGGCCTCAGCCTGGGCGTTGTGAGCCTGTATCGCAGTACCCCGTGTTAATCTCAGGAGCCTTCTGAGCTCGGCGATCTCGGCCCAGGAGCTTCCGCCGGCACGTGGTGTGCCGTCTTTCACATACGGTGGTGTTGAAAGGTGAACTGTGGAGCATATATGCGTCGCAGCGGCCATTACGCTTTCTAGATACCAGCTCGCTGAAAGCATCATTCACACAGCCACCTTCGCTCACGGCGTCAGCCTCGTGGCGGTGTAAGCTGCGCAGACCTGGCAGACACATTTGCCAATCCGGAAGAGAACTACACCCAGAGAAATGTCCCTCTTCTTCAAACCCCTACGCTAGCCTTGCATACGCTGAGCCAGCTGATTACCTTAAACATTTAGGAGAGGGACACACACGTATGCATTACCATTCCGTAATCTTCACTACTGACAGTACTATCATGGTTCCGTCCATATGCGTCCACTGTACACTTCACTCAATAGACCATCATTGTATGTTGACATTTACATGTCTGTGCTCTGCATACTCAACTCTGTCTGGCACATCCCCTCAAGACTTTGCATTATATACTTTTATAATCGATAATTACTTACCACCGTTGCCCATACTTTGCTCCCATCTCTCCCCGCATTCTGCATTGTAAGGCAGAGGTGCCATGCCATGTTTAGTTTGTGTACATGTCTAGCCAGGTTTCCCACAGTATGTAGTGTTGTTGTGTCTGCTAGGTGCACATGTTGTTTGTCATGTTGTATGTGATTATATAAGGTAGTGCATTTATTAACAAGAAGTGGTGTCTCCCATTTACAGATCTCTGTCTTGAAGAGCATACAGAAGTTTTTCTCACAGGTGAAAAGAGCGACCACAATGACAGTCATTCATTACTATCCAAGAATGTCCAACTACACAGCACTTCTGAGCTTACAGCCACCAACATTGCGTCCTTTCTTAAAAGAACACCAACTCCCAGAATCAGACTAACATTCACACAGCTTTCTAATGGCAGTTATCTGCTTCTCAATAACATGCACTCCTATGGAATGTGAGCTGGCACACCGCATGTCCTTACTGTTTCAAACACAGTAACTTCCGATGGCAATGTCTTTCCCCACCCACACAAACTAACTGCTAAACTTGGCCTTCAACTCTTCGTTTGAAAACAGATTTCAAGAAACAAACCAAACTAAAATCGCTTTTGTTCAGAACAGAACTCTGCCTCATTTCTGCCAAAGACATTTATCGGCAGAGACCACGAACTTGAATTAAAATAAACTCCCTTTTAAATACGACCCGCCAATTACACTTTGTGAATTGTTACACAATTTTCAACACATGTCACTACTAATTCTACTTCTAAAAATGGCTACGCTCTCTGTGGAAACAACTATGTCCGACAGAATACAGCTCTATGCCAAGCTACATCAATACTGTAAAAAAACGGAAAACAATTTCGGCGACCTGCCTCTATCTATCATCAGAGCTAGCTACAACATAACATTTATCTACACTTATACAATATGCGTACAACCATCCTTTGATTGCAAAACTTGCCCATTTGACTGGTGAATGGTGTATGTATGCCTTGCCAAAATCCCAACAATCGCTCCCAATATCCAGCAGGTAATGCATTATCTTGAAAACCATGAACGTGATTGTTCTGGCAGTGGAGAAATGGCGAACGCAATGCGAAAAGGAATTGTAGCGGAATGTGATTCCTGCGCAGCCGCAAAAGATCTCCTGCAACATGCAACCTTTTACAACATAGCAGATTGCCTTCCGATTCAAATTGCTGCTCCAACATTCGATGAACATTACTGTCCCTTCAAGGATATGAATTGGATGGCTTCGCTTTTCTCAGACAATCGCAACAATAGCCTCTTGGAACATTACACATCTCAAGCCACTGAAAAACTTTTTTTCCATCTTTTTTTACTTTTTACATAACATTTTTTATAATACACTTCAATCCTACTACTTTCATATAACAACTTTCTAAGTATACTCAGACATTTGAACTCTATATTCATTATTGCCCCTTTCTTCTCCACTATAACCAGGGATCGGTAATGTATGGCCTATGCAAATACGCTATTTACTTCCTACTTTAGCCAAAACCTGACACCCATTTAGAAACCATGTCTGTTCTTTGTGCACAAGCCTCTCTGCCTTCCTGTTATTCACAAAGACCTTTTGCACACATTTACTCAAAGTTAACCTCTACTCAGAACCTCACAATAATATGGAAAAAAGACAACTTCGTTTAGGAACTGTTTGGCACAGTGTGGTACTCGTAAACTACCTTTATTTTCATTTTATTCATTAATGTCTAATAGCTATTGTGTAGGTCACATAGAACTGTAACATATACTGTGCAATTCACTGATGCAGGAGCTTCGATGTCACTACACCAGAAGTGGTTGGAGTTTGTTTCAGCTCGATGCCTAAACTCTCTACACAAAATTTTTTGGGGGAAACAGCTGAGAATAATAATGTATGTTTTGACTACAAAGGTACCGAATGTGCTTCTCAGAAGTGCAATGTCTGTATTCCTCAAACTTCCAATGTGATTAGGACTGGTACCAATTCTGACACGCACCCCATTGAATCTACTGTACAACAGATTGCTAACTATTTTACTGTTTTACTGCCAAGGTACCTAAAAGTTTGATGATTACATTTTTGCAATTTCTTTTTTATTTCTTTCTTTTCTTAAAGCATACATTTGGTAATCGTATCCTACCATTATTTTCCTTTTAGAATATAGAGTCATTCAAGTGTAATATCTATTGCTTATGTCAAATTCTACTGTAACATGTAATATGCAATTCACTGATGCAGGAGCTTACGTTTCAATACAACAGAAGTGGTTCAACTTTACATCACCTGGATGCCCTAGCTCTTGCACCAGTGGGTCCAATTATTGCACTTAAATAAAGACACTTTCTACATAATTTTCGAACTCCATGCCTTTAGTACACACAGCCACTTTCTTGGACACACCTAAATTCACAATTTTTCTTCCGTGGCATTGCAACATTCTGCATTATATACTTCACCATTATTTCTTTATTCCTGCTTCCTAAAACACTTCTTTTGAGTCTGTAGAATGGTAGGGGTGAGTAGTCCGCTTCCACTTCATGTATAGTATAAACACACACTAATACTATTTACACAGGTATGCTACAGCGGCCAGTATACTACAACACCCACAGCACATCACTTTACAGCAATAAACTCATGACATACACTCACACTTTCATCCCGAGTCATCAGACCGGTACCAGTGAGTACTTTGCTTCCCACTCACGCTATACTCTAAACGCATACTAACACCAACTGCACACATATGCTACAACAGCAAGCTACACCGCCCAGAGCACATACGTTTTCAGCACTCAGCTCACAGTTTAAGTGCACCGTTTCATCCCCAAGTTTAACAGTACCTCACCTCTGCACCATCTCACTCAGGACAAAACAGAACTTTCACACCGCTAAGGTTAAATACTTCGGTTCTGCCAGTATGCTACAGACCACTCAGCTCACAGTTTAGGCATATGCTTTCATCCCTATGTGTACCGCCATCTCACCTCACCACCATCTCACAGTGGGCAAAAGAACACTTTCACACCGGTAGGATTAAACACTTCGCTTTGGCCAGTATGCTACTGCGCCCACAGCACATCAGTTTACACCACTCAGCTCACAGTTTAAGCACCCAATTTCATCCCCGACTTTACTGATACCTCCCTCAATACCATCTCACTCTAGGCAAAACACGCCTTCACACCAGTAAGGGTAAATACTTTGCTTCTGCCAGGATGCTACAGAGCACTCAGCTCACAGTTTAGGCACATGCTTTCAGCGCCGAGTTCACCGGGCCCTAGAGTCACAGACTGCTGGCACTGAAGGAACCTGCAGTGCCACCTCGAAACCCGGTACAAACCATATCACAGACTGCAGGCACTGAAGGGGTATGAGTGCCCCCCTCTCCACCGGGTACAAAAAACTATGTCACAGATTGCTGGCACTGATGGGATCTCGGGTGCCTGCCTCCACACACGGTGCAATCCTAGAGTCAAGGACTGCTGGTACTGAAGGGGTTTGGGGTGCCCCCTCCTCTCCTGGTGAGATCCTCAAGCACAGACTGCTGGCACTGATGACATCTGAGGTGCCCCCTCCCCACTCAGTGCAATCTTAGGGTATCAGACTGCTTGCACTGAAGGCATCTGGGGTGCCCACTCCTCACCCAGTGCAATCCTAGAGTCACAGACTCCTGGCACTGAAGGGATCTGTGGTGCCGCATCCCCTCCTGGTGAGCTCCTAGAGTGTCAGACTGCTGGCACTGACGGGATCTGGGGTGCCCCCTCCTCTCCTGGTGCAATACTAGAGTATCAGTCTGCTGGCTCTGAATGCATCTGAGGTGCACCCCTCCCCAGCTGTTGCAGTCCTAGAGACACAGACCACTGGCACTCAAGTGATCCGGGGGTGCAGTCCTATAATCGTAGAGTACAAAAGCTGAGGGGCCCTCGGTGCCTCCGCCTCACCCTCCAATCCAAGTCACAGACTGCAGGCAAAGACAGTCCCCGGAGGGACCCCCTCCTCACCCGGGGGCACCTAGAATAACACATGACAGGCAGAGGGACAGATAGCAGGGTGTTAATTTCTGCCTCATCTGATCCAATACACGTTCCGAGGGCCCAGGCTCCAATACCTCCTCCACAGATACTGGGGCGTTAATCTCTGCCCCTTATCTGATCCCACCCTCACAGAATAAGGTGCTGACGGATGGGAGGCACCCCTACTCCGCCTGTACAGTAATGGAGTTACAGAGGTACTGAGGGGCCATGAAATGCCCTTTCCTCCTCCTCCCATTCTAGGAGTCGCAGACTGTCAGCACTGAGGGCCATGGTGTAGACCCCTTCACCCAAGAGTCACAGAGCCCCCTCCTCCCCCTGGAATGTATAAAAGCAGTCGTCCAATTCCAGAGGCAGACTGCCGGTACCGCAGGAGTCACAGGAGACTTAGCTCCGACCTCTCAGGGTAAGTCAGTGGTGGGTTGGTGAGATCACCAGGTGATGGGATTCAGTGACCCTTTAGACTCTGCTGGGACGGTGTCAGCCAGTGATGGGAAGTTCTGACTTTCATCAGCACAAGACACTAAGCAAGGTGATGCATACTAATGAGGTCATTTCATTTTCCATCACAGTGGGTGCTTTGAGGGCATGCCCCTTTTTTCACCACTCTGTAAACGCACTTGTTGGACACTGCTGGTGGGGTGATGGAGTCCTCTTGTGTCCTGAGGATCTCAAGCAGCAGTGCACCAGGTGGTAAGTTTGCAGAGTGGTGTAAAAAGGGGGCGTGGCCTCGGCCACTCCCAGCAGTCCAGCTGTGTTGGGCTTACTGGAGGTAACAGGAGGGCTAGTTGGCCCCTAGGGACCCTCAAGAGGGAAGGGGACTTTATCCCCCAACCAAGAGCGTGCCAGGAGGTGCACTTGCAGAGTGGTGGACAAAGGGGGCGATGCCTGTGTCCACCACTCAGCACTCTCACTGTGTAGGGGTTACTGGAGGTAAAAGGTAGGTTGGTTGGCCACTAACCACCCTAGCAGCAAAGGGGACTTTAATTCCCATTGCCAGGGAGCATGTTTGCAGACTGCCGGGCAAAGGGGGGTGGCCTGCTAAGAGAAGTTACTAATACTGCTCTTTGGGACTTACTGGAGTCAATAGGAGGGATAGTTGGCCCCGAAAGGTTGTCCTCTCCCCCTGTTAACTCCTGTAAGTCCCACACAGTGGATTTGCTAAGAGGTCTTCATAGGCCATGCCCCCCTTTCTCTACCACTCTGCAAACATGCCTGCTGGCACACTACGGGTTGGGGAGGAAGTCCACTTTTCTCCTGAGGGACGTTGGGGGCCAAGAAGCCCCCTAGTACCTAATGTAAGTCCTAGGCAGCTCAATTCCTGAGTGGTGGTCATAGACCTAGCGCCCTTTCTCCACCTCTCTGCAAACATGACTACTAGTTAAAGAACGGTTTGCAATGTAATAGGTTTTGCAACTGCGAGAGTCAGAGCTATTGGCATTGTAAATGTAAAAGTGTTTTATTAATGTTTTTTGAAATGGAGTGGATGTAGGTTGTTTGTAGTGGAATTATGTGGTATGTTGTGCAGTGAAATTAAGTGGATAGAAAGTATGTAGGGGCAGATTTATGAAGGCCTTGCGCCGCCGGTGCGTCACTTTTAACATGGGAAAAAGTGACGCACCGGCGGCGCAGGGCCTTCATAAATCTGCCCCGTAGTATTTAGTGTATAGGAATTATGTAGAGTGGTATTATGTGTTATGGAGGATAATTGTGTGGTATGAAAGTCTGTGTTGTGGAATGGTAACCTCAGGTTTATACTTCCTCATTTCCATAGAAGTTAAACTACAAACTCAATGAGACAAAAAAAGAAGGAACCACTGAGGACCACTTCTGGACCTAGCCAGAGGTATGAGCAGGGCCACAGGAATTATTTGACTGTTTGGATGCACATACTTTTGCTCAATTATACATTTTCCACATTTGCCACATAATCCATCATCTATTGCATAATCTGCAGATTTGAACAGAAAAAAACTTATTTCTAGTGCAAACAGCTCAAATGTTATTTGAAAAGCATCGACAAGTGTTCCAGTGTGGTGGGAGGCCCTTTGGAAACCTAGAATGGTTACCTGTTACTCATTGCTAAATGTGGGTATTACATTGGTACTAATGGTGGGCAAACCACTGTTGCTTCTTTCTGCACATCTCTTGCCTCTTTCTGTGTTTCAGTTGCCTCTTTCTATGCCTTTCTTTCTTTTTCTGCACCTCTCTTGCCTATTTCTGCACCTCTCTTGCCTCTTTCTGCACCTCAATTGCTTCTTTCTGTACACCTCTTGTCTCTTTCTGTACCCTTCGTCCCTCTTTCTGCACCTCTTTTGACTCTTTCTGTACCACTGTTCCCTCTTTCTACATCTCTCCTTCCTGTTTCTGCACCTCTTGTGCCTCTGTCTGTACTTCTCTTACCTCTTCCTGCACCTCTGTTGCATATTTCTGCACTTCTGTTGCCTCTTTCTGCATACTTCTTGCCTCTTTCTACACCTCTGTTGCTTCTTTCTGTACCCTCTTGTCTCTTTTTGTACCCTTCTTCCCTATTTGTGCAACTCTCTTCCCTTTTTCTTTACCCCTCTTGCCTCTTTGTGCATCTCTGTTCCTTCTCCCTGCCCTCCTCTTGCCTCTTTCTGCTGCCCTTCTTTACTCTTTCTGCACTTCTGTTGGTTCTTTTGCACTGCTCTTGCTTCTTTCTGTACCCCTCTTGCAAATGTCTGTACCCCCTCTTGCCTCTTTCTGCACCCCTCTTCCCACTTTGTGCACCTCTCTTGCCTTTGTCTGAACCCGTGTTCCCTCTTTCTATACCTGATTTGCCTGTTTCTGCAATTTTTTTGTCTCTTTCAGCAGTTCTCTTGCCTCCTTCTGTACCTCTGTTGCTTCTTTCTGAACTTCTTTTGCCTCGCTTTGCACTTCTCTTGCTTCTTTTTGCACCTCTGTTGTCTCTTTTTTCACTTGTCTTCCCTCTCTCTGCATCTCTCTTGCTTCTTTCTGCACCCTGCTTCCCTTTTTTGCATTCCTTTTGCCTCTTTTTGCAGTTCTCTTGCCATTTTCTACACCTCTCTTGCCTCTTTCTGCACCTCACCTGCCTCTTTCGGCACCTCTCTTGCTTCTTTCTACATCTCGGTTGCTTCTTTTAGCAATTCTCTTGCCTCTTTCTGTACTTCTGTTACTTGTTTCTGCACCTCTCTTGCGTCTTTCTGCATCTATGGTACCTCTTTCTGCAACTCACTTGCTTCTTTCTGCACCCCTCTTGCCTCTTTCAGCATCCCTCTTCTCTCTGTCTGCACATCTCTTGCCTGTTCTGCACCCTTATCCCCTCTTGCTGCACCTTTCATGCCTATTTCTGTACCTCTATTGCCTCCCTCTGTACCTCTGTTGCTTGTTTCTGCATTTGTCTTGCCTCTTTCTGCACCCTTTGTGCCTCTTTAAGCACATCTGTCGCTTATTTCTGCACTTCTCTTCCTTCTTTCTGAATCCCTCCTGCCTCTTTCTGCACCCCTCTTGCCTCTTTTTGCACCTCTGTTGGTTCTTTATGCACTGCTCTTGCTTCTTTCTGCACCTCCTTTGCAAATTACTGCATTCATCAGGCCTCTATCTGTACCCCTCTTCCCTATTTATCCACCATTCCTGCTCCTTTCTTTACTTCTCTTGCCTCTTTCTGAACCCCTCTTGCCTCTTTCAGCACCTCTGTAGCTTCTTTCTGTACTTGTCATGCTTCCTTCTGCACCCCTCTTTGCTCTTTCTGTACTCCTTTTGCCTCTTTGTGCACCTCTCCTGCCTCTTTCTGTATCTCTCTTGCCGTTTTCTGCAGTTCTCTTGCATCTTTCTGCACCTTTTTTGCTTCTTTCTGTACGTTTCTTGCCTCTTTCTGTACCCCTCTTGCCTCTTTCTGCACCTCTGCTGGTTCTTTCTACACTGCTCTTGCTACTTTCTTCACCTCTGTTTCTGCATTCATCTTTTCTCTTTCTGCACCTCTCTTGCTGCTATCTGCACACCTGTTCCTCTTTCTGTACCCTATTTGCCTGATTCTGCAACTATCGTGCCTCGTTCTGCAGTTCTCTTTCCTCCTTCTGCACCTCCTTTGCCTCTTTCTGCACTTCTCTTGCTTCTTTCTGTACCCTTCTTCCCCTTTTCTATACATCTCTTGGTTGTTTATGTACTTTGTTTGCCTCTTTCTGCACATCTCTTGGTTCTTTCTGTACTGCTCTTGCCTTTTTCTGTACCTCTGTTGGTTTTTTTCTGCATTTCTCTTGCATCTTTCTGCCCCTCTGTTGCAAACTTCCACATACCGCTTGCCTCTTTCTGTACCCCTCTTCCCTCTTTCGGTACCTCTCTTGCCTATGTCTGAACAACTGATCCCTCTTTCTGTACCCTTTGTGCCTGTTTCTGCAACTCTCTTGCCTCTTTCTCCATTTCTCTTGCCTCCTTCTGCAGCTTACTTGCATGTTGCTGCACATCTCTTGCTTCTTCATGCACCCTTCCTCACTTTTTCTTTACCTCTCTTGTCCCTTTCTGCACATCTATTGGTTTCTTCTGCACTGCGTTTGCCTCTTTCTGTACCCCTATTGGCTCTTTCTGCACCTCTTTTTCTTCTTTCTGCTCTTCTCTCTCCTCTTTCTGCAGCCCTCTTTCCTATTGCTGCACCTCTTTCTGTTCTTTGGGCACTACTCTTGCTTCTTTCTGCACCTCCCTTGCACATTTCTGCTCACCTCTTCCCTCTTTCCACACTTGTCTTGCTTTTGTCTCCAGCCCTGTTCCCTCTTTCTGCATCTCTTTTGGCTGTTTCTGCAACACGCTTGCCTCTTTATGGAGTTCTCTTACCTCCTTCTGTTCCTCTGTTGCCTCTTTCTTCACCCATCTTGCCTATTTCTGTACCCCGTTGCTTCATTCTATACTTCTCTTGCTTCTTTCTGTACCCCCTTGCCTCTTTCTGTACCCTTCTTCCCTCTTTGTGCATCTCCCCTGCCTCTTTCTGTGCCTCTCTTGCCTCTTTCTCTATGCCTCTTGCCTCTTTCTGCACATCTGTTGCTTCTTTTTTTACCCTTCTTCCTTTTTCCTGCACCTGTCTTGCCTCTTTCTGCACCTTTGCTGCTCTTTCTGCAGTTCTCCTGCCTCTTTCATCACTATCTTCCCTTCTTCTTTTCCTATTTTGCTTCTTTCTGCACCTCTCTTGCCTCTTTCTGCACCCCTCTTGACGCTTTCTGCACCTCTATTGGTTATTTCTGCCCTGCTCTTACTACTTTCTGCACCTCTCTTACAAATGTCTGTATCCCTCTTCCTTCTTTGTGCGATTCTCTTGTCTCTGTCTTCACCCCTGGACCCTTGTTCTTCACCTTATTTTGTCTGTTTTTGCGACTCTCTTGCCACATTGTGCAGTCCTCTTTCCTCTTTCTGCACCTCTGTTGCCTCTTTCTGTTCTTCTCTTGCTCTTTTCTGCACCCTCTTGCCTCTTTCTTCACCCTTCTTCCCTCTTTCTGCATATCTCTTGTCGCTTTCTAGACTTCTCTTTCTTCTTTCTGCACCCCTCTTGCCTCTTTCCGCACCTCTGTTGGTTCTTTGTGCACTCCTCTTGCTTTTTCTGCATTTCTCTTGATTTTTACTGTACCCCTCTTGCCTCTTTCTGTACATCTGTTGCTTCTTTCTGCACCTCTCATTCTTCTACATTTGTGTACGCAAATTTACAGAGTATGTTATTTGAAACACAGGTATTCAAATATGTGTATGTTTATTTTTATGTAACGTGTCACTAGGTAAAAGCAGAGACACACGCATGCATACCTTTATAAACATGGTCAGACTTACAACAGTAATATGCTTAGGATTGCTGTTTTATATTTAGTAGCCCTAACATTCTGAGCAGTCGATGTTTATTGAACCTTCAAGAGAAAAGTGAGGTTTAAGACATCTTGCAAGACAGATTGGTGATTAGGCTACTTTGTGTGTCTGTTGTAAGGTACAGTCAAAGAAGGCCTCTTTCTGCACTTCTGTTGGTTCTTTCTGCACATCTCTTGACCTTTCTTCCTTTTTATGTATCTCGCTTGCCTCTTTCTGCACATCCTTCTTTTCTTGCTATGCCTTTCGTCCTCTTTCTGCACATGTTCTACCTATGAAGGCATAGTTAGAAATTAACATTTAGAAAACCTTAGACATTCATTGAAAAAAACAGAGTTTTTAAGGAAGTAATAGTTAGGGATTGGCATTTAAAAAACCTTAGAAATTCACTGAAAAAAACAAAGGTTTCAGGGATGTTATAGTTAGAAATTTTCATTTAAAAACCCTTAGAAATTCAGTCATTCAGCTTGAAGGATGTTATAATTAGTTGAACATTTTGCTCGTACAAAACCAGAGAAATTCAACCGTTATAGTTTGTTGAGCTAACTCTAACTCGTACCCACGCAATGCACTGGTGATGACATCACCGATGACATCTCAAATGACATCACTCATGACGTCACTGATGACATCATCCACATGATAATCCGATACACCTCCTTATACCCTAATATAACCTTTGATACACCCACACTAAAATACAGACTATCATTTTTTAATCCATAGACACACCACTACCAGTTACTTCATACCCTCTCCCTGATTCCTAGGTTCACACACATATCCACTTATTCACCCATACAGTCATTCAGACATGCAGACACTCATCAATACATATCATATGTACTCATACACCTATAGAGATACTCACACACCTCCACTCACCCATAGAGTAACTTTCACACATAGTCAGTCATTCAAAGAATCAATCACCTCACTTATTCACGCAGATACCAACACATACAATCACTGACAAGGCACACACTCCTCCATACTGCCACTCTCACAATCACTCACTCTCACATATACAAATTTATATAGTCCAACACTCACATATACTGCCTTTCACATATACAGTTACTCACACATGTACCACTGAGGCATCCATTCACTCACCAAGACACCCATACACAAACTCACCCAGACATGCAGCTCTTCACAGATACAGACTTGAATACATATACACTGTGAATTATCCACTCACATATTTATGCACAGAGTCACCCCCCACCCACCCACACAGACACTGAGGCACCCATACAGATACTCAGACAAGGAATCAATAACCTATATAGATCCTCATTGAGCTGCTAACTAAACCGTGCAACTACTCACACACCATCTGACAACGTAAAATGTGTGAATGTCTGTATTAGTCACTAACACATTCATTAAGTAAGACACAATTAATCACTCACTTATACAGTCAGACACTCGTGAACAAGGGAGTGTTCCTGAAACGCGTTGAGTGCTACTTGCCAAAAACCTGAGTGAAAATAAACAGAGGTTTGCTGCAGCTAACTGTGTGTCCGTGATTGCTGTCTTTTTGAATTGAGAGACGGCCGTGGCGTGTTTGATTGAGGCTGCCTGCCTCAACACGGACCGCCACCATGAAGTGGCTGGGAAAGGCACGGTGAGCTGGTTAGCTCACAATTTTGACTTTATATATATATATATATATATATATATATATATATATATTACCTACTGGCGGTCGCCAGTAGGTAGTTATAGTTAGGATCGATTTCCATAGGGAAATCGCAACATTCTATTTGGAATAACTTTGGCGCCGGTTGAGGAATCAGCCTGAATTTTTCAGCAACTTTGCCTCGCGGTGCTCCGCTCCTTCCCTGAAAGTTTGGGGGGGGATTCGTCAAGCGGGGGCTGAGATAAAAGGGGGTCCCAAAACGTGTTTTCCCCATGTTAATTTCCATAGGGCGGTCTGTCGCACTTTTAGCTGAATTGATTTTCACCAAACTTGGCAAAATTGTAGGGACTGGTAGCCCGATGTGCCTTTGCTATGTCTCAAGATATGTGCTCCAGAGGATTTTGAGTAATTTAGGTTCAAAAAAATTTATATATCTGTAAGCGCGCCCCGGTGCGCGTACCGGGGAGCGCTCCGGGCGCGCCACGCGACCTGCGCAAGGGAAGCTGATTGGCTCTCGGGTGTCTGTAAACATTCGAAACAGTCCGGAGCGGCCGCCATCTTGTGTCTCGGTAGGACTGAGACACAAGAGGTGGCTAAAAACAAATGGGGGAAATGACCAAAAGGGGGCAGGGTACACCCCGCTGACCCCCTAGGTTTGATGTGGGGGGCCATAAAAGGGTCCCGCGGGACAAAAAAAATTTAATTTTTTTTTTATTTTCATGGGGGGAGCGCCCGGTACGCGCACCGGGGAGCGTACTTTGGTGAAAAATAGTGAAATTAATAGTGTAAAATAATCATTTTGAGTGATTACAGGTAGGGTAGCTCTGAAAAGAGCTTTTGGGTTCTGTGGCTGTTTTAGGTACCTACAAGTACGTCCCACACACACCCACATGCACACAACCCCAAACCCCCACACCCACACACTCCCCACACACACCTCACACACGCACACCTCCACCCACACCCAAACACCCCACAGTCCCACACCGACACCTTACACATCCACACGCACAACCACACATCCCACACACCCAGACACACACACACACCTCACTCCCCCAACACACACACACGCACACACAGATACCTCACAGACACACCTCACACATCCCACACACCTCCCCCCACACACACACGCACACCTCACAGACACATCCACACATACACACACATCCTATACACATACTCCCCACACCAACACACACCCCACACACACCTCACACACCCACACTTCCACCTACACCGAAACACCCCACACACCCACACCCACACCCACACTTTACACACCCACATCCCCACCCACACCCACATACCCCACACAGATATACACCTCATAAATACAATTCCTCTATGCAAACAAACTCAATATGCTTCCTACACTGATTTAAAACACAGGTAACATCATTGTAAAGAGTGAAATTGACACCTGCGTCTAAGAATGCAGACAGGGATATGCTTCATGAAGCCTAGTCCACTGCACTCTTAGACACAAGCCTCACCACCTACGCTCCCCAGGAAAACCAAAACAAGTAACTTTTTGCCCCATATTTAAAAATTGATGCATGTAGGTAGATGCGTCACTTTTTAAACCTCTGCGCCACATTATACTCAAAAATTTAAAAACCATTCATTTTCTCCAAAATCGTTTTTGACATCACATTTAGGAAACACAGCACAGATCCTATTTACAATCATCTGCCTCTCAGCAGGGATAAGACTGAGGCAAAATCTTGCACCTGCCTCACAAAAGGAATAAGAGTGAGGCAAACGCTTTCACATGGAGCTTCACAATTTTATAAAATACAATCCTATATAACTATATAACTCAATACTTTCTCGGGAAGCATAGGAGGTGAAGCCTATGTATAAGAGTGCAGTGGACTTAGACATAGGTCTCATCTTCTTTGTACTTGTGGACAGAGCTGTCTTCCACTATACTCTTCAATACAGGCCTCACCTTTTGTGCACCCCTGGAGAATCCTCACCTGATCTGTAACCCTGTATAGATCGTTTGCTTTTTGTCATTGCTTTGTTGTTTGGTAATAGTGGTCTATAATGTGCTACTTTTTTCTTTAACACAGATTGAAATTGTTATTTGAAGAGTAAGCAAAGATGCCCACAAGGGAAAGGACAAAGAAACAACGTAACCGGGAAAAATCAAGAACAGCAACGGAATTACAGCACTCTTCCACAACAAATACTTCAAAAAACAGGAACCAAGCTCCTGGTAAGACAACTAAGTCTTTTTTACGTAACATATGTACATCCCAAAATGATGGACAGCATGTACAAAAAGAAAATGAGAGAGTAAAATTGAAAAGGAAGGAGAGAACTTCAAAGAATCCTAAAACTGGAGCAGGAGAGAATAATATGTATAGGAATAGAAGGCAGAATCAGTTTAGAGACATTCGTAAACGAATGTTTCGCAATAGAGTCGTTTTAAATT
The DNA here is from genome assembly GCF_964261635.1 of Lissotriton helveticus. Taxonomy (NCBI): domain Eukaryota; kingdom Metazoa; phylum Chordata; class Amphibia; order Caudata; family Salamandridae; genus Lissotriton; species Lissotriton helveticus. The sequence goes on from NC_136063.1 coordinate 1,774,883,404, forward strand.
TGTTAAAAAACATTAGGAAAGGTAAACAGAGAGCTGCTTTTTATAAGAAAAAGAAAAGTGTAGAGAAGATTGTTGATCAGGCTTTTGAAGTTAAGAAAAAATTATTTATTTTAATAATCAATAGAATTAGGACACTTAACAAGACAATTGATGTTTTCAAATCAAACAGAAGATGGAAAAGAGTAATTAATCGGACACATTTTTTTAAAGTTTTTTCTGGAGAATGGATGCACAGTTCAAGTTATGAGCCATTTTTTAATGAGGAGAGTTACTTCTAGGAGAATGATTTAGGGCATGCAGTTGACACCAGTGGCCGAGCGTATGAAGTGAAAGACGGTTGTCCGATTGAAAAAGAGAAACTTGTGCCTAGAGAACCAGAAGAGGTGTTATCTGATGGAGTTTTAGGGAGACGTACTAAGGGTCCAGTGTACACTTGGAAGTGTAGTAGTATTTGTAGTGTGCGACAGGAATCAATTGATTTGTTTTGTAATTTCTTACGTACATATAGTAAGAAAAGTATAAAGCAGAAAGTGAAGTTGTTGCAAGACTTAGATCCTTGCAGAGTGAGAGGAATTACAGGTTTGCAAGGCCATTCACTGGCTTGTCTTTCTAGAAAAGTCTGTCAGAGTGTTTTTCATCATTTTAGGATGTTAGCAGTGCATCATACCAAAATGAGGAAATTAGTGAGAATGTTGTATTATGCAAAAAGTCCCGCACTTAAGCTTAAACAATTAAACAGTTCTCTTTTGCATGGAACTGAATTAGATGTGAAGAAGATTTGTGAAGAAATTGAGATTTGTTATTTTCGTGAAAAAGAGGACAGTGTAGAAATTGAGACAGCAATTCAAGGTAATGTGGAAGACAATGTACAGATTTTAAATACAGAAAAGTTTGAGAAGGAAATTACCAGGTTTAAGGTGAAATCAAGTGAAAGGCCGAATTTTACTTGTGTGTGTTGTCGACGGACTCATTATAAGATTCAGACTAGGTTAGTTGATTTATATGCAAAAAGTGAAAAGATGGATAATTATGAGTGGAAAGATTTAGCAACTTATTTGTGGGTGGAGAATTGTTTTGATTTGAGTTCTGATCAGCGTATTTGTAAATATTGTTATGATAAATTAAATCAAAACAGAATGCCTGCTAGAGCTGTTCATAATAATCTGGAGTTGGTAGACATTCCCCGTGAATTGATGGATTTAAATACATATGAGTCTATTTTGATTCAATGTGTCCATCCTTTTCAGGCAATTGTTCGCATGGAGCCTAAGATAGGGAAATTGCCTCCTACAGATTTGCAGAGAGGATTAAAGGGAAGAGTTGTTTATTTGCCCCTAGATTTGAAAAAAAATATTGATACAATTGGTATAGAAAAAGTAGAAGAGGAACCTTTAGTTATTCTAGTTAATGGGGTTCCAACAAACAGTAAAAAAATTTGGCAAGATTTAGTGGATGTTAGGAAAGTCAAAAAGGCAACGTTGTATTTAGTCAAAAACAATGAGTACCACAAAGATGTATGTGTTGCAGCAGAGGAAAAAGCTGCAGATGAAGACAGTGATTGTTCAGGCGGCCAAATTGAAAAAGTTGATGTGTCTTGATGTGAAGAAATATATGAACATTATACTGTTCATCCTTTGCATTCCAAAGAAGTAATGGGGAATGCAATTGAATTGTTTCAAATGAAAACAGCAAAAGGAAGTCCCATTAGTGTATGGGAAGAAAGTTTGGAAGCTCGTTGTTTTCCACAGCTATTTCCAACAGGTCGAGGTGGACGATATGACGATCGACCACTTCAAATTCCTGCATCTGAATATCGAACTGTAAGATTATATGCTGAAGATGCAAGGTTTCGTCAATGCATTCCCTATTTGTTTCATCTACTGTATGAAAGTGACTTGTCTGGGCTTTCTTATGCAGTAAACCATGTACTGAAAAGTGGAGCACATCTGCAAAATGTTTCGGCGAGGGACTTTATGGAGAAAGTGAATCTGCAAGATAATATTTTAGAATCTCATCTAATCAATCTCATGGCATGTCAGCGTGGTACAAATGAGTATTGGTACCGTCGCCATGGGGAATTGAAATGTATGCTAAGAAACTTAGGAACTCCTACATGGTTCCTCACTCTTAGCTGTGCCGAGTATGCATGGGAGGACTTACTTCATTTTCTACGGGAGGCCAATGCTAATATACAAAAAATAGAATTCAAAACACCTGGAGAACTGTGTTCTTTGGATCCAGTGAATGTATGCAGATATTTCAATCATAGATTTGAAGCTATGATGTCTTTTATTACCAACAAAAAAAATCCTCCCCTTGGAGAGGTTTTGGATTTCTTTTGGAGAAAGGAGTATCAAGCAAGAGGTGCTCCTCACATACATATGCTGCTATGGATTAAACATGCACTAAGCATGGGCGCAAAATCCGTACCGCTCGCGGATTTTTCGGATTTTCGGTAAATCCGCAATCCGCGAACCTCGCGGATGTGGCGAAAATACGCAAATCCGCGCGCGGCGGATTTTTTGCTTGTGTTCGCACTGCTCGCGGGCCGCGGCGCGGGCAGCAACAATCTCGCACTCGCGAAATTACAAAAATTACAATTGGAGAGGGGTGAAGGAAGTGACCCAGTCTCCAACTTCCTCTTCCTGTCCAGCAAGCTTCTCCCATTGCTTAGTCCATTTCCTGGCCACTTTGAATTCGATCTTGACTGGGAAGGATTACTTTTTGTGGATGCTGCTGGAGATTTGGCTTTGAGGCCTTTTGGATTACTTTTTGATTAGAAATTTGATTTACAAGTAAGTTGATAAGTTGATGTTGTTTGTTTGTGGTGATTTTTGTGTGTGTTTTTTGACTTTTTGAGGGGGGTTTGGGGGCTGGCTATGTGTGGGAGGCCATTTTGAGGCATGGTCCTGCAGGTCCTGGCCATGTGGATGGGGTCAATCGGCCATTTTGAAGTCAGGCAGTGTGTTTTGTGCCCTATGCCCACCCAGTCTGCTCTGATTCCTTTCATTATGCCCAGGGGGCCTCTAACTTACCCGAAAATCGGATTTAAAAAAAAATGTTTGCCTGTGTTCGCACTGCTCGCGTCCCGCGCAGCAACAATCTCGCACTCGCGAAATTGTAAAAATTACAATTCTGCACATGAATTGAAAACTACCAGGCTTAGTTATGGGTGCATGCATGATACAACTGTTTTCTTTAATTTTAACATTATTCTGGCCAGGGCATGGATGGCATTGGATTGTTGTGATTTTTGTGTGTTTTACGACTTTTTGGGGTGGTGTTGGGGGCTTGCTATGTGGATGGGGGCCAGTTTATTGCCTGGTCCTGTGTGGGTGGGGGTTTAGGGGCCATTTTTAAGCCAGTTTGTGTGCTTTGTGCCATAGGCCTGCACCCAGTGTGCTGTGATTTTATCGTGCCCAGGGGGCCCAGAATCCGTCTGTTCGCGGATTTTGCTGGTTATTCGCCACGTTCGCGTCGTGAAGCAACAATCTTGCACTCGCGAAATTGCAGAATTTGCAATTTCGCACCAGAAAACCACCAGCAGGCAGCATAAACCTTCTGAAACTTGATGGATGGCATTGGATTGTGGTGATTTGATTGGTGTTGTGTTTTTTGACTTTTTGGAGTAGGGGTTGGGGGCTGGCTATGTTGGTGGGGGCCATTTTGAGGCATGGTCCTGGCCATGTGGATGGGGGTTAAGTGGCCATTTTGAAGGCAGGCAGTGAGCTTTGTGCCATAGGCCTGCACCCATTTTGCCTTGCTTTCACCCATTTTGCCCAGGGGGAGTCAGTGGTACATGAAACTATAACCCTCTCTGTGTGTGCTCTCTTGGAGCAATGTTAGATTCCTGTTTCCCAAAAATTTAGCAAATCCTAATTTTGAAATTTCCATATTGTGTGGTGTGCATGTGTGTATTCATAAATGCCTACTTGCAAACTATTTATTGAAGCGCTACATATGCAACATATCTTTACTGATGTTCCTCTGTCTTCGTTTGCTTTTAGGTGCACAAAGTCAATAACTCCGCATCATCGTTGAGCATCAGTGCCAGGAAGAAGTCCTGCTGCGGCCTGTTGTTCCGACATCTGAAGAAGATGGCTCCAAAAAGAGGTGCCCGTAGCTCCTCTTGCAAGAAAAATGTCTCTACTAAGGAGAAGAAGAAGCAAGTGGCACCACTTACCAAGGAGACTGGTGGCTCGACCACTACATTTTGGGGAAAAAAAAAAAGGCCCACCATGAGTGCTGCACAGGTAGCCAGTTTAGTAGTTCAATCACCAACGACCAGTGATGTTGGCTCATCGCAAGAAAGTAGCAGCACACCATCAACACAGGTTGTAACTCATCTCACAAGTACTATTCAACAACCAAAGCCGCAACAACAACTGCATGGGCTACTAGTACAAGCACAAGTACATGCGCAAGGAGCTGTCCGAGAAGGAGCTGTCCGAGAAGGAGCTGTCCGAGAAGGAGCTGGCCGAGAAGGAGAAGGCCGAGAAGGAGAAGGCCGAGAAGGAGAAGGCCAAGAAGGAGAAGGCCGAGAAGGAGAAGGCCGAGAATGAGAAGGCCGAGAATGAGAAGGCCGAGAAGGAGAAGGCCGAGAAGGAGAAGGCCGAGAAGGAGAGGTCCATGGAGAGTTGCAAGTAGAGGTCAGTGAAGAGGCCCATGGAGCGGCGCATGGAGCGGTGCAAGTGCCCACAATGGTTGTTCTTCCAGAAGTAGGGGCACAGGAGGAAATTGACTTTGGAGCCGGGGTATCATGTCAGATTCCTCCTGATGATTCATTTTCTCCCAGCTCCCCACCAAGGAAAAGATCAAGGAGTGTGTGTAGAAGTTCCTCTTCAAGCCCCGCTCCATCAGATGATGATCTGGATCTAGATTGGCAACCATCTCTGACGTCTGAGAGGGAGTCACACCATGAGCAGCGAAAGGTATCAAATGTTAAAAGGAAGGGCCCCGGAAAGCTCATACTTATGGATCCGAACGTCGGACTTGATGAAGTGGTGCATTCTGATGTTGTTGAACAGGATGACAGCAATGACCTAGTCATCACACACGTCATTCCAGCCACACCGGCCATGCAGCAGACAGACATTTATACCCTATCCCGACGTCATGCTGAGCGTGACCCTGGCGACGTGGCACTGGTAGCACCACCAACGCAGTCAAGTAGTACAACAAGTTCAACAAAACCTACAGCTCCCATATTTTCTCCCCAGAGGGGGACTCCATCCAGCTCGACTCCCTCAAGTAGGGTTGCTGCAATAATTGCACAACCCAGTAGATGTCTGCAAGGCTCATCCACCACTGCTTCATCTTGCATTGGCAGTATCATCTCGTGCGGCAAAACCAGAAGTTTCCAGTCCCCAGTTTGGAACTTTTTTAGTGTCCATGCAAAGTATGATAACATAGCCGTTTGTTGCATTTGTAAGACTGGAGTTAGCCGTGGTAAGACTGGTACCAACTATGGAACCGGAGGCCAGATAGGTCATCTTGAAAGAAGGCACGCTATCGAATGGTTTGGGCACCTAGCATACATCAAGGGAAAGCAATCCCAAAGGGCAAGTGGCCAAAATATACCCATATTAGGTGTTTCATCTGAAGATGACGGGGAGGTAGAAGAAGCGTCAGACATTTGTCCGGTTGCACCCAGTACCCCTGGCAGCACCACACCCTCCGGGACACATAGGAGGCACACTGAGAGTCTGGGAGACACACCAATGCGGAAAATGTCAACACTGAGCAGAAGTGGGTCGAAGAAGGCATCAGCATCATCCAGTAAATTTGTCCAGCGCACCATTTCAGCCATGTTCTCCTCAGATGTGCAATTTCAATGCAACCACCCAATTGTACGCCCGTATAACACTAAGCTGGCTAAAATGCTAGCGGTGGACCTTCTCCCTTTTTCGTTTGTCGAAAATGTGGGTTTTCTTGAACTCGTGGCAACACTGGCCCCTAAATGGAAGGTTCCTAGCCGGTTCTATTTTGCCAGGGTTGCTGTTCCAGCACTACATAAAGAGGTGCTTGAGTTGGTTGAGGCAGCTTTGCAGAAGAGTGCTGTTCACACTATACACCTGACAACAGACATGTGGACCAGTTGCCAAGCCCTTGATTACATGTGCATCACTGCACACTGGGTCTCTTTTTCAGGGGTTGCACAACAGATAAATGCAGGTGGTGACTTGGTCGAGATTTTTAAGGGTGCTCGTAAACATGCAACATTAGCCATGTTTGGCATGGAGAAAAGTCATACTGCCGTCAACATTTTGGATGACTTTAACAAAAAGGTCTCGCAATGGCTGCCCCCAAGAAATTGCAAGGTTGGTTATGTTTCAACTGATAATGGCAGCAATGTAGTTAGGGCCATGGAGGACGGTTACTATTTCAGAGTGCCGTGTTTGGCGCACTGTATGAACCTTGTCGTGCAAAAGTTCTTGAAAAAAGAACTTGCAGTCGACCAAATACTGACCATCTGCAGAAGAATATGCACACACTTCAACCATTCTTTTAAGGCCCGGAAGGAGCTGAGGCGCCAGCAAAATGTACGTAGAATGCCAGTGAAAGCACTTATCCAGGAGGTGGCAACACGTTGGAACTCAACCTTCTACATGCTTGAGCGTCTGCATGAGCTGTTTCCAGTAGTCAATGAGTATTTCTACAACCTGGGTGGTGATACGACAGAAATGATGCTAGCGGTGGAGCAATGGCAGCTAGTTAAAAGCCTGACAGACATGCTTCGTCCTTTTGAGGTCTTCACGCGTGACGTCAGCAGGGAGGACTGTTCTTTGAGCAAAGCTATCCCATTGTTGCTGAAGCTCGAGCACCAAGTCAAGGTGGTGTCTTCAGAATTAAAAGATGCTGGAAAGAATGAAGCATATGAGTTGGCGCAGAGATTATTTCATCGCCTAGTTAGCAATAAACGGCTTGTAAATATCAAGAAACAACAGCACTACATTTGTGCTACTATTCTGGATCCACGTTACAAAAAGCCATTGTTTGGCAAAGTAATAATTCCTTTTTAAACATCAAATGTTACAGAGTACAAAGGTTGGCTAGCTCAGTCAGCCATTCGTTTTGAAAGAGAGCGGAAGGAAACTGTAGGAGAACTTGAAGACAGTACTACTAGTGAATCAGCAGGCCATCAGGCGTCCCAAAAAAACACTTCTGCATCTGTGCCTGTGGCTGAAGTGAGTAACTTTTCCTCTGAGCCGTTAACCACACCAGCAACCGTATCATCTGCACCAGGCCCAGGCGATATGTCTGAAGCGGATTGGCTAAGTGAGCTAGGGTTTCCTTGTCCCAGAAAGGACACAGAAGTGCAAAGTACAGGAATCCAGGAGAACATTGTTTCTATGGTGCAGGCCTATCTGGATGACTCCACAGCGGTCAATATTACTGAGGACCCATTGGCGTATTGGCATGGGAAAAGAAACATATGGCGAGAGCTCACCAACCTGGCTATCAATTACTTGTCTTGCCCACTCGCAAGCGTGTCTTCAGAACGTGTGTTTAGTTCTGCTGGTGGCATTGTGACTTGCAAAAGGTCCCGCCTCTTGCCCGCAAATGTGGAGCGGCTCACCATGATAAAGATGAACCAGCACTTCATACCACCAGATTACAAAGTACGAGAATGCACGCAGGAAGAAGAGGACACTGACCTACCTGAGGAAAGTTCTCCTCAGTTACCAGAAGTACTACCGACTGAATTTGCAGAGTATGAGGACGAGTTCTGCTTCCCTGACAGCGAGTTCTGAAAATGAGTCAATAATTAATTAACTTTAACATTAGTCCTTATTCACTTTTATTCCTGTGTGTCTGTCTTTCTTTTTTTAGCAAGTGCTTGATCACATTCACAACAAAACTGTAAATCACCCCATCACAAGCAACAACAAGCCCATCAGCAGAACTGTCTTGATTTTGATGCCGCAGCATTCCTCAGGTTCACAACAGTTAGTTGACAAGAACTCAGTCCTGGTCGTCTATCCTCCTCCTCCAGACTCACCCTATCCATTTCCCGTAATGCTGATGCCTGGAATCTGCACAATGAAGAAACTTACATTGACGAGTCCCCTAAAGAGGGACTGGAAGTAGTGAGTCCTCATTTAAATACATTTTGCTAAGTGTGACTTTTTTTCCCCGATTTGCTTTTTGGCTGTTTGGGGGGTGTCAAACTTGTTTGCGCTTGGGTTTACGGGTCTTGGCTGGGCCATTGCTGGCAAGGTCTATTAAGGGATGAAATTGGTTAGGCATTTACTTTGGAAAACATTTGGCCAATTAAACGTGAACGTTTAGGCGTTATTATTGCTCGCTTGCCTGTCTTAGGGGTGCTGTCTGTGGGGCTTCTAGGATTTTGGGGTCTGTGAGCACCGCTGCCATATTTCTAATGTTGATTGCTTTTGTTTTGCAGAAAATCCACGCCGGGAAACTCCAGTTGGGGCCCTGCTGCAGAACGCCTTAGGACACTGTGAATTCCAGGTGGAGCCAGCCCTCAAACACAAATTACAGGTAAGATAAGCGTTTGGATGGGAGGTAGTATAATGGAGTATTCGGAGAGGCGAGAGAGTGACAGTGGTACTAGTAGTAAAGTCCTAGGGCTCTTGAATTAACAAACTCTGTGACAGGCATTTACTTTGGAAAACATTTGGCCTATTACACGTGAACGTTTAGGCATTATTATTGCTCGCTTGCCTGTCTTAGGGGTGCTGTCTGTGGGGCTTCTAGGATTTTGGGGTCTGTGAGCACCGCTGCCATATTTCTAATGTTGATTGCTTTTGTTTTGCAGAAAATCCACGCCGGGAAACTCCAGTTGGGGCCCTGCTGCAGAACGCCTTAGGACACTGTGAATTCCTGTTGGAGCCAGCCCTCAAACACAAATTACAGGTAAGATAAGCGTTTGGATGGGAGGTAGTATAATGGAGTATTCGGAGAGGCGAGAGAGTGACAGTGGTACTAGTAGTAAAGTCCTAGGGCTCTTGAATTAACAAACTCTGTGACAGGCATTTACTTTAGAAAACATTTGGCCTATTACACGTCAACCAACACGATGACAGTGTTCAGTTAAATGAACTTACTGCAAAACCACCACCCACCAAGCTCAAAAGTAGTAAAAAAACAGATATGCTCAGATAAAGTTTGAAAAAGTATATTTTTATATCCCTAACAAAATAATCTCCCGCAAGACCCTCCCTAACCCCAACAAATAAATAGTCATTCAAAAGTCCCCAAAAAACCCAACTCCCAATTCCCACCCCCCAAAAGTCTCTAAAAAAGGGGCAAGGGACACTCTAGGGATGCACAGTGTTGAGTTTGGCCTCCAGGGCATCATGCCTTAGGGCCAGGGCATCGTACTTCTCCTGGAGGGTGGCGTGATCTAAGTGGAGGCCCTCCACCACATTCTGATAGTCTTTCCATTTCTGGACCTCCGCCTCTTGGTCGGACACTCTGCGGAGTGCTCGGCGCAAGCGAGCCTTTACACTGCTGTGAGGTGCAGCCTTTGCTGCTTGGCGGTGGCGTCTGCCAGCACGGCTCCGTTTGGCTGGAGCACTGCGCTTACCGGCAGAACGTGGGGTCATGGAGGAGGATGCAGATGTTGATGCACTGGACTGCGTGTTGTCCCACTCCAATTCCACCAGCCGCCGATATTGGGCAACAGTTGCTTCCAGCCTCCGTTGCCGGGCCAGTACAGCCAGCATACTCCTCGTCGGTTTTGAGGTTTTAGTATTACCAACTATATGAAGAAAGAAAGACATAATATGTAACCAATGCTCTTTAAGAATATGATTAACACAAAATAATTCAGCAGGAAGTTGTGTCACAGTACAACTAGCAACTAGCCAGCGCAGTACAAAACTATTCAGGCCAGTATCATGGGCGTCCGCAGGGAGGGGCAAGGGGGGGCGCTTGAATCACCATTTCCCTTCCCACAACTCACTTGTATCCTTGGTTTGATGCTCTTTCATATGAAAGAGATCTGGCAGAAGCCCAGGCGATATGTCTGTTTCCCTCTCTCTCTCTTTCTCTGTCTCCCTCTTTATGTCTCCCTCTACCTCGCTCTCTCTCTCTCTCTGTCTCCCTCCCTCACCCTCCCTCTGGCTCCCTCCCTCTCTCTCTCTCCTTCTGTCTTCCTCTCTCTCTGTCTCTGCCTCTATCTGTCTGTCAGTCCCAGCCTGCTGTAATTACCATATTGTAATTTGTCACTGGGCCACCACTGGATACACATCATATCCTATCTAAGAGTCAGATAGTACCATGATCCAGCTTACCTGTACTCGCCACCGCCACTGTCTCCTTCCTCACAGTCTGTACTTCTTGGTCCGACTCCTCTTGCGCCGCCTCCTCCCCAGAGTGATCCTCAGACTCAGAGTCAATGATCACCACCACATCCGAGCTGGCCCCGCCACCAGATGTTCCACCTACAAAGTAGATTTAAGAATGTTAGATTACACCACTCACTAGTATTTGGTCTATGAATGAAGAAATGTGAAAACAGAAAAATTAATTGACTGTCTACTCTAGTCTAAAGTAAAAATGTCCCTCCTTCCAGGGAAGGCTGTTGTCTTGCTGCATTTTTTTGTCATAATTGATGAATGCTTGATTAATTTTAACACACACCATTTTTCTCTGAACAGACAGAAACTGGACTTCTAAGGACAAGAGCAACATCAACTTCAAACCAGGTGAAAGCTCGGCTCGACCACAAGAAATGTGTTCCATTACTCATCAACTCAGCACCAAGCACTTTTCCATTTCCAACTAACTTTATTTTAATATATGTGTTTACTTAAACTTTTAATAAAGCTTTTAAACTTGAATAGACTCTGTGGTTTTTGGTCCTCCAGACTAGAGTGACTGAGCGAAAGGTTTTGCAATTTTTGCAAGGAGGAGTCCGTGCCGCTGACACTACCAGGTTTATACAGTGTGTCAAACACGCCACTCTGAAATATTATTACTCTGGTCTTTGGTGTCCATAGTTCGGTTTGTGGAGAATTGTCCCTGCAACAGTAGTATTATTGATTTTGCTCCTATCTAAACACTATTTCGAAAAAATTAAATTAGGAACGCTTGGACAACAATAGGTCCTCTATATTTAAATGAAAACTTACTGGGGCCAGCAAAGGAGCACTCGCCGCCCTGGCCTGCATCCTCCTCCTTTGGAGCCACTGCATCCGTTTTTTCTGTCCGCTTGCCCCTGGGCGGACCTGACGTACAACATGAAAGAATGAACAGAAAACATTGATGATTGCTGCTTGCCGATGTCCTGGTCAACCAAATCAAACATTTAGAAAGAACAAGAACCAACTATTTCAGCCAAAAAGAGGGCTACAAAGGAAGGACTGCACCTGAGCCTCTACTCTAGGGGCAGATTTACAAGCCCCTTGCAGCTCTTTTGCTCCGTTCTTGCGTCACTTTTGTGACGCAGCGCCACAACAAGAGAGGCGCCATGGTGTGGCGTATATTAACAACGTGACGCATGTGGGAGATGCATCCCATTCTAAAGCCCTGCGCCATAAGAGAGCGTTCCAGCGCAAGGGAGGGCGTTCCTGCGCAGGAACGCATGCTAAAAGTGGCTATGGGGAATATATAAAATTTCAATCAGTCATTTAGGACAATGATGCGTCACTGAAACCCTGCGCCTGCATGAAGCAGACTTACGGCTTGACGCAGCATTGCTGGAGCTGCGCCATCGTTGCAACGCAACTCCATCAATGAGCCGCCTTTACGGCACCGATGCGTAACGCTTCGGTGACGTTTTGGGACCATGGTGTGCCGCATTGTAAATACGGCGCACCATGGGTGGTGCTGGCGTGCCGCACACTTTGCAGGGATGCGCAGGTAATTGCTAATCTGACACTTAGGGGCATACTTACGAGTTCTGAGCTGGACACCTCCAGATGTGCACCAGAACAAATGCGTAACGCAAAACTAACCTTGCGTCACGGCAGATGCGCCGCAATTACAATGCGGCAAACCCTGGCGCAAGGGTAGGCAGATGCGTGACGCATCTCGTGACGAAAGAGAGGCGCATCTCTAGAGTCGCGTCGCAGGCGCGATGCAACTATAGTAATGCTCAGGGCTGCCCAATACTCAACATACCGCATCAGTCTTTACGCCTGCTTCAAGCAAGCAGGCATAAAGAATTGACGTAGCAGCGTCGCGGAAGTGCCTGCGTTAAATCTTGTAGATTTCACGCACGCACTTTTGCGAGGCGCACAGCTGCCTGACCGCCACCCCCCACCCACCACCCCCCCTTGCGTGGGAACGCACCCATTGTGGCGCAGGCCCAGGCCTTAACGTGGCGCATCTCCTTAGATGCATCACGTTGTACATGACTCGCAGGGATGCGCCACATTTACGTCGCTGTGCGTCAGGTAAGGCAGCGTAAACGTGGCACAAGGGGCTTGTAAATCTGCCCCTTTGTGTCTAGCATTACGCAGTTCTGTAAAATACACTCATACATTACTCAGCCCAATTAAATGAACACAAAATAGAAAACAAATAAGCAGTGGCACCGCCACAGAGAAGGAGAACAGTGCACCTGAAATGCACAGAAGATTTTGAAATATTAATTTACCTCTCTTATCAATGTAATCAGCAGCATTATTGCTCTTTGTAAAAAAGTTAAAACAAACATTTGCAATATAACACACAGAGCAGGAGAAAAAACAGAGTAGTGAGTGATGAAAAAATTGCTACTACTACTCACCAAGCCCGGGGACCTCCACTCCCAGCAGGTCGAGCAGGTCGCGCTCCCGGTCCAGGATATCGGTCCAGCGGTGGGTCACCTGATTGTAGGTGCGCTGGACCCCCGTGATCTTAAAAAGGGCCCGACACACCTGCCCCCACCGCTTCCGTCGCTCCTGGCTGTTGGTATAACCAGCAGCGATCCTGCCGCCTGCCGCGATGGTCCTGGGGAGACGGCGCTGCACATAAAAAACGAGTGCGCCCACCTCCTCAGGGCTGAAGATCTTCCGGGGCACCACCATTTCCGCCCTCAAGCGGCCACACGGGAGCCGGGCACGGGCTGCGGTGCCCGTCTTGGGCAGCTTGACAGCTGTCTTCACCATGTTCTGGGCAGGTGAAAAAGACAAAATGAAAAAGAATAAGAGTAGGGAAGAAGGAAATAAAAGTTTTAAAAAGTAGTTGAAAAGTAAACAAAAGTAGCCTAAAACACAAAAATATAGATCTAGAAAACTAGAGGGATAGAAAAAAAGTTAAATAGATCAAAAAAATATTAAAACAAGCAAAGGATGGCAGAGATATACAGAGGATAGAAACACCATGCCCAGACACATAGGAATGAATGAAAAACAAGATGGCGGCCCGAACACGTGCGTGTAAGTAAGTTCGCACGCGATTTCTCTCGCGAACTCGTGCGAACTTGCATTCGCAAGGCGCTCATTGCGCGAGATTACACATAGCGGGCGGAAACGGAAATACGTCACGCAAACAAAATGGCGGCGCCCATACTCAACCTTGGGGTATCTCGCACGAGTTCGCGTCTTCCACGGTCGAGTTCGCACGACGCCGCGCCTCGCGAATAGGGCGAAATTACCTAAAAACGAGTTTTGCAAAAGCAAAACCAACGAGCAGGTGCAAAAGTTCGACCTCATCATTTGTAACCATTTACCTGTAGTACTTCCTGAAGGGGCCCTCCAGAATCCGGTTGCCTACTTGCAACTATTGTGTGACCCTGCTCTGACAGTCACAGAATAGTTACAAGTATGCCATTGCATCCTGATATTGCAACAAAAAGGAAAGGGAGCAGACAAGCAGGTGCCAGCCTTCATTAATGTCAGTTGGGGCAGGGCAGGTGTTGTTGTTTGCAAAACTTAGTGCAGGTGTACTTGGCTTTGCCACAATAATGTACACTCACTAGTCAATCAGAGGGTGCTGTGATGACACCGAGGGTGGCATGGGTGTGCCAGCCAGAGGGTGGTATGGGTGAACCAGAGTGCCAGTGTTGACAGAGGATGGCAGTGCTTTGCTTTGCCCCAATAATGTACACTGGTGAACGAGAGGGTGCTGTGATGACACAGAGGGTGACATGGGTGAGCCAGAGGGTGGCATGGGTGACCAAAGAGAGTGCCAGTGGTGACAGAGGGTGGCAGTGATGAAGAAAGCCTTGCAAACAGGCTGGGCACGTAGAAACAACAAGTTCGCAAAACTAGCGACCCGACAAGTAAGTTCGCAATTTGCGAAATTGTACAAAACCCTCGCGAACTTGCAGAAACCCGTGCGGACACACACCCCCAAAAAAATCCGCAAATCCGCGAGAGTTCGCGGATTTTGCGCATTTTCGCAATCCGCAAATACGCAAATCCGCAAATTCGCGGATTGCGAATCCGCAAAATCCGCCCATGCTTGGAACAGATTCAGATGAGACAGTGATGAGCTTCATTGAAAAGTATTCAACATGTGCTGTTCCGAAGAAAACTACAGAAGAAAACAATTTAAGGCAACAAGTTTTACGCTTTCAATCCCATCGTTGTGGAAAGTACTGTAGTCGAAAATTCAGAAACAAGGACAAGTTCTACACAAAATGTCGTTTCGCTTTTCCACGACCAGTGATTTCTAAAGGAAGAGTAAATAATTTAATGTCTTCTCTGCGACATACTGTGACGAGAAAATCACCAAAAAATACATACAATTTAAAAAGAAACGAAGAGTCCAAGTACATCAATGACTACAACCCAGTGATTTTGTCCATGTGGAATGCTAACATGGATATTCAATTCGTTGCTGACAACTCTATTGCTGTAGCTCGATATGTGACGTCTTACATCACAAAAAAAGAAAAGACAGAACTGAAGGAAATGTGGGAGGACATTTCACATGAAACGAGCCTAAGCAAGAAATTGTACAGTTACAGTCTGAAGATGTTGTCGCATCGAGAAATTGGAGCATATGAATGTTCTGATCGATTGTCGTCAGTAAGTCTCTATGCCAAATCTAGAACCATCATTTGGGTGAGTCTAGGTCTTGCTGCAACACGAAATCGAGTTTTGAAATCTGTACAAGAGATAGAGTATTTGGCGGAGAAAGAACCAGAAAGTACAGATATTTTGAAGAAAAACATGTTGGATACATAGTATCCAAATAGAAGTCCTCACCTTGAGAACGTTTGTCTCTATGAAGTTCTGCAAAGATATATTTATAAAAGAAACATCAGAGAAGATATCAATAATGGAATATATTGAATCATTGGATGTGAAGGATGTCTAGTGAAACAGAAAAAAGGTCATTTGATTAATCATCGAATATTGAGTTGTGAAAATCCAGACAAAAGAGAATTTTACTATTTGGCTCTTTTGCAACTCTTTAAACCATGGCGAGAAGAAGAGGAACTACTTGGAGATTTTCTCTGTTATGAAGACTCTTTTAATGCTACAAAGGATACAATAGAATGTCCTGTTTTTCCAAATTATCTGCAAATGTTGAATGAAGAAATAGAGCAAGAATCAACAATTGCTGCAGAGATTGCGAGAGATAGTTCTCAAGGCAGTCAGAGTTCTGCTTCATTGAGTCAGGATCCACTAGGAGGACCAATTATCCCAAATGAAGCTGCCACTGCCATGGATGAAGTGGAAAGAGCTATGGAGCAAGCTCAAGAGGATGTAATTCATTTAGAAGATTTGGTGAAACAATTAAACCTTGAGCAGAAACTGATATACGACGAAGTCACAGAACAGGTTGAACATGGATTGAGTCATGAGAAGAAAGAGTGCTCATGTACATCATTTAAGCCTGTCCAACTGTACGTGAGTGGAGATGCGGGAACTGGAAAAAGTTTTCTGATTAAAGCAATTGCATCTTATCTGCAGAAAAGGACTGAATCACCGCTGTCTTGTGTTGTTACCTCTCCAACTGGGCTGGCAGCACATAATATTAAAGGGATTACTTTACATCGTTTACTGATGCTGCCAGTGGAGCATGATAACAAATTGCAATATCACAAGCTATCTGGAGATGCGTGTTCCGAAGTTTCGAGAGTCCTGAAGAAAATGAAACTTCTTATCATTGATGAAGTAAGCATGGTGTCAAATATAATGCTTGCTTTTGTGCATTTGAGAATGCAAGAAATTCTTAGAACAGACTATGATGTTTTATTTGGAGGAAAACATATTATTGTTTTTGGAGATCTTCTGCAGTTGACTCCAGTGAAAGGACAACCTGTGTTCAAAATGCTCACACATGAAGATACCAGGAAGTGCCTAGGAAGCATTGGAAACGTTAATATATGGTTAAACTTCAAATATGCAGAACTGCTTCAAAATATGCGGCAGGCAAAGGATGAAGATTATAAAAATATTTTACAAGATGTAAGAGTAGGAAAAATAAGTCAACAAGGGAAAGAAGCTTTACATGGACTGTTAATTTCTAATTTGTACCCAAATGAAAACATTCTTCCAGAGAATATTTTTAAGAAAATTAATGAGAAGAAATCTGCCATATGTTTGATGCCTACTCTGAAAGAATGTTCCATGTTCAACAACAAAATGCTGAAGTTAGAAAATGAAAAGATAGTGAAACTGGAAGCTATAGATAAAATAGAGCATATGGGAGCAACAATTATTTTGTCAGAAAATTTGAAATCAAAATTGGATTAATTGGAGAAGACTATATCTAAAACTGCTGGTTTTGAAAAGACTCTGAATGTGTGTTTAAATTGTCGTATTATTTTGAGAAGGAATTTAAATGTTGAAAGAGGTCTGGTAAATGGAGCAATGGGTCATGTTGTTGGTTTTGTGAATTACAAAAATAGAGATGGAATTGAAATTTTAAAAATTAAATTTGATGGCATTGACGAAATAGAACAAATTTGTCGTTGTTCAGCTAGATTTTTGCTTGTGTTAGACTTATATGTTCGCCGAAAACAGTTTCCTGTTTGTTTGGCATATGCAGTGAAAATTCATAAATCTCAAGGTTTAAATGTAGATAGTGCTTTGGTGAACATTGGAAGTTCTGTGTTTAAAGAGGGTATGGCATATGTGGCATTATCACGAGTGAGAATGTCGTGTATTCCTATAGGTTCTGAATCGACCCCCCTATTCCTGACCCTATTCTGGTTAAACTAACTATCAAGTTAACTAACAGTCAGCCCATGAGGCAAGAACAGCCCCCATGATGCAGATACCGTTATCTGACGCAGTCACACTACGGCACAGGAACGTGTTATCTGATTAGGTCATAACGCTTGAGATCTAATTAGACAAGCGACATTCCTCCAGCCCCTGATAAGGCATACGACGTTCTCATAACAAATCAAACCTATGACAACCTGGAAAATCCGTGCGGCCATTGTTTTGATTTCACAGAGAACTTTAGTAAAGAATGTGCTAACGAGCAAGTCGTATGACATCTTTATTGACGTATCTATGTCCATCTTTACGTCAATCTCGGCACCTTTAAGGTATAAATATTGCCGATCTTGCCCTATGCAAACACACGCGTGGTGACAAGACGGAGCAGCCACACTTGCCGAAGCCGAGAGCAGAAGCAGACCCCGCTGGCAGCAGCCCCGCCTTCCTGACGCGCTGAGAGACGCGCTGCTATCTCAAGCCGAGAGACCCAGCACTGGCGTTTCTGGGCAGCCCTCGCAGGCAGCCTGGAATATCGAGAGCAGAGAAAGAGATACCATTCCTCATTCATCCTAACTTCCAGGTACAGAACTGAATAACCCCTCACAGAGAATTCTTTAGTTATTCACTTGGCAAAAACAAACTTAACTTAAACTGTAACTTTCTATTCCCGCCCACGCATTAGACTTAGGTCAGGTACACGGGGTAGGCGTATTTAGAAACACCAGTTGAGTACGTTTAGTCAAATGTATATGTGTATGTAAATATATTTTAATCATTTTAAACATCATATGGCTCAGAAACCATATCAATGTTTTTACAGTATTATTTTATACTATTGCTTTTAATGTATGCACTTTACTTAACTATAAGTATTGCAATAATATCGATCCATTTCTCTTGTACGAGAAAAGAGACTGATCAATAAATAACACCTTTTATTGAACACGCCCGTCTCTTCCTTTTCTCTACATTCTGATGAGACTAAGAATGCACGTACTGACTGAGTAAAATAATTGCCTTGTGCTCACACGACTCTCGAGATTGACTCTTGATTAGGGGAGAGCAAAGTTGTCATGTTCTATGGTTGTCAGAAACTAAATCCCTTCTTGTCTAATCAGGGAAGTTAATTCCTCCTTGAACATTCGAGAAAGTTTCTAGCGAACTCTGAGCTACGCTGGCAAACCCAAAAATTAAGTCTAGTATCGACAGTAGTAGACCTAGTTAACGTCTGGTCTAGGCCTTTACTGCTGTAGGTACTATTCCAATGCGCAGAGCCTATTGGGAAAATAGGAGCTACACTACAAGAACTTTATCAGGATTGTACTTGATTGAGTGTGATGAAACAAAGATTTGTGCTGATCTAGATTGTGTTAAAGAATACAATAGGTTAAGAAGAGAGTATGCTCCACATTTGCCTCAATATCCTCTGATTGAAAAACGTGTGGTAGGCCGAAAAAGAAGAAATGAGAGTAATTGCAGTGAGGTAGTAGCAAAAAGACAAAAAGTAGATGAAACTGTAATTGTAAGCAGAAGGAAAAAGGATTCTGTTGAGGATGTTGTTGGATTTCAGTTTGAAAACAGTTCTGGTGTCAACTGCTATGCTAATGTAGTAGTTAACCTTTTCAGAGCGACCGCGATTCCCCCTCCGGTGCTGGGCCGTAATAAAAATGGGTGTGGTCGTGACGGAACGGTTCCGTCATGAGCACAGCTCAACCGTAGCTCATGACGGAACCATTCCGTCATGAGCATGGAAGGGGTTAATGTTGTTTTTTTTCTTCAAAATTTACAAAAACAGATTGTCGAAAATCGGGAACAAACATTGTGCTGTTTATTGATTTCTGTGTTAGAGAAATGTAGTAGTGATAGAGGAAAAATAGAAAGTGTTTCAGAAATTAGGAATCTTGTAGACATATGTTCAGGTCAAAATCAATTTTCACAGATAATTCAGTAGGATTGTCAGGAATTTTTAATGTATATGTTTGATGTATTGGAAGATGAAGGAGTAGATATAAAAAATCTTTTTAATCTTTCTTATCAATGGCAACATGACTGTGATAACTGTGCTTCATCAAGTACTACTAGAATAGACATTGAAAGATTTATATATTTGACTTTACCAGACTGCAAATCAGTGCCTTTTAATAATC
This sequence comes from Lissotriton helveticus, assembly GCF_964261635.1. Taxonomy (NCBI): domain Eukaryota; kingdom Metazoa; phylum Chordata; class Amphibia; order Caudata; family Salamandridae; genus Lissotriton; species Lissotriton helveticus. The sequence continues at coordinate 1,774,902,632 of NC_136063.1, forward strand.
TAGGTAAAGCAGTTGATCACAATATGGTGTGTACCCAATGTAAGTCTACAATGCTGTCCACATTATTTCTACAAAATTATGGTCACTATGTCATTTTAATGTTCCAACGATGTAGACCTGATGGAACTAAATTGACAACTTTTATTAAAAATTTCATGGCTTCTCAGTTATCGATATCAGGAAGAACCTTTGCAACTGAAGCTATTATTTTTCATGATGGTCCTTCTACAACATCAGGGCATTACACATGCTATTTAAAAACTTCTAAAGGTTGGACCCAATGTAACGACACTCATTTGACTTTCAAACAAAGTTTGCCTTTTGGCTTTATAAATTCATACCTAGTGTTTTTACAGCCAAAATTTAGGTAAAAGTAATTGGCATATGAAGACGGGAGTAGTTTATAAAGGTTATTTTGCTGTTTAAAAATATATTCTGAGTAAACGTGTTCCAGGCAATATAAAAAATTGACTTGTCATATAGGTACTGTAATTGGATCTCATAATAAGTGAGGTTAGTATTATACAAAATGATGAACATGAGTGAGTCAGAGATGGTTTTACAAATATTTAAATGTTGTGAAAATGTTGTGGAGCCTTTCTTTCAGAACGTCGGGAAAAAGATAATTTCAGAGTGCCTTAGAATTAATTTGAACAAATACTCATACATCTGACACTATTTGGCCAAATGGAAAAGTGCAGGAATGAGTAAAGAGTCATGACTGAAAAAAGGAGTATATGAAAATATTGAAAATATTTCAGGTGTTCTTGAAGCTTTTCTTCTAGAAAGTCGATGAAATGGATTTTTAAGTGAACAGCAAAGTACTTTCCAACGCGAAAAGGACCACCATGATACAGTATTTGGCCTCAAGAAAAAGTAAGTCAATCTAAGATTAGCGTAGATTTGTGATTTGTCAGTATCGAAGGTTTTTTTTTAAAACACAATCTTTTAGATTGTGTTTTTTTTTCCCGCTGTCATATGATGAGTAATTTGAACTCACTCTTTTAAGTGAAATTCAATATATTCTGAGAACAGCAAAAATAAACTTTGTAACATGTTGTACAAGTTATTTTATACTTTGGATTGTGTAAATTAAATTGTATTCCATTCTCTGACATTTACTTTCCTTTTTTCATCCTCTTTCACCTCTTTTTACTCACTTATAATGTCTTTCTCTCACTCTCTGTAACCCCCGTTCCCTTACTCCACTTCTTTGACAATCCCTCATTTTCATTTCAACTGTGTGTATCCCGTCTCTCCCTTGCATAACTTTTCAGCTTTCAGTCTTTCTGCGTTTCTTTTCTTTTCCGTATTTTCCTCCTTTGCTCTTTTAGTAATTCCTGTTTACTCACTCAGCAGTATTATTGCACTCTATCACTATAAATCACCCACTCTCCTTAGCTTATCTTTGTTTGCTCCTTACTTTTGACCTCTTCTCTCTGTTTTTCGTTCACTACTTCTATGTGCTCAGTGCCTCACTCTACTTGTGTTATTTTCACTTGTGTTTATCTACCTTCTATCACTTCTTTTACAACAACTTCACTGCTCCTCTCTCATCGTTCTTCATCCCATTTCTTTTACTCTGGTTCCATTACTATCCTTCATTTCCTTTCTTTCAATGTCCTTCTCTTTACTTTCATCACCAAATTATTTTTTCTCAGTACCACTGTTTTAGTCGTCTTCTCTCTTTCCTTCTTTTTCCTCACTTACTCATTTCCTTTTCTCACTCATTGTACTCCACCTCACTCAGTTTTTCTCTTAGTGTGTCTACCTTATAACTTCCTCAGTCCATTTCCTTCAATCGTTGTATATTATCCTGTCTCCCTTCATCCTTTCACTCTATGACTGTTCTTCACTTACTCTCAGTTATCTTCTATTCCTCATTCTTCTAAATGCATCCTTAATGAGACTGTTTTCTGTCTCAGTCATTATCTTTTTACTGACTTCTGTTTCCTGATTTAGTTTTGCTAACTCACATTGTTTTAGTATCTTTCTTACCTTCAGTTCATTTCTCTGTTCTTCTCTCTCTTTTTCTCAGTGAATCTATATGCCTTACTCTTTGTAATTTGCTCTCCTTCTATTTCTTTTTTCCTCTTTTTGTCCTTCTACCTTAGTTTATTTCCCTTTCTGTGTTCTTCACTCTAACTTTATTTCTAAATAGAGTGTTATGATTTTTAACTTCTTCATTTGTATCTTTTAATTTAAAATACATATTTTACTAATTATAACTTATTTTTTCTTCTCTCTTTCACAGATACCAACTGTAGTAAAAAAAATTAAAATTACATTTATTATATGGTAAGTATGACTAAAAAAATGTAGTTTGTTATCACCCTTTGCTTTAAGGTCACTAACATTTTCTCAATCTACCTCACTCCTGTGTTTTTACTCTGCTTCTCTCACTTAATCTTATTCTCCATGTTTACTCCCCTTTCCCTATTTACCCTCTCATATTCAACTTCTTTTGATCCCTATTCTTTACTTCACTTACCCTCTGTTCCCTTCCTTTGCTTCTTCACTCATTCTCTTTTTCTTAATTATTTACCTTACTCCTACACATATACCTCATCCCCCTCCCAACACATACACACACCTGTAACATACACCCCACACACACACCACACACACACCTCATACACACAAAAAATCCTCCCACACACACTCCTCAAACACACACACACATTCCATACACACACATACATCGAACACATATACACCCCACACTCATACACTTCTCACACATATTTCACACACCCTCATCTCTACCCACACCAAAACACTCCACACAACCACACCCACAGACACACCTTACACACCCACACTCCGACCTACACCCACTGACTCCCTGTAAGTCACACACACTGCATTACTTATCTTTTTTTGCTGTTTTACTCAAGCCCATTCAGGTACTGTTTCCTTTACTCTCTTTGTCCTCTCTCTTTGTCACTCCCCATGTGTTATCCTAATTCAATATTTCTCCCTCTTTAGTTATGCACACTACTTTTTTCTCTCTCTCCCTCACCAGTGTTATTTAAATCTGGTTCCGTTATTACCTTTTATTTGTACATCATTTTTTCTCTTTCCTTTTACTCTTTACAGCCACTCACATTCTTCATGTGCCTCTGCTTTACTATTCTTCTTCTCTCTTTCTTTGTTTCACAGCCTTATATTTTTTCATTTTCTCTCTTACACTTTCTTATACCTTTTACACTGTTTTACTATGTATTACACAGTACCTCTGTGTTGCTCCCTCTTGCTGTCTGTCTCTTAACATTACTCTCTCTTTCTCTTATGCTCTCCTTCTCTTGTTTTTTTTTTCTTGTTTTGTTTTTGATTGCGCTAACGGGGCGCTCACCGGTGCGCGCACCGGGAAGCGAACCCATGAGAAAAATGAAGTAAAGAGTGCTAAAAATGTTAGTAATTTTTTTTAAAATGGGAGGTAGTTCTGAAAAGAACTTTTTTTTAATGTTTTTGTTGTTTTATATTTTTTTAATTTTTTTTCTGAAATTTTTTTTTTTTGATTTTTTGAACACTTTTATAATTTTTTTCGTGTTTTTTTGGGGGAACAACAAAAAAAGGAATTACAAATGGCTCAACAGGAGCAAAAAAAAAAGATTTATTGCTTCTTCTTTTGGTTACATTGATGGTTTTCCACCGCATTGCTTATTAAGATCACACTTAGTTCCCCATAGCACAGTGTCTTGCCACAGAAGACACATACAAATTTGAGACTGGCAAAATTTTTTGGAACATTGGGCACCATTTGCCGTCCTTCAGGTGCTGCATGTGATACTTTGGCAGAGGAGGTGCTGGGCTGTGGATTCTTCTGATTTTGCGCCATGGCACGAACCTCTGCTTGAGCAAGATTATTAGGATGCAACCTTTGCATGTGGCGCAACATAGTATAATTGCCGAATTAATATTTCTTCTTGGGATTGCCCCTGGAAAGAATATCTCCGCAAATAAGGCACTTAACCTTAGGGGCATTCACTTTCTTCTGCCCATGAGGGTGGGAGAAGAAGTCCCAAATAAAATGCACTTTTATGTGACTCTGTCTTGGCTCTTCAGGCAAAAATTGCCTGCGTGGTTCCTCCTCCTCCTGTTCTTCCTCCTCATCCTCTTCTTGTTCAGGGACAAGGAACTGGGATGGTGGTCCTTCCTTTCTAGGTGGTTGTGGTGGTGGAGGGGGTCCACCAGCTGCAGCTACTAATGATGCCATTGCCAGAATCAGATACAGGTCTTCCTCTCTCAAAGTAGAAAGTCAGAGTGAGGAAAAAGGTGGGGGCTTTCATCATTTGAAAAACAAAGTGTTCTGGACCAATGAAAAGTGTTATTTTCAAGTCACATGATCCAAGCTTTCATCATTTGGAAACCAAAACTGATCTGCACCAATGAAAAGTGTTATTTTCAGATCACATGACCCGACGCGCTTACGCTACGCGCCCCGGGGCGCGCCCATGGGCGCGTCGCGTAAGAGCGTCATGACGTTGCGCGATCGTATGCGATCGCGTGGTTCCGGGTGCGCTTACGCAGTGCGTCATATGACGCATCACGCGACTACGCGAAACGTCATGATGTTGTTTTCGTTCGCGGGAATAGCGCTCTCGGGACGCTCCCCTGTACGCGCCCCGGGGCACGCCGTAACATTGCGCTTACCCGTGCGTTCACCGGTATGCGTCCCGGGAGCGCTCCGGGGTGCGTACCAGGGCAAACAATAAAAAAAAAAAAATTCACACTATTTAAAATTTATTATAAAAATTATTACTTTCTTACCTATAGATATTTGCTATTAAAAAACCTAAGAAATTCACTGAAAAAACCATAGGTTACACCCCAGTTATAGTTAGGAATTAGCATTTAAAAAAACCTATTAAATTCACTGAAAAAACCATAGGTTTTACACCAGTTATAGTTAGCTGGAAATTTTACTCGCATAAAACCAGAACTGTTGGTGAATGAGTGGATGTATATATAGATGGTGGAATTATTGAATTGGTTGTTGTAACTGGTATGGGTATCTCCATTTTTTTGAAAATTTTTGTTTCTATTTTTGAATATGTGTTTCAAGGGTTACATTACAGTGAAAGGAGGTCTGTCACTCTGTCACAAGGATGGTGTCATCAGTGGTGTCATGAGTGATGTCACTGACCATGTCATGAGTGATGTAATATGTGACGTCATCAGCAGTGCATTGCACGCGCAAGTTATAGTGAGTCCAACTAACTATAACGTGGGAATTTCAATGGTTTTATGCGAGTAAAATTTCCAGCTAACTATAACTGGTGTAAAACCTATGGTTTTTTCCAGTGAATATATATATATATACTTATATATATTACCTACTGGCGGTCGCCAGTAGGTATATATAGTTAGGATTTTTTCTCTATGGGTTTTTTGAAAATTCTATGTCTAATAACTTTGGCGTTTGTGGACGGAATTGGCTGAAATTTTCAGGAAAATGGCACATTTTGTTTCTGAGCAGCCCTTGAAAATTTGGGGGGGGTTCGTCCAGTGGGGGCCGAGAAAAAAGGGGGGTCCCAAAACGTGTTTTTAACATTGAGTTTTCCATAGGGCGGTTGGCCTCACTTTTAGCCCGAACGGCTGAATGGATTTGCACGAAACTTGGCAAAATTGTAGGGACTGGTAGCCCGATGTGCCTTTTGTAGGTCTCAATATATGTGCTCCAGTGGATTTTGAGAAATTAACGTTTAAAAAAAGATATATATCTGTAACAGCGGACCGGTTAGCGCTCTGGTTCGCGGACTTTTCGCGCAACGGAGCTTTGTGAAGCGAAGCTGATTGGTTCTCCGGCGTCTGTCAACATTCCAAACAGTCCGTAGCGGCCGCCATCTTGTCTCTCGGTAGGATCGAGAGACAAGAGGAGGTCAAAACAAAGGGGGAAATAACTATAAGGGGGCATAGTAGATCCTCGCTGACCCCCTAGGTTTGATGTGGAGGTTTTAAAAGGGCCCCGCGGGGCAAAAAAAAATAATAAAAATAATAATTGAACGGCTGAATGGATTTGCACGAAACTTGGCAAAATATTAGGGACTGGTAGCCCGATGTGCCTTTGCTAGGTCTCAATATATGTGCTCCAGTGGATTTTGAGAAATTAACGTTCAAAAAAAGATATATATCTGTAACAGCGCTCCGCTTCGCGTAACGGAGGTTTGCGAAGCTGATTGGTCATTCTGTCACTGGGCTATAGTTGGGCTACATCTGGCTGATATTTGGGCTACATTTGTTTTTTTGTGTGTCTGGCGGCCATCTTTGGGCTACATTGGGCTACATTGGGCTTCATTGGGCTACATTCGGCTAATTAGCAAATAGCTCATCGCAAACTAGGAATGGTAAAGAATCGCTATTTATTCCTTAAAGTTCGCTATTTAGGAAATGCAAATAACTTTGATGATACATATGGCGGTTCATCTCTAACAAGATAAGAAGCATAGGGATAGATTTATGATGACTGGCGCATCACCAGGGATGTGTTAGTCATTCTGTGCCGCTGTTCCGTCACCTATGGTGTGCTGCATTTACAATGCGGCGCATCATGGGGCAAAAACAGCACAGATGCGTGATGTATCTGTGCCGTAAAGGTGGCGCATTGCTGGAGTTGTATCGCAAGTGTGATGAAGCTCCAGCAAGGGTCGGGGGTGCCCCTGTCGCAGGGTTTCTGTTCTCACACAGAACTGTGGACAGAGGATTGGAACCTCGGCGAATTAGGGTGTCCCAAAACTCACGTTAGTAATCAAAAACTATTTAGCAAGCTAGGTACAGTGTCACATTGGATATAACAAACTCTCAATGTTTAGACAATCCAGAATATGAACTTATAGTACCTCAGGATACGTGGAACTCATGAACAGTCGGTCGTTATATATTTCTTAGAAACCAGAACATGGAGTTAAGAAGAACACATGTGTATTTGAAATGTTTATTTACTAATGCCGTCTTCTCAGGCGTAGTACCTTAGATAATAAAAGTACACATATTATCAGTAGCAAAATTACCAGCATAGTTACTAGTACATAAAAAGCGAATGGTGACAGTATGTTAACATGCTGTAAATGAATAAGAGTTAGCAACACTTATAAGCAGCCGCGGGCCGTGGAGGGAGTTACGGTGGGGCAGGGAGGCGGGGAGGAGGAGGGGCAAGGTAGAGAGGGCTCCACCCTGCTTCTCCCCCTCCCCGCCTCCCTGCCCCATCGTAACTCCCTCCACGGCCCGCGGCTGCTTATATCTCACCCTCCCTAATACACATATTATATTATTTGCTAAGAAGGTCTCTTTGTGTTGGTTTAGGGCGTGTCCATACTTTAGTGTCTTAGATTTGAAGGAATCACATCAGCATACACCAGCTCTCTCTTCATGTGAACCGCATGAACTGTTGTGTATGTGTGTTCGGCAAAGCAATATAAAACCCGCCTCATGCCCAGAATTGGCAGAAGTTGCACTTATGTTATGAGTATGAAGTCGTGGAGATCAGACCTCATAACAATTCTGTATCGTGTTGTTCTTGAAACTTTAGCACTCGCTGTACAGATATAGTTTAACAAGTAAAGCAGATAGTAGACCAATAACATATTATTCTCATGTAAACCACGATGAACTACTAGGTGGAAAGCTAAAGCAACAACTAAGTGTCGTGTGCAGAAGTTGCAAAAAAGGAAAAATGGCGTTTAAACCGGTAATGAGCCCATGCTAACTTAACACGGTGTAAAGATATCCAGGACCTAGATGACACCTCCTCATGATCCGGAAACGAACTGAATAAGATAATAGAAGTGCCATCTCATGAGAGCAGATTGCAAGTTTATATGTGGACGGTCCGCAAGGTAAAGCATTAAAAACTAGGAAAATTCAATGCTAAAGAAAAATAAAACAGCCAAGTACTTTATCGAGTCTTAAGCCAATAGACAAGGTAAATAATAAAAACTTGACAAATAAGTCAATGAATTGTCAATGAAATGCTAGTACTCAGCATATCAAACATGAAAAAGGTCTATGACATAACTGTGTATGCAAAATAAGCTGCAACAGCCTCCAATAGGAAGTCACCGTCTTCATCCGAAAACAGTTCAGCCATCCAATTTAAAAGCGGAAAAGAACATACGTGCTCTCCCAGCACCGGATCCTCTATCACCATCAGAGGACAGCTCGGTGGGTTTTCAAGAAAGCTGTGTTCCAAGAAAGACTGTGCTGCCGCCAGTAAATTCCAGGGACCAAGTAGTCCATGCATCAATGCCACAGCCATAATCCTTTCGCCAGGACAAATCAACTCGTGAGTAATGATAGGAGTCATCAGCTGATTAAAGTCGACGTCAGGAGAAACCGGTCCGCAGAGACACAAATCAATGGCCCAATCGAAATCACAGGTCAGGCAGTGAAATACAGGCTGGACACAGGTGAAGTAGGAGAACCGAAAAGATAATCCATATGCCGTGCTTAATATCGCCAACGGCATTGTGCCATAATATTCTAGCATGCGATTGCGGAACAGTGTCAGCAGCTGCAGGGTCGGAGGTTGCATAGGAGGGACATCCATATTTAAAAATGTAAAAAAGCACAAGAGCGTCCGCTGGTAATGCAAGTAAAAATGCAATCCACGAACCAGAGTGGAGAAAATGGAATGAAAGGGAGCAGGGATGACTCCAAAGATTTTCTCAAATGAAGTCACGAGACCACTGGTAACAACTTTAAAAAAGTGTGCCAGGGATTTTGTGGAGGATGCGTTAAAGATAGTCGGAAACATGTTGCTGAAATTGAAAGGCAAACCTGTGTACGGGGGTTCGCTATGTGAAGTAGGAAAGTTTCACGGGCCGAACTCAAGGCCACCTCTCTCTGAGACAAAAGAGCTCTTATTCTTGTCATGCCGTTGAAACGTGTCCCAAGGTTGGTATTTGTGGCCAGATTGAAAACTCCCTATGTTCATGTGTGGGAGGAAATAGAACATTTCTGCAGCAAATAACCCGTTCACTTACTGTTACGATAAAAGGAATACTTTTAATTAACTCAGAACAATCTTCATTATTGAGCATCAAATAACTACCATTTTCCAACAACTTGAACGTGGGGATGATAGCAGGAACTGGCGTGCCTTGCAACACGCAAGCCATATTTGGTCGGTGTTTGTTGCATGAATCGTGTAACTGTATGTGCCTACACATTAGTGAATGATCTGGCGTCTCAGTGCATTCCTCTCCATTCAGATAAACTTCTTGATCATCTTTGAAACATCTGTATGTGTATGGAAGCGACCAGACCTCATGAACAAAAGCACTACCTAAAGGTTCATAAAGACCTATTGGTATATATTTCATACAATTTGAAAACTTATATAAAGCAAAAGGCAGCGTTATTAAACCGTGGATAAGGCATGTTGCCAAAAAACCCGCAATCCTCTGCTGATGATGTCACTGAGCATGTCATGAATGATGTAATATGTGACATCATCAGTAGTGGATTATGGGTAATAGTATCTCTAGTTTACTCCCCTATAGCTGTCTTTCTTTTAACATAAGTGTGTGTTTCCTTCCCTTATACTTACTGTTTTTGGTTCGCTTCCAGTTCGCGTACCAGCGAGCGAACTAGGAAGCGAACTAAGAGAAATAGAGGTTGGCACAGTTCCAAATATTGTACCAATTTTTTAATAACGGGGAGGTAGTTCTGAAAAGAACATTTTTTTACTGTTTTTGAATTTTTCGGAACAGTTTTATATTTTTTGGGGTTTTTCTTGGAGGGGGCAATGAAAACGATTCATTGTAAAGGGCTCAACAGGAGCAACAAAACAAAAAAAAGAAGTATTTATTATTTTGGGCGTTTCGGACAAACTTGCATATGATAGTCAATAGCTCTGTTGATCAGAGTGATGCTTCTTTCTCCGTAGGAAATGAATCCATCGCAAAATACGCAGGTGTGTTTTACTTCACCAAATCTCATTTGTATATTTGGCACCATCTCCCTGCCCTCTGGTCCCGTTACTTCCGGTACAACAGATCTTCTGGCCATAATAGGGAGATTATCTAGGTCGTTCCGAAACTGTGCAGCACTGTAGTTGTTAGGATGCCACCTAGTCATATGGCGATGCATTGTGTAGTTTCCGAAACTGTATTTTTTGTCGGTCCCTCTGGACAGTCTATCTTGACATATAAGGCAAGTTACGTATCTTGCATTTACTTTTTTCTGACCTTTGGGAATTTTAAAAAATTGCCAAATGAAGTTTTCTTTCCGGTGAGACGTCTTGGGCTGCTCAGTTATGTGATCAGTAATGTCAAATGAGATGTCATCAGTGATGTCATCAGTGATGTCATTTGAGATGTCATCAGTGATGTCATCAGTGATGTCACTGACCATGTCATGAATGATGTAATATGTGACATCATCAGCAGTGGATTGCAGGTGCGCGATATATAGTTAGTGCAACTAACTATATATGGAATTTCAATGGTTTTGTGTGAGTAAAATAAGGTTTTCTAAATGCTATTTCCTAACTATATATGGTCTATAACCTATGGTTTTTTCAGTGAATATATATATATATATATATATATATATATATATATATATATATATATATATATATATATTACCTATACATTACCTACTGGCGGTCGCCTGTAGGTATATATAGCTAGGACCTAGTTACCATAGGAAAAGGCGAACATTCTATTGGGAATAACTTTGGCGCCGTTGAGGGATCTGCCTGTAATGTTCCTCAAACTTGCCTCGCTGCGCTCCGCTCCTTCCCTGAAAGTTTCGGGGGAATTTGTCAAGTGGGGGCCGAGATAAAAGGGGGGTCCCAAAACGTGTTTTCCCCATGTTAATTTCCATAGGGACATTCTGACAAGGCTACAGGTCGAACGGCTGAACGGAATTACACAAAACTTGGCAAAATGGTAGAGCCTGGTATGGAGCAGTGCCTTTTGTATGTTTGGTGTAAATTCGTTCAGTAGTTTTTGAGAAAATTGAATGTGAAATTGAGTCCTATGCAATTTTGCATTGGACCTTTAGACACAGCTACAGCCCGAACGGCTGAATGGAATTACTGCAAACTTGGTAAAATTGTAAAGACTGATATGCAATAATTTATTTTGTATATTTGGTAAAAATCCCTCCAGTAATTATTGAGAAAATCGATTTTTTTCAAATGATATATCTATAGGCGGGACACGGTGCACGCCCGTGCGCGCACCGTCCTTGCACGTGCGCGGACCTTAGCGTGCGCGCGCGGAATTCTGATTGGCTGTTGGACGTCTGTCAGCATTCCAAAACAGAAATTGTTGGCAGCCATCTTGTGCCTCGGTAGACTGAGGCCCAGGAAATCAGAAAAACAAACATGTAGAACTCAAAAAGGGGGCAGGGTAGAAGCACCCTGACCCCCTAGGCCTGCTCAGGGGTACCCACAAGGACCCCACAGGCACCACTTTTCATTTTTTTTTTTTTTGAAAAATCGCGGGGTACGCGCACCGTGCGTGCACAGTATGAGTACCATACGAGCACCGTGCGCGCACCGTGCGAGCACCCCGTGATTAAAACAGTAAATTAGGGTGCATATTTTTTTTTTTTAAAAGATGCAATTCTAATGGTTCAGAAAAGATCATTGAAAGGAACATTTTACATGAATAACTGTTATATTGAAAGCTCTAACAAGCTTCCTGGGTTTATTTGCAACTTAGTTTGATGAACTTTTCAACTCTGTTCTTAGGTGGGAGTTTCCATGGTAACAGGTTCAGTGAGCAGTAGGGGGATGGGTGACTTTTATGTGAGTTTGAAAGTGTGGGAGTGTAGAACCAATTGGAATGTTAGTTTAGTTGTTAAATAGTGTATGCAGTAAGTTGATTGGTTAAGAGCAGAGATATCTGTGAAGAACAGTGGGAAACTGCCATTTCTGCTTCCAGTCTCTGAGGTGCAGATCAGGGATTCTCTTTAAGAAAAGCTGCTGTGTTTTTTGACACTGTTCTCTTTTTTCAAAAGTGATTTTCAAGGTGAGTACTGGTAGCAGTATTGGGAAGGATAAGAAACATATTGGGCTTTATTAGTGTTGGTTTTAAAAAATAAGTGAGGTTTCTGCATTGTATTGACCCTCTTGGAAGTGCGTGGAACCAACCTCTGCCCTATAGAGGACTGTGGATTGCTGTGTCCTGCTCGTCGTCAAGGAGCCGCATAGCGCCTCGCCGGACCTGCTTCGCGGGTCCCGCAGCGCTTGAAGAAACTCTCCTGGTTTGCTGCCGAGTGGTTGGAACTTTGTTGGAACCTTGCTGGGGGAAGTGCGGGGCAGGCAAGTGTGTCGGCGGGGCTGCGAGCTTGCTGGCAGGGACTCCAGTGTCCAGGAGTCCCTGCGCGCCCAACTCGTAACACCTGGGCTGCTCTCCCCGCTGGCCACGCCCCCCGCCTATCAGCCTATCACAGAGTTGCATAGCTCATAACAGGCCCTAGGGTAACCGCCTCACGGGAGCGAGCCGGGAGAAGCCCGGGACAAGGGCGGGACCGTCTGTGGCCGTCCGGGGCCAAAGGAGGCCGGGCTGGGCCAGCCCCTTAACACCTGTAGTTCAGTGGCCCGTGTCTTGCCACACGCCGGATATGGCGACAGAAGAGGAAACCCCGGGGAAAAAAGGTAGATTACGCAATGGGTCATTGGAGAATTATTTTCTGAAGAAGAGTGAGGGTGAAAAGGACTCTATTCTAGCAGAGCGTAGGGCAGAGTGGCGTCGCTCAGTTGAGAGCATGAAACATAGACCTCTCACTGATAGTTCCCTGCTCGATTTGACTCGGGAGGGAGGATCTGTAGACTTGAGTGAGGATAACGCTAGTCAAGAAGGCGTTCCCCTATTGTTCCGTGATTTTGTATCCACTCCCTGTTTGCCTTCGGATAACATTATAATTGTTTCTCCTACCCCTAGTCCAAGTCGCATCACTGTCACATCTAAACCCAGAACACAGAAACCTAAGCTTTTACTTGCGGCCCGGATCCACCGCCCACCACCTAGTAAAAAAAGGAGGAAACATAGGGTGGCACCAGGTAAAGCCAAAACCCCGCATACTGAGTTTGGTAAAGGGGCAAAAACCCCCATTTTAACTGAGATTACCCCAGCAGTGGAACAGGATTTTCCACCAGCAGTAGTACCACCATTGGTTCACAGTCCACTTGAAGTAGCTATACAGGCAGTGGTTCCTGATAGCAACACTAGAGCTACAGCAGCTGTTACTTCACCTCCCCCCACATTGATAGGGAATTTGGAGTTTTTGTTGAGATCTCTCCTTTTACCTATTAATGAGTCCATTAAAAAGGTGGAAATCAGACTGACCATATTGGAAGCCGCCATAACTAGCATGGCCACTCTGACTAAAACCCAGGGGAGCGGGGTGGCGCATCTTACACCCTTAATAAGGCCCCCTCCCACCTCAGTTCAAAAAAACCCACCCGCCCCAGCTCAGCCGGCCAAGCAAACTCCACAGTCCCAGGGTAGAGTTGACCTTTCCTCTCAAAATCCCCCGACTCCAAAACAATTAAAGACACCACAAATTGAATTGGGTGTTGCCCCAAATAAACCAATTTTAAAGGCCCCGACAAGTAACAATCAGAACGTCCAAGGGGAAGGTAGAAATAATAGAATACCACAAAAAAGGTCCCTCAAGTGGAGATTCCCCCAGAAGCAGTGCCCTTTGTGGTGGTCTTGACTGGGGTCCCTCAGTTAGCAGAAAATAAGGAGGGATATGTTGACCTTAAGAATAAAATCATTCATTGGTTGAGAACGTACAGGCCGATAGCGCCCAATATAGATGGGGATATAGTCCATGTTAGAAGGATTAACTGGCTGGGGAGTAGAACTAAAAATATAGAGGGAGATGTAGTGGTGGTCAATTTTAGAGATCCTCGGGCTGTTGATTATATTTTAAACTGGCCATCAGGAAATGGGGAAACTTGCATTATCCCTCGGCCTTAACATATTTTTATCCCAGGTCAGAGGCTACCCCTTTTAAATATCCAAATAAATTTCAATCCTATAGGCCTTCTCTTACCTTGCCGTATAATAATAATTACCCCCAGCATGGGCAACATTTTGCCTTGGTGCCTGACCCGCACCTTGCCTGGTCTACGGTCCCTTATAGACACAAGATGAACCACGACTCCCGGATGAATCATCTGAGACCTTTCACCCCGCTGGACACTTACAATCGGTTTTCTCAGCTCTCTGGGCTGGAAGACTGCGATTGAAGTTCAGAGCCCGGGGGGGGAGATAAGTGAACTCCCCGGGGAGGAGGCCCCACGACGACTCTGTGGTAGTATAGATACAGGGGAAGTTAGTCCACTTTCAGCTCAACCTGTTATTACCAACAGCATTACTGAGGCTTCTATGTCAGCTAGGCCTCTGACTAGCATGGTTGGTTGCCCTGCTAGGTCTATTCCCTTGGCACAGGAGGGGGGGAGCTGCATGACCATGGTGGATAATGAGGGTGTGAACGGGGAGGGATACACCATAGTCCCCAAAGGACGGCGGGTAATAAACCTCCTTTCTTGGAACATCGCGGGGCTAAAAAGGAAGTTAGAAATTCCAGAGTGGCACACGTTCATTGAGAGGTTTGATGTTTGCCTGTTTCAGGAAACTTGGAGCCTATCACCGTTATACAAATCGGGGTACACCACCCACTTTTTGCCAGCAGTAAGCAAGGGCAAGGGTAGACCAGCGGGGGGCCTCATGGTCTGGATTAAAATAGAACTGGATTGGGTGGCCACACGCCACAACTTGGAGTGTAATGATATACTCCACCTCTCCTGTAGAGGAAAGTTGGAGGGTAGTAGGCTCGACCTTTTCAATGTTTACGCTAGAGGGGCCCCTGGGGACTCTGCTTCTTTGATTTTAACAGCTCTGGACTCCGCCTTAGCTAATTGCCCGTCATCAGCAAAAATCATCGTGGGGGGTGATTTTAACTGTACGTTTGAACCCCTCCTCGGAGATGACCCCTTGGGTATTGAAGAGGAGGATTCAAAATGGTCCATCCCAACCTTATCCCTGCCCCCCATTAGGAAATGGTCAGCTAGGGCAATCCAAATCAATGCACTGACTAGGGACCACAAGTTAAGAGCCCTCAACGGCAGGACTATATCCGATCAGGCAGGGGCACTGACCTTCAATAGACTTACTGGGCCGTCCCGAATTGACTACATCCTAATGGATGTTAGTTTTTGGGCAGACCTTATTGACATGGAGGTCCTCCCAAGTCAGGATAGCGACCACAATTCCCTGTGTTGTAAGTTTAAGTGGGGTACCCTTAAAGATAAGAGGGCGAATGTCACCTTAAAAACATCTAAAGAGGTTATCCCATATAACAACAATCGCAGATTGAAATGGGATAAGGCTAAACTTAAGGAGGATGATTTAGGGGCCATTAAATCTCTGGTAGAGGGCTTGTCTTCTGACTTGGAGGTCTGGGTCGGTGAAAACCAGTTTAGCAGGCTTCCATACCCCTCCCTTGACTCAGTTTATAAAGCCACAATAGATCATGTTGGTCAATTTTTTACCTCGAAAGGGAAAAGCAATAGGGCTACTGTTACACCCCCCACTTCTAATAAACCTTGGTATACAGATCAGTGTAAGGGCAAAAGAAAAATCCTGACCAAAGCCCTGATTTCTGGGGATCCTTTGCTGGTTAGAGCGGCCAGGAAGGATTATCTAAAAGCATTATCACTGGCCAAACGCGAGTGGGAGGAACAGCATTGGCAGGACCTATCCAATGCTGTGAGTAGTAGGAACCCGAACCTTTTTTGGGAGCTGATCAATAGAACTAGGCAGAGGAAATCGCAACCATTGGCTGCACACATAACTAGTCAGCAATGGTTTGATCATTTCTCATCCCTATATGGAGGCATTAAGGAAACAGCCAGCCCTGAGGCAGATAGTTTGGGTGACGGGGATTCCCTAGGGGTGGACGTCTTCCCATTTACGACCACAGAGGTAGTGATGGCGATCAGACATCTGACCCCCATGAAAGCAGCTGGGCAGGATGGGATTCCTGGAGACCTTTGTTAGCGGAGCCACAAGCTTGGGCCAAATTAATAGCCATAATAATGAATTTGATTACCAGAGGTCACCAGGTGCCAGATTCTTGGAAGGGGGCAGAGGTAGTAACCGTGTTCAAGAAGGGGGCAAGAGATGACCCTGCGAACTACAGACCTATCAGTCTGATAGATATAATTCAGAAAGTGGTTGGCAGGGTCATCATTTCAAGAGTAGGAGATTGGATGGAGGAGGCCAGTATTCTTTCCCACCTACAAGCGGGTTTTAGAAGAAAGGTAGGCACGATGGACCAGGTCTTTCGCCTTTTTGTTATCTATTGGAAGGCAGTTACCATCAAGAAAGGCAGTTTATATATGACCTTCATAGATCTCAAAACGGCTTTCGACCTGGTCCCCCGTGCAAAATTATGGGAAATCCTAGGAGAGATGGAATTTCCCAGTGGACTCCTGAACCTAATAGTAAAGCTCCACGAGGGGAATTATGCGAGGGTCAGATGGGGATCCCAGGGACAGTTAACAGATAGGGTCCCTGTGAGGAGAGGAGTACGCCAGGGCTGTGTTATGGCTCCGACCCTTTTCTCCCTATTCGTGAATGGAGTGGTGGACCATCTGAAGGGGGAGGAGGAGGATGCCCCATCCCTGGCGGGGGAAAGAATCCCCACTTTACTCTTCGCCGACGACACCATATTAATCTCAAAATCCCCAGTGGGTTTGCAAAAACTCTTGAACCGGTTTAGCTCCTTCTGTACCATCCGAGGCTTAACCATCAATACCTCAAAAACTAAATTGATGGCACTCTCCCCCTCTAAAAGATTCAAAAATAACTTCTTGCTCAATGGTGTCCCTCTGGAGTTGGTCGAGTCTTTTGACTATCTTGGTGTTCGGATAAACAATCGCATGACCTGGAAGGACCATTTGGCAAAAATGTTACTCAGTCACCAAAGAGTATCTGGGGTGACTTTGAGGGAGCTCCGTGAATCATGTAGTAAACCTGTCTCCCCGGCTATGGCCATCTATGAGGGTCAGATTCTCCCTGCGGCACTATATGGCTCCGAAATCTGGGGGTTTGAAAATGTTTCAGAGCTATCGACAGCGGAAAACAATTTTCTAAGGAAGGTGGTGGCTCTTCCTACTTCCACTCCACTGATCCCCCTGAGACTAGATCTGGGCAGAAGAGCACTAAAGGACTTGGTAAGGTTACGCCCGCTGCTCTTTTGGACTCGTTTAAGAAGAACTGAGGAGCTTGCAAAATATGCTGAAGGGTTGGACGATCTTCTTCTACTGGATACGGGTAAAAAAATAGGCTGGTTGAATAAATTGAAAGACCTGGCTCTTAACCTGGGGCTAAGAGACGCATGGGAGTCACAATCGCCGCCACCCAAGGAAGTGATCAAAAAACTATATTGGGACTGGGTACAGAGTAAGGCGCTGAGGGTTACGGATGGGGGCTCACTCACGGATCAATTTTTGTTATTTAAATGTGTGTGAAAATTGGAGCCCTTCCTTGACCTGATAACCAAACCTTTAGATCGAGCGCTATATCTAAAACTGCGATATGGGACGCTTCCGGTGCATGATTTTACGGTGAGGTGGTCAAACTCTGGTGCCCCCCTGCGTTCATGCCCTGGTTGTGTAGCACCATAGGAGACTGTGGCCCATCTATTTTTTGCTTGCCCAGCTTACAAAGGGGCGCGGAAATTTTGGTTGAAACCTGTATGCAGGGAACTGGGGTTGAGGTGCCACAGCCAGGCATTACGTGTACTTTCTACGGACTCTTCATCTTCCATCATGATTTGCGGGGTGGCAAAATTTTTGGGTAGTGCGTGGATGACGCGCTCCCGTTTACTGAAATTGCACTCGGGGGAACCTACGGTCTGATGCTGTATCCGCTGGTAGCAAACTAGTGACTGTGGTGCACCTCTTCTTTTATTCGTATTTTATTCGTATTTTAATAATTTTTATGGAGAATTGGAAATGTATATTGCATATGTATTCTTTTATGGTGATTAATTTGCCGAATAAAGATATATATTGACGCATTGTATTATGTTTGTGTGTTATAATGGGTGTAAGCAAGGCAAACTGGATGCCAGCCTGAGCACATTGCCTGGATTCAAAATGGATCCTTGACCACTCACTACTCCTGGGCATAATGGGCGAAAGCAAGGTTAACTGATTGGAGGCCTCAGCACATTGCTGATTTGCCATGCTGTATGATTTTTGGAGAAATGTGTGGTTATAATATTTTTTAAAAGGGTCACATTTTGCGCAATGTTTAACATGGGCTTGTAAATATGCCCCTCTTTTTTCTAATATATATCTCTTTTTTTTCTAGATTGTTTTTATTGCTTTGCTCAAATGTTGGTATATCGTCTTTTTATTAAATGTGACAGAAAGGGTTTGTAAATATGCTCCAATTTTTGTTAAAGGTGATGCAAGGGGCTTTAATGTTTAACATTAATGCTGGTATAGAGATTGTGTAATGGTTTCATTAGATATATTATGCCCAGGGGTAGTGAGTGGTGCATATTAAAGAGGAGCATATTTACAAGCCCCTTGGTATCAATTGAGATAGAATATAGAATAAAAAGGTATATTTACGAGCCTCTTCTGCACCACTCACTACCCCTGGGCATAATGGGTGTAAGCAAGGCAACCTGGATGCAAGCCTGATCACATTGCCTGGATTCAAAATGGATCCTTGACCCCCAGCAACATGGCCAGGCCAGGGTTTGTAAATATGCTCCAAATTTTGTTAAAGGAGATGCAAGGGGCTTTAATGGTTAACATTAATGCTGGTATAGAGATTGTGCAATTGTTTCATTGGCATATTTACAAGACATGAATGAAACTTTTACAGTATTTTTGGGGGTGTTGTTGGAGCCTGGCAATGTGGGTGGAGGCCATTTTGAGGTCTGGTCCAGGCAGGGCCTGGCCATGTTGCTGGGGGAGAAGGCCCAGGGTCCAGGTTTTTGGTGTGGAATTGCGGAGTACTATGTGGGTGTGGAACAATTTCAGGCCTAGTCCAGGCAGGGCTTGTAAATATGCTAATTAAACCATTACATGATCTCTATACCAGCATTAGTATTTAACATTGAAGCCCCTTGCATCACGTTTGTATCACCTAGTCTGCATGCATAATATGATTGCTATGTGCTATGTTAGTAGTGGTCTATAATATGTCATATTTCTCTTTTCAACAGATTGTAAATATCTATAGAGTCATACTAGATTATGGATACCAAGAACTGGCGAAATTATTTCAAAAAAAGGAAGCCTCACTTAGAGGATATAAAGAAAAGACAAATATGGACTCTCTCTGGACTCTCTCTGTTTTGAATGGTCAGGTTCCTTTAACCATTGATGCTTATATTAGTGGTGCTGTTGTTTTAGAGGAAATGCTGGGAGCAGAGCCCTGATTCTCTGATGCTCTTTTATTTGCAGTTTTATTCCAGTTGTTGGGATGTAAATTTCAGACATGGCGTTCCATGCTAAAAGATCCAAAGCTGTATTTTTTCTTTGCATTCCCTCTGGAAAGTACTGTGCCACAGATTTTGCATGTTACAAAAGGCACATTGAACTTTTTCTGTCCTTCTGGGAATTCAAAAAACTACCAATCTATGGATTCTTTTGTTGATCTAGGGGTTTCTTCAACAAAAACCATCTGATGATGAACTAGAATAATCTTCAGGTTCCTGCTGTACAAACAATGAAAAGAATCTATGCAAAGAATCTTCATCTTGAGAATGCTCAGCTTCCTCATGTTCCTCATGTTCAGGTTCTTGCTGTTGAGACATTTCAAAAGATTTTCCAAGAGCAGAGTGCAAATGAAAAAAGGTGTTGCTTCCTTGAAAGCCAAAGAAGAATGATGAAGAAGATGGGAGGGGTCTTTCAATAATTGGAGTAGGAAGTATTATAAACCAATAAAATGTTTTGTTATGAGGTCACATTGTTTGACATAATCTTATGGTATGAGTTGCTGGGAGCAGAGCACATTTCTCTTTTTCTCTCACTCTGGGTATTTAAAAAAATTCTGTTCTATGGATTCTCTCTTTGTTCTATGGGTTTCTCGGGTTCTCTCTCTCTGGGTATTTAAAAAAATTATGTTCTATGGATTCTCTCTGTTTTCTATGGGTTTCTCAGGTTCTCTCTCTCTGGGTTTTAAAAAACCATAGGTTTCTATACAAACATAGAAAATTAGTTCTTTTTTAGCTAGTAGAGGTAGTTCTAAAAAGAACAGTTTTTTGTCTTTGTTTTGCTGTTGATTTAAAAGAAGTGCTGGGAGCAGAGCACATTTCTCTTTCTCTCTCTCTGGGTATTTCTCTTTGTTTGGGTATTTCTCTCTCTCTGGGTATTTCTCTCTCTCTGGGTATTTTTCTCTTTCTGGGTAAAGTTATATGTGTTGTTTTATACTTGTTTTAATAAAGTTAAAAATGTTGTTTTAAAGTTGCTTATTTAAAGTTATATATAATGTTTAAAAGTTTTAAGTAAATAGTGAGTGGTACATGTTCTATGGATTCTCTCTGTGTTCTATGGGTATGTCAGTTTTATGGGTTCTATGGGTTTCAAGGGCAAAGTGTTTTATTAAAGTTATATATGTTGCAAATTATATATGTTGTTTAAAAGTTGTTTAAAAAAAGTTACATGTTCATTATTATCCAAAATAATGTGTACTTTTATATTGTACAATGGATACATGTATATCATGATGGACAACTTTTGAGGGTTAGTTATTTCTTAAAAAATTTGTGCTAAGTGGCACATATACATGCCCTAAAACCATGTAAATACAGACTCGGTTAAAATACCAAATCTGTAAATTGTAATGTAGGTAGCACTGTTGACAGTGCTAGAGGCCTGTAAGAATTCGTTATTTTCCACTCAATACAATTGGGTTGTAAATAAGGAATTCCTGTGTACATGCACATCTGTGGCATCTTATGGCACACATACATGCCCTTAGGGCATGTATGTGTGCCACATGGCACACAAGCCAAAAACAGGGGTGCTACAGGGTGTCAAAGCGACACCCTGTTCCCCCTGGCAGGATTCGGTATTTACTGATTCAGTAATTACCGAATTGGTATTTGCCATTGATTCCTATGGGCTTGAAGGTAATTAATTCGGTAAAAATACCTACATCCCCATTGCCAGTTCTTAAATACCGAATCGGTTTGATTCGGTATTTAAGAAGTGATAATCTGGGATTACCTACATAGGGCCCTCGGTATTTATGAGTAGGTAAATCGAGATTACGTACATCTGGCCCATTGAGTTGTAACATATTTATATACATATATTAAATTTAAGTGCTTTGAAAGTAGTACAGTATACTATAGGTAAACACCTTATAGGTTTATGCTGTACCACAGTCTTATAGTTTTGCACTTTGACATTCACTATGACAAACTTTTACATACAAACATAGAAATTTAGTTCTTTCTTTAACGAGTAGAGGTAGTTCTAAAAATAACTTTTTTTTTTTGGTTTTGTTTTGCTTGAAAAACGTAGAAAAATGAACTTTTTATACAAAAAAATTGTTCAACAGGAACAAACTATGAAATTGAAAGAAAAAAATTATTTCGTGCATCTGTGGTTCCTGTTTTTCTGTAAAATTACTTCAATGGACTGTTGTCCGAAGGCTACTAATTTACTGCAATTTATGCATTGCATCATTAGATTTTTCAGTTCTGGCTGAATGTTCGCCACCGTTGAAGATGGCATTGGTGGTACTCCGGTTCTTGCTGTAGATGTACTAGGAGAAGAGTCCTCCTCCTGAGATCTTTGCACCACAGCTCTGCTCCAATTATTGGGGTGCATATTTTTTACATGGCGTTCCATGGTGTGGGTTCCAAATGAATATTTCTTATTTGGATTTCCTCTTGATAACACTGTGTCACAGATCTTGCAGGTGACCAGTGGTGCATTTACTTGCTTTTGATGTTCTGGAAAACTGAAAAATTTCCAGACTATGGACTCCTTCTTCTTACTTGGGTGAGGGTCCTCTTCAACAAGCTCTTCATTAGAAGAATGGTCAGACTCTGGCTGTTCAGCCATTTGGAAGTATTTTTCTGTAGCTAGGAGCTGTAGAAAAAAGGTGTTGCTTCTCTGAAAGCCAAAGAAGAATGATGAACATGGGAGGGGTTTTTCAACAATTGGAGTAGGAAGTATTATAAACCAATTAAATCTTTTGGTTTAAGGTCACATGGTTGGACGTAAGCTTACGGAGAGCTTACGGTGTGTTTACGGGGCGCTTACGTAAGCTTACGTTGCGTTTACGGGGCGCTTACGTCATCTTACGGAGCGTTTACGTAGTACACACCCTCTGCGAGATTTATAATTGCTGAAATAAAGTTATATATGTATATGGTCTTTAAAAGTTTAAATTAAAATGTTCTTTATTATTCCAGATAATGTGTACCTTTACATTGTGCAATGAATACATAGATATAACGATTTAAAGTTTATAAAACTTTCGGGGGTAAGAGCTCGGAGCTTTTACGGTGCGCGGACGGAGCTCTTACGTTGCGTGCACGTGCGACGCACCGTCGCGAGATTTGCTACTACTTTAAAAAGTAATATACTATTGTTAAAAGTTTGAAAAAAACATTTTCTACATTAAAGCAAATATTGTCTACCTTTAAAATCAACGTTAAAAACGTAGATTTTATGTTTTAGAAATTTTAACAAATTTGTCGTGGTAAGAGCTCGGAGCGCTCACGGTGCGCGGACCCTGTAATCATATAAAAAAAAACTTGAAAATAAAAATATATATATTCACTGAAAAAACGATAGGTTTGAATCCTTACATAGTTAGGTATTAGCAATTAAAAAACCTTGCAAAGTCACTGAAAAAAACATAGGTTTCAGGTCATATATAGTTAGGAATTAGCATTTAAAAAACCGTGCAAATTCACTGAAAAAACAATAGGTTTCAGGTCATATATAGTTATGTATTAGCATTTAAAAAACCATTGAAATTGCTCCTATATAGTTAGTTGGACTAACTATATTTCGCGCACCCGCAATCCACTGCTGATGATGTCACATATTACATCATTCATGACATGGTCGATGACATCACTGATGACATCACTGATGACATCTCAAATGACAAAGCGCCTTCTGCCAATTGCGCAAGAGTCTTGTAAATATGCTCCTCTTTATCTTATATTCCATCTCATTTGATACCATTACTGAAATACTTTATGCATCTCCCACACCATTTCATATGGTTTTCTATCTGCTATTCCTATCCCTCTCCATACATTCACTGCTTCCACCCATGCTAAAGGTTCCAGAAGGCGCTTCAAAAAAAGGAGCATATTCACAATCCAATGAAACCATAACACAATTTTAAAACCAGCATTGAATCCAAGCAAAAAAAACAATTTATAAAGAAGACTACCTTATAAAAACACAGCTATGTCAAAGATTGCGCACGCAGCTTGTAAATATGCTTGTCTTTTTTTGTATATTCTATCTCAATTTATGCCATTAAAAAAAACCTTTAAACATCTCTCACGGCATTTCATAATCTTGTCTGGGTGCCAATGTTATTATTCTGCATGCATTTTCTGCTTGCACCCATGTGAAACATTGCTTCAAGAAGGCATTCAGATGTGTCACACATATTTCTAAAATCCTATTAATCTGCCTAAGATCACACTGTGAGTGAAGCTTGATATAATAACCAAGTAGAATGCTAACATTCAGAATTTATGGCAAATGTGTGACATATCTGAATTCCTTTCTTGATGGAACCAAAGTAAACAAGCTCTGAAAATGCAATAGATCTCGCCCTCGGTGTCATACATACTGTTGGCAGAGACAAACATGGTATATTATATCTAAAATCCTACTAATCTGCCTAAGATCACACTGTAAGTGAAGCTTGAGTCAGCCATCATTGTAATCTTAGACAGAGTCACACATACTGTTGGCAGAGACACACATGGTACATTATATTTAAAATCCTAATAATGTGCCTAAGATCACACTGTGACTGAAGCTTGATATAATGAGCAACTAGAGTGCTAACATTTAGATTTTATGGCTAATGTGTGTCACATCTGAATGCCTTCTTGATGGAGCAAAAGTAAACAAGCATTGAAAATGCAATAGATTTGGTGTGATGTTAGGCACATGTCCAGCATATTACATGTAATCTTCCATCTCTTTCTCTGCAAGCAGTATGTGTGTGTTTGCTTATATTATTTCAAAGTATGTACAGGCCGAAAACAGTCCACCTATATATAAACAAAACATAAAAATTAATTAGTTAATTGTTTTTGTCAGAAAAGAAAGCACATGTAATGTAAATGAGCCTTTTGTTGTATACTAGTGTTTATATTATTTACTTATTGTAATTGATGTGTAATATGTTTGTAGTGGTCTATAATATGTTATTTTTTCTTTACTACAGATTATAATCATCTATACGAACAACTAAAAGATGCCTTCTAAAGAAAGAAGAGAAAAAAATCATAAAAGAAAATTAAGGACTAAGGGAAAAGAAAATCAACAACCAACCAAAATAAAATCTTCAGAGAAAAAGACAATTGCTCCTGGTAAGCAAACTAAAAGTTTTCTGAGGAAGTTATTGAAATGCCAAGATTTTTTTTTTTTTAAGAAACAACAATGAAATATCTGTAATTTCGAAGAAAACAGGATGTCCTTCTAAAAATGTTAGATCTGTACAAGGACATGACATTTTGCATTCCAAACGAAGAACCAAGCAGTTTTCTGAAATACGTAGACGAATGTTTTACAACAGAATAGTGACAAATGTATTAAAAAATGTAAAAAGGTATAAAAAAAAGTCCGCTTTTTACAAGAAAAAAAAACCATAGTTAAGATTGTGGATGAAGCATTTAAAGTGAAAAATAAATTGTTTTGTTTAGTAATGAATAGAATTTGTACACTTGATAAGATAATCAGTGTGTTCAAATCAAAATGTAAGTGGAGGAGAGTAATTAATCGAACTCATTCTGATGATCAGTTACCGATGCATTGCCGACGGAGTCAGACGTCTTCGCGGCTTCCCTTCTTCCAAAGTGATCGCTGCTGCGGCACTTATTTGACTGATCTTTCCACGGGACAGTGCTGAAGATTAGACCCAAAGAAAACGAAATTCATTTGCCAAACATGTTCATGGAGTATTTCGGCTGACACTCTCCATCACCTAGTTGAAGGATCTGTTGGAAGAAAATACACCTCTAACAAGGCTGTCCCCTTCACTTTTGTAGTCCTGATGAAGACCCGACTCGGATAAACGCAAATCTGCGCAATTATCTAGGGTCGAAACGTCGACGTTATGTTTCCGTCCACACTGAGTCTCAACAAAACAAAGAGATAAATAACCTTGTTAGAGACTACTGCATTCTAAAGTGGACTTCTTTGTTGTAATGTTGTATCTATATGTTTGCTTATGTTTGTACTTTCTCCAAATATTCGCAACATTTGGTCACCAGTCACGACTTATTCACTCAATGTATACACAGGTGATGTATATTGTTTGTTTTGGACAGCTATTCAAAGAACTGTACATTTAATTACAATAAGGTTTACACTAAAAGACTAACCTTGCCTTGATTCTTACTTGCTGTACCTTGACTGTTTTCCGAGCATTCTGCCGATTCCTGCCCGGGGCTCTGACCGCCCGCCTCCCACCGCCTGACGCCTTTTCCACCACGACGTCTGGCTGCCGAGTGGAACGTGGGAGGGTCCAGAGACCACAAGCCCCAGCATTCTAAGCGGCACATACCGCGAGCTTTGCGCGCCAGGAGGCGCTCAAATACAGCATCACACCGGTCGAGGGGGGAAACCTTGCCTTGATTCTTACTTGCTGTACCTTGACTGTTTTCTGAGCATTCTGCCGACTCCTGCCCGGGGCTCTGACCGCCCGCCTCCCGCCGCCTGACGCCTTTTCCACCACGAGGTCTGGCTGCCGATTGGAGCGTGGGAGGGTCCAGAGACCACAAGCCCCAGCATTCTAAGCGGCACATACAGCGAGCTTTGCGCGCCAGGAGGCGCTCAAATACAGCATCACCCCGGTCGAGGGGGGGAAACCTTGCCTTGATTCTTACTTGCTGTACCTTGACTGTTTTCCGAGCATTCTGCCGACTCCTGCCCGGGGCTCTGACCGCCCGCCTCCCGCCGCCTGACGCCTTTTCCACCACGACGTCTGGCTGCCGAGTGGAGCGTGGGAGGGTCCAGAGACCACAAGCCCCAGCATTCTAAGCGGCACATACAGCGAGCTTTGCGCGCCAGGAGGCGCTCAAATACAGCACCCCCCCCATCTCGCGGGACGCGAGTGGGACGCCGGGCGAAGCCCGGGCCAAGGGCGGGCCCGTTTAAGCCCGTTAAAGACCAGTAAGACTGGACTGGGCCACGTCCCCTGCATTTTGTATTCCGGACTTCCTGGTAGTGTACCTGCATTGACTTTCCTGAAGTAACATTTTCTATTTTTTGTGTCCCCTTATTTTCATTATCATATCACTAAATTATAGTAGACCCTCTCTAATCATGACTAGAGGCACTAGAAGCAAAACGGTGTTAAGTACAGCACAGGTTACAGGCCCCATAGACCTCTTTATCACCCGGACTAACAAGGTTATAGACCAGAGCATAGTCCTGCTGGAGCGCCGAGTTTCCCACGAACTGGAAATAGCTAGAAGATCTTCTATGGGGCTCCTCGCCTCTGCTCAAACCCCCATCCATCAGGGGCAGATTACCCCCTTACTACTTCCACCAGAAACCACCGCAGAGATACATACGGTCCCAAGTATAGTGGATCTTTCTGCCACCCAGTTGTCTCTTGTTTCACAATCTAGTGATGACTTGGAAAAAAACCCCGATTTACATCTATCACACTCCCATGCAGAAACCCCAACTAAAAGCGTTAAGGGTAAAAGGGAGGGAGCGATTGCAAAAAGGGCGGGGGGAAAAAAGAATACTTTCATACCTATACCCCCAAGAACATTAAAAAAACTGCTCCAAATCCTTCTCCTGTAAACTCCATAAATGATAACAACACCCCCCAACTTAATACCACGGGAGTAGTCGAGAATCCAACTGGCATGGGGGCAACGGGGGGTACCTGTAATACATGTAACTCATGTGCAGTTAACAACCAATTGCTTTTAAAAAGCGTGGGGGAACTCTTCAAACGTTATCTACATCCTGTTGAAAAAAGTCTCATGAATATCGAGAAACAATTAGCAAAATTGAATACTCCACCGTTTTCTCAGATATCACTAGGCCCGCTTATTACAGGGGGGGGGGGAAACTAATGGTATTGGTACATCAGTTCAACCAGCACAACCTGACACTCAAGTAAAACCTATACCAACTCCAAAAACCATAACCAGGCAGCAGACTCCTGCACAAGATACATCACAAATTACTACAGGAGGCGGGATGGCAAAATTAAACCACGCTTTACAGACCCCCCAGTATTGTATGGGCTTACTTAAAGGTCCAACTCAGGATGCTAAGCCGAAAGCGATATTACCTATTCCATCAAAGGGGCTGGCCCCAAAACCTTTGGGTGCAGGGAGAAAGGGAGGGAGGCCTAGGCGTCCGACACACTTGCCACCCGAGGCGACCCCATATACTGTCATCCTCACTGGGGTCCCAGAGTTGTCGGACAACATAGACGAACGCCCCTGGTCCCTTCGTAACAAGGTTCTGCAGTGGTTGAGTCAGAATAGACCTCTTCAATCATCAAACACTAGCAGAATCTCCATGGTTCGCAGAGTGCTATGGGTTGGAGATTCCAAAAAAAGCATACAGGGCGATTGCATTATAGCCAATTTTGACGATCCCTCCACGGTTGACTATATTTGCTCCTGGCCTGCTTTGGACAAGAAGGGTGGGATTGACACTCATCGCCTGTCCTTCTTTTACCCACCTTCGAATCTATATGACTACGGAGAACCTCCGAACTGGGAAGAGGGCTCAGACTGGTCCTGGAACCAGGTGGGCCATTGGAACAGGCAGAGAAACAGAAACTGGTCTAGAGACTGGGAACCACGATCTTGGTTCCCCAGAAGAGAATATCTTAATTCAGAAGGATGGGGAGGTTTCCTCACAAAAAATAGATACGACTGTTTAGAAATGGTTGATTGACCATCAGGGTACACACAAGGGGTTTATCAGGCACCTAGCACCTCTCAGCTTTTGTGGTCCCAGATACAGCACATTACTTGCATAACAATAACCAGATTTCTTTTTATACTAGCCCCATATTGACAACCATTTCCACCACTCCGAGTTTAATGTTAACATCTCAGACCCAGTTACCCTCTGAACATCTAGCCATAGAACCAACTGTGGAGGGCCTCCCCACCACTGGCATTAATGAGTATACCGATACATTGTTCTGCGACAACATACTTATCGATACTCTGGATAAGTCAGGGCAAAATGCACTTACCATCACAAGCTTACCTCAATTGAAAGATTGTCCACTTCAGATTAAGAGGAGAGCCAGCCTGACATTAACATCGTGGAACATCGCAGGCCTCTCCAATAAATCCAAGGACCAAACCTTCTTAGCCTTTGCAGATAAATATGACATAATATGTCTGCAGGAGTGTTGGGACCGAGAGGCGACTCACATACAGGGCTTTAGTACCTTTTATACCCCCGCCACCCAGGGTAATCAAGGTAGAGGATCTGGAGGCCTGTGCACGTATATTTCCAACCTGGCTAACTTGGCAGTGAAGACATATGAAGTAGAGGGGCTTAAAAATAGAGAATGCAAATTGCTGCAGGGCTTTTTGCTAAAAGGGAAAGGGCGGCATACTCTTTTGATCAATCTATATAATAATGCTAAAAAAGAGGAAGCTAAAGTACTTATAAGCGAGCTGACCTCTATTCTAAATAAAGGAGTAGGGGAAACTGATTGTATCCTTATAGTTGAATTTTTGAATCACCCCCACGGTGATTCAAAAATCTGCGGCATAACAAACTTAAAAGGGGAACCTTGCACGCATTTTGAACACACTGTTTTTGGCAACTTGTTCAACCAACTTATGCACGACTGGGATTTAGGATACGCTAACGAACTGAGCGAGCCTATGGTCGCATTCCAAACTACATTTCACGGCAGAGGGGCAGGTACCGTGATAGATTTTGTGCTGATGTCTAATAATTATCAGGGCATCGCAAAAGGGTTTAAAACTGAAGAACTAGCCATGAGTGACCATTTCCCAATAGGCGTAAGCCTTGCTGTTGGCAGTCTCGACAGCCAAGAAACAAGTATATCTGTAAGTCTATATCGTCACAACATCTCCCTGTCTAGAAAAAATGGGTACGCAATTAAATGGGCCAAGGTCGACCCCAAAAAATTTCTAGAAGAGGTTATTAGCAAAAATCAAGAGCATTTTATAACATGCTTAGAGCAAAATCCTAACCCCCATTTGATCAGAGTGGCATATGATAAGATTGCTGCCACCATAACTGATAAACTAACAAGGAAACAAAAAGCCGGAGAGAAATCTAGATTAGCCAGATGGTTCGATTCGGCTTGCACTAAAGCCCATAAGGCTCTCTTACAGGCGATAAAGATTATACCGAAAGATACTAGCCTAGTTAGAGCTGCGAGATCATTCTATAAAAAGACATTACAACATAGGAAGAATGAACTCAAAACCTTAGCCTGGGAGGCCTTAATCAAGGCCAGTGACCTTAGGGACAACATCTCTTTTTGGAGGGAAGTCAATGCCCCTTTCTTTGTGGAGAATAAGACCGACTCCTTGGAGATGGCTATACCCGAAGATGTATGGGTTGGCTACTTCACCGCTCTGTATAAAAAAAATGGCAATCTAGCGACGTCAAATCATCATGTGTCCTCGCAACTCCTTGATATACCATCACAGTCCGAAGTACCAACCACTACGAGCTCCTTTCCTCTGAATATTGCTTTCTCTCCATTAGAGGTCGAGCAAGCTATACGAGAGAGTGCTAACTGAAAAGCCCCAGGGCCTGATGGAATACCTATTGACATATTCAAAGAAAATCTAGAACTCTGGGCCCCACTCTTGACAAACGTATTGAATACTTATAGTCAAACAGGTTTCCCTGCCACATGGCACGAAGCCATTGTAATCCCTATCTATAAAAAAGGTGATAGGCAGGATCCTAAATCTTACCGACCCATTTCACTCCTTGACTCCCTGATGAAGGTAGCAGGCAGGGTTTTATTGATAAAATTGCAAACCTGGGCTAAACGTAAAGGGGTTCTTTCTAAACTCCAATACGGTTTTAAGAGCGGCCTGGGCACGGTCGAGCAGAGCCTAAATTTGACACTGATCATGAATAAATACATGACTGTCAAGAAAGGGAACCTGTTTCTGACGTTTGTCGACCTAAGCTCGGCTTTTGATTGCTTAGATCACAATCTGCTTTGGAACACCTTGACTAAGATGGGGATAAACCCATATGTCTTGAAATTCATTAAGGAACTCTATAGAGATGCAGGAGGCACGGTACGATATGGCAAAAATGGAGAACTAACTAAAAAGTTTCCCATAGAAAAGGGCGTATGGCAGGGCTGTATTCTTGCCCCTTTTCTTTTTAATTTATATATAAACGAAGTAGCAGATTTTTTAACAAACCTGGAAGTTGACTATCCCAAATTTAACGGCGAATCGGTACCACTACTCTTATATGCCGATGACGCCGTTATTATGTCACGAACCCAGATAGGCCTTCAGAAGGCTCTAACTGGCTTTTCAACCTTCATGAGTAATAGAGGGCTGAAGATTAACGTGGGTAAAACTTTCACTATGTGTTGCACCTCAACAAACAATTTTAAAACTGACTGCAAAACCTTCGTGAATGAAACAAAGATAGGCTTGACAAAAACATTCACATACTTAGGCATCACTTTTAATAATAGGGGAACATGGTCCACAGCCATTACCACTCGCAGCCTGGCCTTCACCCGCACCATAGGCGCACTAAAACAATTCGCGAAGAGACTGGGGGGGAAACCAGTCGATTCTCTGCTTAAGATCTATGCAGCAAAGTGCGTATCAACTGCAACATACGGTGCAGGCATATGGGGGACGGCCGACTGCACAGAAATTCAAACATTAGAAAATGCTTTTTTTAGGTTTTTGCTTGCAGTCCCAAGATCTGTCTCCACGACCGTATGTCACGAAGAATTAGATCGAGTCCACATCACAGATATTATAAAGATAACCCCAGTCATGTTGTGGCACAAGATATGGTCTTCCAAGGAGACAGCTTTTAGTAGGGATGCTATCCAAGACTGCATGAATCAATCAGCTGTTAGTAAGTTCACCTGGCTTTCTTATGTAAATTTTTTTTTATATTCTATTGGCCATCCAGATCTGTATATGACACCAAGTACTTGTACGCAAATGCCCAAGAAAGTTCTAAAGGAAATCTGTCTCAAGTTATTAGAAGACAGGCGGTGGTTTACCGATGGTAATAAACCTACGGTCATCTCCCACCGTCTTATTTCCTATGGGCCAGGCCTACATCCTTACCTGGACCCGGCATTCTCTAGTTATCACAGAATGCTACTGACACGGATGAGAACAGATTGTTTTTATAGGCTGATATCTTTCCCCGTCACAAATGACTAGTCTGCCTCCCTAATTAAATGTCCTTGTGATGACATATCAACCCAGTCAAAAATTCATTGCATTTTCTTTTGCAAATACTATGAGTGGGGTAGAAAGCGTTATTTGCTACCCATTCTCAAGACATGGGGATTGAGGCAATGTAAACCAGCCTTGATTAGATTTTATCTATTGCAAGATGAACCTACCATACATGCAGCTGTCGCATTTTTGAAGTACGCAGTAAGATGCAGAGGGACGATGGTTTAATGATCACAAAATGTTTGTACGCTTGTATTATACTGTACCTAATCACATTCCATAGTACATTACAAACTACCTAGGTCCCTTCTGATTAACTTTTTTAACCTTTTAAACTGTTTTAAGAGTCGTTTTTTTAACATGTTTTATGGAACCTGTGTAATATTTTTAACTAGGAACTTTAGAGTAATAACATGCCTAATGTATGATATGGATGTAGTGTATTTATATCTAATGTGCTTTTATGTTTTTTTGTACAAACACCGAATAAAGCTATCTTTGAATTTGAATTTGAATGTGTGATGTTTTTTCTGGAGAAGGGAGGCATAGTTCAAGTTCTGAGCCATTTTTTAATGAAGAAAGTTACTTTCAAGATAATGATTTGGTGCATGCAGTTGACACCAGTGGTCGAGCATATGAGGTGAAGGACGGTTGTCCGGTTGAAAAAGAAGAGATTGTGCCTAGAAATACAGAAGAGGTGTTAGCTGATGAAGTTTTAGGGAGATGTCCTAAGGCTCCAGTATATACATGGAATTGTAGTAGTATTTGTAGTGTCCGACAGGAATTGATTTGTTTCGCAGTTTCTTACGGACATATACTAAGAAAAGTGTAAAACAAAAAATGAAAATTTTACAAGAGTTAGATCCTTGTAGAGTGAGAGAAAAAACAGGTTTGCAAGGGCATTCACTGGCTTGTCTTTCAAGAAAAGTATGTCAGAGTGTTTTTCACCATTTTAGGATGTTAGCAGTTCATCATAATAAAGTGAGGAAATTAGTGAGAAGGTTGTACTATGCAAAAAGTCCAGCACTTAAACTAAAACTGTTAAACAGTGCTCTTTTGCATGGAACTGAATTAAATGTCAAAAACATTTGTGATGAAATTGAGTTTTGTTACTTTGGTGAAAAAGATGTTAGTGCAGAAATTGATACAGTAATAGAAGGTAATGTAGAAGAGAATGTAGACATTTTAAGTACAGAAAAATTTGAAAATGAAATT
The DNA here is from genome assembly GCF_964261635.1 of Lissotriton helveticus. NCBI lineage: Eukaryota > Metazoa > Chordata > Amphibia > Caudata > Salamandridae > Lissotriton > Lissotriton helveticus. Next base: position 1,774,935,506 of record NC_136063.1, read on the forward strand.
TTAAACTTTAAAATGAATTCAAGTGAAAGGCCTAATTTTTCTTGTGTTTGTTGTTGACGGAATCATTATAAGCATCAGACTAGATTAGTTGATTTATATGTAAAAAGCGAAAAGATATATAATAATGAGTGGAAGGATTTTGCAACTTAATTGTTGGTTGAAAATTGTTTTGATCTGGGCTCTGATCAATGTATTTGTACATATTGCTATAATAAATTAAATGAAAACAGAATGCCTGCTAGAGCTGTTCATAATAATATGGATTTGGTAGACATTCCTTCTGAATTGATGGATTTGAATACTTATGAGTCTATTCTGATTCAATGTGTGCATCCTTTTCAGGCTATTGTTAGCATGGAGCCTAAGACAGGGAAATTGCCTCCTTCAGATTTACAGAGAGGATTAAAAGGAAGAGTTGTGTATTTGCCTCTAGATTTTAAGAAAAATATTGATACAATTGGTGTCGAAAAAGAGAAGAGGAACCTCTGGTTATTCTAGTTAATGGTGTTCCGACAAAAAGTAAGAAAATCTGGCAAGAATTAGTGGATGTTAGGAAAGTCAAGAAGGCAACGTTGTATTTGGAAAAAAATAGTCAGTACTATAGAAATGTGTATGTGGGAGATGAGGAAACAACTGCACAAGACGACATTGATGTCTCTGCTGGACAAATAGAAAAAGTTGATGTCTCTAGCAGTGAAGACATTTACGAACATTATAGTGTTCATCCATTGCATTCCAAAGAAGTAATGGGGAATGCTATTGACTTGTTTCAGATGAAAAAAGCCGAAGGAAGTCCCATTAGTGTATGGGAAGAAAGTTTGGAAGCTCGTTGTTTTCCACAGTTATTCCCAACAGGTAAAGGTGGACGATATGACGACCGACCTGTTCAAATTCCTGCATCTGAATACCGGACTTCAAGATTATATGCAGAAGATCCAAGGTTTCGTCAATGCATTCCATATTTGTTCCATCTACTGTTTGAGAGTGACTTGTCTGGACTTTCCTATGCAGTAAATCATATAGTGAAAAGTGGAGCACATCTACGAAATGTTTCGGCAAGGGATTTTATGGATAAAGTCAAACTGCAAGACAGTGTTTTGGTATCTCAGCTAATTATTCTCATGGCATGTCAGCGTGGTACTAATGAGTATTGGTACCATCGTCATGGGGAATTGAAATGTATGCTAAAAAACCTAGGAACTCCTACATGGTTCCTCACTCTTAGCTGTGCTGAGTATGCTTGGGAAGACTTACTTGAATTTCACCGAGAGGCAAATAAAAACATTGAAAATATTGAATACTAGACACCTGGAGAACTGTGCTCTTTGGATCCAGTTAATGTATGCAGGTATTTCAATCATAGGTTTGAAGCTATGATGTCTTTTATTACAAACAAAAAAAATCCTCCGCTTGGAGAGGTGTTGGATTTCTTTTGGAGAAAGGTGTATCAAGCAAGAGGTGCTCCTCATATACATATGCTGCTATGGATTAAAGATGCACCTAAATTTGGAACAGATTCAGATGAGAAAGTAATGAGTTTCATTGAGCAGTATTCTACATGTGCTGTTCCGAAAAATACAGAAGAAAACAATTTGAGACAGCAAGTTTTACGCTTTCAAAGTCATCGTTGTGGGAAATACCGTCGTTGAAAATACAAATCCAAGGACAAGTTCTACACGAAATGTTGTTTTGCATTTCCAGGTCCAGTAACATTTATTTATTTATTTATTTAAAACACTTGTAGAGCGCAACTGTCATCTGGCAGGTATCCTGGCGCTGAGAGCTTACTCCTGAAGAGGAAGAGATGGGGGCTGTTTAGGGGTTGGACGCGACATGATTTGGGAAGAGCCAAGTCTTGATTCGCTTCCTGAATGGCAGGAGTTGTGGAATTTGGCGAATGTCGACTGGCAAACTGTTCCAGAGCTTGGCGGCGGCCACTCTGAAGGATCTTCCCCCGGTCCTTACTTTGTTAAATCTGGGTACCGTTACAAGGCAGGCTGTGGTGGATCGTAGAGCTCTGGTGGGGATATACCAGGAAAACATTTTTTGTAAAGATCTGGGGCCCGTTCCGTGTAGTGCCTTAAGGACCAGGCAGAGTGCTTTAAAGGCTATTCGTTGCTTCAAAGGGAGCCAATGTAGCTCGGCTAAGGCCGCTGTGGCCGAGGATCTCCTAGTCCAACCAAGGGCCAGTTTGGCTGCAGCCGACTGGACTCTTTGGAGTCTGTCCAGTAGAACGGCTGGGGATTCGAGCAGAAGAGCATTACAATAGTCCAGGCGACTCAAAATAGTACACCTGACTATCAGTGCTCGGGCTTGGGCAGGGAGTAGTGGCATGATTTTGCGTAATGAACGCAGAAGGGCCGAGCATGTGGAGACTGTTTTGGCTACCTGTGTTTCCATGCTGAGGTTGTTGTTTAGCATAACACCCAGATTGCGGACACTGGTAACCGGCTGTGGTTTTTCTAGGTTTTCCGGGGGCCAGAATTCCGCAGGAAGTAGGCGAGGAATCCGGCTCCCAGGACAGAACAGGACCTCGGTCTTGGAGGAGTTGAATTGCAAGGAATTCAAGTGCAGCCAGCCGGCTGTGTCTCTTAAACAGTCATGGAAAGATTCCATGGGGATTGAATCTTCCCCCTCCCATGAGAGTATGAGCTGGGTGTCGTCCGCATAGTTTACAGTTTTCAATCTGTGGGATTTAATGAGGGTGACCAGTGGTTTAAGATAAACGTTAAAAAGGATCGGACTGATGGATGAACCCTTGGGTATGCCGTGAGGTACTGGGGAAAAAGCAGATTGAAAAGGGGGAAGGGACACAGCCTGTTTCCTGTCTCTCAAATATGAGTGGAACCAGAGCAAGGCGGTGCCGTCGACTCCTGCCTCTCTGAGCCTCTTTAGCAGAGTCACATGGTTAACCGTGTCAAATGCGGCAGACAGGTCCAATAAGATCAAGGCCACTGCGTGGCCCCTGTCTGCGCGCATAAGAAGCTCTTCCATGGCTGTAAGAACAGCCGTTTCGGTGCCATGAGCTGGTCGAAATCCGAATTGGAAGTCGTCCAGGATGTGACTCTGCTCAAGATATGTCGATAGGCAGGAGCTAACCCAGCGTTCCACCACTTTCGCTGGAAAGGGTAGGAGCGATATAGGTCGAAAATTGGATAGACACTCGGGGTTCAAGGAGGGCTTTTTCAGCAGCGGGGTGATGAGTGCTTGCTTCCAAGGAGTGGGGACAAATCCACGGCACAGAGATTGGTTGCAGATCCTACGAAGAATGTGGAAAAGTTCAGATCCGCACGCTTTCCAGGTTTTAGGGGGCAATGGGTCGAGGGGAGACCCAGAAGTGATACAATGTGCCAGTCTCTCAAAGTCTGCTTCGGGGATAGGAGGGAGAGCCCGTAGACCTTCCATGGGAAGGTGTCCTGGGCTCGGCGGGTCGAGGTTGGTAGTGTCGACTCCGGGAAGGTTTGAATTAACTTGCGATGGGTGAATTGCCAGATTATGTATGATGGTCTCAATTTTGTTCATAAAGAACTGTGCGAGATCATCGCAGAGGGTTTGTGAGGTAGGGATAGTTTTCTTCGCACAGTCGGGGTGGATAAGGGTGTCAAGGATCTGGAAGATGCTTTTAGAGCTATTTGCTGCGTTAACTATCGTGGAGCAGTAGTAGGTGGATTTGCTCTCCGTGATAGCAGATTTGTAATCTAGAAGCTTATTTTTCCAGATGATTTTATTTGTGTCGTGGTAGCCTTGTCTCCACTTCCTCTCAGCCTGTCTACAGGCTAGTTTAAGGGTTTTCAAAGAGTCATTATACCATGGGGCTGGTGCTCTGACTTTAGGTTTACATCTTTTTAGTGGGGCGATAGAGTCCGTGGCGGATACTATCCTCATACTAAAGGTTCTGTAGTTGTCTTCAACCGAGTTTGTTGGGGAGAAGCTGTCTTCCACACTGAAGACGGTGGTGGTGGAACTCAGTTTTTCCAGAGCTTTCCAGTCTCTGTATAGAAAATCTGGTGGGGTGGTTTTGTTCAGTTTTCTGGTTTTTGTGCTGATGATATAGAATTTAATAAGAGCATGATCTGTCCAGCTCATGGGCATAATGTCGTTCAGATGTATTAAGCCAGGACTTGAAAAGATGAGGTCAAGACGATTGCCTGCTGAGTGGGTAGGTTGTTTAACCAATTGGTAGAGTCCCACACTTTCACAAGAGAGCAGGAGGTTTTCTAGACCAGTGTCTAGACTACAATTTGGCCAAAGGTTGAAATCCCCTAAAATGATTAGTTTATTGTGGGAGGTAGCCATGTTCGTGAAGGTGTTAAGAAGCGATTGCTGCTGTAGAGAGGTAAAAGACCTTGGAGGTCGGTAGCAAATGATTGCCGTGAAGACATCTCCAGAGTGGCAGTTTATGGAGAGGCCGAGGAGCTCAGTCCCGACAACTGCGTCCATATCTAAGGTGTTAATGTGCCAGGAGGCTCTGTAGATAATGCCTACTCCGCCACCACGGCCTTTGGGTCTGGGAAGGTGCAAAATTTTAAAGTCTTGAGGGCAGGCCCATGCTAAATCAATATCACAATCAGCGTGAGTCCACGTTTCGGTTAGGAAGAGGACATCCAAATGGTGGGATTCTATAAGGAGATGGATTTCGTTAGCATGCTTTGGTAGTGATCTGACGTTCAGAAGGCCTCCCAGGAGCAGACCCTTGTGTGTGACGTCAAGCAGTGGAAAGGCGGTGTCGTCAAAGCTGAGCTTACCTTCGTGAGCGAATTCTCGCAGGTTAATCAGGGTTTCCCGGGTATACCGTGAGGGCTGCGGGCGGATTTGAGCAGAGTTGACGGTGCTGGTCGCGGCGAGCGCAGACGAGCTTGCCTTAAGCGCGCCTTCGGCGCGCCATCGACGCGCCCGCTGCGCTCGTCCACTGCGCTTCCGGCATAGACTCATGTCTTAAAGGGTGGCTCGGGGCGTCAGAGGGGGAGCGTGGCCAGCAGAGATGGGCGTGTCTCTAGGCTCCCTCGAGCTTGGTAATGGCGGCAGAAATGCGAGCGTTTAGCCAGAAACAGCAATTAATCTGCTGCTCGGCGAGGCTTGGGGCGAGTAACAGGTCAGTGCAATGTGCAAGAAAACAGGTTAAAAACACAAGATACAGTGATTAAAAATTCAGTTTAGGCTCCCGGCTTTTCGCCTCAGGAGTGTCTCTCTCAGTAGGGCTGCGCTAGTGATCAGCGCGCTCTATTTATCTCTGTGAGGGGGGGCGTGGCCAGCAGAGATGGGCGTGTCTCTAGGCTCCCTCGAGCTTGGTAATGGCGGCAGAAATGCGAGCGTTTAGCCAGAAACAGCAATTAATCGGCTGCTCGGCGAGGCTTGGGGCGAGTAACAGGTCAGTGCAATGTGCAAGAAAACAGGTTAAAAACACAAGATACAGTGATTAAAAATTCAGTTCAGGCTCCCGGCTTTTCGCCTCAGGAGTGTCTCTCTCAGTAGGGCTGCGCTTGTGATCAGCGCGCTCTATTTATCTCTGTGAGGGGGGGGCATGGCCAACAGAGATGGGCGTGTCTCTAGGCTCCCTCGAGCTTGGTAATGGCGGCAGAAATGCGAGCGTTTAGCCAGAAACAGCAATTAATCTGCTGCTCGGCGAGGCTTGGGGCGAGTAACAGGTCAGTGCAATGTGCAAGAAAACAGGTTAAAAACACAAGATACAGTGATTAAAAATTCAGTTTAGGCTCCCGGCTTTTCGCCTCAGGAGTGTCTCTCTCAGTAGGGCTGCGCTAGTGATCAGCGCGCTCTATTTATCTCTGTGAGGGGGGGCGTGGCCAGCAGAGATGGGCGTGTCTCTAGGCTCCCTCAAGCTTGGTAATGGCGGCAGAAAAGCGAGCGTTTAGCCAGAAACAGCTATTAATCTGCTGCTCGGCGAGGCTTGGGGCGAGTAACAGGTCAGTGCAATGTGCAAGAAAACAGGTTAAAAACACAAGATACAGTGATTAAAAATTCAGTTTAGGCTCCCAGCTTTTCGCCTCAGGAGTGTCTCTCTCAGTAGGGGTGCGCTAGTGATCAGCGCGCTCTATTTATCTCTGTGAGGGGGGGCGTGGACAGCAGAGATGGGCGTGTCTCTGGGCTCCCTCGAGCTTGGTAATGGCGGCAGACATGCGAGGGTTTAGCCAGAAACAGCAATTAATCTGCTGCTCGGCGAGGCTTGGGGCGAGTAACAGGTCAGTGCAAAGTGAAAGAAAACAGGTTAAAAACACAAGATACAGTGATTAAAAATTCAGTTTAGGCTCCCGGCTTTTCGCCTCAGGAGTGTCTCTCTCATCGAAAGGAAGAGTCAACAATTTTATGTCTTCTCTGCGACATACTGTGACAAGAAAATCACCCACAAATACATACAACCTAAGAAGAAATGAGGAATCCAAATTCATAAATGACTACAACCCAGTCATTTTATCCATGTGGAATGCTAACATGGATATTCAATATGTGGCTGACAACTCTATTGCTGTGGCTCGATATGTGACATCTTATATCACAAAATCAGAAAAGACAGAACTGAAAGAAATGTGGGAGGAAATTTCACATGAAAAGAGTCTAAGCAAGAAATTATACAGTTACAGTCTAAAGATGTTGTCGCAGAAATTGGAGCGTATGAATGTTCTGATCGGTTGTCATCAGCAAGTCTATATGCCAAGTCTAGAACCATCATTTGGGTGAGTCTAGGTCTTGCTGCAACACGAAACCGAGTTTTGAAATCTGTACAAGAAATAGAGTATTTGGCGGAGAAAGAACCAGACAGTACAGATATTCTGAAGACAAACATGTTGGATACATACTATCCAAATAGAAGTACTCACCTTGAGAACGCTTGTCTCTATGAAGTTCTGCAAACCTACCTTTTTAAAAAGAACATAACAGAAGACATCAATAAAGGTGTATATGCTGTAATTGGATGTGAAGGCTGTTTAGTAAAACAAAGAAAAGGCCATTTGATTAGTCATCGAAAATTGAGTTGTGATTCTCCAGACAAAAGGGAATTTTATTACTTAGCTCTTTTACAACTCTTTAAGCCTTGGCGTAGAGAAGAGGAACTACTTGGAGATTTTCTTACTTATGAAGATTCGTTCAATGCAACCAAGGATACAATAGAATGTCCTGTTTTTTCAAATTATCTGCAAATGTTGAACGAGGATATACAGCAAGAAGCTACAATTGCAGCAGAGATTGCTAGAGACAGTTCTCAAGACAGTCAGAGTTCTGCTTCATTGAGTCAGGATCCACTAGGAGGACCAATTATACAAAATGAAGCTGCCACTGCCATGGAGGAAGTTGAAAGATCCATGGAACAAGCTCAGGAGGAAGGAGTTGACTTAGAAGATTTGGATAAAGAACTAAACATTGAGCAGAGACAAATATATGACCAAGTCACACAACAAATTGAGCACGTTTTATTTCATGAGAAGAACGAGTGTTCATGTACATCATTTGTACCTATTCGACTGTATGTGAGTAGAGAAGCAGGAACTGGAAAAAGTTTCCTGATTAAAGCGATTGCAACATATTTGCAGAAAACAACAGAGTCATCGCTCTCTTGTGTTGTTACTGCTCCAACTGGGTTGGCAGCACACAACATTAAAGGGATTACTTTACACGGCTTATTGATGCTGCCAGTGGAGCATGATAACAAATTACAATACCACAAGCTATCTGGAGAAGCTTGTTGTGAAGTTTCAAGAGTCGTAAAAAAAATGAAACTTCTTATCATTGATGAAGTAAGCATGGTATCAAATGTAATGCTTGCTTTTGTGCATTTAAGAATGCAAGAAATTCTTAAAACAGACTATGATGTGTTATTTGGAGGCAAACACATCATTGTTTTTGGAGATTTACTGCAACTAACTCCAGTGAAAGGAAAGCCAGTGTTTAAAATGCTTACGCATGAAGGTACCAGGAAGTGCTTAAGAAGCATTGGAAATGTGAATATCTGGTTATATTTTAAATATGCAGAACTGCTTCAAAATATGCGACAGGCAAAGGATGAAGATTATAAAAATATTCTACAAGATGTAAGAATTGGAAAACTAACTGAGCATGGCAAAGAAGCTTTACATGGACGATTAATTTCCAATTTGTTTCCAGAGGAAAATATTGTCCCAGAGAATATTTTTAAGAACATTTCTGAAAACAAATCCGTCATATGCTTGATGCCAACTCTGCAAGAATGTTCAATCTTCAACACCAAAATGTTAAAGTTGGAAAATTAAGAGATTGTGAAACTGGGAGCTATTGATAAAATAGAACATGAAGGAGCCACTAATATTTTGTCAGAAAAGTTGAAAACAAAATTGGATTCTTTAGAGAAGACAATATCTAAAACTGCTGGTATGGAAAAGACTCTGTATGCATGTTTAAATTGTCGTATAATTTTACGACGTAATTTACGTGTGGAAAGAGGTTTAGTAAATGGAGCAATGGGTCATGTTGTGGATTTTGTGAATTACCGAAATAGAGATGGAATTGAAATTATAAAAATAAAATTTGATGGTATTGTTCTGCTCGCTTTTTGCTAGTGAAAGATTTATACGTCCGCAGAAACAGTTTCCTGTTTCTTTGGCATATGCAGAAACTATTCATAAATCTCAAGGTTTATGTGTTGATAGTGCTTTGGTGAATATTGGAAATTCTGTGTTCAAGGAGGGCATGGCATATATTGCTTTATCTCGAGTCAGAATTTTACCTGGATTGTACTTGATTGATTTTGATGAGACAAAGATTAATGCAGATCTAAATTGTGTAAAAGAATATAATAGGTTAAGAAGAGAGTATGCTCCAAATTTACCTCAATATCCTCTGTTTGAAAAGCGTGTGGAAGGCCGAAAAAGAAAAAATGAGAAAAATTGTAGTGAAGTTGTAGCAAAAAGAAGAAAAGTAGATGAAACAGTAATTGTAAGCAGAAAGGAAATGGATTCAGTTAAAGATGTTGTTGGATTTCAATTTGAAAATAGTTCTGGTGTCAACTGCTATGCTAATGTAGTGGTTAATGTTGTTTTTTTTTCCAAACTGTAAAAGAACAGATTGCTGAAAATCGTGATCAGACACTTTGTTGTTTATTAAATTCTGTATTAGAGAAATGTAGCAGTGATAGAACGAAAATAAAAAGTGTACTGAAATTCGAAATGTTTTAGACATATGTTCTGGTCTAAATCAATTTTCACAGAATATTCAGCAAGATTGTCAGGAATTTCTAATGTATATGCTTGTTGTTTTGCAAGATGAAGGAGTAGATGTAGAAAATCTTTTTGGCCTTTCCTATAATAGGCAACATGACTGTGACAATTGCTCCTTTTCAAGTAATACTGCAGTAGACACTGAAAGATTTATATATTTGACTTTACCAGACTGCAAATCAGTGTCTTTTAATAATCTAGTTAGAGCAGCAAATCAAAACATGGTCTGTAGTCAATGTAAATCTGAAATGCTATCAACTTTATTTTTAATAAGATATGGACAGTATGTTATTTTAATGTTCCAACGATGTAGACCTGATGGAACTAAATTGACAACATTAATTACAAATTTTGTAGCTTCTCAATTATCAATTTCAGGAAGAACATTTACAACTGCAGCAATTATTTACCATGATGGTCCTTCAACAACATCAGGACATTACACATGTTATTTAAAATGTGAAAAAGGTTGGAAGGTCTGTAATGATACTCAATTGACTTTCAAACAACGTTTGCCTTCTGACTTACTAAATTCTTACCTAGTGTTCTTAGAACCGAAATTTTAGGGAAGGTAATTAACCTATGAAGATTGCAGCAGTTGATATAACTTAGTTTACTCTTTAAAATTACTTTCTGAATGAGAGTGATGAAGGTAATAAAAAACATGTAGTTCTCATAGAGATAGTATATGTTTATCATATAGTGTGTGCTGTGAGTATTATAGAAATTTTTTATAAAAAGTAAACTAGAGGTGGAAGTAAAAGTATTGCTTCATAATGCAAAATATGTTGGAGCTTTTCTTTCAGAAAGTCCGGTAAATGAGACATTTACGAATACTCTGGACTAATTTCCATCGAAAAGGACTTTCCATATACTATTTGGCCTCGTGGAAAAGTGGATGGATCAAAAGTGAGTTTAGATATGGTTTTAAAAATGTTACATTATTTAAGAAATTATTCAATGGGTGTTTTAAACACAATCATTTTGTTATATGATGAGTACTGTTGAAGTCACTGTTTTAAGTGAAATTCAATATATTCTGAGAACAGCAAAAATAAACCATTTAACATGTTGTTGAAATTATTTTGTATTTTATAGTATTAAATATATATCCTGTCCTACAGCGCCAGGAAACTCATGGGGGGCGATTCCGATCCCGTAAAATAATCCGCCGTACGAATCGCATTCGTATCCGAATCCGTACGAATGGGAACTTTACGTCCGACCTGCGAATTCCGATCCGTTCCCGTCTATTTCCGTACGAATATCATCTAACCGTCCGAATCACAGTCGATGATCCGTACGAACATGCATCGGGAATCCTACTGTACGATTCGTAAACTACCCGTACTAACACACAAGTACGATCCGGTACGAGAAGCCTGACAGCGATTCGGACGGGACAACGTATTCGGACATAAACAATGATTCGTACGGCAAATATCGGGTCGCATCAAGCAGCGTCAAACCATACCACACGTGTACCCCTCGCACAAGCACAAGCACAAGTACGACACGCACACCCCCCTACGCGAACCCCCCTACCCGCCAACGGCCCGTACAAGTCAACCGCACGCACAAGTACGACACGTACACCCCCCTACGCGAACCCCCCCACCCACCAACAGCCCGTACAAGTCAACCGCACGCACAAGTACGACACGTACACCCCCCTACGCGAACCCCCCCACCAGCCAACGGCCGTACCAGTCAACCGCACGCACAAGTATGACACGCACACCCCCCCAACCAGCCCACGCAAACAGCCCCAGCCGCCAACGGCCCGTACAAGTCAACCGCACGCACAAGTACGACACGCACACCCCCCCAACCAGCCCACGCGAACAGCCCCAACCGCCAACGGCCCGTACAAGTCAACCGCACGCACAAGTACGACACACACACCCCCCCAACCAGCCCACGCGAACAGCCCCAACCGCCAACGGCCCGTACAAGTCAACCGCACGCACAAGTACGACACGCACACCCCCCAACCAGCCCACGCGAACAGCCCCAACCGCCCATACAAGTCAACCGCACGCGCAAGTACGACACACACACCCCCCCAACCAGCCCACGCGAACAGCCCCAACCGCCAACGGCCCGTACGAGTCAACCGCACGCACAAGTGCGACACGTACACCCCCCTACACGAACCCCCCACCCGCCAACGGCCGTACCAGTCAACCGTACGCACAAGTACGACACGTACACCCCCCTACGCGAACCCCCCCACCCGCCAACGGCCATACCAGTCAACCGCACGCACAAGTACGACACGCACACCCCCCAACCAGCCCACACGAACAGCCCCAACCGCCAACGGCCCGTACAAGTCAACCGCACGCACAAGTATGACACGTACACCCCCCTACGCGAACCCCCCCACCCGCCAACGGCCGTACCAGTCAACCGCACGCACAAGTATGACACGTACACCCCCCTACGCGAACCCCCCACCCGCCAACGGCCGTACCAGTCAACCGCACGCACACGTACGACACGCACAAATAACACCAACACCCAAAGCAGCACAAGGACTTACCAAACAGGTCGCACAACAACACTGAACATGTCTCCTGTGTACACTCCATTGAGAATCACTGTCCTGGTCACAGCCAAACAGAGGTCAACACCAACACCCACCCCATATAACACCCCCCCAATTCAAATTAAGCCACACCCACATTTTGGCCAATAAAAGGGTCCACACATACAACCCATCATCCTTTGCAACATACCCATTCTTGCGAGGAAACTGGGAGCACACCAACAATTGCAGCCACACACCTTCACACATACACCATTACATCTTCACCCACACCACCCCCTTCACAATCACAACCACACACCCTCATCCATACACACCATCACACCCTCAATCACATACACCCCACACCATGACCACACCCAAGAATCCAAAGTTCACTAACCCGGAGAATGAGATACTCACAGATGAAGTCATCAGAGTCGAGCCACAGCTGTTTGGCGCATTGGTCAGACAGACCAGCCTGGCAGAAAAAACACGCCTGTGGGAGAGGATTGTAGACCGGGTCAATGCTGTTGCACCCATCCGGCGCACCAGAGTGGAATGCCAGTCCAGGTGGTATGAGCTGCGGAGGATGGTCAAGAAGAAAATGGACCAGGACTACGCCTCTGCACACCACACAGGAGGCGGCGGTCCCCGCAGACCTCCTGTATACCATCCCTGGGAGGAGAGAGTCATGGCCCTGCTGCCACCGGTGGGAGTACATGGAATACAAGGAGCCGTTAAGTCTGGTGAGGGTACAAAAAATACATGTCACATGGGTGGACTTACAACAGTGCCCAGCAGCATGGAGTGGGTGGCCATGAGTCCTAGCAGGACAAATCTAGAAGTGGTTTGTTGCAAGTGGAACCCACAAAGGGTGTAAGGTGGAGGGTAGGAGGCTGCACTCATCCCATATGTCCCAGGGCCTCACTCAAGCACCATGCCCAATGTACAGGGATAGGGAAATATCACACAAGATAGTGGACCACAGCTCCTAATCAATTTCATGTTGTGGACACACCTTCCCGATATGCGATATTTTGTGACACAGTAAGGCAGTGTAGCAAGCAAACAAGCACAAACAACCTGTCTCCATACCTGTCGCCCTCTCCCTCTGTCGCCATCTCCCTCTGTTGCCCTCTCCCTCTGTCGCCCTCTCCCTCTGTCGCCATCTCCCTCTGTTGCCCTCTCCCTCTGTTGCCCTCTACCTCTGTCGCCATCTCCCTCTGTTGCCCTCTCCCTCTGTCGCCCTCTCCCTCTGTCGCCATCTCCCTCTGTTGCCCTCTCCCTCTGTCGCCCTCTCCCTCTGTTGCCCTCTCCCTCTGTCGCCCTCTCCCTCTGTTGCCATCTCCCTCTGTTTCCATCTCCCTCTGTCGCCCTCTCCCTCTGTTGCCATCTCCCTCTGTTGCCATCTCCCTCTGTCGCCCTCTACCTCTGTCGCCCTCTCCCTCTGTTGCCATCTCCCTCTGTTGCCCTCTCCCTCTGTCGCCCTCTCCCTCTGTTGCCATCTCCCTCTGTTGCCATCTCCCTCTGTCGCCCTCTCCCTCTGTCGCCCTCTCCCTCTGTCGCCCTCTCCCTCTGTATCCATCCCTCAGTGTTCCTCCCTCTGTCACCTCACCGCAGCTCCCTGGGCACACACACAGTTGCTCCTAAGCACTGCACAGGCCTAACAAACACCTTAGATCTGAATGTAAAGGGATGTCTCACAAGTACCAGCAGTCATCTGCTATGTGCCTGCAGCACACCCACCATTTGCAGTCCACACTGTACTGTGTTAAGACACACTTCTCGGAATGCTCTGTAGTACACAATGGGCACAGGTGTTGGCAGCACAAGTCCCTCCTGTGATCACTGCTAACACAAACACCAGGACAAGGTCACACATCCTGGGCACCAACACAAAAACACGATCATGCCAGCATGATACATCAGGGGACAGCCAAATCATGAACGATTGACGCTTCCAATTCCCAAGCTAAGTAATAGCATGCCTTGTCATACACCCCCATACAGAAAGTCAGCCCCACGGGACAGGCAATGGAGTGCAACACTGTCCCAATTGTCATGTACCACAACAAAACACTCACTCATATGAATATGCATACAACTCATACATGCACATAGCAGATGCTCTAGTCCATTGTGCCTCTCAAACACTGCACGTGTCCCATCTCATGAACTTTGTGTATGCACATAAGTACTGACATGGACATGGGTATCGACAAGGTGATGCGTGTTTGAGAAGTGCCAAGTTCAAAAGCCATGATCTATAACTGTGTGTCTACAGATCCAGGTGTGTTGGCATTGTTTGGCCAGCATGGGACAGCAAAAGACATCCAAAGTAGTAGAGGACATGCAAATTAATGATGCTCTGTCTCTTACATCAACACGCTGCATATGAACTCTGTGCATGCATGACGCAGACATAAGGATTTACACCGTATCCTGGATGTTGCGTGAAACTGAGCAATGCTTAACACATGTGGTGCCGGCAACACAAGACACAGCAATGGCTGTGTCAGTCATTGTCAAGACAAAGGAAGAATGTAAATAGCCCAGAGTACATTTTAATTTTGTACCACTACATACACAACTTAACAAAGTCAACAATGTCAAGCTTGTGGAACTGTGATGCTGATAATGGATAAGTTAACAAGATGTCACTTGATAGTGCCTTAACAGTGTCTGTCTCTCCCACACACAGGGGAACGTGCGGCGGTCCCCCCCAACCAGGGTGGAGAAGGATCCCAGTCCCAGGCTCAGCAGGACCCAGACCCCACCAACAGCGCCGTCCCTCAACGCACTGTGGATGACCCCAACCAACCTGGCTCCTCTGGATCCCAAACCCCTGCAGCAACTGAACCAGCTACATCTCAGCCAACCACCGGACCCATTCCCACCACATCCCAGCAGACAGGTCACAGCCCTGCCCATGATCCACAAGAGAGCCAGTCTGAAAATGAGGGACACCCTTTGTCGGGCGCCCCTGAGGATGGTGACAACCTCCACCCTGCCAGCAATCGGGGGGCCCGTCGAGCGGATGTGCCCACTAGCGCAGGCCGTGCTCATGTGGGTCAGGGTGATGGGAGTGGCGGAAGGCGGAGGCGAGAATCTGGACAGTCAGCTGCAGCACCCGGTATGCCTGAACTCGCTAACATCCTGGAGGCATACCGGCGGGACACCAGGGAGGTAAGCCAGCTTGCGGAGGACCTCAACCAGGTCAGACAACAGCAGGCAGAGCAAATAGCCAGGCAAGACCAGCATTATGGACGGGTGGAGGCACACCAGGCTCAGCTCTTGATGGTGCATCGGGACATTTGCCATATGCTATGTCAGATGGCTGCCAACATGCGGCCCCCTCCCTGTGTCACAAGGCCAGCAACATCACAGCAAAGTGCAACACCAGCCACAGGGAGGGAGGAGGAGGAGGAGGAGGAGGAGGTACTCTCTGACATAGCGTCCCATGCACCGTCCATGCCTGCACATGAGGGTCCCCCAAGGAAGGTGGGTGGTCCACGGCGAAGACGTTGAGGGGCAGTGGGCCATGGACATCTCCCAGGACACTGGACCTGGCATATTGCCCCTGGGTGCAACAGCATCCCCTATGAGACTCTCCCACATGGACTTGCTGGTCACAGTCTGCCCAATGTTGCCAAGCACTGTGGCCTGGACTCTGGTGACTCAAACTGTAAGGCATCTCATCTCCAGCAGTGAACTTTGGATTCCACCCCTTCCTGTACAGCAGCTTTTCACGTTTCCTGCACAATATCACCCAATAAATATTCTACACCTCATACGCTTTAGGTGAGTTATCTTTTAAACAGCATAAACTGATATGTGTGTGCAAATGTATAAAATGCAAGGGTATACAACAAACAGCAGTCAGCCTCACACTTCGATCGGAATTTCAGTGAGGACACACATGGTCAGAAAATCCTATCAACTACATACATGGATGGAAATACACACCTGCGTGGGACAGTAAATGCTGGAGGGGGGTATGGATCCCAAAAATTCTATCACAGGCTGACCCAGGAGAGTGTCTTTGAGGTGTACATATCAGTGGCACAAAAGTAGTGGTCCACGTAGGGAGTACCTACAACTGTGTCCTCAGGTATGTGAGCTATCATCAGCATGATGCAGTACTGTGGATGTGATGTGTGGCGCACAGGACAAGGCTGGCAGGACAGACTGTGGGCAATGGGCTGTAGCACTCCACACAAGCACACCTGAATAGGTGACCTACCCCTATGTAGCTACAAGTACTATACTACTGTAATGGTAGCTACGCATACAGAACAACTACACACGTCTGACAAATACCTACACCAGAATGGGGAAATCACACCACACCCAAGAGACATGCTCATGGTGTGTGTTCCATGTGGCAACTTGACTGACTGTGACTGCCATGTTGCAGTGGTGTGAGCAGGTTGTGTACATCCATGTGACTGTAAGCAAGCACTTTAGTGCTATAGTGGTGTTTACAAGGTAACTCTGTACAATATTGTGCCGTGGAAGGGGGGGCTGTGCTGGACACGGCACATGACCTGGTGGTACGTAGACCCAATGTCATGTGAATCTGCATAGTCGTGCCAGTAAGTGTCGCACACACAGGCATAGCAGCAGCAATGGCTGAGTCGGAAGCATTGTGATACCAGGATGCTGATTGTCTGGTTTTGTCTGTGTGTAGGGTGGCAGGAGCATGCTCCATAAATGGATGGAAGGAGGGTCATCCTGTAGGTGTCAGTGTTCCTGAATGGTGTGCGCTGCATGGTGGCTGTGTATGCAGCAGCAGCAATGACTGAAGACATGACGGCAGGAGGGGTGTGACAACATGCAAAACAAGCACATACCACAATGCCATTGGCAAGCCACAAAGTGACATGTGTATGTGAAGGCTGGAGTGTCTGCCTCACTCAGGGTCACTAAAAAATAAATGGCACAGTAATCACCAAGGTCACTGGATCAGGGACATTACGGACAAGTGGGGCACAGGACACACAGCATCATCAGGTGTAGACTACAGCTAGTGTTTTCAAAGCTAAACAGCAGCTACAAAGCCATCTACCTCACACACAACATAGTATACTAGCCTTCCGCAACCCCATGCGTGTGCTCACTTTACAGGTAAACACAAAACAAGCATAAGCTAAGTTAATGACAAATAGTATAGATGCACATTAGAAGGACATGTGCGTTGACATCAAGGTGGCACAATATTCCGTAGAAGTCAGACGTCATGCACAACATCATTATTTACATTGTGAGCCCATGGAGCATCATGAAACATACATGTGCATTGGCAAGAAGTCCAAATTACACTATTATTGATGTCACCTGTAATGCAGCAGTACTATTACCTACTAGCCTGTCAAGGACTGGCCATACCTTTCTTCTTCAGAGTGGTGTGATGCTCAAAGGGTTCCACCTCCAAATAGCCCCTTGGTCTGAGTACAAACAACAGACACAAAAGGGTGATCAGGCGAGGGAAGGAGAGGATGGGAACTGCTGGGAGGGAGACCTGAAACACAGGCATATAACCATTAGGATTACATTCTCATGTCACTGACATTTCAAATACCTCATTTGATACACTGTAGCACTCACACCTGTGAAGTGTACTAACTGGAGACAAGTTTAGATGATTAATCATGCCATCACATGAGATCTGATGCTATGACACGGACACATAAAACCAAGGACAGTCTGTCATCCATCAGAGTCATGTGTACCGCTCACAACTGAGCTACCATGCAATTAGATCTATGTTGTAAAAAATTATTTCACTGGCTCAGATGAGGTGGACCTTACAAACAAATGGAAACATATGGAAATGCTACTTACCCTAACTGTAATGTCTGTCTGATATTGGTTACCCATAAGGGCCATGTAGGCAAACTTTACTTCAGCCACAACAGCTGTAACTATCACATATGTAGAGGAAGCTAATGACCAACATGCAATGGAGGCACTCTGTAGCCAGTCGTTTGATCTGTCAAGTTAGCACTACTATGCAAAACATCACATGCTAGTAGAAGAACTATAAAGTGCTAGTGATGTTGATCCGAGCCACATAATGAGACTTTACCATTACACAGGAATGCAGCACGGGACCAGAGATTCATGTGAATGACTGCACTCCACTGGTGCAACACAATTTATCACATATGCATCATCCCAACAATTTGACTTTACATGCAAAACATACTTGGCATCATGTGAGTCTAAACAGCACTGCTACTCACTGTGAAGGCTGGCGTAGCAGTATTCTCAACCTGCACTGAGGTAACGACATGACAGTGACATGATATACAGCGACAAGGGGCAATGCATCCATGTTAACTTATTCACAGGACAGTTGTCTTAACATGTGGAACATACACTGGGCCACACCCACACCACATAGTTTCATGGAAATCAAACTGGACTGGGCCACAAGCTGGAGGTGAGGATCCAGTCACAATCTAATGCACACAGTGAGGCTGCAATCCCCCACAGAGTCCGTGGTTGTGATCTCTGACACAATGTAAACCCAAGGTATTTGCAATGTTGCAGTGCCAATGTCTACACACATTGATGCATTCAGTTCAGTTCAAATAACTTTATTTCGATTCCACAAGGAAATCATAAAAGTATACATCAATTTAAAATGCACTTTGAGCTGCCATAAAATCACTATACATTTTTACATGATTCTATAATAAAACCATAGTACATAATTACATAAATCTGATTTTCGAAAAACATTCAATATCGGTTTCTGATCACAAGAGCTGATCTGATAAAATTCAATACAGCATTACAGATATTTACAGTTGACAGTGATAACAAAAATTCATAAGCTTCTTTATAATAACACGTTCCAAGGGATAGAAGTAATGGTCTGATAAAGGTATTTCTTGGAACCTTATACAAAGTGCAAAAAAGGATAAGGTGCAGGGTATTTTGCGAAACCTTATTATTACAGGGACAGGATGGTAGCTTCTCCCTCCAACCCCCCTGCTTTGGAAAAGCAAAAAGGAAGTGTAAAGTACCAAGGCGGAACCTTGTGAGATAGAAACGCCATTGGGTGTTCATAATATATGATAAATAAAAGGGTTGCACTAGCCTTCCCCGAACACGCAATACACAATCATTCTTCTTTAAGGAGCCCAATTTAAGACTATAGGCTTTTTTAATAATTTCCTTAGTATCCTTACTAAGAATGTCAGGATTTGTAAACATGGTACCTAACCCAATTTTATAAAAGGTGTCTCTGACATATCGAAGCCATGGGATTTCTCTGTAATGCTCAAGTTTAAGGCAATCTTGAAGAATATCCTTTGTCAATTTCAGTTCATCAGATTGCCAAACTTTAGACCATAATACTAAAGGTGCAACGTGAATAATATCACTTACAAACTCAATTCCAACCTCCCCATGGCAAAATATATTTGATGTAGCCAATGGGACAGATAGTAAACGTTTTAAAAACGTATTCTCCATAATCTGTATCTTTTCGCAATTTTGTGACCCCCAGACACCAGCACCATAGGTCATAGCAGAAACACATTTAGCTTTATACAAAGAAATTATTTCCGCTATACGTCGTTGTCCTAATTTACTAGCAAAGCGAAAGAGAGCTTCAATTGACTGTGTAACCTTTTGGACCCGGGTTGACATCAAAGGTTCCCAATTCAATTTTTTATTAAAAAGGTTTCCCAGATAATTGAAGTTATCAACTTTCTCTATATTAGAGTCCCTCACCTTGTATTTGCGGGTTTTAACACTTTTCAAACCGCAGGTCATGGCAAAAGATTTAGTAAAGTTGACCCCAAGATCTAAATTTCCCATAAACATATCAAAGGCATTCAGACAAATCTGCATGCTATTGGGAGTAAGGGCCATTAGGACAGTGTCATCTGCATATGACAACATTGGAATTCTTTTACCATTAATCTTAGGAAAATCAGCTCCAGTTTCTAACAGAAAACCTTCTAAACCGTTTGTATAAACCAGAAATAAAAAAGGAGCTAAAATACATCCCTGGCGGACACCTTCAGTGGATAATATAGGTCTAGATTTCTCTCCTCCAGGGCCATATCTAATTCTAACCGTTGTGGCAGTATGCAACCTACGGAGCGGAGTGACCAATGGCTCCTCGAACCCTATAGACTCCATCATGCACCATAATTTATCCCTACATACCGTATCAAAGGCACTGGACAAGTCCATGAATGCCGAGTGAATCGAAATATTCCTGGCACCCATGTACTTGCCCATAATCAGCGCTAAGTTCAGGGACTGCTCAGTAGTTCCTTTCCCTCTTCTAAAACCATATTGGGATTCTACAATAACCCCCGCTGACTCTGCCCATGTTTCAAGACGAGCCAATATCACCCTACCCATTAGTTTACAGGAAGCGTCTATTAATGATATTGGCCTATAGCAACGTGGGTCAGACTTGTCTCCCTTTTTAAAAATAGGCACCACAACTGCCTCTTTCCAGGAGGTC
This sequence comes from Lissotriton helveticus, assembly GCF_964261635.1. Taxonomy (NCBI): domain Eukaryota; kingdom Metazoa; phylum Chordata; class Amphibia; order Caudata; family Salamandridae; genus Lissotriton; species Lissotriton helveticus. The sequence goes on from NC_136063.1 coordinate 1,774,955,736, forward strand.
GGAATGGGCCCCAGTACCAATGCCTTAAAGACATTCAAAAGTAATGGGGACCAGATCTCCAAATTATGTTTAAAAAAGTCTAAGGGCACTGCATCAGGGCCAGGGGCCTTTAAAGCTGCCCCCTTAGTCAAAGCTAGCTCCACTTCCGAAAGCGTTAATGAATCACTGAGTAGCTTTGCTGATTCTGTGTTAACATTACTATATCCACCCTCTCCCATGGTAGGGGTCAGCAATATCTCATTGGGATTAAAGATTTTACTATAATGGGCTACTCAGGAGTCTTCAGGTATATGCACTCGGATGGTATTGTCTTCCCCTGTTTTTAGGAAAGGCCTAATTATTATCTCCCAAAAGAGCCTATTATCCCTTAGATCCACCGCTTTATCCAGGTCTTCCCATGCTTTGGTCCTCAGATCATTTTTCCTCTTTCTAACCGCCTCACTATATCTTTTCCTGGCCAGTCGAACCATTTCTCTGTCACGTGGGTCTCGACGTAAGGCCTTTGTTAAGTGTGTTTGGGCAGAAGAACATTCAGCATCAAACCATTTGGGCCCTCGATGTTGATTTCTCCCCCCAATCTTTACAAGATGTGAAGCGACATTTCCCAGTAATTTTTCGAACCTCTTAATTATGTAATCTGGATCGGATATAGGTGTCAAACAAGATTCTATCTGATCCGCATTTTCCTTAAAAATATCCGTTTCCAGTTTCCTCACATGTACTTTGTTCCACCTTAAAGTAATACCCCGATTTTGGCTATATACTATCGGTTGTTCCGGGCACGGTTTTTTTCCGTGAGTCATATTAAAACTCAGGATTAGGGGATTATGGTCGCTAGCTGGGTTCGCCTCAATTTTAAAATCTTTCAAAAAATGAAAAAAACCCTTAGACACCATAGCAAAATCGATTGTGCTCATTCTGCCCCCTGTACCTTGAAAGGTAGGTATATTCAATGCACCTGAAAAACTGGGCATATCCAAGATACATAGATCATTATTCATGATGATACTGTTTAGAGCTTCCCCTTGTTTAGAATGGATGAAATGGGCCATAGTTTGGTCGGTTAGGTCCATCAGACCACACACCCTGGACCCACTAAACTTACATAGCTCGCAATTATAATCGCCTAACCATATAATGGAAAGAGGGAAGACCCTGTTTGTCACCTTAACAATCTCTTCCTGTAGATTATCAATGATTACAGTTTCATGGGGGTCAAATATATTATAGTACCAATTTATGAAAAGAAGATTTTCAGGAAATAAATCCTTGATCATGAGTAATTGGTACCAAGGTGATTCCACCACTTTGCTCACATATATTGAATTATGCTTTACAGAAATCGCTGTCATAAGCCCACCCTTAGCTCTCCCTGATTGCGATGGTATAGCAGAAACATTAAACATTTGAAAACCATCCAAACTCTGATCCACCGAACTCCATGTCTCCTGTAAGCAGGCTATGTCAAAAGAATCAACATAGTCTAACCAAACCTGGTCCTCCAATCTTCGACCAAGACCCGCTATATTCCAAGAAATTAAACGGAAACTGCTAGACTCCTCTTGGTTACCTTCTTTTTCCTGTTGTGTTTTCATTATGGAATGGGCTCGGTCACACCCCTCTACTATATTTCTAATACCATTATTTCCCACATCAACATCATGATGAGTTTTTGTAATACTAAAAGTACACATACTATCCCCAGACCATTGATCTAAACGAGAATTAGGTTTTGGTTTGTACAAAGATCCCATATTCCCTTGAACAATATCATTTCGATCATCACAGTAATTTATAGAATTGTTATTTTCTTCAGAGTGGGATTGGAAACTTTCACTAGCCCAAGGATCCACTACATGATTTATTTTATCATTAATTATTGCTTTCCTATCATCACACAAGGTAAAATGGTGGTGGAACACCGACATAAGCATGACATCCTCATCCAGAGAAATAAGGGTAGACTTAATGTCCCAGACTGGTATTTTTTGTTGTAAAATTAGATTCAGTCAGTCATTTAGATTCATAGGAGTCAGCGGATGGAACATATTTGATAATGGAATGTTCCAAAAGTCTTTGGATTAGTAGAAAGGTGATTATTTGACCTAGAATATGTATTAGGATGGTTAAGCGAAAAAAAGAAGTTAACATTTCCGTTAAAGTGACCAGAAATAGGTTGATTCCTAAGTTGTTTCTGTTGATAAGGGGAGTCCAACCTATAACCATTCCGAGGTTTATTCGAAGCAAATATCATGTTCTCTGGATAGAAATATGTCAAATTCCGGGTTGACACTCCTCCATTATTACTACCCAGAAACCAATCGCTTATATAAGATACCACCCTATGGTCCCGAAAATTAACTATAATCAAATCACCGTCTATGTCCTTAGGACGTGTACCCACCCATTGGCACCTTCTAACTGAGACAATGTCTCCATTCAAGTGTGAAGGTAGTGGCCTATTCATACGTAACCAATGGATCACTTTATTCTTTAAGCTAGTATTGGATTCCACAATTCCCTCTGAGACAGCAGGAACGCCTGTTAAAACAATGACAAAATGAAAAGAATCCGGCGGCAGATCTACTGTATTTTTATAGTTTAATTTACCTCTATTAGAATAATTTGTTTGGATAGGAGGTATTTTATTAATATGAACAGGCTTCGAAACCACAGAAAGCATCTTGTCTTTAGTTGTGGTTTTCGAAGCTGTAGTAGCGGATGTGCCTGCTAAAGCAGTGGGATCTTTATTAGCAGGTACATTAAATACTTTCTTTGGAGGATTGTGTTGTCTGGTTTGATTATTATCAAATTGTCTAGTTGTGTTTTTGTTTTCAATTAAAATGGCTGGGGTAGTTAAAGTTGGATTCTCTGGGGGAGTAACCTCTGGTAAAAGGCAATCCAGTTTTTTATCCAGCCTTTTAAGCCTTTCGACAAGAGGAAGAATAAGAGCCTTTAAAAGATTTTCAACAGCCTCCAAAAGGCCATCTTTAGGAGTGGATTTATGTCCCATGTCTACATTCCTTTGTATTACTTCTGTCTTATCTATAAGAATTTTTTCCCCTTCCTCTGGCAAAATTTCTTTAGGGACTGCTACCTGTGGCGGCTTCCACGGGTTGTCAGACCCACTTTTGTTTTTCCCTCCCTTCCTCCTTCTCTTCCTAACTGGGGAGGATACCCCACCTTTGGTCTTTTGGTTGTCACGTGCTCTAGTTGTTTTAATAGTAGGCTGAGAAGCAAGCAACGTCACAACCTCAGTTTGTATCTTCAGGGGGGGAGGTAAGATGTTATTAATAGAGTGGGGAACAGTCTCCAAAAGCAGAGGAGTATTAAGATCTATAAGGTTATTGGACATTACCGGGACAAGTCACTTGGACGTTCCACAGCTACGTCCAAAACCTTCAGTGATAGCGGGCTTTGTTGAAAGATTAAGGGTATACTATCTGTGTTAAATAACTCTGCATCCGTCTCAGCATATTCTGAGGTGCATCCAGGCGACTTCACTTTACTAGAGGGAGGAACCTGCCTCTTAAGAAGCTCAATTGAGAGTAGGCGTTCGGCCCTCCTTTCAGCTAAAGCTAACTCTCGGTCAATGTCCTTGGTCGCTTTAGCAAAAAATGTATCAAGGGGTCCGAGAATGGAAGTAGTCACACGATCAGGAAGGGGGTTAGGAGTAGAGCTAGTAATTCTTAAAATATAACAACAATAATAATAATAAAAATGAGTAGTGCCTAAAGATAAATAATCATAAGGGGGGCAAGTAAAGTTACCCAATAAAAAGTCACAAGCAAGCTACCTCCGGGGTTGTGTTCCAAATTCGCTTGATGTTTAAACAAGGGTGTCAACCCAATAATAATAAACTCAAAACCACACCACAAAGTTATCAAAGGGGGGGGCCCCGGCCCGGCCTCCTTCGGCCTCTGACGGCCACAGACGGTCCCGCCCTTGTCCCGGGCTTCTCCCGGGACGCTCCCGCGCTCCCGCGCCGCGGGAAGGGACCGTCTCTTAAATACGTGGACCAATAGAGTGAAGGCAGGGCGTGGTGGACAGGGAGAGCGGCCAGGTGACGGGAGGCGCGGGTTACCGAGGCTTCTGGTCCTTGAAGTCCGGCCCCACTCGCTCGTAGCCCTGGCCAACACACGCTTTGCAGGAATACACTGTCAAGGCTTCCAGGTGGGAGTAGAACGCAGCGGGACCCGCGGAGCGGGTACCGCAAGTTGTAAACGACGATAAGGGTCCAGGAGCGCCCTCAGCAGCACCAGTAACGGTCAGCAAAATATCCCAAGGCGTTTCCTCCTTCACAACCTTTTGAATGTTAAGCGGGGCGTGGTGGACAGGGAGCGCGGCCAGGTGACGGGAGGCGCGGGTTACCGAGGCTTCTGGTCCTTGAAGTCCGGCCCCACTCGCTCGCAGCCCTGGCCAACACACGCTTTGCAAGAATATACTGTCAAGGCTTCCAGGTGGGAGTAGAACGCAGCGGGACCCGCGGAGCGGGTACCGCAAGTTGTAAACGACGATAAGGGTCCAGGAGCGCCCTCAGCAGCACCAGTAACGGTCAGCAAAATATCCCCCATTGATGCATTCACCAGAGTCTCTAACTACAACAGATGACAGTCAGATGGGGTGAATATCCTGTCATGGGATTGGGCATACATGTAATAAGTAACATAATGTAGTTGCATGTATGCATGATCTCACTACTTGCACATGAACAAGTACCACACGTTTCTAAACATACCAACGCTAAACAGCCTCATATGCGTCCTTACCCAAATTGACTTCTACACATGTCCATGCATGCTCCGTTGATTTGGCTGACGTTGCAATCATAATGAGCGATAGCAGGATGACCACGATGACCCCATTGGACAACAGGCGGGGCGAGCTGTGGATGAGAGTGGCACACAAGGGGTCAAGTTCTGTATAATGTCATTATCACAATGTCCTGTTGAATAGCCAGATGTTGTAGAACACCTGTACATTCCAAGTGCACACATAGCACGTATGTGTGTTGCATTAGAACTGTACATGTGTGACACTGCACAACACACATCCAAGTGACGTTGCATACAGTCTGTTGCATACACAGCATGCTACCCATGCTACTCTAGAGTCCATCTGTTGCTGAAAAGCTGCGATGACTCACCATTATGCAAAAAAGTTGCGGATGAGGTGACTCCGGATATCATCTTCATCCTCCTCGTCACTGGCATCCTGGGCAAGGCCTTCATCCTTAACGGGCAGATATTCCAGCTCATCAGGATCAAGGTAGAGTGGCACGGCCTTCTCCACTGCCATGTTGTGTAGCATGCAGCACACGGTGAAGATGTCACACACCTTGCGTGGGCTGTATTGGAGGGCTCCGCCTGTCTTGTCCAGGCACCGCTGGTCTGCAGCTGTCCTGGGGTTGCGTAGTGGAGTCATTAACCACGGCATGTTGGGATATCCAGCGTCTCCTGCAAATAGACATCAAGTACAAAAGTGATTAATATGATGCAGATCATGAAGTTGTGACATACTGACATACAGAGCTGACAGTGTATACTCACCAACTAGACATGCCCGGTGGTTGTGCAGCTGCAGCATCATCTGTGGTACCCTGCTACGCCTCATGATGAAAGCATCGTGGCACGATCCTGGAAAACGTGCACAAACATGTGAGATAATCATGTTGGCAAGACACACCACCAGGGCATTTATCGAGTGGTAGTGTTTCCTGTTGCGATACGCTTACTCCTGAGCCTGTGGTGGCACCAGAGTAACATGTGTACCATCAATTTCACCAATTACATGTGGCATGCGGCCCAGGGCATAGAATTCCCCCTTGACATCTGTCAACTCTTCAGGAGTCGGAAATCTAATGAATTTATCTAGGTGGAGCAACATAGCAGCCAAAACATCACTCAACACCCGGCTTATCATTGTCTGAGACATCCCTCCCACATAAGCTATGGTAAATTGAAACGTACCTGTGGCAAAGAAATGGAGGGCTGCCATCACCTTTACCTTGGGTGTCAGTGCAGTTGGATACCTGTGGCGTGGTTGTAGGTGAGCCTCAAGCCTGTTCGTCAGCTCCTTGATCAACTGCCTGTTGAAGCGATAGCGACGAATACAATTGCGCTCCCTCATGTCTTCCAAGTCAGACAACGGCCTTTCCAGAGGGGGTGCCCTGCAATACACAATTTATTGGAAATGTCTTCAACTGTCTGACTGAGACTGTAACAATGTACATGGCACAAGCAAGACTGCTTAAAATATTCTAGACAATTTGGAGTGTGGCGTGGCATACACAGTGAAGTAACGTGTGCCAGCTCCCAGCCACTCCTCCGTGAAAAATTAAAGACCTGTGGTGTGTGGAATGGATATGACATGCATACAAACAATCTGATGGAAAGGTCTTAGTGAGCATGACAATGTGTCATGTCAGTGACAAACGTCATGTGAATGTCTGTAGTAGGTTGCTTGCACAACCAGACATCTGACAGCAATAAACACACACACACACCACATGTGCCATCATTTGCACAGTTCTGCCTTAGTCATGTTGCGGTGTGTAGCTTCCCTAACTATTACATATCCATCATCATACAGCATAAATGTGTTATTCTCACAAATGGTCTGTGATGCCATCACACATATGAACAGGTCATAAACACACGTGGCATGGTGTGCGTACATTAGTAACCCTGTCATCACGGCAAGGACACTACATAGATGCTCCTACAGCAGATGTACTGAACAGTAAGGACGGATTACTTACCTTTTGTCACAAAATATCAGTAAGCAACAGTAGTTAGAAGCATATTCCCGACTTTCAATACATACCAGGCTTTTGACCTATTTGCATCCCTGGATGCCATCGCTCTGCACAGTGAGTCGGGGGTATCCAGGCCACACCGGAAAAATGACAGTGCCGCAGATTGGCATCCTACAAGGGCGTGCCCAAGTGTTGCCCGTACCTACAACGCACACTCTGCCAGCAGTTACACAACCATGTCCCACCGAGAGTGTGGGTAGCGGACTAAGATGCATGTAATGTTGGAAGACCTCAGTCCCAGACTCAGGGAGGATGATGACATCTTTCCATAGTGCCCATACCTCTTGGATACCCTCTACAGCAGAGCTAACGGGAATGTGGACTGTGATTTGGAGGCCTGGATGCCCATGCTCTCTGGGGTGGGGTGGGAGGAAAGGGAACATGGTCAGTCCAGGGCGGGGTGTGGGGGTCTGACAAGGTGCCTATCTACAGCCAAACATGATGCGTGGCTGTACAGGATGCCCAATATAGATACAGTACATTCCTCAAGATATGCCTGCAGAGGATCAGCTGAGCCGGAGTGAAGTTTAAGGACCTCAGTGAGGAGTTGGTCCTCATGGCAGCAACGGGGAGATGAAGGGCCAAGGCTCCAGCCTCCCACGTTAACACAACACTGTACGTTGCCCGCTCATCCTAAGACACGTTAGGAGTAGAGACATCACCAGTGTCTGGCTAGGTGTCCAGACCACTTGCATCCCCCAGTCCTCCTGTCCTGTTGTCTTGGGACTGACACTCACGTGCCAGTGGTTCCTCATGACCCTCCCAATACTCATTGACAACCATTGTAATGAGCATTGCCCGGCTCATTGAAGTTAAACTCCCCATGCAGCATTATTAGGGGTGTTCTGCTGCACATTTCCCACGCCGGAGCCGTACAGTGTGTGGTATCGGGGACATCACCACCCGAGAACGGCGCCACGGCTGACACCTGGGTGATAGTTGCCAGTGAGGTTGCGAGTTCAACCAGCGGGGACCAGGATGAACATTCAGATCCTGTCTGTCCCGGCAGTTTGGGACATATGCGCCGCCTGCGTCCAGTAGTAAGTGAGTGATGGCATCAGGGGCTATTCAACAGACGCGCTAGTGCCCCCAGACGGGTCCGCTGTGCCAGAAGCCGACGCGTAGGCCGTTGGTGGGGTGAGGGAAATCATGGACATGAGGAAGTGCACTAACTCATCCTGCGTCACATGCAGGGCAGGGACCGGAGGTCGAGGTACTGGCTACGACGGCTGCAATTCTGACAGAGCCGCGTGGTTGGTGTCACCCGAATCCCATGCAGCATTGCACGTGCATTGTGGTGATTTGGATTTGCTATCATATATATCTGACTTATTTAGTTAACCGACAACTTTGCCCGGGAGCACTGATGTCAAATTAAGGGGCAGTGATGTCTCAACTACAACGCCCATGCACTCGTCCTACGTCCATCCCATGAGCGATTGTGGTGCAGTGCCAACTGCTGGAGTCAGAGTGGCTTGTGGGACCAATCACACCTGGATTCATATGTCTGGTCCCGGCAGTGGGAGCTGCTCTTGTTGTTGTGCTTGACGTGATAAGAGTGGAGACACAGACGGTGAGGGTCAGTCACCAACATGACTAGTTTGTATTCCTCACAGGCTTTGAAAATGACATCCCCATTGGCACCGGCCAGAGTCAGAGAATCCAAGGTAAAAGGTCTGAAGTGATTGTACTATGAAAGTGGCAACAAAAGTGTGTAAGGTTACACCTATAAGGGACCAGCGCTGGTGTTGTTAAAAAAGAGGACCTGACGTGTGCACGCAGAGGTGACGTAAGAGTACTCTGACAACGTCATCACGGCCCATATGACGCCAACAACCCATGCAGAGCCACATGACATGCCTTCCGACACACAATTGTACTACAGAACGGAAATTGACATATCCAGGATGACATGTGGGGATATTCTAAGGTGAGTTATAGAAAACTGACCTGTTCATTTCATATGCAAACGGCATGCACAATGTCGCTCATGGCACACACATGACGTGGTCACACAGGGTCATGCTGTGCGGCTATTACACCTCAGTGACAGTGGGCATGTTGCTGTCATCATGTGCCAGTTCCCTGTACTGAATGGTGAGCCATTCCAGTGTTGATGTTCCTTGCAACATGTTGCTGACGTTACTCCGGTGCAAAGTGTTGACTGCATGTGATGCACATGTGCAATATGATTGATGACATGTCTCGCAAGCTCTTCACACATCAATTGAGGCACAAGGTCACAATCCCTGTGCTTCTTCAATGTCTGCCACACCATGGGCATCCTGATGTATGTATGCCATGCTGATGTATGCACCACATCGTCAACATGAGTGTAGACTACATCCCTGCTATGTGAATTCCTGGTGTGATTCTCCCAATGGTGACATGAAGGTGGACAGGGACTCAGGCTACACAACCCTTCACTTGACCATGTCTGACGCACTGTACCCCAAGGTACGTGCGTGTGTACGCCTCGTTTCCCTATTGCTTTTTGGCCATGCGCGAGCAAAGCGTACCCCAAGGTACGTGCGTGTGTACGCCTCGTTTCCCTATTGCTTTTTGGCCATGCGCGAGCAAAGCGTACCCCAAGGTACGTGCGTGTGTACGCCTCGTTACACCATTGACTGGGTTGCATTAGCAACGCTATGTCACCATACTTGTGTGGGCATTTTAGATAAATAATAGTGAACAACTAGGGGAACAGTGTACTGATCAAAATGCAAGCAGGTGTTCTAGAAAAATCAGTTTGGCTAAAGTATACAATGTTGCAAAAGTTGTTGTTCAGCTCAGGCTCAATTTTCAAACCATGCATATGTGTGTAATGGGCTTATGTGTGATGTGATTGGATGGAACATAGGATGCTAACTATGGTGGCCTATCACACACTACTCCTTGGACTCACAGACCCTCTGCAGCACAGATATAAGGCAGCATGTGGCTGTGGGAGGGCACTTGCCTGCACAACATTGGTGTGGTAACCACAGCTGCTGTCTCTGAATCCTCTGGACCCTGATTAGCTGAGCATGGAGAGGACAACTGCATTCACTGATGCTGAGAACAAGGCCCTGCTGGATGCCCTCCTGCCCAACTACAGCAAGCTGTATGGGAGACCAGAGGATCAGGTGAGTGATTGGTGCAATACCTTGGAGTGTGCACCTGTTGTGTGTGTGACATAATGCCCACTGTGTATGTATGGTGTATAGATGCAATGTTGTTGGGAGTAAATGCCAGGGTGTACAGTCTTGTGTAAAGAGGGTTATTCCTTGTAGTGGGGTGTGTGACAGCATGTCACAGGCTGCAGTGCACCCAGATGTAGCATACATTGCTCTGTGATTGCCATGCTCTAAGAGTGTTTAGCCCACGTCATGTCATCTGTAGTCTTTCAATGGCATGTAATGCAGCAGTGTTTGCTCACAGGCCACATACTCCTGGACAATGATGCTAATGTGTGGAGCCTACGATGCCCTGTTGTCATCAAGTCTTTTGTGCACATATGTGTGTCTTTTGAACATGGACCAGGTGTACTGATGCTCTTTAACTTTACATTTGTGACAGGTATCTGCCTATGAGAAGGGTGAAATCTGGCTGGACATCGCCAGGGCTGTCAGGAGTGAGGGAGGGCCTCGCAGGAGGCTCAGGAACATCAAGAAGAGGTGGCAGGACATCCGGTGCTGGACCTGCCGCATCGCCAGAGTCCAGCTGCATCTGGAAGCTCCACGCCGGCATGGTGGCACCCGCCACCTCACCCCCAACATGCTCCGGGTCCTGGAAGTGGTGTTCCCAGACCTCCATAGGCAGTTGCAGGAGGGACAGCAGCAAGTAGGGGGTAGGTACATGTCTGTTTGTTGTCATGTGTGTCACATGCTGCCTGCAGTGCTTCATGGCATGTTCACACTCCCATAGTTTGAGTGGTGTGGTCAGACAGGCACTCCATGCTTTGGCATTAGAATGTCCCAGGTTCTGCAGCTGCTTCTTTGCATGCCTTGCCCTACTCCACATTTGCCCTGCGCTTTGGCTGATGTATATTTTTCACATGTACTCCTATGGTGCAATGTCTCAGTATGCATCTTCCTTTGCACATCATCATGTTTGAGGTGGGTCTGTGACACCTGTTGGTACATTACATGTAGCACCACATGTTCACAGTGTCTACCATTCTTCATATTTTTGCACTGATCTTGAGTCTAAACATGTGTTTTCTGCACGAGTCTGCCTCAGTGGCCTTGGACCATGGTACTCTTTCAAATTGTAATGTGTTGGATACAGGTGCACGATGTACATGTGCAATATTTTGGCATTATGCATACTCACACTGGGCAGTGCGTGTGTGCATATGCGCCAAATATGTATAATGTTGTTTCTAACTAATAATGATGGTCAGCCACACAATGAGGCTTTGGGTGTCAACAGCTGTGATGCCAGTGTGAGGTGATGTTACACTTGGTTCAGGTCCCAGGATGGCATAACATTTCAGTACAGGCAGGACTTTTCCCATGTGGCACAAGGTCTAAGCAATTCCAACATGTCCTGTTCTGGGTTTGGGTGGCAGGGTGGGAAAATGAGCAGGGATGTATAATCAGCTATCCTGTTGCCAGGCAGTGGATCATCATTGTGTATCTCATACTAGTTTTTAGCTTACATTTTGCTTGTATCCTACTGTACATTGAGCGTTGTGTCTCTCCCAATTGGCCACAAGTAGACTTTGCATTGTGCAGAGTTCTGTGTAATGTGCCTCATGATGCATGCCATGTTTCGAAATGAGCCATAATGTATTGTAGCTGATATGTCTGATGTGTACAAGTGACTGATATGTTATTGTTGTTCTCCTTGCCCACAGCATCATCATCTGAATCTGGAGGAGACACAGGCGCGGACCAGGCCGAGGGACCCAGCGACAGTGCCACCTGCTTTGAGGTGTCAGAGGGAGGCAGTGGCACGGAGGGTGAGGAGAGTCTGCAGGCCGGACGACATGTGACTGACACATCTTACCATGCCGACGACTCCGAGTCAGACTCTCAGGAGGGGGTGGAATATGCAGCAATGGTAACATCTTCTTCGGCTGCCCTCCCCTCCTCCAGTACCATCTCCACCCTCCCAGTCGTTAGTGTTCCTAGGGTCCGTGCTAGCCCCCGTGTCTCCTTTGTTCCCGGCACCGCAGCCCCTGCCCCTGTGTCCCCTGCTGCCCTCAGTGCTGAGACTGTGGACCTACTCCGGCAGATTGCAGTAGGTCAGACATCCATGCTGACTGTCCTCCATGGACATACACAACTGCTTACACAGGTGGTGTCGTTCATGGAGAGCATGTCATCAGCCATGTCTGATCTACGTCAGAGTGTGGCTGCCATGGAGTCAGCACTGACGGCAGCTGTGTACACCCAGCAGCATCTGTCCCCCCCATTCTTCAGACCCATCCACCTCTGCCTCTCACATACCCACACATCATACACGCACACGCCACAGGTCAGACACACCAAGCGCACACACACAGCATAAGAAGCTCAAAGCTCCATGCACCCATTCTCAAGGGGAAGTAGGCACACCGACAGGGAGAGGGGAGACACCTCACACATGCATCCACACACCCAGTAGAACTGACTCACAGCCCTGTACCTCCACCCCCAATGTGTCCCCGGGTTCAGGTGGTAGTTTTTCCGCACTGGCTGAGGTGTGCAGCCAGGTCTTTGAAGCTACTTTCGGCGATGACCCAGCCAGTGTGGATGAATCCACTACACCTGCACCCACTCCACCTGTCCTTCCCTCTCCTGTCCATGCGGTGCCGGAGGATTCCACAGATGGTGCCCCCATAGTCACCACAGCTGATTAAACGCCATGTGCAGGCAGGTTTAGGCGTGATGACACCCATGGAGCCACAAACTGTTGCAGAGACTTTTTTGGACTGGCCATTGGCCTTTAATGAGCGAGGACTCTTATTTGCTTTGCTATTTTAGCACCAGCTGAATAAAGCTATTTGTTTCCTTTTCAGAACTTTTGTTTGTGTGAAAATGTCTGTGACTGCTGTGTGCCTGGGAGCTGATGTGATGTTAGAATATAAGTATGATGACATGTGTCACTCTCCTGATGGTAATGTGGTTATCAATGGTAGGTTTGTGATGTAAAGGTTGGCCACTGGTGGGCAGTGAGGGGTCTCAGCCACCCACTCTGATGTTGGGCACTGGTGGGCAGTGGGGGGGGGGGGGGTGTTAGCCATACACACACTCTGATGCTGGGCACTGGTGGGCAGTGGGAAGGGGGTGTTAGCCATACACACACTCTGATGCTGGGCACTGGTGGGCAGTAACACAGAAATGTTGTATTCTATACTATAAGTCTCACTTTATACCACAATCATTCCACTACTATCTCATACATTTTAAGTAGAATAATAGAAAAATATCTCAAACAATTTATAATTTATAAATATAAATTTATTCTTCAGAATTTTCATAATTTAGAAGAACTTCTAACATCAACGGATCAGGAATCTCCTCATCAGAACTCTTCATACATGACTCTTGGAACTCAATATATTCAAAACATTCCATTAATTCAGCAGCCACAGTCTCATCATTAAAATCCTCCATTCCATCTCCTCTCAAAAAAAGGTCTTCTTCATGGTCAGTGTTCTCAACAGGATCATTTAAGACCTCAATCAAACTCGCCTCAACAAAGGTCGCAGAAATTTCAAAATTAATATTAACGGTGTCCTCATTGAGATCCATATTCTTTTCAAATTTCTTGCTGAAAATAGCAGAAAAAAAAAATCACTTACTTTTTTCTTTTTAGTAATAGATAATATTAAACTAGCTTTATCAAGTATTAAATTCCCCTTACAAATTAACAACTTACCTTTAAGAAAGCAATAGAAGAGTTAATACTGTGTAAATTTCACACCAGAAATAGAACACCAAAAATTCCTCACAAATGTGCCTCAAAGAGTACTATCACAAAATGGCTGTGTTTCCCTCTCATTAGGAAACCATTTCTTTAGTAGAAAACCAATAAAACTTCATCACACACACATTGAAAACCAAAGAAACATTTTAATTGGTTGTAAATTTCAAAAGCTAATTGGCTCTTGGGTGTCTGTAAACATTCTAAATGGTCTGCATAGTCCACCATCTTGTGACTCTGAAGAACAGAGACACAAGAGGTGAAAAATAAATGGGGAAATAATTAAAAGGGGGCAGAGTAGACACCCCCTGACCCCCTAGGCTTTCTAAAGGAGGCCTAGAAGGACCCTGAAGGGAAAAAAAAGATTTAATTTTTTTTTTAATTTTCGCGGGGTAAGCGCTGGGTGCGCTCCCGGGTGCGCTCTCCGGTACGTGCACCCTGAGCGTACCACAGGGAAAAACAGTGTAAAAAAATAGAGTTAAAAAATAAAGTAGAGTGTTTAGAGTAAAGTGATGCATTGCTGGAGTGTGTCACAAAAATGATGCAACTCCAGCAATGCATCCTTTCACATGGGGCCAGTCCCATGTGAAAGGGCCTGCATCAGTCTTACGCCTGCTATGAGGCAGGTGCAAGATTTGGACGCAACAGCGTCGTAAAAGTGACGCAGTGAAATCTCATAGATTTCACTGCGTCACTTCTACGACCCTTCCTTATGTCAATACGCCCCATTTGCATACATTACAGCTGTCACAGGTATAATGTGGTGCAGGGGTTTACAAAGTGACGCATCTACCTAGATGCGTCGGTTTGTAAATATGACTCAACAAGTTGTATTTTTTACAGCACTGGTGCGTCACAAAAAGTGACGCATCGGTGGCGTAAAAGTGACGCATGGCGTCATAAATGAGACCGTCAGTCTTCTACTCATGCGTCATATTTAATGTATGACACATTATGTCATAAGGAGTTACAGATACATCAGTATTTCTGACGTATCTGTAAGCGCAAAAGTGATGCATTGCTTGAGTGTGTCACAAAAGTGACGCAACTCCAGCAATACATCTTTTCACATGGGGCCAAGCCCATGTGAAAGGGCCTGCGTCAGTCTTACGCCTGCTGTGAGGCAAGTGCATAAATGAGGCTTTCAGTCTTGTACTGTTATTTTTCCTTTCATTTTCTCTGTTTCTTCACTGCTTTACTTACCTGGTCTCACAATCACTTGTCTTTATCCAGTCGGTATCTCCACTCTTTCCTAAACATCACTGCTCTTTTCTTACCCTTCCACACCCCGTTCCTTTACTACATTTTCTTCACTTATCCACATTCCCCATATTCACTCTCCTGCTCCTCACTCTACTTCCGCACACTCATCTTCTTTCAGTCCCCCTACTTCACTTCCCTTACCCTCTTGTCCCTTTCTTTGCTTTCTCACTCATTTTCCTCTTCTCTCTCACTGCACTCCACTTCACTTACTCTTTTTCATTTTTTTAAGAATACAGCTCTTTGATGAGAATTGGAGGTAGTTCTTTTTTCTTTTTTTTGAACAAAATCAAAAACAGGGAATGGGAAACTGCTCAACAGGAGCAAAAAAAATAAAAAATTAGGGCTGGGGACGGTAGCGGTGGTTGTCTAATGCTCGAACCATGAGCAGAACACTTTGTACCCCATAGCAAAGTAACTGATCACAATATCTGCATTTAAGTACGCCTCTATTAAAAGCAGGCAGAATGTTAGGGATCAGCTCCTCCGATTGCCCCCTCACTGATGTAGTTGGTCCTCCGGTTGAAGTAGAGGCACCATCCCTGGGAGCCTCTTGTGCCAGAGGCCTGACACTCTCCCGGGCATAGTTCTGGGGGTGCCTCCTCTCGACGTGGCGAATCATGGTGGAGTTTCCGAATGAATATTTTTTGGTGGGGGTCACCCCGTGACAGGATAGTGTGACAAATCCTGCACTCCACCTTTGGAGCATTTACTTTTTTTGATTATCAGGAATGGAAAAAACTTCCATATGAAGTGTTCTTTTATCTTGGGCTGAGGAACCTCTTCATCAATAAATCCCTCTGTATCTTCATCACTGCTGGATGGTCTGACAGCCATGGTAAACGAACAAAGATCCAAGAGCAAAAAACCAGTCTTGCAGTCACAAAAGTGAAAGAAGAAGTGAAGGAAATGGGTGGGGATTTCATTCTTTGTAAAAAAAACTGTTAGCAACCAATGAAAAGAGTTATTTTAGGGTCACATGACTTGACGCACTTACACTGCGTGCACCGGAGCGCTTCCGGGGGTGCTTACGCGGCGCGAACGTAGGCGCTTCCGGGGGCGCTTACGCGGCGCGCCTGAGTGACGTTTTGATAGTTTTACGGAAATGCAAAATCATTTTCATTTCGTAAATCAAAAATACTGCTTTCATATGTATGGTACTAAATGTCTTGCATTATTATTTAGTTTTCATACATATTTTTTTTTAAGAACGTAAAAATAGCGCTCTCGGTGCGCTCTCGGTGCGCGCACCCTGAGCGCACCAGGAAAAAATGTAAAAAAATATATATACATTGAACAAGTAATTTAAAAAAAAAAAAAGCTAATAAAACAAAATAATCGTAGGTTACAAAGTTGATATGCAAAGGAATTTGCTTTTAAAAAAAACTATGAAATTCACTGAAAAAACCATAGGTTTCACAATTGTTATAGTTAGGAATTAGCATTTAAAAAACCATTGAAATTCACTGAAAAAACCATAGGTTTCACGCTCGTTATAGTTAGGAATTAACATTTAAAAAACCTTTCAAATTCACTGAAAAAACCATAGGTTTCCCACCAGTTATAGTTAGCTGAACATTTTACTCATACAAAACCATTGAAAATCCCGCGTTATAGTTAGTTGGACTCACTATAACTCGCGCGCCCCAATCCACTGCTGATGATATCACATATTACATCATTCATGACATGGTCAGTGACATCACTGATGACATCACTGATAACATCTCAAATGACATCACTGATGACATTTCAAATGACATCACTGATGACACCACTGATGACATCATTCATGTGATAATACAATGCACCTCCTCACACTCTAATC
The DNA here is from genome assembly GCF_964261635.1 of Lissotriton helveticus. NCBI lineage: Eukaryota > Metazoa > Chordata > Amphibia > Caudata > Salamandridae > Lissotriton > Lissotriton helveticus. The sequence continues at coordinate 1,774,972,535 of NC_136063.1, forward strand.
TAACCTTTGATACATCCAGTGTTAAATACAGACTACCATTCCAGAAACCATTGACACACCAATACCAGTTACTACATACGCACTCACTGATTCCTAAGTCTACACATAAATCCACTCATTCACCCATACAATCACTCATACATACAGTCACTCATCAATACAACACTATTATATGCACTCATACACCTATACAGACACTCACACACTGCCACTCATTCATGGAGTTACTCACACACCTAGTCAGTCATGCAAACAATCAATCACACTCCCATTTCTTGATCTATACAGTTATACACACAAAACCTTACTTATTGAAACATAGACTAACACATACTTACTCTCTTTTACAATCACTGATAGAAGTACACATTGATCCATACAGTCATTTACGCAATCACAGGTTCTCATGTATAGTCATTTATATATGCCAACTCTCACATGCACTGTGTTTTACATATGTACTTACTTGGACATGTAGCTCTGAGATATCCATTCACTCACCAACACACCCATGCACATAGTCAACCGCACATACAGGTCTTTCCACATGCACTCTTGAACCCATATACCAAGTGAATCAACTGCTCACACATCTATGCACAGAGTCACACACCTCCCAGCCACCCCCAAACACAGTCACCCTCACATACAAATACTTGGGTAATCAATCAATAACCCATGTAGCCACTCATATAGCTACTGATCAACACATGCAGCAGCTTACACAAGAACAGACATACTGATGCACACATTCAGACAGTTTAGTCACTAACCAATGCATTCAGTAAGACACATTTAATCACTCACTCATACAGTCAGTAACGCACCTTCTAAATCCATTACCCAGACACTCATACATACACTCATTCTTCAATATGGTAAACACATTTTAACTTTACAGGAACACACATTCACTGGATGATGTCTTCAGCGATGTCATTTGAGATGTCATCAGTGATGTCATCAGTGATGTCACTGACCATGTCATGAATGATGTAATATGTGACATAATCAGCAGTGGATTGCGGGCGCGCCAGTTATAGTGAGTCCAACTAACTATAAATGGTTTTGTATGAGTAAAATGTTCAGCTAACTATAACTGGTGTAGTTATGTTTAGGTATAGTTAGGTCCTTGTTTCCATAGGAAAACCCCAACATTCTATTTGGAATAACTTTGGCGCCGGTGGACGAATCTTCGCCAATTTCTCAAAGTAGATGGCCCGCTCTGCTCCGGTCCTTCCCTGAAAGTTTTGGGGGCATTTGTCAAGTGGGGGCTGAGAAAAAAGGGAGATCCCAAAATGTGTTTTCCCCATGTTTTTTTCCATAGGACGATTAGACACGGATACAGCCCGAACTGCTGAACGGAATTACAAGAAATTTTGCAAAATAGTGGAGTCTGATTCGCAGATCACACTTTTGCTTAAATGGTGTAAATTCCTCAAGTAGTTCCTGCGAAAATCAAAAGAAAAAAATATATATATCTAGCATTCCGAGCACTAGCTGCATGCTGTTTGGCTGTCAACTGTCTGTCAACACTCCAAACCAGAAATTGTTGGCAGCCATCTTGGGACCAATATACATGATATCACCTCATTAAAAAGCATTGCAGTTAATAGAAGGTTTTAAGACTTTAGTTACATTATAAATCATTTGTTGATAGTACCATACTAATTTTAGGAATTGTGGTGTGTTTTAAGGTGATTTTACCATGTGAAAAAGCCTTCTGCTGGCATATCATGAATCATGTTTTAGAGAAAACTATTTTCTCATGCTTGCCCCAAAGAGGTTTGGAAGGTGATCTTTAAGCTAAACTGAGAGCATATTTTCTGTAAATTCACATTATCTTTCTCAGTCATGTGAGAATGAAGTCTGACATTCTCAGTAAAACATGTACATCCAACAAGAGCAGAGACTGTCAGTTGATTCCTTTGTGTTCTACTGCAGCTTCCCAGAGTGTTCTAAAGAACAACTAGGGCGCTAACAGTCCTAATTATGACAAACGTATGGCACACCTGAAGCCATCTTGATTGGAATAAACTGTTAACTCTTAAAACATTTAATTTAAAAAGGAACAACATGAGGGGGTTCATTTTACCATAGAAAGTATGTTTATGCTGCAGAAATAAAAATTAGGGCACATTTTGAGTGACTTCTCAAATCCTCTTCTATTTCATTAAGAAATTCCGACATGCAGACTGAAACATGCACTTTCAATACCAGCAGCAGACTTCCCTGGTGAGCAGTAGCTTTACTACAGTGATCTAATAAGCAACTAGAGTGCTAACATTCTGAATTTCTGGCAAATGTGTGACACATCTGAATGCCTCCTTGATGGAACCAAAGTAAAAAACTGAAAGTATTTCCTACTGAGGAGACTGTAGTAAATGAGGAAATTAGGAAACTTCATAACAAATACATCTCTCAAGATGGCCACCAGAGACAAAAGAGCCCAAATGTAGCACAAATAGCGCCCAGATGTAGCCGAAATATAGCCCAATGACAGAATGTCCCAGAGTGTTCTAAAGAACAACTAGAACGCTAACAGTCTTACTTATGACAAAAGTATGGCACACCTAAAGCCATCTGGATTGGAATAAAGTGGTAACACTTAAAACACTTAATTTGCAAAGGAACAAAATGAGGGGGTTCATTTTGCCACAGTAATTATGATTAGTGCTGCAGAAAGAAAAATTAGGGCACATTTTGACTTCTCAAATCCTCTTCTATTTCATTAAAAAATTCTGACACGCAGACTGAAACATGCACTTTGAATATCAGCAGCTGACTTCCCTGGTGAGCAGTATCTTTACTACAGTGATCTAATGAGCAACTAGAGTGCTAACATTCTGAATTTATGGCAAATTTGTGACACATCCGAATGCCTTCTTGATGGTACCAAAGTAAGCAAGCATTGAAAATGCAATAGGTTTCGCCCTCGTTTAAGTTAAAGCAATTCTGTTTGTAATTAGGAGGCTTTTTAGATTTGCTTGTATTAGTGTTTTTCAAACTTTTATGTACATAACATGCATTTGTATGCGTATATGTATATGTATGCATGCATTTATATTTGTATTTATATAGATATGCATTTTATATATATGTTTATATATGTATGTATATATATATAAACACACATACATATATATAAATGCATATGCATATATATATGTGTATATGTGTGCGTGTAGAGAGAGGTAGAGAGAGGTAGAGAGGTTGAGGTAGAGGTGTAGAGGTAGAGGTGTAGAGGTAGAGAGGTAGAGGTAGAGAGTAGTAGAGAGAGAGGTAGAGAGTAGAGAGTGAGTATTAGAGAGTAGAGAGTGAGTAGTAGAGAGTAGTAGAGAGAGTAGCAGAAAGTGAGTAGTAGAGAGTAGTAGAGTGAGTAGTAGAGAGTGAGTAGTAGAGTAGTAGAGAGTGAGTATTAGAGTGAGTAGTAGAGAGTAGTAGAAGAGAGTAGTAGAGAGTAAGTAGTAGAGAGTGAGTAGTAGAATGAGTAGTAGAGTGAGTAGTAGAGCGTGAGTAGTAGAGAGTAGTAGAGAGCGAGAGAGAGTAGTAGAGAGTGAGCAGTAGAGAGTAGTATAGAGTGAGTGGTAGAGAGAGTAGTAGATAGTAGTAGAGTATTAGAGAATGAGTAGTAGAGAGTAGTGGAGTAGTAGAGAGTGAGTAGGAGAGAGTAAGTAGTAGTGTGAGTAGTAGGGAGTAGTAGAGAGTGAGTAGTAGAGTGAGTAGTAGAGAGTAGAACAGAGCAAGTAGTAGAATGTGTAGTAGAGAGTGAGTATTAGAGAGTAGTAGAGAGAGAGTAGTAGAGTGAGTAGTAGAGAGTGAGAAGTAGAAAGAGTAGTAGAGAGTGAGTAGTAGAGAATAGTAGAGAGCGAGTAGTAGAGAGTGAGTAGTGGAGAGTGAGTAGTAGAGAGTAGTAGAGAGCGAGTAGTAGAGAGTAATTAGTAGAGAGTGAGTAATAGAGAGTGAGTAGTAGAGAGAGAGTAGTAGAGAGTGAGTAGTAGAGAGTAGTAGAGTGAGTAGTAGAGAGAGAGTAGTAGAGTGAGTAGTAGAGTAGTAGAGAGTGAGTGGGAGAGAGTAGGAGAGAGTAGTAGAGAGTGAGTAGTAGAGAACTAGTAGTAGAGAGCGAGTAGAAGAGAGAGTAGTAGAGAGCAGTAGAGTAGTGGAGAGTGAGTAGTAGAGAGCGAGTAGTAGAGATTGAGTAGTGGAGAGTGTGTAGAAGAGAGTAGTAGAGAGTGAGTAGTAGAGAGTGAATAGTAGAGAGTGAGTAGTAGAGAGTGGTGAAGAGAGTAGTAGAGAGTGAGTAGTAGAGAGTAGTAGAGAGTGAGTAGTAGAGTAGTAGAGGGGGTGTGGTAGAGAGTAGTAGAGAGTAGTAGTGAGTAGTAGAGAGTGAGTAGTAGAGAGTAGTAGTAGAGAGTAGTAGAGAGTGAGTAGTAGAGAGTAGTAGCGAGTGAGTAATAGAGAGTAGTAAAGAGTGAGTAGTAGAGAGTGAATAGTAGAGAGTGAGTAGTAGAGAGTGAGTACTAGTGAGAGAGTATTAGAGAGTGAGTAGTAGAGAGTGATTAATAGAGTAGTAGAGAGTGAGTAGTAGAGAGAGTACTAGAGAGTAGTAGAGAGTGAGTAGTAGAGAGTGAGTAGTACAGAGAGAGTAGTACAGAGTAGTAGAGAGTGAGTAGTAGAGTAGTAGAGAGTAGTCAGTCAGTGTCAGTCAGTCAGTGTCAGTGTCAGTCAGTCAGTAAGTGTCAGTCAACCAGTGTCAGTCAATCAGTGTCAGTCAGTGTCATTCAGTCAGTGTCAGTCAATCAGTGTCAGTCAGTCAATGTCAGTCAGTCAGTGTCAGTCAATCAGTGTCAGTCAGTCAGTGTCAGTCAATCAGTGTCAGTCAGTGTCAGTCAGTCAGTGTCAGCCAATCAGTGCCAGTCAGTGTCAGTCGGTGTCAGTGTCAGTCAGTCAGTGTCAGCTAGAGCAGCTCTGCTGACCTGGTTCTATGGCTCTAAAGCAGCTCTGCTGACATGTTTCTCTCCCTCTAAAGCAGCTCTGCTGACCTGGTTTCTCTGGCTCTACAGCAGGTCTGCTGACCTGGTTCTCTGGCTCTAGAGCAGCTCAGCAGGCCCAGTTCTTAGGCGACAGAGCAGCTCTGCTGATATGGTTCTCTGGCTCTAAAGCAGCTCTGCTGACCCGGTTCTATGGCTCTTAAAGCAGTTCTGCTGACATGGTTCTCTGGCTCTAGAGCAGCTCTGCTGACCTGGTTCTCTCCCTCTAGAGCAGCTCTGCTGGCCTGGTTCTCTCCCTCTAAAGCATCTCTACTGACCTGGTTTCTCTGGCTCTACATCAGGTCTGCTGACCTGGTTCTCTGGCTCTAGAGCAGCACTGCTGGCCTGTTTCTTAGGCTTTAGAGCAGCTCTGCTGACCTGGTTCTCTGGCTATAAAGCTGCTCTGCTGACCTGGTTCTCTGGCTCTAAAGCAGCTCTGCTGACCTGGTTCTCTGGCTCTAGAGCAGCACTGCTGGCCTGTTTCTTAGGCTTTAGAGCAGCTCTGCTGACTTGGTTCTCTGGCCCTAGAGCAGCTCTGCTGACCTGGTTCTCTGGCTCTAAAGCAGCTCTGCTGACCTGGTTCTCTGGCTCTAAAGCAACTTTGCTGGCCAGGTTATCTGGCTCTAAAGCAGCTCTGCTGACCTGGTTCTCTCCTTCTAAATCAGCTCTGCTGACCTGGTTTCTCTGGCTTTACAGCAGCTCTGCTGACCTGATTCTCTGGCTGTAGAGCAGCTCTGCTGACCTAGTTCTTAGTCTGTAGAGCAGTTCTGCTGACCTGGTTCTCTGGCTCTAAAGCAGCTTTGCTGACCTGGTTCTTTGGCTCTAAAGCAGTTCTGCTGAACTTGTTCTCTGGCTCAAGAGCAGCTCTGCTGACTTGGTCCCTTGGCTCTAAAGCAGCTCTGTTGACCTGGTTCTCTCCCTGTAAAGCAGCTCTGCTGACCTGGTTCTCTCGCTCTAAAGCAGCTCTACTGACCTGGTTCTTAGGCTCTAGAGCAGCTCTGCTGACCTGGTTCTCTGGCTCAAAAGCAGCTCTGCTGACCTGGTTCTATGGCTCTAGAGCAGCTCTGCTGACCTGATTCTCTGGCTCTAGAGCAGCTCTGCTGACCTGGTTCTCTCCCTCTAAATCAGATATGCTGACCTGGTTCTCTGCCTCTAGAGCAGCTCTGCTGACCTTGATCTATGGCTCTAAAGCAGCTCTGCTGACCTAGTTCTCTGGCTCTAAAGCAGCTCTGCTGACCTGGTTCTCTCCCTCTAAATCAGCTCTGCTGACCTGGTTTCTCTGGCTCTAGAGCAGCTCTGCTGACCTGGTTCTATGGCTCTAAAGCAGCTCTGCTGACCTGATTCTCTGGCTCCAGAACAGCTCTGCTGACCTGATTCTCTGGCTCCAGAGCAGCTCTGCTGACCTGGTTCTTTGGCTCCAAAGCAGCTCTGCTGACCTGGTTCTCTCCCTCTAAAGAGCTCTGCTGACCTGGTTCTCTGGCTCTAAAGCAGCTCTGCTGACCTGGTTCTCTGGCTCTAGAGCAGCTCTGCTGACCTGATTATCTGGCTCTAAAGCAGTTCTGCTGACCTGGTTTTCTCCCTATTAAGCAGCTCTGCTGACCTGGTTTCTCTGGCTCTACAGCAGCTCTGCTGACCTGGGTCTCTGATTCTAGAGCAGCTCTGCTGACCTGCTTCTTAGGCTCTAGGGCAGCTCTGCTGACCTGGCTCTCTGGCCCTACAGCTGCTCTGCTGACCTGGTTTCTCTGGCTCTAGAGCAGCTCTGTTGACCTGGTTCTCTGCCTCTAGAGCAGCTCTGCTGACCTGGTTCTCAGGGCCTAAAGCAGCTCTGCTGACCTGGTTTTATGGCTCTAAAGCAGCTCTGCTGACCTGATTCTTTGGCTCTAGAGCAGCTCTGCTGACCTGGTTCTCTGGCTCTAAAGCAGTTCTGCTGACCTGGTTCTCTCCCTCTTAAGCAGCTCTGCTGACCTAGTTTCTCTGGCTCTACAGCAGCTCTGTTGACCTGGTTCTCGGCCTCTAGAGCAGCTCTGCTGACCTGGGTCTCTGGTTCTTGAGCTGCTCTGCTGACCTGGGTCTCTGTCTCCAGAGCAGCTCTGCTGACCTGGTTCTTTGGCTTTAAAGCAGCTCTGCTGACCTGGTTCTCTCCCTCTAAAGAGCTCTGCTGACCTGGTTCTATGGCTCTAAAGCAGCTCTGCTGACCTGGTTCTCTGGCTCTAGAGCAGCTCTGCTGACCTCGTTCTCTGGCTCTAAAGCAGTTCTGATGACCTGGTTCTCTCCCTCTTAAGCAGCTCTACTGACCTAGTTTCTCTGGCTCTACAGCAGCTCTGCTGACCTGGTTCTCGGCCTCTAGAGCAGCTCTGCTGACCTGGGTCTCTGGTTCTAGAGCAGCTCTGCTGGCCTGGGTCTCTGATTCTAGAGCAGCTCTGCTGACCTGCTTCTTAGGCTCTAGAGCAGCTCTGCTGACCTGTTTCTCTGGCTCTACTGCGGCTCTGCTGACCTGGTTTCTCTGGCTCTACAGCAGCTCTGCTGACCTGGTTATCTGCGCTCACGATGCACTCACCCGACTTCTCGAAAATATATTTAAAAATAATACTTTATTTTAAGTACAAATATATTATTTTTATGAATATCTTAGATAATCTCTTGCCCTAATATGTATATTAAAGACACATACATATAATTTTGTAACATAATTTTTTTTTGCGGGAGTTGGGCACCCAGCGTGCCCCAGCACGTATACGACGTCACGCGGGACCCGCCACCGTGCAAGCGCCTCGCACTGTAATGCGCATGTGTCACGAATGCGCGGGAGCAGGAGTTGCGGCTTGTCACATACCAATCGCGCACATCACGTAATATTAAATGTATATGATGAAACTGAAAAACACGCAGCCTTCGCACACCGTACACGGATCCTTCACAACTTTTCTAAAATGGCATCTAGAATCCACGCACCCACCGTGATGTGTACGCTTTGAGTGCGCGACTCCATAAAAAAATTGGCAACTTTAAAAAAAAAAATAATAATATAAATATATTAAAATAAAAAATGAAAACAAAAAAATGAATCAACATTTCAGTTTGAATTTTTAATATTTTTTTGCAATTTTCAGAAAAATTTATAATGTTATTTAATGAATAAAATATTTATAAATAAACAGCTAAACAACTGTAGAAAATCAGTACAAAAAAGTAGGTATAACTACTATCACACTTAAAAATTAGCATTTAAAAAACCTTTGAAATTCATAGAAAAAAACATAGGTTTCAGAGACGTTATAGTTAGAAATTAGCATTTAAAAAACCTTAGAAAGTCACAGAAAAAAACATAGGTTTGACGGGTGTTATAGTTAGTTGGCCATTTCACTCGTACAAAATGATAGAAATTCCTCCGTTATAGTTAGTTCTGCTAACTATAACGTGTGCACCCGCAATGCACTGCTGATGATGTCACATATTGCATCATTCATGACGTGGTCAGTGGCATCACTGATGACATCTCAAATGACATCACTGATAACATCATCCATGTGACAATCTGATACACCTCATCATACAGAAGTATAACCTTTCATCACTCACTGTATAATACAGAGTACCATATTTGAAACCATTGACACACCAATACCAGTTTCTAAAAACCCACTAAGTGATTCCTACATCTACACACACATCTAAACACACTTACCTATAGATTTACTCATACATGCTGTCAATGATCAATAGAACACTATTAAATATACTTATACACCTACATCGACATTACACACCAGCATACATCCTATTCACTTATGCAGTCATCCTACTCACATATGCAAATAATTGATCATACTTACATTTACTAAGCTACACACTTATACAAACACCACTTTATTTATTCGTATAGATAGTAACTCATTCTTAGGGGTCGATTCCGATTCCGGTAAAAAGCGCTCTGAATCGTCGTAATGAGCATTTTTTTCCGTACAATTCATACCCGTAACCGTCCCCGCACGAACGACGTAGTACGATCCACACCCAATGGAGCTATCCGTATGAATCGTACCAGGGACCGTACGAATAGAATTCCTGTACGAATCGCCCTCGGAACCCGCTGTACACGACGTTTGTACGGTTTGCAGCTGCTTTTTATGACCCGGCAAGTACGATCCGTGTTGGGTACGCTCCATACGACCCTTTTTCTATGGGAGCAGGAAACTGCCGTAAAAGCAGAGTTCGCCCCGAAACAGGTACGGAACGGCCTCCCCTGGGTACGGTGCGTACCCCCCATGATCGCAGGGGTACTTGCCGTACACCCAGCGTACATGGGGTACGTGCCGTACACCCAGCGTACATGGGGTACGGGCCGTACACCCAGCATACATGGGGTACGCGCCGTACCCCTGCGATCACGGGGTGTACGCGCCGTACCCCTGCGATCACGGGGTGTACGCGCCATACCCCTGCGATCACGGGGTGTACGCGCCGTACCCCTGCGATCACGGGGTGTACACGCCGTACCCCTGCGATCACGGGGTGTACGCGCCATATCCCTGCGATCACGGGGTGTACGCGCCGTACCCCTGCATACATGGGGTACGCGCTGTACACCCAGCGTACATTGGGTATGCGCCGTACACCCAGCGTACATGGAGTACGCGCCATATACCCCATGTACGCTGGGGTATGCCCGGCACCCCGTGATCGCAGGGGTACGGCGCCTACACCCTCGATCATGGGGTGTATGCGCCGTACGGTGTGTATGTGATTGTGCGCTTTTCCGTACGAATCGCCCTTACCTGACGTGGACCATACGACTCGCGTCTTGGTACCCCAGTCGGGATCGTACTCGTCGGGTCGTACGGCATCTGTACGAGTCGTACAGAAATGGCTCCGGATGCGAGTCGTACGGACGGTGATTTTACCGGATCGGAATCGACCCCTTAGTGTGTTATAAAATTACTATTACAATTATACTTATTTATATACAACTGTCACATACACTGCCTTTTATATTTCTAGTTTGTTAGACATGTATCATTGAGAAATATATTTACTCATCACCATACCCATAAAGAGATTCACTCACCCAAACAATTGTTTCCACATACAGTCTTAACCTCATATACCTAGTAAATCAACTATTTACACATCTTTGGACAGTCACACACCTCCACTATTCCATACAAATACTCACGTAACTAATTAATACTGATATAGACTTTCACATAGCTAGTTACCAAAGTATGTAGTAGTTTACACAACAAGAGATAGAGTGATACTGGTATTCACACAGTTTAATCACTATCCCATATATTTAGTAAGACACTTTAAATTAGTCAATTAAACAGTCAATCACATTGCTACTGAATCCTCCATTCAGGCACTTATACATCCACTCAGTCTTCAAGGCAGATTGATATATATATATATATATATATTCACTGAAAAAACAGGTTTCACACACGATATAGTTAGGAATTAGCATTTAAAAACCTTGCAGATTCACTGAAAAAAACATAGGTTTCACACACATTATAGTTAGGAATTAGCATTTAAAAAACCTTGCAAATTCATTGAAAAAACCATAGGTTTCACACATGTTATAGTTAGCTGGACATTTCACTCATACAAAACCATTGAAATTACCACGTTATAGTTAGTTCAGCTAACTATAACTCACGCACTTACAATGCACTGCTGATGACGTCACATATTACATCACTCATGAAATGGTCAGTGACATCACTCATGACATCACTGATGACATCTCAAATGACATCACTGATGACACCATCCAGTAAATGTGTGTCTTTTTGAAAAATAAAAATGTTTTATTTATGTATATCTAAAGGTCGATGGAAGAATAAATGGGTAAATAGGTGTCTAAATGGATGTTTTTTTAAAATTGATTGGTTAGCTGACTTATTAAGTGTATCTTAGTGAATACATATATTAGCAAGTAATGTTTAAATATTTAAATATATGTATCAGTGTCTCACTTTGTGTATAAGTGGCTGCATGGGTTGGTGAGTAGCTACATGAGTGTGTATATGGGTTATAACTTGTTTTTTTGTGTATCAGTATGAGTGTCTGTATGGTTTGGTGGGGGGTATTACTTAGCGCAAGGATGCATGAATGACTGCCTCACTGTTTGTATGTGTTTTGAAGACAGCATGTGTGCAGGACTGTATGGGTGGATGAGTGTGTGTATGGGTGTGTTACTTAGTGAATGACTGTCTCAATAGTATCTTTATGAGTAAAAAAATATGTTCTAATCTAGTATATGTGAGTATTGATGTATATAAGTGAGTATATGTGAGAGTGAGAGATTGGAAGAGTTCCTGTTTAAATAAGTATGTGTTTCTATAAGTGATTGTTTAAGAGAGTAAGTATGTGTAAGTTTCCGTAGAAGTAAGTGTGGTAGTGTGTGTATAGCTGTATATGCAAATAAATGGATGTTTTATTTGCATGTGTGAGCATGTGTGTGAGTAACTCTATGGATGACTGTCGGTGTGTAACAGGATGTATAGGTGTATCAGTACATATGATGAGTGAGTACATGCATGAGTGACTATAAAGAACTGTTGGTGAATGAGTGGATGTGTATATAGATGGTGGAATTACTGAATAGGTTGTTGTAACTGGTATTGGTATCTCCATTTTTTTGAAAGTTTTAGTTTCTATTATGTAATGTGTGTATCAAAGGTTATATTATGCTGAGAGGAGGTCTGCCACTCTTTCACAAGGATGGTGTCATCAGTGATGTCATTTGAGATGGCATCAGTGATGTCATGAGTGATGTCACTGATCATGTCATTAGTGATGTAATATGTGATGTCATCAGCAGTGCATTGCGGGCGCGCAAGTTATAGTTAGCTGAACTAACTATAACAGGGGAATTTCAATGGTTTTCTATGAGTGAAATGTCGAGCTAACTATAACATGTGTGAAACCTATAGTTTTTTGAATGAATATATATATATTACCTACTGGCGGTCGCCAGTAGGTATATATAGTTAGGATTTTTTCTCTATGGGATTTTTGAAAATTCTATGTCTAATAACTTTGGCGTTTGTGGACGGAATTGGCTGAAATTTTCAGGGAAATGGAACATTTTGTTTCTGAGCAGCCACTGAAAATTTGGGGGGGGTTTGTCAAGGGGGGGCTGAGAAAAAAGGGGGGTCCCAAAACGTGTTTTTAACATTGAGTTTTCCATAGGGCGGTTGGCCTCACTTTTAGCCCGAACGGCTGAATGGATTTGCACGAAACTTGGCAAAATTGTAGGGACTGGTAGCCCGATGTGCCTTTGCTAGGTCTCAATATATGTGCTGCAGTGGATTTTGAGAAATTAACGTTCAAAAAAAGATATATATCTGTAACAGCGGACCGGGCAGCGCTACAGTTCGCGTACTTTTCGCGTTACGGAGCTTTGTGAAGCGAAGCTGATTGGTTCTCCGGCGTCTGTAAACATTCCAAACAGTCCGTAGCGGCCGCCATCTTGTCTCTCGGTAGGATCGAGAGACAAGAGGAGGACAAAGCGAAGGGGCAAATGACCATAAGGGGGCATAGTAGATCCTCCCTGACCCCCTAGGTTTGATGTGGAGGTTTTAAAAGGGCCCCGCGGGGCAAAAAAAATAAAAATAATAATAATCGAACGGCTGAATGGATTTGCACGAAACTTGGCAAAATATTAGGGACTGGTAGCCCGATGTGCCTTTGCTAGGTCTCAATATATGTGCTCCAGTGGATTTTGAGAAATTAACGTTCAAAAAAAGATATATATCTGTAACAGCGCTCCGCTTCGCGTACTTTTCGCGTTACGGAGCTTTGCGAAGCTGATTGGTTCTCCGGCGTCTGTAAACATTCCAAACAGTCCGTAGCGGCCGCCATCTTGTCTCTCGGTAGGATCGAGAGACAAGAGGAGGCCAAAGCGAAGGGGCAAATGACCATAAGGGGGCATAGTAGATCCTCCCTGACCTCTTAGGTTTGATGTACCATTTTGCCAAGTTTGGTGTAATTCCGTTCAGCCATTCAGGCTGTAGACGTATCTAAATGTCCTATGGAAAATTGCATGGGGAAAACACATTTGAAAGTGTTGAAATTTAGAACCAATTAAAATGTTACTTTGGTTTTGTATTTGTGTGTGATGAAAGTTAATTGGTTATGTATATATCTAAAATGAGAGGAAACCACAGCCATTTTGTGATACTACTGTCTGAGGTATATTTGTGAGGAATTTTTGGTGCTCAATTTCTGGTGTTTGATTTACACAGTACTAACACTTCTCCTACTTTTAAAAAGGTGAGTTGTTAATTTGTAAGGGGAACTATGTTGTACACTTTAAGATAATTTGAAAAATGTTTTCTGTTATTTATTTACAGTCCTTCTGTTATACTAAATACTTGATAAAGTTAGTTTTATATTATGTACTACTAAAAACGATAAATGAAAGTGATTATTTTTTTCTGCAATTTACAGCAAGCAATTTCAAAATAAAATGGCTCACAATGAAGAGACCGTGGCAATTTCTTTTGAATTATCCACTACATTTATTGAAATTGACAGCACCAATAATGAAATATTCTCACAAGGAGGAGATGACTTGATTGATTTTTTTGATCAATCTCTTGATGGCGAATTTATCGAATGTTTGGAGACCATAGAGTCACAAGAATCATCATTGCAGACTTTTCATGAGGAGATTCCTGATGAGATGATTGAAGAGGAAATTCCTGATGAGGACATGTTACTAGTTCTTTCAAATTTTGAAAATTCAGAAGAATAAATTTATATTTAGAAATCAAAAATTGTTTGAGACATTATTCATTTTTATTTTTAATTTATGAGGTTGTAGCGAAGTGATTGTTGTATAAAATGAGACTTATAGAGTGCAACATTTTTATGTTACATGGTAAGTTTACTCATATTTACTTTCCTTGTCCCACTATATTATCTCCAATGTGTATTTGACATCTCTTCTTCATCTCCGGCCTCCTTTCTCTCACTGTCTGTGTCTGATGCATCTTATCGCTGCCATTTTGTGTAATTACAGAAGAGAGTAAAATAAAATAGTTCGGAACGTGAAAAGGGGGCAAAGTACAGTACCCCTCACCCCCTAGGCCTTCTCAGGCGGTCCCAAAAGGATCAGTTTCTGTTTTCCTGAGAGATTATGGTATGAGTTCCATATACCACAATAACTTGCATTACAACATGCAAGATATCTATCTCCTATTACCAAGTTTTGGAGATATTCGCGCTAAGCGCGAATATCTCCAAAAACTAACACCTGCCCTGAGCAGTTCTTAGCCATGTTATCCAATGGGAGGTGGATAACATGGCTAAGAGCATTAGCTCGGTAATGCATGAATATCGCTGACTTTTTAGCGATATTCATGCTTTGCGGCCGTTTTTTATCGCATGCTTAGCGGTAAAAAATCTGTTGCTAAGCATCGTTAGCGATAAATATCGCTTAACTTTGGTAATATGCACCAACGTCTGTTAACGTTCGATTCGAAGGAAATGAGGAAGTGTTGAAAAACATTGTCTGCGCCATCTTGCCTTTTTTGAAATGCCACACTTTTGTCGTGCACGGCAGCCATTTTAGATGCCTTGACCAGACCCACTCTCTGCATGCTGTTGATCCGTAGCATGGCTCCCCACCCTCGCAAGCATCTTCCCCAGGCACTGGTCACCCCCGCTCTCTGTCTTATGCATCGGCAATAAACCTCCCCCCATCTGCGCTGCTCTTCCCTGAGAATCACACTCTGTGCCCGCCCGACACCTCCCTTTCGCCTTATTCACTACCGCACCCTCTGACACTCCTCTTCCTCTGTGTCCGATTGTCCAGGCTATCAGCTAGCCCTGCAGATGTAGTTTATGGCCCCAGCTGTAAAGAATCACCCCTCTTCAAAGGAGTTATAGTAGATCAAGGCCCACACCCGATGAGATCCGTCAAACCACACGCGTTCCTACTATCTGAAAACCATCCTGTATTGTGATTGGGGAGGGGACCGAGCCTGAAGCGGAAGATTCCAGGGATGACTCTTTGTACATCAAAGTTTTTACAATTATGTGTCACATTAAAAATATATAGCACTCCAACAAAGTAGTAGGAATATAAAACTTTAATAACTTATAAATATATACAACAAAACAAAAACAGTAAAAACATTTAAACAATGAAGAGACCGTGGCAATTTCTTTTGAATTATCCACTACATTTAATGAAATTGACAGCACCAATAATGAAATATTCTCACAAGGAGGAGATGACTTGAATGATTTTTTTGATCAATCTCTTGATGGCGAATTTATCGAATGTTTGGAGACCATAGAGTTACAAGAATCATCATTGCAGACTTTTCATGAGGAGATTCCTGATGAGATGATTGAAGAGGAAATTCCTGATGAGGACATGTTAATAGTTCTTTCAAATTATGAAAATTCAGAAGATGTTGCCTGGGTGCCGCACTGATTTGGGTATCCGGCGTGGGGCGTCCCGGGGGGTGGGTTGTCAGTAGCGGTCTGTTGTGCGAATAGTTCCAAGGCAGCAGAACGCGCTGAAATCTGGATGGCACGAAGGTGATGTCTAGTAAGTTGCCGCCCAGCAAATAACGGCGCGGGGCGCCGCGGGGGGGGGGGGAGGCAGTCCAAAGTTCTGTTAAAAGGGCAAAGGAAAGGATCGGTGGTTTGAACCATCAGTCAAAAAGGGGAGGGGGTGCAACAATTTTTCCTACCGGGTCACACTGTGCTTTCACCGGAACTGAGGTCTGCAGGTTTCTAGTCATTCAAACTGAGGCTGGCGCCAGCATGGGAGCGCCGACGTCCCGCGGCTACAGTTTCGTCACTCCACGGGCGATCATGGCAGTCATTCCCCATCGGGGGTGTCTGCGGGGGTCGGGGACTCCCGCGGCTCCTCTAGAATCTTCAAGGTCGTGGAGGACTACGGTGGTGGAGTCAACCAGTGACCGGGCCATTTCTTCATGCTGGGCCCACTCTTGCCAGGTCGACCGCCATTTTGAGAGTTCGGTAGCTACTGGCGATCGCGGGGTCAAATGAGCGGACGGGCTCCACCCTGCCGGGCGAGACGTTGCAGCATCGCCACAGTGGAAGAACCCTTTCCCTTTGCCTGGAGCGCTGAGGGTGCAGCTGGGAAGCCTCCACCTGGGGAGGCGGGAGAGGCCTGTTCGCACCGTCTCTCCCACCCAGTGCACCCCACGGCGTCTCGCTTGACATTTGTTATGGCCGGACCAGGCGATGAGGACGAGGGGGGGGGTCGGAGGCATGTGCAAGACATCCCCCCAGTGTTGTCGCAGCCATTATAAAAGAAAGAAGAAATGTCCCGTCCGTCTTTGGGCATGAACTCCGGTGGATGGCGGCCGGACGCCATTTGCTCTGGCCCCATGAACAGGTTCCTTGGCTAATCCGGTGGGGCAGGCCTTGGCGTGTGGTGCCTCTCCTGGGCCTTTCATGCAGTGGCCTCTCCACTCCCAGGCCCTCCATGGATGCTGGCCCAGACTGGGAGAGAGAGGGTCTAACCTGCAATTCTCCAGGGTTACCACCACCGCGGCCGGATCCCGTCGGCCTCGGTTGATGGTGGCCGGACTGGGAGAGAGAGGGGAGGGTCGAGGACACGGACATTCCCCCCCCTGCAACTCTCCAGGGTGGTCGTAGCAATCCCCCTGGCCGGGTCCCGCTGGCCTCGGCCTCTCCTCCGGCTACACCCTACGTGATGATCTCCTGGCCGACGGTTGGCAGCAGGACCCGCCTTATATGTGTTGCTTCCGGCTGGGCATAGCCGGAAACCTGTTTCTCAAACAAAGGATATTGAGGCAAATGTGGCGCATACTCTCTTCTTAACCTATTGTATTCCTTAACACAATCTAGATCCGCACAAATGTTTGTGACATCACACTCAATCAAGTACAATCCCAATAAAGTTTCCAGAATGGGGCGGATGTCTGCTGACTTGTATCTTTCCCAGTTTGCCGTTATTTGGGCATGGCAGGCGGTGGGACAGACACGTTTTGGGGCAGTGAGGGGCAGTGAGGGGCGATGAAGCCTCGTTGTCTTGTGGCCGTTGCAATGTCACACTTGGTTTCTCTTACTGTTTTCAGGTTTCTTATTACGGGCTTACTTCTAACGTTTCTTGTTTCTAGGACAATAATAGGTTTTATCATTACGTATTGTTATCGTTTCTTTGTTTGTTATTTAATAAAAAGTTCATCAGTGGCCTACTGATTTTCGTTTTCCTATTCCTTTCTTTCCAGGTTGTTTCATGCTAAAGTTTCTGTTAACAGGATACAGTGATCACTTCGTTATTATTGCATATGTCCTTTTCACTAGGGGTGCTCTCTGGTCGGGCCAGATGACCTATCTCTAGTAAATGGTCCGGGTGAAACAGGTGCATCAATCAGTGGGGAGTAGATAGGCATGACAGATTACAACGGGGGACAAAGGTCCGCATTACCTACCCTTTCACTACTTGCAAAGATTTTCCTACGTTTATTTGCAAACAGGGAATACCTCCAAAAAGAACCAATTCCCAAACAGTCAATGTTCGGGCAAACAATCAATCAATGAGGAACGAAATAGGCACGACGTGTTAAAGGTTTGCGTTACCTACCTTTCACTATCTGCAAAGGGAGAGAGAATATTCCTATTCTTCCTCGTTTGCAGGCAGAGAAGATCCTTAAGAGAACCAACTTCAAACAATTCAATGCTCGATTCAAACAATCAACAAGGGGTACTGTGAACACAAATGAACGCCGCTTATGTACATACACATTGCTATTTTCAACAGGTTGTTCCTAATGTTTCTATTTTAGCCAGGTCAAAAACAGATCCCATTAGTGGCCTACTGATTTTGCTTGATTCCTTTTGTTTTTTTACACGATTTTTCGCTATCTGCAAAGACTAAACAGAGTATTGCGACTCTGTGCTTGTTTGTAAATAGAGAATGAACCAAAGAGAACAATCAATGAAATGGAGAGAGAAGCAGGCACGACGGATTACAACGGGGGCAAAGGCCTGCGTTAACTACCCTTCACTATCTGCAATGAGAGAGTACTCCTAATAGAAATGAGGGGGGGGGGCAGCATTCAAAGCAGATCAGTGTGCATAAACACGAAAATGTTTTTACTTACCACGTACTTGACATTCGACAGCTTATGATATTTGCTATTAAAAAACCATTGAAATTCACTGAAAAAACCATAGGTTATAGACCATATATAGTTAGGAATTAGCATTTACAAAACCTTGAAAATTCACTGAAAAAACCATAGGTTATAGACCATATATAGTTAGGAATTAGCATTTAAAAAACCTTATTTTACTCACACAAAACCATTGAAATTCCATATATAGTTAGTTGTACTAACTATATATCGCGCACCCGCAATCCACTGCTGATCATGTCACATATTACATCATTCATGACATGGTCAGTGACATCACTGATGACATCACTGATGACATCTCAAATGACATCACTGATGACATCACTGATGACATCTCAAATGACATCACTGATGACATCACTGATGACATCTCAAATGACATCACTGATGACATCACTGATGACATCTCATTTGACATTACTGATCACATCACTGATGACATCATTCATGTGATAATACGATGAACCTCTTCAGACTCTAATATAACCTTAGATACACTCAGTGTAAACACAGACTCACAGATTGTCATTCATCCATGAAGTTACACACACACCTAGTCAGTCATGCAAACAATCAATCACACCTCCATTTTCCCAACTATACAGTTATACACACCTTACTTATTCAAACATATACTAAAACATATTTACTCTCTTATACAATCCCGGATACAAGTTCACAATGATGCATACAGCCACTCACACATTCACTGGCTCTTATGCACAGTTATTTATATATGTCAAGTCTCACATGTACTGTGTTTTACATATATACTTACTTTGACATGTAGCACTGAGATATCCATTCACTCACCAATACACTGATGCACACAGTCAACCGCCCATACAGCTGTTTCCACATGCACTTTTGAACCCATACATCTATTGAATCAACTGCTCACACATCTATGCACAGAGTCATACACCTCCCAGCCACCCACACACACACTCAGTCTCCCCTACAAATACTTGGGCAACCAATCAATAACCCATATAGTTACTCATATAGCTACTGAACAACACATGCAGCAGTTTTCAGAACAACAGACATAATGATGCACAAATTAAGACAGTTTAGTCACTAACCCATGCACTGTGATGTCATCAGTGATGTCATTTGAGATATCATCAGTGATGTCATCAGTGATGTCATTTGAGATGTCATCAGTGATGTCACTGACCATGTCATGAATGATGTAATATGTGACATCATCAGCAGTAGATTGCGGGTGCGCGATATATAGTTAGTACAACTAACTATATATGGAATTTCAATGGTTTTGTGTGAGTAAAATAAGGTTTTTTAAATGCTAATTCCTAACTATATATGGTCTATAACCTATGGTTTTTTGAGTGAATTTTCAAGGTTTTGTAAATGCTAATTCCTAACTATATATGGTCTATAACCTATGGTTGTTTCAGTGAATTTCATTGGTTTTTTAAAAGCTAATATCTGTAGCTGTAAAATGTATTCTTCTTTAAATCCAAAAATATATTTTATATGTTTATTAATAATTTTTTTTTAATACTTTTTTTTTGTTCGCTCCCGGTACGCGAACCGGGAAGCTTTCCGTTAGCTAATCTTGATGCCGCGACCCAGTCCGCGAACCGGTAAACGTTCCGTTAGCGCAACTGCCGCGTTAGAAATCAACATCGTGACGCGTCGCGGAAGCGCGACGTATCACGTTGTCGCGTAATGCGTCTTATGACGCGCCGCGTTAGCGCACCCGGAAGTGCTCCGGTACGCGAACTGAGACGCGAAGCGCAGCTCCCCGGAAGCGATCCGCGGCGCGTCGCGAAAGCGCGACGTATCGCGTTGCCGCGTAATGCATCTTATGACGCGCCGCGTTAGCGCACCCGGAAGTGCTCCGGAGCGCGAACCGAGGCGTGAAGCGCAGCGACCCGGAAGCGATCCGGGGCGCGTTCCGCAGCGCGTAACATAAGCGTGAGAGGTCATGTGACTTGTTAATAAAACTTTTCATTGGTTCATTTCACTTTTGGTTTCATAATGATGTAAGGCTAGGTCAGGTGACCTAAAAATAACACTTTTCATTGGTTTAGAACTATTGTTTTTCCCAAATGATGAAAACCCCTCCTTCTTTCCTCACTCTGACTTTCATCTTTGTGAGAGGAAGACCTTTTTTCATAGTTGAACAATGGCTTCAGTAGTTGCTTCAGCTGGTGCACCCCCACCACCACCTCCACCTCCTCATGGGAAGAGAGGACCACCTCCCCAGTTTATCAGCCAGACAGAGGAGGAAGAGGATGAACTAGAGGAAGAAGAGACCGAAGGACCACAGTTCTTACAGGAGGTGCCCCGGGTTTCCCGTCGGAAAGCCAGCTTTATTTGGCAGTTTTTTTCAATCCCTCGAGGGCAAAAAAAAGTAAATGCTAGGTATGTCACCTGCCTGATTTGCAAAGAACAATTATCCAGAGGCACTGATAAAAAATATAGCTACGGAAACTATACAATGCATCGTCACATGAACAGGTGGCATCGATTGAACTACAGCCGGGCGGAGATACGTGACATGGAAGATAACCCAACAACAACTCCTGTGGCCAGGTCAACATCGCTAATATCGTTGACAGCAGCAGAGGCACGGGAAACCGTGCCAAACATCCAGGAGAATTTTGCGCATATGAAACATACTTGTCTGTACTGCGGTGCATTGATATCATGTGGTAACATGAGTATTAATTCAATCAACCTAGCTTTTAACAATCACAATTGCCCTAACCGCCCCAGACAGTAATTTTTTTTTGTTGCTCCTGTTGAGCCCTTTTCAATGCCTGTTTTTTGTTGTTTCCCCTCCATCAAAAACAAAAAAAAAACATAAAACTGTTCAAAAAATACAAAAAAAAAAAAAAATGTTCAAAAAAAAAAATATATATATAAAACAACAAAAACATTAAAAAAAAAGTTATTTTCAGAACTACCTCCCCTTTCAAAAAAAATTGCTAGAATGTTTAGCACTCTGGCAAGCTCTATTTCTTTTAGTTCGCTTCCCGGTTCGCGAACCAAAAAAAAAAAAAAAAAAAAAAAAGAAGAGTAAGTATAAGGGAAGTAAACAGAGAGTAATGTTAAAAGAAAGACAGCTATAGGGAGTAAACCAGAGATACTGTTTAATAGATCTATTTACCGAAGAAAAGATTTAAGAGGGTATAATTGTGAAAAACAAAATAGATAAGGAAGTGAAAGAAAAAAAAGAGAGTAGAACAATAACAAAGAAGAGTTTCTTGGACAATGTGAGTGAATGTTCAAACTCAGAGTAAAACATGTGGAATAACAGAGAGAAAAAACAGAAAACAAAAAAGAAAAAATAACAGAAAAAGATTAATTGAAACAGCAAAGAAATGTAAATAACATAGAGCCATATCATCAACATAGGCAATAAAAGTTTTGCAGCTTTTATCGGCAGAAATGTGTCGCTAAAGCCGCTTTTGCGGCGGAAAACTGCCGCTAAAACAACTTTTGCAACACTTTTCTGCCAATAAAAACAGCAATAATTTTATTGGCTGTGTTGATAATATGCCCCTTAGTGTGCTTCAACTACACAGAAGAAGCATAATGAACAAGTAGTGAAAGAGTGATCAGTCAAAGACACTAAGAGTAATAGAGACGGAGTGAGTGAACAAGAGTGAGGAACTATGAGAAGAGAGGGACTGAGAAAAGGAGTGGAAGGAGTAGAGTAAGTAGGTAATAGAGAAAGGAATGAGGGAAGTAGCAAAGGCAGGAAACTGAGGGTTAAAGAAATGAAGCTGTCAAACTACTAGTAGGTGAATGTGATAGAAATGTAACGAAAAGAGTACAAAACATTTACCTTATAATTGTCATTAACTTACTCACTTTTTGTTTTTATACTTTCAATCTGTGAAAGAGAGAACAAACATTTGAAAAATATTAAAACATGTATTTAAAAATTAGAAAAGACAAGGGAAAAGATTGAAGGACAAACAGTTTTTCAACAACTTTGACACTTACAGAAGCTTCTGCTTCTCCAGGCCCCGTACACAGTCCTAAAGATATACATTTTAAACTAACAGTATCTTGATGCAGATGAAGTGAGGCCTATCTTAAAAAATGGTGCATCTTTTGCACTGCTGTTGTTTCACAAAAGTGTCGCAAGACACTAACATTTTAAATGTTTGTTTCAGGATGCCAATAAGATGCGTCCTATCCAGAGGTTTGTTTGAGGTGAGGCCTACTCAGGGTTCCAAATGAAATTTCGAGTTGTTGAAGAATACAGAAGAGATAATACATGTGACGGCCTACCAATGAAGTAAGTCATGTCCACTTCACTCTTGAAAAAGGCCAGACCTCTTCTGTGTCCGTGGACAGACCTAAACTTCATCTGCACAATGTCATTCGTAAACTTAGGAAACACAGGTGATGTAATTGAAAAATGTGGAGTTTCTTTTCCTCATTTCACAATCACATCACCTGTGTTGCCTAGGCTAAGGTATCTCATAGTGCAGATGTAGTGCAGCATATTAAACAGTACCCAGAAGTGCACCACTGCATGCAACAACTTTGACACTTACAAAAGCTTCAGCTTCTGCATGCCCCCTACACAGTGCTAATTATATACATTTTAAACTGATGGTATCTTGCTGGAGATGAACTGAAATCTATCTTGCAACATGGTGCATCTTTTACACAAAAGTGACCCACAATGCAGCAAAAGAGGCGCACGGCCACCATAAATCTGACCCTAACATTTTAAATGATTGTTTCAAGATGCCAATAAGGTGTAACCTATGCACAGATTTGTTTCAGGTAAGTCCTACTCAGGGTTGCAGATGGAATTTAGGTTTGTTGAAGAATACAGAGGAGATAATACATGTGGAGGCCTACCAACGAAGTGAGTCATGTCCACTGCACTCTTGAACAAATGTCAGACCTCCTCTGTCTCCAGGAACAGGCCTAAACCTCACCTACACAATGTGATGTGTAATGTTAGGAAACACAGGTAATATAATTGAAAAACGTGCAATTTATTTTGCTCATTCCACAATCATATCACCTGTGTTTCCTTTGCTTAGGTATCTCATTGTGGAAATGTAGTCTATCATATGAAAGACTACGTAGAATATGATCACTGTATGCAACAACTTTGACACTTACAGAAGCCTCACCTTCTCCATGCCTCCTACACAGTTCTACATGTACATCATAAATGCAAACAGTACAGAATTAATTATACATGTTAAATGGTTTATTTTTGCTGTTCTCAGAATGTATCAAATTTCACTAAAAACAGTGACTTGAAGGTATTCATCATATAACAGCGGGGAAAAAAAACCACAATCAAAATGATTGTGTTTAAAAAACCCATACAACATAACAAATCAGAATTCAGAACTCCTTAAACTTAACTTACTTTCCATGACGTCGAAGGATGTCCTATGAACAGCTTACACTCTGTTGTGCTGTTATTACTTTCAGCCCGCCACTTTCTGAAAGAAAACCTCCATCGTTTTGAAAAACATGTTACATACAATAAATGACTTCTCGCTCTCTACCACACGTTTCCACAAGGCCAAATCGTGTCAGAGCCATTTATAACTCTTGGAATTCTTGTAAGCCAATCCCGTCATGTTGTTTTTCCGCAACTTTCACAATTAAAATGTTGAAGATCATTTTCACAATCCTGGACTATTAATATCTTCCCCTTCTTGCTCAGTCATGTTCTACATTTCCTATGACACTGATACTGCTTACTATGAAGCAGACTTACACTACCTCTATGACTACTACAATTATTTAATTCTCTACATCACTTTTAATCACAAAGCAATGTAAAACAGTAGACAGCATTGCAGACTTACATTCCCTCTACTCTATGTTTTGATTGGCTGTTTCAATTAGCTTATAAAAAGAAACAGTTTTTCTGAACTCATTCAAAGTGCACTTATTTCTCCATGACGTCCAGTCTTATGGTTAGAAGTTATGTCTCTGAACTACACTTATCCTCAAGGCCAAATCGTGTAGGAGCCATTAGAACTTCTTGAAATTCCTCAGAGCACATCCCGAGATTCTTTCCCTAAAATTTTGGTTTTAAAAACACCAGGTAAGAGTTTTTAAGGTCATACGGCAATTTTTTTTTGAAAATTAAAACAGAATCATTGCAGAATGACCAGCCATTTCTAGACTTTAAATAAGCTGTGTAATGTCCTGATGTTATTGAAGGACCATCATGATATATAATTGCTGCAGTTACAAAAGTCCTTCCTGATATTGACAACTGTGAAGCCACAAAATTTTTAATTAAAGTTGTCAATTTTGTTCCATCAGGCCTACATCGTTGGAACATTAAAATGACATACTGGCCATATGTTCGTATAAATAATGTGGACATCATTGCAGACTTACATTGGCTACACTCCATGTTGTGATCAGCTGCTTTTACTAGCTTATTAAAGGAGACTGATTTACTGTCTGGCAAAGTTAAATATATAAATCTTTCTGAGTCTACACTAGTAGTACTTGATACCCTACAGTTCTCGCAGTCATGCTGCCATTGATAAGAAAGCGCAAACAGCTGATCTACATCTACACCTTCAGCATGCACTACATCAAGCATATACATTAAAAACTCCTGACAATCTTGCTGAATATTTTGAGAGAATTGTGTTTGGCCTGAACATCTGTCTAACAGATTTCGAATTTCAGACACACTTTCTATGTTTGTTCTATCAGTGCTACATTTTTCTAAGACAGAATTTAACAAACTGCAAAATCTTTGATCAGAATTGACCACAATCTCTTCTTTTACATTTTCTAGAGAAAACAAAACATTAACCACTACATTAGCATAGCAGTTGACACCAGAACTGTTTTCAAATTGAAAACCAACAACATCTTCAACAGAATCCTTTTTGTTTCTGCTTATAATTTCAGGTTCATCGACTTTTCGTCTTTTTGCTACAACCTCCCCAGTATTGGTCACATTTCTTCGTTTCCGGCCTACCACACGTTTCTCAAACAAAAGATATCGAGGCAAATGTGGCGCATACTCTCTTCTTAACCTATTGTATTCCTTAACACAATCTAGATCCGCACAAATGTTTGTGACATCACACTCAATCAAGTACAATCCCGATAAAGTTCTAACTCGTGACAATGCCACATATGCCATACCCTCCTTGAACACAGAACTGCCAATATTCACCAATGCACTGTCTACACTTAAACCTTGCGATTTATGGATTGTCACCGCATATGCCAAGCAAACAGGAAACTGCTTACGGCGAACATATAAGTCTTTTACAAGCAAAAATCTAGCAGAACAACGACCAATTAGCTGTACTTCCTCAATGCCATCAAATTTAATTTTTAAAAATTCAATTCCATCTCTATTTCTGTATTTTACAAAATCAACAACATTACCCATTGATCCATTTACCAGACCTCTTTCAACATGTAAATTCCTTCTTAAAATTATACGGCAGTTCAAGCACACATTCAGAGTCTTTTCAAAACCTGCAGTTTTAGATATACTCTTCTCTAATGAATCCAATTTTGTTTTCAGATTCTCAGACAAAATAATTGTTGATCCCATATGCTCTACTCTGTCAATAGCTTCCAGTTTCACAATCTCTTGCTTTTCTAAATGCAACATTTTGTGGTTGAATTTGGCACATTCTGCAAGAGTTGGCATCAAACATATTCCAGATTTCTTCTCAGTAATTTTCTGAAAAATATTCTCAGGCACAACATCTTGTTCTGGATATAAATTTGACAGTAATCGTGCATGTAAAGCTTCTTTCCCATGCTCGGTCACTTTTCCAATTCTAACATCTTGTAGAATAGTCTTGTAAACTTCATCCTTCGCCTGACGCATATTTTCATGCAGTTCAGCATAATTGAAGTTTATCCATATATTGACGTTGCCAATGCTGCCTAGGCACTTCCTGGTATCTTCATGCGTGAGCATTTTGAACACAGGTTGCCCTTTCACTGGTGTCAGCTGCAGAAGATCTCCGAAAACAATGATGTGTTTGCCACCAAATAACACATCATACTCTGTTTTGAGAACTTCTTGCATTCTCAAATGCACAAAGGCAAGCATGACATTGGAAACCATGCTTACTTCGTCAATGATAAGAAGTTTCATTTTCCTCAAGATTCTTGAAACTTCACAACAAGCATCTCCAGATAGCTTGTGATATTGTAATTTATTGTCATGCTCCACTGGCAGCATCAGTAAACGATGTAAAGTAATCCCTTTAATGTTATGTGCTGCCAGTCCAGTTGGAGCGGTGACAACACAAGACAGCGATGACTCTGTCCTTTCCTGCAAATAACATGAAATTGCTTTAATAAGGAAACTTTTTCCAGTTCCCGCTTCTCCACTCACGTACAGTCGGACAGGCTTCAACGACGTACATGAGCACTCTTTCTTGTCATGACTTAATCCATGATCACTTTGCATGGTAACTTCGTCATATATTTTCCTCTGCTCAACGTTGAGTTGTCTTTCCAACTCTTCTAAGTTAACCGCATCCTCCTGAGCATGTGCCATGGCTCTTTCCACTTCATTCATAGCAGTGGCAGCTTCATTTTCGATAACAGGTCCTCCTAGTGGATCCTGACTCAATGAAGCAGAACTCTGACTGTCCTGAGAACTGTCTCTGGCAATCTCGGCTGCAATCGTTGCTTCCTGCTCAATTTCCGCATTCAACATTTCTACATATTTGGGAAAAGCAGGATATTCTATGGTCTCCTTGGCAGCATTGAAAGAGTCTTCGTAACAGAGGAAATCTCCAAGCAGTTCCTCTTCTGCACGCCAAGGCTTGAAAAGTTGCAAAAGTGCTAAATAGAAAAACTCCTTTTTTTCAGGAGATTCGCCACTCAATTTTCGATGGTTTACCAAGTGGCATTTTCTTTGCTTGACCAGACATCCCTCACTTCCTATTACAGCATACACTCCTTTCTCAGTATCTTCTTTGATGTTCCTCTTGAATATGTAATTTTGAAGAACCTCATACAGACAAACATTCTCGAGGTGACTGCTTCGATTTGGATAATATGTATCCAACATGTTTGTCTTCAAAATGTCGGTACTGTTTGGCTCCTTTTCCGCCAAATACTCAATTTCCCGCACAGGTTTGAGAACTCGATTACGCGTTGCAGCAAGACCAAGACTCGCCCAAACGATACTCCTGGACTTGGCATAGAGACTTGCTGAAGACAACCGGTCAGAACATTCGTAAGCTCCGATTTCTCGATGCGACAACATCTTCAGACTGAAACTGTACAACTTCTTGCTGAGGCTCTTTTCATGAGAAATGTCTTCCCACATATCCTTCAATTCTGCCTTCTCTTTTTTGGTGATGTAAGATGTCACATACCGAGCCACAGCCATACAGTTATCAGCCACAAACTGTATATCCATGTTAGCATTCCACATGGACAAAATCACCGGGTTGTAGTCCTTGATGTACTTAGACTCTTCGTTCCTCTTCAAATTGTATGTGTTTTTAGGTGATTTCTTCATCACATTATGTCGCAGCGAAGACATCAAACTGTTCACTCTTCCTTTAGAAATCACCGGTCGTGGAAAGCCGAAACGACATTTGGTGTAGAACTTGTCCTTGTTTCGGAATTTACGACGACAGTACTTTCCACATCGATGGCTTTGGAAACGTAGAACTTTTTCTCTTAGGCTTTTCTTCTCCTTTGTGTTTGGAACAGCACACGTAGAATACTGTTGTATGAAACTCATCACTGAGTCTTCTGGATCCGTTCCAAATTTAGGTGCATCCTTGATCCACAGCAACATATGTATATGAGGAGCACCTCTTGCTTGGTACTCCTTTCTCCAGAAGAAATCCAACACCTCTCCAAGAGGTGGATTCTTCTTATTCATGATGAAAGACATCATAGCTTCAAATCTATGATTGAAGTACCTACATACATTGACTGGATCCAAAGTGCACAGTTCTCCGGGTGTCTTGAATTCGATGTTTTCTATGTTAGCATTTGCTTCTCGTAGAAATTCAAGTAAGTCTTCCCAGCCATACTCGGCACAGCTCAGAGTGAGGAACCATGTGGGAGTTCCTAAGTTCCTCAGCATACATTTTAAATCACCATGACGACGGTACCAGTACTCATTAGTACCACGCTGACACGCCATGAGATTAATCAGGTGAGAATCCAAAATACTGTCTTGGACATTGACTTTATCCATAAAGTCACTTGCCGAGATGTTTTGCATGTGTATACCACTTTTCAAGATGTGGTTCACTGCATATGACAGTCCAGACAGATCGCTTTCAAACAGGAGATGAAACAAATAGGGAATGCATTGTCGAAACCTAGCATCTCCTGCATACAATCGCAAAGTCCGGTATTCAGAAGCAGGAATTTGATGAGGTCGCTCATCATATCTTCCTCCCTGACCTGTTGGAAAAAGCTGTGGGAAACACCGAGCTTCCAAACTTTCCTCCCAAACACTAATGGGACTCCCTTTGGCTTGTTTCATTTGAAACAACTCAATAGCATTCCCCATGACTTCCTTGGAATGCAAAGGATGAACACTATAATGTTCATATATTTCTTCACTAGTAGAGGGTTCTACTTTCTCAATTTGACCAGCACACAAATCGCTATCCTCTTCCTCACTTACTTCCTCTTCTGCAACATATACATTCTTATAGTATTTATTATTTTTTTTCAAATACAATGTTGCCTTTTTAACTTTCCTAACATCCACTAAATCTTGCCATATTTTCTTATTCTCTGTCGGAACCCCATTAACTAAGATAACCAGAGGTTCCTCTTCCACTTTTTCTACTCCAATTGTGTTAATGTTTTTCTTCAAATCTAGAGGCAAATAAACAACTCTTCCCTTTAATCCTCTCTGTAAATCTGATGGAGGCAATTTCCCTGTCTTTGGCTCCATTCTTACAATAGCCTGAAAGGGATGGATACTTTGAATCAAAATAGATTCATAAGTATTTAAATCCTTTAATTCAGAAGGAATCTCAACCAATTCCAGATTATTATGAACTGCTCTAGCAGGCATCTGGTTTTGATTTAATTTGTTACAACAATAAGTACACACACGTTGATCCAATCCCAAATCAAAACAATTTTCTACCATCAAATATGTTGTGAAATCCTTCCATTCACTATTATTTTCCCTTTCACTTTTTGCATATAAATCCACTAACTTAGTCTGATTCTTATAATAAGTGCGTCGACAACACACACAAGTGAAATTTGGCCTCTCACTTGATTTGACCTGAAACGTCGCAATTTCCCTCTGGAAATTATCTGTACTGGAAACCTGTACACTATCTTCCACATTACCCGCTTCTCCTGGGTCAATTTCAACATTCTCCTCTTTACTTCCAAAGTAACAAAACTCAATTTCTTCACATATATTCTTCACATCTATTTCAGAACCATGCAAAAGAGCAGCACATAATTGTTTAAGCATAATTGCTGGACTCTTAGCATAATACAACATTCTAACTAATTTCCTCACTTTATTATGATGCACTGCTAGCATCCTGAAATGATGAAAAACACTCTGGCATACTCTCCTGGAAAGACAAGCCAGTGAATGACCATGCAAACCTGTCACTTCTCTCACTCTGCAAGGATCTAATTCTTGCAACAACTTCATTTTCTGCTTCAAACTTTTCTTATTAAATGACCGTACAAAATCACAAAGCAAATTGATGGAATCCTGCCGCACACTGCAAATACTACTACACTTCCAGGTGTACACAGGACCCTTAGGATGTCTTCCTAAAACCTCATTACCTAACACCTCTTCTGCCTCTGTTGTCACAAGTTTTTCTTTTTCAACTGGACAACCATCTTTCACTTCATAAGCTCGACCACTGGTGTCAACTGCATGCACCAAATCATTATCCTGGAAATAACTCTCCTCATTAAAAAATGCCTCACAGCTTGAACTATGCATCCATTCTCCAGAAAAAACTTCACAAAAATTACTACGATTAACTATTCTCTTCCATCTACTATTTCTTTTGAAATCATAAATTGCCTTGTTTAGCTTCCTAATTCTATTGATAATCAAAATAAATAACTTACGTTTAATTTCAAATGCCTGATCAATAACTTTCTCAACTTTTTTTTTTCTCTTATAAAAAACCACTTTCTGTTGACCTTTCTTAATATTTTTTAACAAATTGCCAATTATCCTGTTGCGGAACATTCGTTTACGAATGTCCCTAAACTGTTGTTTCCTTCTACTATCATGCACAGAGTTATCTCTTGCTCTAGCAGTAACATTTTTCATTGGCCTTTCCTTTCCGTTTGAATTGCTTCTCTTTTTCTGGACTGAAACATTTTCTGTAGTAATATTTTTTTTACTACAGATATTTCTTATGAATGTTTTTGTACTCTTACCCGGTGCTTTCTTGGTGACTTGACAAATCTTTTTGTTAGAGGACTGCTGCTTTTTTTCATTGACCTGCTGCTGTCTTTGACGTTTTGCAGCCTTTCTCAGTCTATCTTTGGTTGGCATGGTGAAATCTTGAAATGATCTGCAGTTGAATCTGTGGTAAAATATATTTAAAAATGTTATTAACCACTATTACCCAACAGTAAATCAATAACAGTAATCAAAAACTTAAAACACTACTTGACATTTTTACATAGAAGATTTTTTAGTCCTTGGCAAATTTAGAATACAGAAATAGCAGAAAAGAAATGGAATTTATATTCATTTTACCTGTGCTATTTTATATGTGAATCTGATCTAATTTTATGAGCATATTTTAATATTTTATTGAAGACACTACACATAACCTGTTTTTGAAGGTGTCTTTATTTTTAAATTAAACGGTTTACATTTTTACTTTTTATTTATTATAAATTTTTTAAATAAATGTTTATAGTTCCATAGGCTCAAGCACGTCAGCTTCCCATCCTATGTCATATAATTCTGACAAATCTGCATCCTCATCATGTTCTTCTTCATCCTCAGGATTTAAATCATCCAAGGGATCAACATCCACTGATGTTTCAATTACGAGTTCAATGATGAGGTCGAAATCAACTGATTGCTGATTGTCGCTCATGTTGATGTTGTCTTTATCTTTAAAGAAAGATAACAACAATGAGATGTTGCAGAGTAAGAGACAAATCTCAGAGATTATAATAGTAAAATTGTTTAACAAGAGTAACATTTTGCAGCTATTATTTAGCCATGTCCAGCGATGCTGAGCAGGTGAAGCCTATGTCTAATTTTTCACTGAACAGGACTCATCTCTTCTTAACCTTGGATAAGCCTCACCAACTCTGTGTCCCCTGCACATACTTAAATGTAAAGGGGCAGATTTATGTTAACTGGCACATCCCCAGGCATGCACCAGTTAACGTGCACCGCTGCTCTGCCACCCATGGTGTGCCGCATTTACAATCAGATAGGAGAAAGCTGCGTCAAAACCCTGCGCCTGCTTGAAGCAGGCATAGGTCTTGACGCAACATTGTGGAGATGGGGCACCCCTGAGCCTTGCTGGAGCTGCATCGCACTTGCGATACAACTCCAGCAATGCGCCACCTTAACGGCACAGATGCGTCACGCATCTGTGCCATTTTTGCCCCATGCTGCGCCGCATTGTAAATGCAGCACACCATGGGTGGCGGAACAGCGGCACAGGATGACTGGCACATCCCTGGTGATGTGCCAGTCATCATAAATCTATCCCTAAGCTTCTTATCTTGTTAGAGATAAACTGCCATATGTATCATCAAAATATTTTGCATTTCCTAAATAGCGAATTTTAAGGAATAAATAGCGATTCTTTACCATTCCTAATTTGCAATGAGCAAATTGCTAATTGCAAATTACTCATTCATTTCCATGGGCCAGGAGGCCCATAGGAATGAAGGTGCAATTTGCGATTAGCAATTAGCTCATCGCAAATTAGGAATTTTTCCAAAGGTGCAGGGGTGTCTCAAGAACACCCTGCTGCACCCCTGAAAAAGAAATTTGGGGGCATATGGCGCACATACATCCCCTAAGGGCATGTATGGGCATCATATGACACCTTTTGTTTTTTTGAAAAAAAGCTTTTTGAAAAGAATTCGCAAATTACCACCAACTAGAAGTTGGTGGTAATGTGCAAATCCTTAATGGCATTTTTTGCATATTTTTTGTTTGATACATTGCATTTAAGGAATCGCAAAATTTGCAAATCCTTAAGTGCAATCGCAAAATAAGGAATAGCAAATTTTGCTATTCCTTATTTTGCATCAAACTTGTTTGATACATACCATTTGTCTAATTAGCATTCGCAAAGGCCGAAATTCGCAGAATTTTGGCCTTTGCGAATGCTAATTAGCTTGATACATATGGCCCCAAGTGAGGCATGTCTTGCAACATGGTGCATCTTTTGCATCACTGCTGCATCGGTTTCATATGGCACGGTTTTTTTACACCATGACACATCTGCCTAAATGCATCAATTTGTAATTTTGTCGCCTCATAGCAAATCTTTAGCACCGCCGCTGCATCAGAAAAGTGACCAAAGTGGCGCAAAAGAGGCATACACCTATCATAAATCTGTCCCTAGCATTTTAAATGATTAATTCAGGATGACGATAAGGTGTGGCCTATCCAGAGGTTTGTTTAAGGTGAGGCCTACTCAGGATTGCAGATGAAAGTTACGCTTGATGAAGAATACAGAGGAGATAATACATGTAAAGGTCTACCAATGAAGTAAGTGATGTCCACTTCATTGCGCCAGTCATCATAAATGTATCCCTAAGCTTCTTATCTTGTTAGAGGTGAACCGCCATATGTATCATCATACTATTTTGCATTTCCTAAATAGCGAATTTTAAGGAATAAATAACGATTCTTTACCATTCCTAATTTGCGATGAGCAAATTGCTAATTGCAAAATGTTCCCATTCATTTCCATGGGCCAGGAGGCCCATAGGAATGAAGGTGCAATTTGCGATTAGCAATTAGCTTATCGCAAAATAGGAATTTTTCCAAGGGTGCAGGGGTGTCTCAAGAACACCCTGCTGCACCCCCTGAAAAAGAAATTTGGGGGCATATGGTGCACATACATGCCCTAAGGGCATGTATGGGCGTCATATGGCACCTTTTGTTTTTTGGAAAAAAAGCTTTTTGAAAAGAATTCGCAAATTACCACCAACTAGAAGTTGGTGGTAATTTGCAAATCCTTAATGGCATTTTTTGCATATTTTTTGTTTGATACATTGCATTTAAGGAATCGCAAAATTTGCAAATCCTTCAGTTCAATCGCAATATAAGGAATATCAAATTTTGCTATTCCTTATTTTGCATCAAACTTGTTTGATACATACCATTTGTCTAATTAGCATTCACAAAGGCCGAAATTCGCAGAATTTCGGCCTTTGCGAATGCTAATTAGCTTGATACATATGGCCCCAAGTGAGGCCTGTCTTGCAACATGGTGCATCTTTTGCATCACTGCTGCATCGGTTTCATGTGGCACGGTTTTTTTACACCATGACACATCTGCCTAAATGCATCAATTTGTAATTTTGTCGCCTCATAGCAAATCTTTTGCACCGCCGCTGCATCAAAAAAATGACGCACAGTGGCGCAAAAGAGGCATACACCTATCATAAATCTGTCCCTAGCATTTTAAATGATTAATTCAGGATGACGATAAGGTGTGGCCTATCCAGAGGTTTGTTTAAGGTGAGGCCTACTCAGGATTGCAGATGAAAGTTACGCTTGATGAAGAATACAGAGGAGATAATACATGTAAAGGTCTACCAATGAAGTAAGTGATGTCCACTTCATTGCGCCAGTCATCATAAATGTATCCCTAAGCTTCTTATCTTGTTAGAGATGAACCGCCATATGTATCATCATACTATTTTGCATTTCCTAAATAGCGAATTTTAAGGAATAAATAGCGATTCTTTACCATTCCTAATTTGCGATGAGCAAATTGCTAATTGCAAATTACTCATTCATTTCCATGGGCCAGGAGGCCCATAGGAATGAAGGTGCAATTTGCGATTAGCAATTAGCTCATCGCAAAATAGGAATTTTTCCAAGGGTGCAGGGGTGTCTCAAGAACACCCTGCTGCACCCCCTGAAAAAGAAATTTGGGGGCATATGGCGCACATACATGCCCTAAGGGCATGTATGGGCGTCATATGGCACCTTTTGTTTTTTGGAAAAAAAGCTTTTTGAAAAGAATTCGCAAATTACCACCAACTAGAAGTTGGTGGTAATTTGCAAATCCTTAATGGCATTTTTTGCATATTTTTTGTTTGATACATTGCATTTAAGGAATCGCAAAATTTGCAAATCCTTCAGTTCAATCGCAATATAAGGAATATCAAATTTTGCTATTCCTTATTTTGCATCAAACTTGTTTGATACATACCATTTGTCTAATTAGCATTCACAAAGGCCGAAATTCGCAGAATTTCGGCCTTTGCGAATGCTAATTAGCTTGATACATATGGCCCCAAGTGAGGCCTGTCTTGCAACATGGTGCATCTTTTGCATCACTGCTGCATCGGTTTCATGTGGCACGGTTTTTTTACACCATGACACATCTGCCTAAATGCATCAATTTGTAATTTTGTCGCCTCATAGCAAATCTTTTGCACCGCCGCTGCATCAAAAAAATGACGCACAGTGGCGCAAAAGAGGCATACACCTATCATAAATCTGTCCCTAGCATTTTAAATGATTAATTCAGGATGACGATAAGGTGTGGCCTATCCAGAGGTTTGTTTAAGGTGAGGCCTACTCAGGATTGCAGATGAAAGTTACGCTTGATGAAGAATACAGAGGAGATAATACATGTAAAGGTCTACCAATGAAGTAAGTGATGTCCACTTCAGTGCGCCAGTCATCATAAATGTATCCCTAAGCTTCTTATCTTGTTAGAGATGAACTGCCATATGTATCATCATACTATTTTGCATTTCCTAAATAGCGAATTTTAAGGAATAAATAGCGATTCTTTACCATTCCTAATTTGCGATGAGCAAATTGCTAATTGCAAATTACCCATTCATTTCCATGGGCCAGGAGGCCCATAGGAATGAAGGTGCAATTTGTGATTAGCAATTAGCTCATCGCAAATTAGGAATTTTTCCAAGGGTGCAGGGGTGTCTCAAGAACACCCTGCTGCACCCCCTGAAAAAGAAATTTGGGGTATATGGCGCACATACATTTTAACAACATTCCTTTACCTCAAAAACGATTTTCAAGTCATAATTTGAAAACACTGCCCACGGGGAAATGACTTAAAATGTCCTTAAGACACATGAAAGTGTTTTTTTAAAGCCTTTGCAACTTTTTTGGGTCACTTTTAACATGGCTATGTAACTCAAACAGTCAAAATCTAAATTTACCATGCACAGGTGGGACCATATTTACAAGGAATGTGCTCCACGGGGAAAGGTCTTTTAATGTAATATGGGAAAAATGACATCAGAGACACTGAAATGCCTTATAAAGAAGCATACACCATTATGTCCTTGTCATAAATTTAAAAACCATTCCTTTTCCCCAAAAACGATTTTCAAATCATAATTTGAAAACACTGCACATGGGGAAATGACTTAAAATGTCCTTAAGACACATGAAAGCATTTTTTGATTGCCTTTCCAGCATGGTTGGGTCACTTTTAACATGGCTATGTAACACAAACATTCAAAATCTAAATTTGCCATGCACAGGTGGGAGCATATTTACAAGGAATTTGCTCCACAGGGAAAGGTCTTACATTAAAATGGGAAAAATAACATCAGAGACACTCAATTGCCTTATAAAGAAGCATACACCATTATGTCCTTGTCATAAATATTAAAACCATTCCTTTTCCCCAAAAACGATTTTCAAATCATAATTTGAAAACACTGCACATGGGGAAATGACTTAAAATGTCCTTAAGACACATAAAGCGTTTTTTGATTGCCTTTGCAGCATGTATGTGTCACTTTTAACATGGCTATGTAACGCAAACATTTAAAATCTAAATTTGCCATGCACAGGTGGGAGCATATTTACAAGCAATTTGCTCCACAGGGAAAGGTCTTACATTAAAATGGGAAAAATAACATCAGAGACACTCAATTACCTTATAAAGAAGCATACACCATTATGTCCTTGTCATAAATATTATAACCATTCCTTTTCCTCAAAAACGATTTTCAAGTCATAATTTGAAAACACTCCACAGCTCCTATGCACAAAAAAACCCTGTCAGTACTAATACTTCACATTTTCTCCAATTACAATTTCTCAAAGAAACAAAATCTATTTGTAAAACACTTGAGACAAAGCAACATTTGAAAAACACAACTTTCTTCATAATTTTCTCCTTAAAGCACACTATTCTCTATCTAAATTAAAGAAATCTTTTCTCACCTTAGCAAATACTTTGAGTTTCAAAACAGTCTCAGAAACACACCAATTTGTCTTCAGCAGAGCAAAAGGTATGCACTCCAGAGTCTGCAGCTATCAAAAGCACAGAAATGCTGTAATTCTTCACACATATCTCTCATGTCACCCAATCAAAACTCTTCCCTCACTTTTTTTCAAATCAAAACCCTTCCCCCCTCTGCCCTTTCTGCCTTTTTTGCATAGCAACCACCTCCTTGAAGGCCTCTGGTGTTTGCAAGTTCACACAACAATGTTGCAATTGAACTCTGAACTCTCAGTGCACCTCATATCCAGTGCATTCTTTCATTTAATGATTTTTCTTGATCACTCAAAATACATCTTTCAAAGAACTCATCCATGCACCCTAACTTTCTGTTTTCAGCAATCAAAATCCACCAATCACTGTTACTGCTTCATTAACACAGAAACTCCACAGTTTTTTTCATTTTAAACTCTTATTTTTTCAACTGCCATTTCATTGCCACACTTCATCTGACTGCAGGAGAACCTTCTCTCACCATGTTTTCTGTCTGGATTGTTGGACATAGTTACATCTATTGGGCTCAGAGGTATGCTGAGAACAGGAATTTACCTAACCTCAATTTACAAGATGTGGAAATTAAGTGGTTTGGCCACAGAGGATTAAAATGTCACCAATTGATACCATTGGTGAAAACCTTTATGCATTTGCCAAAACCTGACCTGTTAATTGTGCACTGTGGAGGTAATGATTTGGGCACTTTGACTGGGGTAGGTCTGCAAATGCTTTTAAAGGACACCTTTGAGCAATTAATGGCACTTTTTCCTCAGACTGCCTTGGTATATTCAAATATATGCCAAAGACAGAAATGGAGGTGGTCAAACCAATTTTGTCCACAAATTGAGAAGTCAAAGAAGCATGTAAACAAATCTGTTTCAGCTTACATGAGAGACCATGGAATGGGCTCCCTGTACAACAATAACTTGCGTTACTACATGCAAGATATCTACAGAGGAGATGGAGTTCACTTCTCAGATGAGGGCAACAGAATTTTCATTCTGAATTTAAGACTGTGCATTGGTACCTACTTATAAGTACCTAAATGTACCATAAACCCAAAAGGTCTTCTCAGAGCTACCCTACATCTGATCACTCACAATTATTATTTTACTCTAACTTTTTTCACTAATTTTCAACAAAGTACGCTTCCTGGGACGCTACCCGGTACGCGAACCGGGAGCTAACCTCGCTAAATTTTTAAAAAAATGTTTTTTTTCGCACATATGGGCCTCCTCAGCCACCCTCAGAAAACCTAGGGGGTCAAGATAAGTCTACTGTACCCCCTTCTACCCATTCTGAACATTATTTGCCCTCCATCTTGTATCTTAATTCGACCAAAACACAAAATGGTGGACTCCCGTAACGCTTAAGGTTCGCGTACCGGGGCGCTCGCCAGTTCGCGTACCGGGTCGCTCCCTGGGAAGCGCACCATCAAAAAAGGTGGGAAAGTAGTTTACAGAAAAGCGACTGGAGACACTTTCACCAAATATAGATTAGCTCATACTACATACCAATCCCTACCATTTTCACAAATTTGATTGAAATTCCATTTAACCATTTAGCCTGTACACCTCTCTAAATACCCCAAGGTAAATTACTTCACAAAACACATCTGAAGTGTTGGAATTGACAACCAATTAAAATGTTACTTTCATTTTCTACTTTTTTTACCTGACATTTGATTGGTTATGTACCTGAATATATATAAAGGAAGAGAGAGAAACACAGCCATTTTGACTACTACTTCCTGAACTACATTGCAAGATCATTTTCACTCACAACTTAAACTTGTTTTTAGAAGGTGAGATATTATTTTATAAATTTGAAAACATTTTCAGATAGTTATATACTATCCCTCTGTAAGAGTTAGACATTGAGAAAGGCTTCTTTATTATAATTATGGATTGATTTAGGGTTCTGTGGTATAATTATGAATTTACTTAGGCTTCTTCACAAGCACTTTTTAATAGTACTACTTCACGCCTGAAACCATACAGTGCCCATAGATTACTTCTCTGTTATAAACTCACAAGTACCTGTCTGAACTTAAACCCAACAGTGCCCTATCTCTACTGATATAATTATTTTTTATGCAAATTACAGCAAGAAAATGGAAGGAGAACAGAATATTTCCTTCGAAATTGTTCTGGAGAACAACACAGAAAAAGATATTGAGGACAATGATGACTCAGATTTCATGGATGAATCACGGGACCATGAATTAGTTCAATGTGTAGAATCTGTGGATCATTTACTTCATTATGATGACGGTCAAATGTGGGAAGTTATGTTCACTCAACAAGAGGACATATCTGACAGTCAAATGTTAGACATTCTATAAAATTTTGAAAAACAATCCGAAAAATAAAATTATATGTAATATTAAAAAATTATTTGAGTCTTTAATCATTTGTATATGTAATTCATAAACTAGTGAAATGTTAGAAATGTTATTAAATTTTGAAACACAATTACAATAATAAATAATTGCTTAAAAAATAAAAAAATAAAAAAATAATCAACAAAACCAACAATCAATTAACATACAGTATTTGAAAAGTCTATCATTCTTTTTTCCTTATAGTACGCTGCCCAGAACGCTTCCCGGTTCGCGAACCGGGCGCTACCCACGCAAAAAAACCAAAAAAATTTGTTTTCTTTTTTTGCCCCGCGGGGCCCTTTTAAAGCCTCCACATTAAACCTAGGGGGTCAGGGAGGATCTACTATGCCCCCTTATGGTCATTTCCCCCTTTGTTTTGGCCTCCTCTTGTCTCTCAATCCTACCGAGAGACAAGATGGCGGCCGCTCCGGACTGTTTAGAATGTTGACAGACACCGGAGAGCAAATCAGCTTCGCTACGCGAAGTTCCGTTACGCGTAAAGTCCGCGAACCGGAGCGCTGCCCGGTCCGCTGTTACAGATATATATCTTTTTTTGAACGTTAATTTCTCAAAATCCACTGAAGCACATATATTGAGACCTAGCAAAGGCACATCGGGCTACCAGTCCCTACAATTTTGCCAAGTTTCGTGGAAATCCATTCAGCCGTTCGGGCTAAAAGTGAGGCCAACCGCCCTATGGAAAACTCAATGTTAAAAACACGTTTTGGGACCCCCCTTTTTTCTTGGCCCCCCCTTGACAAACCCCCCCCCAAATTTGCAGGGGCTGCTCAGAAACAAAATGTTCCATTTTCCTGAAAATTTCAGCCAATTCCGTCCACAAACGCCAAAGTTATTAGACATAGAATTTTCAAAAAACCCATAGGGAAAAAATCCTAACTATATATACCTACTGGCGACCGCCAGTAGGTAATATATATATATACATATATATATATATATATATATATATATATATATATATATATATATATATATATTCACTGAAAAAAACATAGGTTTTACACACGTTATAGTTAGGGATTAGCATTTAAAAAACCTAGCAAATTCATTGAAAAAACCATAGGTTTTATAACAGTTATAGTTAGCTGGACAATTTACTCATACATAACCATTGAAATTCCCACGTTATAGTTAGTTGTACTCACTATAACTGGCGCACCCGCAAAGCACTGCTAATGACATCACATATTACATCACTCATGACATAGTCAGTGACATAGTCAGTGACATCACTCATGACATCACTTCAGTGAATTTTGCAAGGTTTTTTAAATGCTAATTCCCAACTATAACATGTGTAAAACCTATGGTTCTTTAGTGAATTTGCAAGGTTTTTTAAATGCTAACCCCTAAATAAAATATGTTTAAAATTCTTTTTTTTATTATGAATTTAAATACAACATCAAAACACTGAAAGTAGTTCTTTATTGCCCTTCCTTTAGTTTTTCAGTCCCTTTAACTCACTCCCCTACCCTTAGTCCCCTTCTTTCAGTTACTCTTCAACTCCTCTTTTGTCACTCACCATACTCCCCTTTTCTCACTCTTTCACTCAGTCCCTTCCTTCCCTCAGTCATTTCAATCACTCATTTATGCACTACACTTTCATTCAAAAAAATGAACGACACAGTGTTTAAGAATATAACTCTTTTTAGAGATTTGAATGAGTTCTGAAAAGAACCGTTTTTTTTCTTTTGTTGTTTTATATATTTTTTTCCTTTTTTTTTAAATGTTGAGAATTTTTTTTATTAAATAAATTCAGCAACTGCAACAAGGAAACTGTTCAACCGGAACAAAATAAATGAAAAATAGAAAACAAAATATCTCCTTTCAGAGCATTTATGACTTCTGCGTTCAATTAGATTCAGGTTCTGTTCTCCATAAACAATAATATCAAAACATTTGTTGCACCGCATATGCACATGTGCCAAATATGGCCTAACGTCCATTTCTGCTGTTGCTGGCGATGGAGGTGGAGCTGTAGATGTGCTGGTATGGATAGAAAAAGAGTATTTTTTAAGAGGGTTTCCTCTTGAAAGAACAGTACCACAAAGGGTACACGTTACTTTAGGGGCATTTACCTTTTTTTGATGCTCAGGAAAAGTAAAAAACTTCCAAATAAAAGAAGATTTCCCTTTCTTAGCTGGCTGACGATATTCCATGTGGGAGTCAGAAGAAGATGATGATGTTTCTTGTCTTTCTGCCATCCTGTTCTTTTTTCTGCCTCCAGCTCCAAAAAGAGTCCTTCTTCCAGGAGAATAAAGCAAATAGTGAGGGAAATGGGTGGGGTTTTGAAGATTTTAGATCTGTAACTAATATTAACCAATGAAAAATGTTGTTTTTGAGTCACATGACTTGATTTATTTTTTTTAAATTCAATTGTGAGGTGCGCAACCGGGTGCGCGCACCCCGCAATTAAATTTGCCCGTCGGAGTTGTTTAGGGACCCCCTGAGAAACTCTAGGGGGTCAGGGACTGTCTATGTTTCGTCCTTTTCACGTTTTGAAACTTTTATGTAAATCGGGTGTGTGCAACCCGCAACTTTTTTAAAAAAAAATTAAGGATTTTTTGGGCCTTGGCGGCCCTTAATGGACCCCGTGCGCGCACCCGAGTGCGCACGTTAAGTCTTGTGACACGAAAACAACACTTTTCATTGGTTCATAGTAGTTTCAGCTCTAGAATCTTCAGGAACCCCTCCCACTTCCCTCAGTATCTGTCTTACTCTCATGGGAGAAGGAGCCTTTTTGAAGTTTCCAGAGAATTTTCTAAAATGGCTGCAAGACAGGATTCTTCTTCTGAATCTGGGTAAGATTATCAGCTTCCACAAAGAAAAGGCAAGGAATCTTTTATATGGAAATTTTTTACGTTTCCTGAAGGACTTAAAAAAGTGAATGCCCCGAAAGTCACTTGTACTATATGTGGCACTGTTTTATCCAGAGGAATTCCATTAAAAAAGTACTCATTTTCAATTCATACTATGATAAGGCATGTTACACAAGTGCACCCTGTGCAATTTGCACAGGCATCAACAAGAGCTCTGGCCACCCAAATACCACCAGCTGTGGCCAGCACATCATCTGGAGGACGACCTGCATCTCCATCAACTGCACAGATGAACCTAAGACCATTCTTATCCAAAGTCCACATGAGATGCAACAAATGTTTTGAAATTGTTGTGTACGGGGAGAAGAGCCTTACTCTGGTCAGAATTAATGAACATCAGTGCTCCCAGAGAAGATACATTTTTTCAAACTTTGGATTTCTTTTGTTCCTGTTGAACAGTGTTTCAGTTGAAGATTTCTGTTCCTGTTAGAAAAATAAAAAAATATATAAAACTTTCAAAAAAGAAAAAAAATATATAAAACAAAAAAAAACAAAAAAAAAGTTATTTTAAGAACTAACTTATTTTTCCAAAAAGAGCTCTATCTGTTACGCACTGTGTCATCTTTCTTTTGTATGAATGTGTAGTGTATAAATGACTAAATGAAATGAATGACAAAAACGGAGTAAGGGACTGAGCAAATGAGTGAGGTAAAGGAAGTATAGTGACTGAACATAGTGAAGTAAAAGAGTGACTGAAACTACAGAACAGATGTACGTTACATGGTACATCTCTGCAAATTAGCAGGGATGCGCCACATAACCTATGACAAGCAAAACCACCTGTGTGCCACCACTGACGTGCCATATTTACAATGTGGCGCACCATGGGTCAAAAACGGCACATATGCATGATGCATCTGTGTCATAAAGGTGTCACATTGCTGGAGTTGCGTCATGCGCGATGCAGCTCCAGCAATGCTCCTTGGGGGGTCATTCAACTAATGCTGCTTCAATGCTGCTTCAAGCCTTACGCCTGCTTCAAGCAGGCGCAAGGTTTTGAC
This sequence comes from Lissotriton helveticus, assembly GCF_964261635.1. Classification (NCBI taxonomy): domain Eukaryota; kingdom Metazoa; phylum Chordata; class Amphibia; order Caudata; family Salamandridae; genus Lissotriton; species Lissotriton helveticus. The sequence continues at coordinate 1,775,015,446 of NC_136063.1, forward strand.
ATGGCCTAAAAGTGATTGAGTCAAATCTTGTAGATTTCACTTAGCCACTTTTAGCAGGCGTTCCTGCGCAGGAACGCCGCCCCTGCACCATAACGCTTCCTTAAGTCACAGGGCTTTACAACGTGACACATCTCCCAGATGCGCCACGTTGTAAATAACATGCAACATGGTGCATCTTTTGCACCGCCGCTGTGTCACAAAAGTGACGCAACAGCGGCGCAAAAGATGCGTAAAGGGCTTGTAAATTTGCCCCAAGATGTTTAAAGGTAGGGTAGTGAGTTAAAGGAAATTCAAAATTATGGGAAGAACAGTATGGAAAAGAAAGTAAAGGTGCAGGACTCACAGAAGCGGAGTGAGGATGAATATATGGATGGACAGTAAGGGACAAAGAGAAATACATAGACTAGGGTTAGGGGAGTGAAAGTAAAGGAAATGGAAAGATGATGAAGGAAGGGGATTTGAGGATGATAAAAGGGAGGTAAGTTAAAGTGAGAATTGGTAAATTAGTGATTAAAAAATTGAATAAGAGAATGAAGGGACTTAGGAAAGCATAGAAAGGGAATGGAACAGAGGGACAGATTTATGTTACTCAATAAATCTCTGCAAAATAGTAAAGATGCACCAGGAAAGATGCGATACACAAATTAATCCTTGCACCACTCATGATGTACATCACATCTAGGGCTGAAAGTTTGAACAGTATTGAAATTCTGTTGCAATCAGGACGCAACACCAGCACTTTTCCAACTTCCTCTATCTGTAACATGCTATGTCAACCTTTACACCTGCTTCAACAGATGCAATGTTTTGACACATTAGTGTTGGTGAAGTGACTTAGTGAAATCTTGTAGATTTCACTGAATCACTTTTCAAAGGAGTTCTTGTGACGGAACGCCTACGCCTGCGTGGAAATGCCCACATGAAACCTGAGACTGGTTTCATGTGGTGCAGGGTTTTACAACGTGATGCATCTCTCTGCACTATGGCACTTCTTTTGCACTGCCACCGCATAAGAAAAGTGATGCACAGGCGGTATAAAAGAGGTGCAATGGGTTTTTAAAATTTGCCCCTGAGGAATTAAATGAGTGAAAGAGTGTGAGGGAGAGTAATGGAAAGAGAGAGGAAAAGAGAAAAGGGGTGAGATACAGACAGGAAGAGAATTTAGACTGAGTTACACACATAAAAAGAAGGAGAAACAAATATTCAAAATATGAGTGAGAGAGTAAATGAAAAGGAGGTAGCACAAGGGAATGAGAAAAATAAATTAGGGAGCAAGATTGACAGATGAAGTGAGTAAAAGAAAATGAGGGGTACTGAAATAATTTGGGAAGAAGAAAAGGAATGGGAGTGATGCACAGAGAAGAGAACGTGTAGTGGGATTAGATGAGTGAGATTCAGTAAAGGGCAGTGATAGTGAGGGAAGGGATATAAGAGTGAGGGGAAAAGAGTAATGGAAAAAAAAGCAAGACAAACGTAGTGATAGTAGAAGATAGGAAAGACAAGTAAAGGACAGAGCGAGAAAAAGGTAGTTAGACAAGGTGAGTGAGGCTGAAAAAACAGTATTAATAATGAAAGAAAGACTGTAAAGAAGAAAAAAGGGAAATAATGGGAATAAGTAAAGGAAACTAAAGGAAAGTAACAAGAGTTAAGGAAGGCAAATAAGAGATAGATTTAACAATGACCAAGACACAAAGAGAAGTAAGAGAGTGATTAAAAAGTATTTCTGTTTTTCATACTTACCTTAGAAATAGTAACAAACTAATATTAAATTTCTTTTAAAAATATACTATCTGTGGAAGAAAAGAAAACATTTAGTTATAATATACATTTCATAAAACAAATAAAAGTAGGACTGCAGGAAACAAAAAGTGAAACAAAGGAAGAGAAAGGGAGAGAGAGAGAGAGAGACAGAATGTGTGGTGTATAAATCAATGACTAAGATGACTGAGTGAAAGAGAGGAAGGGACTGAGGGAATGACTGTGGAAAGGAAAGTATGGTGAGGGAGGAAAGGAAAGTGTGATGAGAAAATGGAAGATGAGAGAAACAATGTGTAAAACGAAAGGACTAAGGGTAGAGGAGTGAGTTAAGAAGAGTGTTAAGGCACTAAGAGAAATAGAGTAGAGAAGAGTGAATGAGAGAAGGTGAATGGGGTAGAGACAGGGAAGGAGTGTAAGGGATGGACAAATGGAAATAGAGTAGGCTAAGGGAACTGAAGTATGGATTGAAGTATAGAGAATGAGGAGAAGTGAAGGAAGCAGAGTAAGGGAACAGGGGTGAGGTTGGGTAAGAGAAGGACATTGAGATTGTGGAAACAGGGGTGATAGAGGGTGGATAAAGGCGAGTGAGCATGATACAAGGGGAGTGAGAAAGGAAAGAGACAGAGGGAGTGAATGAAACAGTGACAGAAGGGGACTCAGGGAAGGAGCAAAGAAAGGTAAATGACGAAATTTAGATGAGTTAAAGGGAGTGACTGTGAGAGAAGGGGACTGACAAAGTGAGGAGATGAAGGGAGTTAGGGTAGCAGAGAGGGAGTGAGGGAAGTATAGGGAGAAACAGAAATAAAAAACTAATGAAAACATATTTTTTATTAGTCGTACTTACCTTATAAATGTAATATCTGTAGAAGAGAATAAACAAAACAGTTATAATAAATATTTGTGGATACAAAATACTAAATAACTTGTACAATATCTTATATGATTTATTTTTGCTGTTCTCAGAATATATTGATTTTCACTATAAATAGTGAGCTCAATACTACTCATCATATAACAGCGGGGAAAAAAAACACAATCAAAATGATTGTGTTTAAAAAACCCAGACAACATTTGATTACATAGTGTAAATATGAGAAAAAAACATGTCTTAAATGTTTTTCTCTAAATCGCAATTTCTTGTGGAAGTTTGCTACATCTTCAACAATCACAAAGTAATAAAATAATATGACTTATTTTTAAATACCTCTCAATAAACTTCCGTACAAGCATGTTTTACCAACATTTATCTGAAGTAGTCATTTTGTGCTCAGATACTATTCCTCACGGCCGAATAGTATGAGTAAAGTCCTTATTTTGCAAATTACTTAATTGTACTCTTAACCATTCTTTTCCCGACCTTTAGAATAAAACCTTCCAACGTGTTCTGTTCCATGAAACATTACCTAAACCTGTACCTGATACTCTCACTATGCCAAATACAAGTTTCAGTTTTTAAATTCCATCACCCTCACTCGCATGATATTTCTGACCAACAGAGTATCTTTTCTTAACAGTAGTAATCTTCCTACGCCAAGTAATTTTACTGAAATTTGGGTTGCAAAACACCAGATAAGAATTTGGTAAGTCAAGAAGGCAAACGTTTTTTTAAAAGTCAATTGACTATCATTACAGTGAGTCCAGCCTGTTGGAGATTTCAAATAAGCTGTGTAATGTCCTGATGATGTTGAAGGACCATCATGGAAGATAATTGCTACAGTTACAAAAGTTCTTCCAGAAATTGATAGTTGAGAAGCCACACATTTTTTTATTGAAGTTGTCAATTTTGTTCCATCAGGTCTGCACCGTTGGAACATTAAAATTACATACTGTCCATATCTTCTGATAAATAATGTTGATAACATTTCTGAGTTACATTGAGAACAGACCGTGTTTTGATGCGCATCTCCAACTAGATTATTGAAAGACACTGCTTTACAGTCTGGTAATGTTAAAAATATAAATCTTTCAGTGTGTATATCAGTAAAACTTGAAAATGAACAATTGTTGCAGTTATGTTGCCATTTATAAGAAAGGCCAAGAAGACTATCAATATCTACACCTTCATCTTGTAAAACTGTAAGCATATACATAATAAATTCTTGACAATCTTGCTGAATATTCTGAGAAAATTGATTTAGTCCAGTACATATGTCTAAAACATTTCGAACTTCAGAAACATTTCCTATTTGACTATTATCACTGTTACATTTCTGAAACACAGATTTTAGTGAACAACAAAATGTTTGGTCCCGATTTTCAACAATATGTTGCTGTAAACTTTTAAGAAAAAAAACAACATTAACCACTACATTTGCATAGCAGTTGACACCAGAACTGTTTTCAAATTTAAATCCAACAATCTCTCCAGTAGTAACTTTTTTGCTTTTTGCTACCAATCACAGGTTCATTTATTTTTTTTCGTTTCTCAACTACTTCAGTACGTTTTTCCTCATATCTCCCTTTTCGACCTACCACACACTTTTCAATTAAAGGATATTGAGGTAAACTAGGAGCATATTCTCTTCTTAACCTGTTATTCTCTTTCACACAATTTAGATCTGCACTAATCTTTGTCTCATCAAAATCAATCAGATACAATCCAGATAAAGTTCTAACACGAGATAAAGCAACATAGGCCATGCCCTCTTTGAACAGAGTACTTCCAATATTTATCAAAGCACTATCTACACTTAAACCTTGAGATTTATGAATAGTCACCGCATATGCCAAACAAACAGGGAACTGTTTTCGTCGGACATATCAATCTTACAAGCAAAAATCGATTTGAACAACGACTGACTTACTTGTACCTCTTCAATTCCATCAAATTTAAAAAATTCAATCTCATCTCTATTTGGGTAATTCACAAAACCAACAACATTACCCATTGCTCCATTCACCAAACCTCTTTCCACATGTAAATTTCTTCGTAAAATAATACGACATTTTAAACGTACATACAGATTCTTTTCTAAACCAGCAGTTTTAGATATTGATTTCTCTAAAGAATCCAATTTTAACTTCAACCTTTCTGACAAAATATTAGTACTTCCTTCATGCTCTATTCTATCTTTAGCTTCCAGTTTCTTAATTTCTTGATTTTCTAACTTCAACATTTTTTCATTGAACATAAAACATTCGTGTAGAGTTGGCATCAGGCATATAACTGATTTATCTTCTGCCTCTTTACTATATATTTTCTATGCCACATTATTTTTATTTGGAAACAAATTGGAAAGTAATCGTGTTTGTAAAGTTTCTTTGGCATGTTCACTTAGTTTTCCAATTCTTATATCTTGGAGATGTTTCCATATTTAGTATCCTTTGCCTGTCGCATATTTTGAATAAGTTCAGTATATTTGAAATGGGACCATATATTAACATTTCCAATACTTCCCAGGCACTTTCTGGTGTCTTCATGTGTCACAGTTTTAAATACAGGTTGTCCTTTTACAGGAGTTAGCTGCAGCAGATCACCAAAAACTATGACGTGTTTGCCTCCAAATAACACATAATACTCTGTTTTAAGAATCTGTTGCATTCTTAAATGCACAAAGGCAAGCATTAGATTTGATACCATGCTTACCTCATCAATAATGAGAAGTTTCATTTTTTTAAGGACTCTAGAAACTTCACAACAAGCTTCTCCAGATAGCTTGTGGTATTGTAATTTATTTTCATGTTCATCTGGCAGCATCAATAAACAATGTAAAGTAATCCCTTTAATGTTGTGTGCTGCCAACCCAGTTGGAGCAGTAACAACACAAGAGAGTGATGAGTCCGTTCTTTGCTGTAGATATGTAGCAATTCCTTTAATTAGAAAACTTTTGCCAGTTCCAGCTTCTCCACTCACATATAGTCGGACAGGTTGAAATGACATACATGAGCATTCTTTTTTCTCATGACGAAAACCATGCTCAATCTGCTCTGTCACTTCATCATATATTTCTTTTTGCTCAAGATTACGTTGCTTTTCCAATTCTTCTAAGTTTATTACATCCTCTTGAACTTGTTCCATTGCTCTTTCCACCTCATCCATGGCAGTGGCTGCTTCCTTTTGGATATTTGGTTGTCCAAGTGGATCTTGACTCAACGATGCAGAACTTTGACTATCTTGAGAACTGTCTCTAGCAATCTCTGCTGCTATTGTTGCTTCTTGCTCTATTTCGTCCTTCAACATTTGCAGATAATTACTAAAAACAGGACATTCTATACTATTTTGAGATGCGTTGAATGAATCTTCATAACTGTCAAAGTCACCAAGTAGTTCCTCTTCTTTACGCCATGGGTTAAAGAGTTGCAAAAGAGCTAAATAGTAAAATTCTCTTTTGTCAGGAGTTTCACCACTCAGCTTTCGGTGATTAATCAAATATCCTTTTCTTTGTTTCACCAGACATCCTTCACATCCAATCACAGCATATACACCTTTATCAATATCCTCTGTAATATTCCTTTTAAAAGTGTAGTTTTGTAGTATTTCATACAGACAAATGTTTTCAAGCAGATTACTTCTATTTGGATAGTATGTATCCAACATGTTTGTCTTCAGAATGTCTGTACTGTTTGGTTCTTTCTCTGCTAAATATTCAATTTCTTGAACAGTTTTCAAAACTCGGTTTCGTGATCTTGCCAGTCCTAAACTCACCCAAATGATTGTTCGAGATTTTGCGTAAAGACTTGCTGATGATAATCGATCACAACATTCATATGCTCCAATTTCTCGATGAGATAACATCTTCAAACTGTAGGTATACCATTTCTTACTTAGGCTCTTTTCATGAGAAATGTCTTCCCACACATCCTTTAGTTCCGTCTTTTCAGATTTGGTGATGTAAGACGTTACATATCGAGCCACAGCAATAGAGTTGTCTGAAACATATTGAATATCCATGTTAGCATTCCACATGGACAAAATGACTGGGTTATAGTCATTTATGTATTTTGACTCTTCGTTTCTTCTTAAATTGTACGTATTTTTGGTGATTTTCTTGTAACAGTATGTCGCAAAGACGACATAAAATTGTTCACTCTTCCTTTTGTAATTACTGCTCGTGGAAATCCAAAACAACATTTGGTATAGAATGTATCCTTTGATTTGAATTTTCGTCGACAATATTTGCCACAACGATGGCTTTGAAATCGTAACACTTTCCCTCTTAAGTCCATATCAATTGTACTTTTGGGTATATCACATGTTGCATATTCTTCAATGAAAGACAGTACAGTGTCATCTGAGTCTTTTCCAAATTTGGGAGCATCTTTGATCCACAATAGCATATGAATATGAGGAGCACCTCTCGCTTGATACTCTTTTCTCCAAAAGAAATCCAAACTTCGCCAAGAGGAGGATTTTTTTGTTGTTTGTAATAAAATACATCATAGCTTCAAATCTATGATTAAAATATCTGCAAACATTAACTGGATCCAAAGAGCAAAGTTCTCCAGGTGTCTTGTACTCTATATTTTCGATGTTTGCATTTGCCTCTCGAAGAAATTCAAGTAAATCTTCCCAAGCATACTCAGCACAGCTTAGAGTTAGAAACCATGTAGGTGCTCCTAAGTTTCTTAGCATACATTTCAAATCTCCATGACGATGGTACCAATACTCATTAGTACCACGTTGACATGCCATTAGATAAATTAGGTGAGAATCCAAAACAGTGTCTTGCTGTTGGACTTTATCCATAAACTCCCTTGCTGAAACATTTTGCAGATGTACTCCACTTTTTAGTATATGGTTTACTGCATAAGAAAGTCCAGATAAGTCACTTTCAAACAGAAGATGAAACAAATATGGAATACATTGACGAAATCTCTGATCTTCTGCATATAATCTTGTTGTCCGGTATTCAGATGCAGGAATTTGCATAGGTCGGTCATCGTATCGTGCACCTTGACCTGTTGGAAGTAACTGAGGAAAACAATGAGCTTCCAAGCTCTCTTCCCATACACTAATGGGAGTTCCTTCAGCTTTTTTCATCTGAATAATTCAATACCATTCCCCATTGCTTATTTGGAATGCAGTGGAAGAACACTGTAATGTTCATAAATTTCTTCACTTCTGGACACATCTACTTTTTCAATTTGTCCAGCAGGCAAATCATTTTCCACTTCTTCATTTATTTCTTCTTCTCCTACGTATACATTTTTATAGTATTTATTGTTTTTGACCAAATACAACGTTGCCTTTTTGACTTTTCTATCATCCACTAAATCTTGCCAGATTTTCTTACTCTTTGTAGGCACACCATTAACTAGAATAACTAAAGGTACCTCTTTTACATTTTCAACACCAATTGTCTCAATGTTTTTCTTTAAATCAAGAGGCAAATATACAACTCTTCCCTTTAACCCTCTTTGTAAATCTGAAGGATTTAATTTCCCTGTCTCCATACGAACAATAGCCTGAAATGGATGCACACACTGAATCAGAATAGTCTCATAGGTATTTAAATCCTTCAGTTCAGATGGAATACTCACCAACTCAAGATTATTATGTACAGCTCTAGCAGGCATTCTATTATCACTTAATTTATTATAACAATATTTACAAATACGTTGATCAGAACCCAAATCAAAACAATTTTCTACCAACAAATAGGTTGAAAATTGTTCCCACTCACTATTATTTTCCTCTTCACTTTTTAAATATAAATCAAGTAACCTGGTTTGATTTTTGTAATGGGTGCGTCGACACACAAGGAAAATTTGTTTTTTCACCTGCAATAACCTTAAATTTTGTTACTTCCTGTTCAAAATTTTCAGTATTAAAATTCCGGACATTTTCTACCACATTTCAATCTATTACTGTATCAGTTTCTGCACTGTCTTCTTCTGGACCAAAGTAACTAACCTCAATTTCTTCTCATATCTTCTTTACATCTAATTCAGATCCATGCAAAAGAGCACTATTTAACTGTTTGAGCTTAAGTGCTGGACTTTTTGCATAATACAACCTTCTCACTAATTTCCTTACTTCGGTATGATGCACTGCTAACATCCTGAAATGGTGAAAAACACTCTGGCATACTTTTTTAGAAAGACAAGCCAGAGAATGCCCTTGCAGACCTGTTTTTTCTCTCGCTCTGCAAGGGTCTAATTCGTGCAACATTTAAACTTTTTGTTTAAGACTTTTCCTAACATACTTACATAAGAAATTGCGAAAGAAATCAATTGAATCCTGTCGTACACTGCAAATACTACTACAATTCCAACTGTACACAGGAGCCTTAGGACATCTCCCTAAAACTTCATCAGCTATCACCTCTTCTGTATTTCTAGGCACAATTTTCTCTTTTTCAATAGGACAACCGTCCTTCACCTCATATGCTCGACCACTGGTGTCAACTGCATGCAACAAATCATTATTTTGAAAGTAACTCTCTTCATTAAAAAATGGCTCACAACTTGAACTATGCATCCATTTTCCAGAAAAAACATCACAGAAATTAGTCCGATTAATTACTCTTTTCCATTTACACTTAGCTTTTAAAACTTGGATTCTCTTATTCAGTGTATTTATTCTATTAATTACTAAAACAAATAACTTTTTTTTTGTCTGAAATGCGCATTCAACAACATTCTCAATATACTTTTTTTTCTTATAAAAAGCAGATTTCCTTTTAGGAATTTTTTCATTTTTTAACAAATTCGAAACTACTCTATTATAAAACATATGTTTCCTGATTTACGCAAACTGATTAGTACGTCTATTAATTTGTTCACCGCAGAGTTGGGAAACATTTTTCTTTTTTCTCTGATTTGTCCTTGTAGATACTGCCAAATGTTTTTCCTTTCCCACATTATCCTTTTTTTTTTTTACTTTGACATAATTTTTTTAGAAAATCCTTGGTTGTCTTACCAGGAGCACTCTTCTTTTTGTCCGTCTTTTGTTGATTAAGTAATTCTTCTAATGGTTTTCTCTTGGAATAGTATGTTTGTTTTTGTTTTTTCATTTTTGTTCGGCATGTTGATTTTTCTTTCTGTTCAAAATTATAATCTGTTATGAATAAAGAAAAAAATAATGTAGACCTCTACTAACATCTAACATAGAAATTATAACCACTAAATAATGTAAACACTGGTTGAGTTTATAAGTAAAATTAAGGCATAGCAACAGTCTCAGAACAGAGTAGGAAATCATGTAGTGAGTGCTGTTTCTGACTTGATGGCAGAGCATTGATATGTCAAAATTATAGACGTATTTTCTGAGAATAATATTTCAGGGTTAAAAATAGTACAGTAGTTTTCAGGCGGTGTAGGGGGTCATAGTGGAATTAATGTTTGTGACCCTAATCTCTAACACACTTCATTAAAACATTTATTCTCATATTAATTAGAAACATGAACGATCAATACTACAAGAAGACTGACTCAAAAAATGTTTTATTATAAATTAAAAATGTATTTTTTCAAACAATTCATAGTCCAATAAAACTTGCAACATGACATCATCCGGTATTTCATTTTGATCATAAACAAAATTTTGATTTTCCAATTCAAATGCTTCTACCACTTCAACAAAAGAACTGTCCAAACTCTCATCAATAAAATCTTCATTTACAGTATCATTTTCCTCCGGAAAAAGTTCATCTTTCAGTTCCTCTAATAAATGACTTGAGATTTCAAAATTCAAATCAACTTTTTCTTGAAGCTCTTCCATTGTATATTGTAATATTATGTTGCTGGTCCTTCCAAAAAAATATAAAGACTTAATTATATCTTTTTCACAAATAGATAATTAAAAACTACCTTTACCAATTTTATAAGTACATACATTACCATACTTTTAAATACATTAACTACACAAATTAATCTGCCACCTTCCTCTTTTTTGAAAACAGACTCACACTGTGATCCTAGTCACATAACACTATCCTTTGCAATTACTGCAGTCAAAGGAGGTCTTACTGTGAGTTTTGTTTAAGGGTTTTCTGGACTATAGAACTGATGAAAGACTTTTTAATTTATTTCTAGGAATGGATTTTCTAAGTTTAGCACAATAAACTGGTGTTTAAACTGTGTACAGACTGAAGGTGGAACTCACAGTGCAGAAATGTAAATTCACTAAAAAGATTACTACTTGCCACAGAGACAGTTGCTTTTGCCTTTAAACAGCACACTCCGAATCTAAATTGCACAGCATGTACACAATTTCATGCTAAACATGAGCAATCATATCATAATAGACCTCTGCAAATGCATATAAAGGGTCTAGAGAGATGGTATAGGCACACATATAGAGAGATGGTGCTAACGAAAAATAAAATAACGCAGGCACACAGTAAACTGTTACAGTCAGAGAATAGATGGTGCAGTGCTGTAAGTAAAAGAACAGATGCAGCAGTTACAAAAAAAGAAGGTGTAGAGACACAGTGAGATGGTATGAGCAGAGAGACACATAGTACAGGCAGAGACAGACATAGTAGATTGCATGTTACAATCTGGTCATGTGTCTAAAATCACACTGTGAGTAAAATTTGATTTTAAATTTATCTGGGTGAATAATTTGCTTAGTTGATGTGTTTTAAAATCATGTTTAGAAGACAATTATGCTTCAGGATATGTACTATTAGAGAATCTTAAGCAACACATCTGTTAGGCCTCTTATTTGCTAAAAAGGTTCTATGTTGTGCATGTATATGGTCTGTTTTTTGCCAGTAAAGCCTGTAATTATCCTTATTCTGTGCAGAGATTACAACCACCCTCCCGCTCTGCTGGCACTCGGAAACGCTCTAGACCCTATCGGTCTGGCTCCGGAGGAGAATCGGAGCGGTGCGAGGCTCCAACGGCTCGGTGAAAATCCGGGCGGTGGCAGGCCGCAGTCCGCGGTCCCCAGCAGTTCCTGGATCCCGTTTACGTCGCTGTGCTTGCGGCCAGGGGAGACGGGTCTCTCCCGCGCCCCGGAAGTCGGCACAGGAGTCAGGCATATTCTGACGTGCACGGGGGACTCGGAGTCAGCGTTAGCTGGCTGCCCTCCCGGCATGGTCGGTGTCCACTCGGAAGGCGAATAAAAGACCCCGGAGGTGGAAGTAAGGCCGCAAAACGTGAGTCTGCGCCATTTTTAATCCCCGGTGTGGCCGCTAGTGGATCCGCGGCTGATGCGGCGGGGAGCCGGAGGGCGAACCTGAGACGCTTCGCCTGCTGCCGATTGTTGCCAGGTACCTGCGCAGGTCGCGTATGTAGGCGAGAGGCGACAGACTGCTCTACCACTTCTCTGGTCACTCCCCATAAGCCACGGGGCAACCTTGAGTCCGAGGCCTCCATTTAACAGCCTGCAAGAGGGATACGCTACATCCCCACAAGGACATACCCTTCCCCAAGCGCATCGACTCACCCTGCACTGCGCACTTTTGGGACTGCGGCTGACTGGACACCGAGATCGACCGGGGTCATTGGTCTGCAGCGGGCAGTGACAATTACTGCGACGAGATCGATGAGCAGGGAGGACCTCCCATAACTTTGCAGGTCGGACTGTGTGAGGCAGATACAGGCTTCCAGCGAGCTGCCCTAACTGCTGGGCCGGGAGGACAGTGAAGGGAGGAACACGGGGCCTGGTGCGGTCCGTCTTCGAGGGTCCTGGTACTTGCGCCTTGTGGGCCCCCTTAGTGGACATAACTCTCCCTTTTTTCGAGCCGAGTGTATGTAGATCCCCCCGACACAATGGGTAAGGGGGATAAGACCCAAAGCAAGCTTCCTTTCTCACAAGACAAAACCGAAGATTTGGAGGCGCGTTCACGTCGCTGTAACCTTCGCATCACGGGCCTGCCGGAATCCACTCAGACTGGCAAAATGGAACTCTTTATTGAGCGGCTGCTTACCACCCTCATGGGAGAGGGGGTATTTTCGACGATGTTTGTGGTGGAACGAGCGCACCGGACTCTGGGTCCGCAACCAAAACCGGGGCAGCCTCCCCGCCCGATTATAGCGAAACTCCTCAACTACAGAGACAGGGACACGGCTCTACGGTTGGCACGAGCCAAGGCGGATCTACAATACGAAGGCTCTGCGATTTCCATATTCCCGGATTTCACAGCCAGAGAGCAGGAAGCACGTAAACACTTTGCTCCACACAGGAAACGTCTTAGGGAATTGGGCCTGGACTACGCAATGCTGTATCCCGCCAAATTGCGTGTCAACAGACAGGGACATTCACACATCTTCACTGACCCTACGGAACTGCAGAAAGCACTGAAGAGCTGGTCTAAGGAGAAGAGGAACGGCAATGCTGATCAACAGGCGAGCAGTGATAAGAGTCAACTGGATGAACAGGAGTGATCGGGCGTTTGGTGCTCCGGGACGGGGTCACTTGGTGGCGGACACTGGTCGCTACTATGAGCCCATGTCGATCCGAGGAGATGGAGTGGACTATGAAACTCGCCTTACTTACAGATTGAACTACTGCAGATAAGTAGAGGTCGAGTTTCTGGGGGGATGCACCCGTTGCTTGGTAGACGCATTAGATGGCAAGCTGGGTAGAGTCATAATCTGGTGCACCCTCCTCTCTCGTCCTTGGGTTTGGGGTCTGCTACCGCTTCTGGGATGGGGGGCGGGAATTTTGTTTCCTGGAGATGAACAATGCGTTGTATTGAACTGCTCAGTTTATTACTAATGTGGTGCGTGGCGGGGGGGTGGGGCCTAGTCTTCCCTATGGAGGTTATCGAGATGTTGACACTGTCTGGCGACCTTTGCCCCGCCCGCATCGCTCTGTGGGTGTTGTTTACGACTTGTTTCTTGGTTTTGCATCGGGGTGGGTTGGGTGGGATGGGGACCGGCAAGGTCATGTTGGGGTGGGTCTGCTGTGGGAGGGCGGTGGTCGTCCCGGGAATGCTGTTGTAGCATTGTTAATTCTTCTGCCTGCTAGTGGGGACAGCCCTGTTCTTATGTTTTATATGGTTCTGTATGGGTACATCACTCTTCATACTTTCAAACTACACGCTTGTGGCCCTGCTCCAAATAAACCATTTTGCCCAAATTACCGATTTGTTCACTGCACATCACTATATCCCACTCCATTGCTCCCACTGATCGCTTTTCTAATCGCTTTGAGCTATACAAGCCATTATTTCAGGTATGACTGAGACTCTCACACCTTTGACTGCCAATGCCACTGAGGTCCTTAGGACCCTGACTTGGAACGTGAGGGGCCAAAACGACTATCGGAAGCTCGGAAAGGTCTTTAATTACCTACGCAGACAGCACATCGACCTAGCACTTCTACAGGAGACCCACCTCCCTCTCACTAGCAAAATGCTTTCAGCTAAAGGGTTAGAAGGTTGCAGTGTGGCGGCAGGGTTCACAACACACTCAAGGGGGGTGATCACCTGGGTTAATACACAATCCAAACTAAAACTGACGGCGCTTGAGAGGGACCCAGAGGGTCGCTATTTACTTGTCAGATGTGTTGGTAAAGGGCATGACCTCCTTGTAGTGAATGTCTATGGTCCTAACTATGACTCCCCTGACTTTTATGATATGTTAGCCCAGCGTTGCAGGACTCACAATTGTCCCAGAATGCTTTGGGGGGCGATCTCAATTTAGTGTTGGATCCGGAGTTGGATAGATCGGCTGGGCCATCTCGATGTCCGTCGGCAGCTGCCCAGTCGATGCAGGCGGAACTGGTTAAACTAGATCTGGTCGATGTCTGGAGAAGCTGACACCCCCTGAGAGGCGGGTATACTCATTACTCGGCCTACCATGACATGCATACCAGAATTGATTATTGGCTGGCATCGCAGGCGCTCGCTCACAGTGTTAAGGACTGCATGATACTACCGCGCACCCTCTCAGACCACTCTCCGCTGCTTCTGACTTTGGACACTCCTCTACAAAAGATTCTGCCATTCACGTGGCGTTTCCCCCCGTATGCATTGCTGGATGAGGTTTTCAGAGGGGAGCTGGCAGTGGAAATCGATAACTTCTTTGAGACCAACGCTGGGTCTGTTGATAGTTTTCAAACAGTGTGGGAAGCATTTAAAGTATTCATTTGTGGGATAGCCATCTCCAAACATTCCCGCGTTCTTAAGTCCATCAGACGTCGGTTGCATCAGTTGGAGTCTCAACTGTCGGACCTGGAGGCACGGCAGCGAAATGAGCCCGATGCAGACACCGCTGCGCAGTTTAAACTTCTAATTACGGAATACAATGAGGAGGCTGACAGGGAGGTACAGCACATGGGCAAATATGCCACTGCCCGCTCCTATGGCGAGGGGGAGCAACCTGGCTCCCTCCTAGCTCGACTACTATGAAGTGAGCGTCGCCAACAGGGTGTGGGTGAACTGATATCGGAGTCAGGGAGGGTTCTCACGGACGACTTGGAAATAATTGAGGAATTCCGGAACTACTATTCCGGCCTTTATAAATCCCGCTCCTCACAGGTTGAAGAGGAAATTGACGATTATTTAAGCTACATTAAAATGCCCTTTCTATCCAATTCCCAGAGGGAAATCCTCATGATGCCCATTCAACGGGAGGAGATCTCTAATGCACTCGAGGGGATGCGGTCCGGTAGTGCCCCTGGCGCAGACGGATTGACAGTAGGCTTCTATAAGGCTTTCAAGGATAAACTAGTGCTGCTACTATCCACGCTCTTTGATGACGTATGCAAGGAGGGAAGTATGCCTGGTTCCATGAGGGAGGCCCTGCTTATTACGCTTTTGAAGCCTGGGAAGCCCCCTAATGTATGTGGCTCCTACAGGCCCCTATCCCTAATCAACGTGGATGCCAAATTGTACGCAAAGGTCTTGGCTACATGCCTCGCCCTACTGGCGCCGGAGTTGGTTGCCCCGGAACAAGCTGGATTTATTCCTAGTAGGAACCTCACATATAATATCCACACGGTTTTAGGGACCATGCAACACGTGCGACAGGAGAATAAAGCACTGGCGGTTTTCCTCGACATGGAGAAAGCCTTCGACTCAGTAGAATGGCCGTTCATGATCAGAGTACTACGAAAGCTGGGGCTGGGAGAACCGTTCCTACAGATGATAGGTGCCCTGTATTACAAACCCAGAGCTAGATTGCGAATGGGTGACCGGGTCACGGACGCCTTTGATATAGGCAGGGGAACTAGGCAGGGCTGCCCTCTCTCGCCCCTGCTATATGCTCTCATGGCGGAGCCACTGGCATGCGCGCTCCGTGAATACCATCGGAATGAAGGTATTAGCTTCCCCACATACAAGATCTGTATTTCCACTTACGCTGATGACACTTTGTTGTATGTCCGTGACCCGGAGGCTAACCTCTCATCCGGATTGAGGAAGGTGGTTCGGTTCGGAGCTCTTTCTGGATTGAAAGTGAACTGGAATAAATCAGTAGCTTTCCCGCTAACACCCGTGACACGGCAATTTGATATGGAATACCCGCTGCTATGGACTACGGATCCGGTTAGATACCTGGGGATCCAACTTCACCCCGATCCCGACGTATTGGTGCGTGCAAACTACAGAGTTGCATACACGAAGTTAGTGGAGGATATAGATAGGTGGTGCAGGCTCCCTCTGTCCCTCTTGGGCCGTATCGCCATTATGAAGATGGTCGTGTTGCCCAGATTTCTGTTCCTGTTCAATAACATCCTGGTGGTCCTATCCAAAGCCTTTTTTACAACTTTGACGCAGGCTCTCATTCGGCTTGCTTGGGGTGGTAAACATCCCAGAGTTCAATGGAAAGTCCTTATGCTCCCTTATGACTTGGGTGGGCTGGGCGCACCGGATATGGAGCGTTATTACCGAGTCGCCCAAGCGACACACCTGCACACATGGATACACGGGGACCACAACACTCCACATGTTATTCTGGAACGTCTGTTCACGGACCCATTGCCCCCTCCGGCTACGGTGTTCCAACCGACTGACCGCCGCATAGGTTTACTGGACTCGATTAAGTCCACTAACCATGCGTGGCAAGCGTTGTTGAAGGAGCAGGGTGGCGAGCTACTGTACTCCCCGCTGGTCCCGATAGAATGGGCTGTGTGGCTTGCCCCACTGCGCGAAAAGGGGGTCACGCGTGCTTTACACCAACTGGGCATTGTGAAGCTGGGTGACCTCTTCAAAGACGGAGTGGCTAAGACCTGGGAACAGGTCGGATCCGTTGAGGCGATGACCACGCTATTACTGCGCTTCCAATTCCACAGAGTCCGCATGGCGTTACTGGAACTTTTGGGTCCTGACTTGGCAGAACCCCCGTAAGTCCCAGAACTTACGTATGTGATTAAAACATCCTCGTCGCGCAAATTGATTACGCACTTATTTAAAATGGGAGCGCACCATGGGGCGCAACAACCACCCTCGAAAGCCAGACTGGCATGGCAGACCGATCTACACATGCCGATTGATGATGCCATGTGGACATACTGCTGTCAAAATACGAGGAAACTGTAACTTAACTGCAGACACAGGCTGTTACATTTCAAATATTTGCAGCGAGTGTATTATACTCCAGAACGTCTCCATAGATACGCCTTCGACAATCTGCTGAATGTGAACGTTGCCACGCCCCAGTGGCAGACTTCATGCATATGGCGTGGAGCTGCCCCGGTGTTAATAAATTTTGGGGAGAAGTTTTTTCGGAGCTGAGCCTGATACTGGAGACTGAACTCCCTGCTAGCGCTGCGCTGGTATTGCTCGGTTATTCTAAGACACTCCCTTTGGCAATACGCCATCTTGCGGATATGGGCCTGCTGCTGGCTCGACGTGTTGTCGCCATATGCTGGATGAGAGGCCCTCTGCCGACCGCACGCAGATGGGCCAGGGACATGCTTTACTGTAACACACAATCACAAACTTATAGTGAGCTCCTTCCACCTAGGAATAGACCTAAAAACTTTTGGGGCCTGTATCAAACATATTTACACTCCAAGGATGGGGCGGGAACAGCACAGAGTGGGGCGGACGACAGTCAGGAACCACTGGAAGAGTTAGCCGGACAGACTGATTAGGCACTCCCCGACGCAAAGAACATCACCTGGGGAGGGGGAGGTACCCGCCTCACTTCTCCCGGGGAGGTTAGTGGGTCATAAGCCTTCCGTTGCACATCTACACTTGGGGGTATGTGGACGTAAAGAGTTGTACGGATGTTCTTTCTAAATTGGTGGTGTTGGGTGGGGGTGGGACCGGTGTGTGGGAGGACTTATTACAATGTAGGGTGGGACTGGGTCACAGCATATTTTCTTTTTGAGGCGAACGATGTGTGCTAGCTGGCAGTTGGTAGTTTACGGGGGAGGGGTTGTTGGGTAAAGTTCACACAATTTTTAGTGGGAAGGGACTACGCAGGTCTACCTCATAGCTCACCGGCCGTAATGTTGTTCTACAACAAGAAGACTGTTCTCATTCTTTTGTGACAGGGCTGGGTAGGGGTCCTGACGCAGCATGGGAATTGAAGCCGTTTGAAAGTTACTTTCTCGCACACCGCCGGACCCCTGGGTTGTCGGCTTAATGGCTGTGTTTGATCCGTCCAGATGTCTTGACGTTTCTGCCCATCTTCGCTGTAGGCTGATGGCTGTGTGCATTGTATGATACCTGAATAAAGGTTTTTTGAAAAGAAAATTTTTTTTTACATCCAGAGGCTACAAGAAGCACACAGAGGCGCAGATAGAGAACACAGACAGAAAACAGTACAACCAGAGAGTGCGAATCTACAGACGGAGAGGAAAAATATTTATCATGGTAGGACTGCATAACACACACCAACAGCCAAATCATAATAGGCCTCTGCAATTACACAAGAACGGATGCAGACAGATAGTACAGCCAGAGTTAGAGAGATAATGCACATTTAGAAGAAATAATGCATGCAGACAGTAAACTGTTACAAGCAGAGGATAGATAAAGTAGGACTGCAAAGAATACAACACATGGAGCAGTGCCATAAAAAGATAGTGCCGAGAGACAGTAAAATAGTATGAGAACATACATAAATAATGCAAGCAGATAAAGACAAGGTACACATAAAATATAAAATGATACAACACAAAACAAATGGTGGAAACATTGAGAGAATTTTTTCTTATTATTTTAAGCTACAGAAAAATAGATCCCCTTTACAAATTAGAAACTCACCTTTAAAAATGGTTTTGAAGGTTCAGAACACTCTCTATTACACTCTAGATTCTTGGATTTGAGCAGCAAACACTAAAAAAACAAACAAACACAAATTTTATTACCATGTTACACACATCTTTATTACACAGCATAGAGCCTTTTTGGCAAGTAATAGGCCTAACAGACATGCTACCTAAGATTCTCTAGCAGTACATATCATAAAGCCTAACTGACTTCAAGAAATGATTTTTAAACACATCAAATAAGTAAATTATACACTCATATTCATTTAAAATCACACTTGACTCACAGTGTGATCTTAGACACATGAGCAGGATGTGATATGTAATTTACCATCTCTGTCTCTGCAAGCAGTATGTGTGTCTCTGCTCATAATATTTCACTGTCTCTACTGGCCAAAAACAGGCCACTATATATAAGCATATATATATACCAGACTTTTTAGCAAAAAGCATTTTCCATACTAATTCATTTTTAAGTCATCTTAAACACATGAGCAGCATGTTGCATGTAATTTACCATCTCTGTCTCTGCAAGCAGTATGTGAAATTTACCATCTCTGTCTCTGCAAGCAGTATGTGTGTCTCTGCTCATAAATCGTTTTTAAGTCATCTTAAACACATGAGCAGCATGTTGCATGTAATTTACCATCTCTTTCTCTGCAAGCAGTATGTGTGCCTCTGCTCATAAATCCTTTTTAAGTCATCTTAAACACATGAGCAGCATGTTGCATGTAATTTACCATCTCTGTCCCTGCAAGCAGTATGTGTGTCTCTGGTCATAAATCGTTTTTAAGTCATCTTAAACACATGAGCAGCATGTTGCATGTAATTTACCATCTCTGTCTCTGCAAGCAGTATGTGTAATTTACCATCTCTGTATCTGCAAGCAGTATTTGTGTCTGCTCATAATATTTCACCATCTCAACTGGCCAAAAACAGGCTACCTATATATAAGCATATATATATATACCAGACTTTTTAGCAGAAAACATTTTCTATACTAAATCGTTTTTAAGTCATCTTAAATACATAAGCAGCATGTTGCATGTAATTTACCATCTCTGTCTCTGCAAGCAGTATGTGTAATTTACCATCTCTGTCTCTGCAAGCAGTATGTGTGTCTCTGCTCATAAATCCTTTTTAAGTCATCTTAAACACATGAGCAGCATGTTGCATGTAATTTACATCTCTGTCTCTGCAAGCAGTATGTGTGTCTCTGCTCATAAATCACTTTTAAGTCATCTTAAACACATGAGCAGCATGTTGCATGTAATTTACCATTTATGTCTCTGCAAGCAGTATGTGTAATTTACCATCTCTGTATCTGCAAGCAGTATGTGTGTCTGCTCTTAATATTTCACCGTCTCTACTGGCCAAAAACAGGCCACCTATATATAAGTATATATATATACCAGACTTTTTACCAGAAAACATTTTCCATACTAAATCGTTTTTAAGTCATTTTAAACACATGAGCAGCTTGTTGCATGTAATTTACCATCTCTGTTTCTGCAAGCAGTATGTGTAATTTACCATCTCTGTCTCTGCAAGCAGTATGTGTGTCTCTGCTCATAATATTTCACTGTCTCTACCGGCCAAAAACAGGCCACCTATATATAAGCATATATATATATATATGCCAGACTTTTTACCAGAAAACACAGAGTACAACCCATTTAAATGACCACTACAAAGCAAACCAGAAACCTCACTCATTTCAAAAATTATTTTCCAATATACACCATACAAAAACACAATATGCTTCTTAATCTTCCCCATACTGCATACAGCAGTGTATCTTCATTAAATAAATCATATTTCAGATACCACACAGGCACAGAGTAAGATGAGACACAGGCACAGAAAACCCTTTAAGCTAAAAGAGGCAAACTGTTACAAAGCACATGTGACATTATTGAAAATTATATAAATGTAATTTCTGACTTTAAACAGACACTCAGAGTAATCCTTGACCAAAATTTAAACACCACACTTTTTACCAGAAAACATTTTCCACAGTAAATCGTTTTTGACACAGAGCACACCTCATTTAAATTACCACTACAGAAACAAAGCAGAAACCTAACTCATTTTAAAAATACATTTCCAATATGCACCATTCTATTTTTAAACAGTATTACAAAATAACATGACACAAAATAAGCTTCTAATCTTCCCCATAGTCCATACAGCACTCTATCTTTATTAAAATAATAATTACTCACCTTTAAAAATGCTTTGGAAGATGTAGACAGTGTCAATCACAGTCAACAGATTTTCTGAAGCAGAATCTCTGAAATATGCTTCTGACACTAGAGCCTGATAATAATGGCACAGATTCTTTTTCATTTCAGACCCATATTCTTGTACATAGCCAATAAAAATTATTCCCACACAAATTCAAAACCAAACTGCACATTTTAATTGGTTGTACATTTGAACACTTTGAAAGTCACATAACATTCACCCATCCCCCCAGTGCTCATTCCCCTGTAACCATGGTAACTCCCTCCTAACCCAGCACACCTGCAGAAGTTCATCATACAATGTTGCAAAATATTCCATCAAGAGTGTTTGACCTCTCACTGTACTACCTAATCATGTGCCATGTTTGTTTAAATGACTTTTTCTCAACCATTGAAATGACTTCTTTCAACAAAAAAAAGCATGCACCCTAATTTTCAGTGCTGAACTTTAGGAAAGCACCAATCATTTCTTGTTTTTCAAGTGCACTGAATCTTAACCAGTTTTTTTCATAACTCCCACTTTTTCCCACATCTGAATACAAGCACATCTACCTTGAAGATGCAAAAAGTCTGGTTTGTGGGTCATAGCTATGTCCACTGGGCTCAAAAATACACAGCTAACAGAGGTAATTACAACCTTGATTTACCAAGTGTGAACATTGTATGGATTGGACAGAGAGAATTGAGATGTCACCAACTGATACCATTGGTAAAATCCTTTTTTGCATCTTCCACACCCTGACCTTATAATTGTGCACTGTGGTGGCAATGACTTGGGCACTTTGACTGGGGTAGGTCTGGAAATGCTTTTAAAGGACATCTTTGGGCAATTGATGACACTTTTTCCCAAAACTGCCTTGGTATATTCTAATATATGCCAAAGGCAAAAATGGAACTGGTCCAACCAATTTTGTCCACAGATTGAGAAAGCAAGGTAACATGTAAATAAATCTGTTTCTGCGTACATGAGAGACTATGGACTGGATAGTATATACCACAACAACTTGCGTTACAACATGCAAGGCATCTATAGGAGAGATGGTGTACATTTCACTGATGAGGGGAATAGAGACTTTCTCTGTAACATAAGACTCTGCATCGGTACTTACTTGTAAGTACCAAAAACACCCAATAAACACAACAGCTCTTTTTAGAGCCATCTAACATCTAAACACTCAAACTTATAATTTAACTCAATTTTTTAATCTTTTTTTGTAGTCCTTGCGCGCACCGTGCGCGCACCCGTAACTTTTTGGCGAGAAGAAATAAAAAAAAATGTTTCTTTTTGGCTTTGGGGGTCCTTAATGGACCCCCTGAGAAAACCTAGGGGGTCAGGGAGTCTCCACCCTGCCCCCTTTCCACGATCTCCGCTATAGTTTTTAATAGTCTTGTAAATTGAGGTGCGCGACCGGGTGCGCGCACCTCGCAACTTTTTAGGAAAAAAAAAGATTTTTTTGGGCCCTTGGGGTCCTTAATGGACCCCCTAACAATACCTAGGGGGTCAGGGACTGTCTACCAAGCCTCCTTCTCACGTTTTGAAACTTTTATTTGAATCGAGTGAAACGCCATTTTGAGACGGGGTGCACGATCGGGTGCGCGCACCTCGCAACTTTTTAGAAAAAAAAAGTTTTGGGGGCGCTTTAAGGGCCCTTAATGGACCCCCTGACAAACCCTAGGGGGTCAGGGACTGTCTACCAAGCCTCCTTCTCACATTTTGAAACTTTTATTTGAATCGAGTGAAACGCCATTTTGAGACGCGGTGCGCGATCGGGTGTGCGCACCCCGCAACTTTTTAGAAAAAAAAAGATTTTTTGGGGGCCTTGGGGGTCCTTAATGGACCCCCTGACAAAACCTAGGGGGTCAGGGAGTCTCCACCCTGCCCCTTTTCCATGTTGTGCCCCTTTGTTATCTACAATATGTGGACTCGCACTGACAAAATGACGGTCAATACTTCCTGATTTCCTCCAAATCGAATGTTGACAAACATCAAACAACAAATCAGAATTCCGCTGGCACACGGGAAGGTGCTCGCACGGGTACGCGCTTATAGATATATAATTGATTTTAACTTTAATGTTCTCAGGCACTACTGGAGGGATTTACACTATTTAACCAAAAGCGTGATCTGCATACCAGACTCTACCATTTTGCCAAGTTTGGTGTAATTCCGTTCAACCGTTCGGGCTGTAGCCGTGTCTAAAGGTCCTATGGAAAATAACATGGGGAAAACACGTTTTGCGACCCCCCTTTTTTCTCGGCCCCTGCTTCACGAATCCCCCCGAAACTTTCAGGGAAGGAGCGGAGCGGAGCTGAGCTGACCAAAATTTTTGAAAATTACACGCAAATTCTTCCACCGGCGCCAGAGTTATTCCCAATAGAATGTTGCGGATTTCCTATGGAAACTAGGTCCTAACTATAACTACCTACTGGCAACCGCCAGTAGGTAATATATATATATCATATTTACATTTTAAAGAAACACATAGTCACTGGATGATATCATCAGTGATGTAATCAGTGATGTAATTTAAGATGTCATCAGTGATGTCATCAGTGATGTCACTGACCATGTCATGAATGATGTAATATGTGACATCAGCAGCAGTGGATTGCAGACGCGCGAGTTATAGTTAGTACAACTAACTATAACTGAGGAATTTCAATGGTTTTGACCGAGTGAAATGACCAGCTAACTCTAACACCCCTATAAACCTATGTTTTTTTCAGTGAATTTCTAAGGTTTTTTTAAATGCTAATTCCAAACTATAACATGTCTTAAACCTATGTTTTTTTTCAATCAATTTCAAAGGTTTTTTAAATAATATTTTTTAACTAAATGTTCTTATTTTTAGATAAGTTATTTTTTAAATCATATTACAAATTACAAATTACAAATATTTTAAAGAAAGATTTTTAAATAAAAATATATATTTTATTATTATTTTATATTGTTTAAAATATACTCAAATTATTTTTCTTATTTATTTTCCTTTTTTTGGAGTTGCGCACCCAACGCGCACCCTGTTCGTTCACTGCGTGGAATGTGTCCGCCATTTTAGGATTGGTGTGTAGGATCTGCGATTGGTATGTGATGAGCACAACTTTTCCACACTAGAGTGCAGCTCTAAATAGGTGGAATGTGTGCAGTCATCTTGCCTCTTCCAGACTTGTAAATGTTTTTTGGTAAAGTCCAAGGAATACTGTTGCTTGTCTAGAATCACACTGTGAGTCTGTGTGCATTCGGGAACTATTGTGACAGAGCATTTGGGTACACCGTGTTTTTGAAGACATATAACTGCTTAAAAACCTATCCTGTTCTCAAGTTTTGGGAGAATTGGAATCCAGTCATTGCTTATGTATTTGCATTATAAGGCAGGCTTCCACACTAAAGTGCAGTTCTATAATATGTGGAATGTGTGCAGTACCATGTACTCATGCAGTGAGTCAGGCTTTAGGACATGGACTGCTTTAAACTCCTATGCACTCTGCATGTAGTTTTTAACCACCTTCACACTTGTGTTTCAGACCTACAATTCCCCAGTCAGTATCGTACACTCCAGCAAACACCCTGTCACTGCTCTTGCAATCCTATAGTGACCGTTTCAGCATCATGTACTGATCCGTTCACTGAAGTAAAACTCAACCAATTATAAATTCACCCAGTGTCTCTAATTATACTACTCTAATCATTCAGTCAGTATCCATGTACTCATGCAGTGAGCCAGGTCTTAGGACATAGACTGCTGGAAACTCCAATGGACTATGCATGTAGCCCTCTGACTACCCACACACTTGTGTTTCAGGCCTCCAGTGCTCCAGTCAGTATCCATACACTCCAGCAAACACCCTGTCACTGCTCTTGCAATTCTATAGTGACCCTTTCAGCGCCATGTACTAATCAATTCACTGAAGTAAAAGTCAACCAATAATACATTCACCCAGTGCCTCTCATTATACTACTCTAATCATTCAGTCAGTATCAATGTACTCATGCAGCGAGTAAGGCTTTAGGACATGGACTTCATCAAACTCCTATGCACTACGCATGTAGTTATCTAACCACCTACACCCTTGTGTTTCAGGCCTACAATTCCTCAGTCAGTATCCATACACTACTGCAAACACCCTGTTACTCCACTTGCATTAGTTTACAGTTATGTATATACCTTGAATTATAAATTACAATTAGTGATGAGAAAAGAAAGTGGTTAAATGGTTTTTATATAGTATGTGTTTGTATAGTAATAGAAAAGTATAACTTACATATTTATTAAAATACATGTATGTATGTTTATTTTTTACAGATATTGTTTATTATCATTAAAATAATGTTATCATGTCTGAGAAATCAAGAAAGAGAAAAAGACTGCTAAAGGACAAATATTTGAAGAAAAATCAGCAGCAAGTATTGGATGACTAACATCATGTGGGTAAAAAGAAAACAATCTTCTGGTAAGACAACTAAGGAATTCATTAAAGAACTTTCAATGCCTAAAAACAGTATGAAGAATGTGCAAACTACTGAGAATAATTCAACTAGAAAAAATAAAATGAGTAACAGCAAAGAAAAAAAGTAAATTTACAGTCAAAAGATTCGATGTATGGTAAAAGAAGGCAAACTCAGTATAAAGAAATCTGTAAAAAAAATGTAAATAGAGTGGTACTTAACTTGCTTAAAGAGGTGAGAAAATCTAGAAAAAGAGCACTATTTTATAAAAAGAAGAAGCATATTGAACCAATTTTTCATAAAGGCTTTTGAAGTAAAAAGGAATCTATTCATTTGAGTTTTAAACAGAATTCGATCACTAGATAAACCAATCCATTTAATGAAGGCCAAAAGTAAGAGGAAAAGAGTAATTACCAGAACTAATTTTCATGATTTTTTTGGGGGGTCAATGGAAACACAGTTCAAGTTCAGAGCCTTTCTTTAATGAAGAGAGTTATTTTCAGACCAATGATTTATTGCATGCAGTTGATACCAGTGTTGGAGCTTATGAGGTTAGAAATGGTTGTCCAATTGAGAAAGAGAAAATGGTTCCCAGAAATGCAGAAGGAGTGTTAGCTTATGAAGTTCTAGGCAGACGTCTTAAAGCTCCTGTGTACACTTTGGATTGCAGTAGTATTTGCAGTGCACAACAAGAATCTATTGATATTTTACGCAATTTCTTACGAGAATACAGTAAAAGAAATTGTTAAACAAAAGATTAAGATGTTGCAAGGACTAGACCCTTGCAGAGTGAGAAAAAAATACTGGTTTGCAAGGTCATTCTCTGGCTTGTCTTTCTAGAAAAGTATGTCAAAGTGTTTTTCATCATTTCAGGATGTTAGCAGTACATCATTCTCAAATTCGGAAGTTAGTCAGAAGATTGTATTATGCAAAAAAGTCCAACACTAAAAGTAAATGAGTTGAACAGTGCTCTTTTGCACGGGTCAGTATCAGATGTGATGAAGGTTTGTGATGAAATTGAGTTTTGTTACTATGGTCCTGAACAAGAGAGTGCAGAAACTGAGACATTAATAGAAGGAAATGTTGAAGAGAATGTGCAACATACTATTACAAAAAAATGTGAGGAACAAAGTAAATGTGATTTCAGGTGAAAGGCCAAAATATTCTTGTATTTGTTGTTGGCGAACTCACTATAAATATCAAACTAGGACTGTTGATCTGTATTCAAAATTGAAAGAGAAAATATTGATAAGTGGAAGGAATTTGCAACTTATTTTTTGGTAGAGAATTGTTTTGATTTGGGTTCTGATCAGCGTATTTGTAAATATTGTTATAATAAATTAGATGAGAATAAAATGCCTGGCTAGAGCTGTCCATTATAATCTAGAGTTGGTAACTATTCCTCCAGAACTAATAGATTTAAATACTCATGAGTCTATTCTCATTCAATGAGTGCACCCATTTCAGGCTATTGTTCGTATGGAACCTAAAACAGGTAAATTGCCTCCTTCAGATTTACTAAGAGGATTAAAAGGAAGAGTTGTATATTTACCTCTAGATTTAACTATTGGTGTAGAGTTCGTAGAAAATAAACCACTAGTTATTCTATCTAATGGTGTGCCTACTAAGAG
Source organism: Lissotriton helveticus (assembly GCF_964261635.1). Lineage (NCBI taxonomy): Eukaryota > Metazoa > Chordata > Amphibia > Caudata > Salamandridae > Lissotriton > Lissotriton helveticus. The sequence goes on from NC_136063.1 coordinate 1,775,042,587, forward strand.
TAAGAAAATCTGGCAGGAATTAGAGGATGTTTGGAAAGTGCAAAAGGCGACTTTGTATCTGATAAAAAACAATGAGTACTTTAAAAATGTGTATATGGGAGAAGAAGAAATACTTTTTGCAGAAGATACTGAAACATCAAGTGGACAAATTGAAAAAGTGGACATGTCCAGAAGTGAAGAAATCTATGAACATTACAGTGTACATCCACGTCATTCAAAAGAAGTGATAGGGAATACTATTGAGTTATTCCAAATGAAAAAAGCGAAGGGAAGTCCCATGAGTGTATGAGAAGAAAGCTTGGAAGCTCGTTGTTTTCCGCAGTTTTTTCCAACAGGATAAGGAGGACGATATGATGAACGACCTGAGGAGATTCCAGGATCTGAATATCGGACAACAAGATTGTATGCAGAAGATTCAAGATTTCGACAATGTATCCCATATATATTTCATCTTTTGTTTGAGAGTGACTTGCCAGGGACTTTCATATGCAGTCAATCACATATTGAAAACAGGAGTACATCTGCAAAATGTTTCTGCAAAGGAATTTATGAATAAAGTGCATCAGAGTGATGATCATTTAGAATCTCAGCTGATTAATCTGATGGCTTGTCAGCATGGCACTAAGGAGTATTGGTACTGTCGTTATGGAGAACTTAAATGTATGCTAAGGAACTTAGGAACTCCTACATGGTTCCTTATCCTAAGCTGTGCTGAATACGATTGGGATGATTTACTTGAATTTCTTCGAGAGGCAAATTCGAATATAAAAAATATTGAATACAAGACACCTGGAGACTAATGCTTTTTGGATCCTGTTAATGTATGCAGGTATTTCAATCATAGATTTGAAGCTATGATGTCTTTTATCTCCAATGAAAAAAATCCTCCTCTTGGAGAAGTTGTGGATTTCTTTTGGAGAAAGGAGTATCAAGCAAAAGGTGCTCCTCATATACATATACTGTTATGGATCAAGGATACCCACAAATTTGGAATAGATTCAGATGATACTTTTCTGTCTTTTATTGAAGAATATGCCACATATGCTATACCCAAAAGCACAGAAAAAACAACTTAAGACAACAAGTCTTACGATTCCAAAGCCATCGATGTGGAAAATTCTGTTGACGAAAGTGCAGGTCTAAGGATAAGTTCTATACCAAATGTCGTTTTGTATTTCCAAAGGAAGAGTGAATAGTTTTATGTCAGCTATGCGACATACCATTACAAGAAAGTCTCCAAGAAATACCTACAATTTGAGAAGAATCCAAATACATAAATGATTACAATCCGTTTATTCTGTCAATGGGGAATGCTAACATGGATATTCAGTACTGTTAGACCTGACATCATTGGCGTGAGTCTCCCTTCTATTTTTGACGGATTGCCTCTTCTGTTTTGCTGGGTTTATGCTTTGGGCACTGTGCCACTGCTATTCAGTGCCACAGTGCAAGTGCTCCCTATGTTAAATTGATTTACTGATTGGTTATTCCACAATTGAGTTATTTGATTTACTGTCAGCCCCTAGTACAGTGCACCATGTGTGCCCAGGGATTGTAGATCAAATACTGCTGGAGGGCTTGCAGCACTGGTTGTGCCACCCACAGAAGCAGCTTGTAAAGTATGTCTCAGGCCTGCCATTGCAAGGCCTGTGTGCAGTCTAGCACTGGCATGTCGACTTGGCCAAGTGCACCCACTTGCCAGTCCCTAAACCTTCCCTTTGCTTCATATTAGACACCCCTATGGTAGGCCCAAGGGCAGGGTGCATTGTAAGTATAAGGTAGGACATGTTCTGATGTGTGTAGCATGTTCAAATAGTGAATTACAGCCATTTTCGTTTTTTCACTATTGAAGGCTACCTGTTCTCATAGGCCAGAATATGCAGTTAAGATGGTTACATTCTTAAAATTCTAACTGACTCAGGGAACATGGTAGAAATTCTAATTTAGTATGCCTGAACTCAGAATGATAAAATGCATCTATTAGTAAAGTTTATTTTAAATACTCTGTGTTTGCAAATGTATTTGCTTGCCTAACCATTTAGGCCCGCCTCTGCTGAGTTGTTTATTCCTTGTCTGGGTTTGTGTGTGACAGGGCTGGTGAAATTTCAGGAGACAGTCTGGGACAGCCCAGTGATGAATAGGGAGATTTACATCCAGATGGGAGGGAGGAGTGCACCTGGGACCTGAATAGGGGTGGGCCTTCCCTCTACAATGCTGGCTCCACCCCCTGTGGCTTGTCTGATGTCTCTGCCCTGCACAGTGAAAGGAGAAGAGGAATCCTGTCAACAGAGTGCTCCAGAGCTGCATCTTCCCTCCCCTGTGCTGGCCCCACCTCCTGTGGGGTGGCTGATGTCTCTGCCCTGCACAGTGAAAGGAAGAACAGAGTCATGTCAACAAAGTGCTCAGGAACTGGTTTGAACTAGGCAGAGGCCTCTCTGCCTTCAGAGAACAAATGATTTGGGGGTATAAATATTGGGACCCAGTCCCACAGACTTTAGATCACTTCTGGAACAAGAAACCTTTCTGCCAAGGAGAAGAACCAAGGAAGCTGCAGGAGTTTGGACTGCCCCTCTGCCAGTGTGCTGTTTGCTGGGTTGGCCTGCAGTGGTTACTTCATTACCAAGGGAAAGGAGAAGGAACGTTCAAGGACTTTCATTTATCTACAGAATATTCTCCAAGGCCTTGAACTGTGCTTGCTTCCTCTTGAAGTCTCTGGGACTAAAGACTTCACCTCCAGCTCCCTCCTGAATTTCCTTGCTGGGAATTCTGACTCCAGTCACTTGCGTACCGCTGGGAGCTGGAAGCGCGACGCATCGAGAGGAAGCGTGTCGCCGCCGCAGCTGAAATCATCGCAACGCCGGAGAAGCGAGCCTTCGTTGCATCTCCCTGGAAGCTTGTGTTCTTCAAAGCTGCCTGCTGTCGCATCACCAGGGCCTATCGCGGCTCCAAAGTACAGAGTCTCCGCAGGCTGCAAGGGCGTCATCGTATCGTTATCGCATCGCCGCATCAAGGGCGCCATCTTCTTGCATCGCAACTGGATCATCGCATCATCATCGCATCGCATCAAAGCGCCATTTTGCGCACCGCAACAGGCCCTCAGGCTGAGAATCTACGCATCACCTCCGCACCTGTAAGGCTCATGATGAGTCCCCTACTCTGCGCAAGCATTGAGGAAGGACGCAACCATTCCCCCGGGTCACCGAACCGACGAATCTCCCCTCGGTAGTGAGACAAAATATCGAAATTAAAATATCGATATACAATAATATCGATGTTTTAATTTCGATGGTATAGAATATCGATGTCCAAAATATCGACAGACAGAATATCGTTTTTTTAAGGTATGTATGTTAATAATATCGAAAATATCGAAATTTAGTAATATCTAAAATTTGTTTAGTGTTATGTATTTTATTATTTTGTTTATATGTTTGTTAAATATGTTTTGTAATGTATGTTTGAAAATTAGTAAATTTGTTTACATTTTGCGTTTTAGTATGAGAGCGGGTTGTGGGTTTATAGGGGAATAGGGTGGGAAGTAATTTAATAATAATTAATTAATTAATATATTTTTGTAAATATTAATAATTAATAATTAATGGTTAATTAATTTATATTAATTAGTTAATTACATTAATTAGAGTTAATGTTTTAATATATATACATTTTTGTTATTGTTAATTAATTAATTGGTAATTAAATAATATTAATTAGTAAAATAAATTAATTAGAGTTAATGTGCTAATATATTTAATTTATTGTTATTGTTAATTAATAATTAATTGGTAATTAAATATTATTAATTATTTAATTACATTAATTAGAGTTAATGTGCTAATATATTTATTGTTTTTGTTATTGTTAATTAATAATTAATTGGTAATTAATAATTATTAAGTGATTAAATGATGTGATTTATTTATGTGTAGTGGGTTGTGTGTTTATAGGTGGATAGGGTGTGATATAATTAAATTTAATAAATTAAAGCGATTGTATTTATTTGTTGGTATTTATTGTTAATTAATTAGTAATTAATATGTGTTAATTAGTTCATTTATAATTACATCAATTTAGTAATATTAATTATTATTAATTGATTAATTGAAATTTATATTAATTGTCTTTTTTATATGTGTAGTGTGTTGTGTGTTAAAGTGGGAGTAGTGTGGGAATTAATTTTTACCCCCATGCTATCCAACGCTTTCCCTACTGTTGCACCCTCTGGAGTGTGAATAGTAATTTTTACCCCTACGCTATCCACCGGGGAAACAACCTTTACAACGCAACTTTTACAACGCACTACCATTACAACGAAATTTTTAGAACGCAAAAACCATTACAACGCATGTGTTTACAACGCATGTTTTTACAACGCAGGTACCTTTACAACGCATACCATTACAACGTAAGTATAGGTAAGTATATAATAATATTTTAAATTTTATATGTTTTAGTTTTTTTTAGGGGTATTTTTAGGGTTCAGGGTCAGTTTTCAGTTTTTGGGTAAAAGGGTATTTTTAGTGTTCAGGGTCAGTTTTCAGTTTTTGGGTAAAGGGGTATTTTTAAGGTTCAGGGTCAGTTTTCAGTTTTTGGGTAAAGGAGTATTTTTAGGGTTCAGGGTCAGTTTTCAGTTCTTGGGTAAAGGGGTATTTTTTGGGTTCAAGGTCAGTTTTCAGTTTTTGGGTAAAGGGGTATTTTTAGGGTTCAGGGTCAGTTTTCAGTTTTTGGGTAAAGGGGTATTTTTTGGGTTCAGGGTCAGTTTTCAGTTTTTGGGTAAAGGGGTATTTTTAGGGTTCAGGGTCAGTTTTCAGTTTTTGGGTAAAGGGGTATTTTTAGGGTTCAGGGTCAGTTTTCAGTTTTTGGGTAAAGGGGTATTTTTTGGGTTCAGGGTCAGTTTTCAGTTTTTGGGTAAAGGGGTATTTTTAGGGTTCAGGGTCAGTTTTCAGTTTTTGGGTAAAGGGGTATTTTTAGGGTTCAGGGTCAGTTTTTAGTTCTTGGGTAAAGGGGTATTTTTAGGGTTCAGGGTCAGTTTTGGGTTTTTGGGTAAAGGGGTATTTTTAGGGTTCAGGGTCAGTTTTGGGTTTTTGGGTAAAAGGGTATTTTTAGGGTTCAGGGTCAGTTTTGGGTTTTTGGGTAAAGGGGTATTTTTAGGGTTCAGGGTCAGTTTTGGGTTTTTGAGGTACAGGCGTTCAGGGTAAAAATAAAATAAATTTATATTTTAATTAAATCAATTAAATGAAATTAAAAAAAATAAAATTACATTAAATTATTACGTTTTTAATTTATTTTAAATGTATATGTATTAGTTTTAATTGTTTAATTATGTTTTAATGTTTTTATTTAATATTTGTAAATTTATATGTATTTTAAAATTATTTTTACATTATTATTAATATATTTAAAAAAACGATATTTTTATTTTCGATATTTTTGTACTACGATATTAATTTTTTGATATTTTTGTACTTACCTTTATGAAGATAGGACTCCGATATTTTTGATTTCGATATTTTTGTGTCGATATTTTTGTATGTAGATATTCTGTCTGTCGATATTATGTCATAGATTATCTCCCCTCGGGTCACGGAACCAACGCATCTCCCCTTCTGTGAGTCTTTTTGTCTACTTTGCATTACGGATCCAGGTAATTTGTTGAGAACTTTGTCGCATCTACCATCAACTTGAATTAAGAGACTTTAATCATCTTTTAAGTAATCTTAAGTGTAGTATTGTGGATTTTTGTCGTTTGTGGTCTTGTGTTTAAGTCTATATAAAGAATACTTATTTTTATAAAACATTTGTTGTTTCCATCTGTAGTATTATCACTGTATTACTGTGTATATTCACAAATGCTTAACACACTGCCTCTAAGATAAGCCTGTCTGCTCGTGCCAAGCTACCAAGGGGGTGAGCAGGGGTTATTAAGGAGTGTAATCCCCTTATCCTGATTTAGAAGTAAGGGTCCCTATTTTTGGACAAAGGTGAAAACCATTGCCATCTAGAGACCCTCAGATCTAACAAGTACGTTGCGGACAATTCCATTGCTGTTGCTTGATAGGTAACGTCCTACATTACAAAATCAGAAAATATGGTATTGAAAGAAATGTGGGAAGAGATTTCTCACGAGAAGAGTCTAAGTAAGAAATATACAGTGTCAGTTTGAAGATGTTATCCCATCGAGAAATCGGAACCTATGAATGTTCTGACCAGTTATCATCTGCAAGTCTGTACTCCAAATCTAGAAGAATCATTTGGGTGAGTCTAGGTCTTGCTGCAACGTGAAATCGAGAATTTAAATCTGTACAAGAAATCGAATATTTAGCAGAAAAAGATCCGGAAAGTACAGGTATTGTGAAAACAAATATGTTGGACACATATTATCCAAATAGAAGTCATCATCTTGAGAACATATGTCTCTATGAAGTGCTGCAAAACTACACTTTGAAATGGAATAATACAGAAAACATCAATGATGGGAAATATGCAGTGAGTGGTTATGAAGGATGTTTGGTGAAACAAAAGAAAGGAAATTTGATTAATAACAGGAAACTGAGTTGGGACACTCCTGAACAAAGGGAATTTTACTATTCAGCCCTTTTGCAACTCTTCAAACCGTGGCATTCAGAATTGGAATTACTTGGAGATTTTCAGAGCTATGAAGATTCCTTCAATGCTTGTAAAGATACCATAGAATGTACTGTTTTTGCAAATTATGTGAAATTGATCAAGAAGCTACTATTGGAGCTGGGATCGCTACAGACAGTTCTCAATATAAAGTTCTGCTCCACTGAGTCAAGATCCACTAGGACAAACAATTGTTGAAAATGAAGCAGCAATCGCCATGAATGAGAGGGAAACAGCAATGCATCAAGCCCAAGTAGATATAATGGACTTAGCAAACTTGGGAGAACAACTTAGAGGTCCATTAGGATGGCGGACGGACAAAGTCCGTCCGCCATCCTGTCTGAGGACGGGACCGTCTGCACCGCCCGCCGCAGTGTTAAAAATGCATGTTGTGCGTTTCAAAGCACAACATGACAGGCACCGCGCGGTGCCTGCCATGTTGTATTTTGAAACGTAGGGGGGTACCATAGGTACCGCCCCATGTATACCCCTCACCCCCCCTTCACCCTGGGGGCCCACAACAGGCCCCCAAAGCAAGGACCGTATGCCTTTTCGTGGCAGCATTGCCGCCACGGAAATGCATAGCCCCAGCACATCCTAATATGGCTGGCGGTGTCTGATAGACACCGTCCCCACATTAGAGCTTTTCTGCCGAGGTCGCCTGAGGCATGCGGATTTCACTCAGGGGGCCCCCTGCAGGCCCCCAGAGTGAAGGATAGTAGGGGGGTGCACACGGGGGGGTACCTGTGGTACCACCCTGCATTTGCATAATCAAAGCAGCAGGCACCGCGTGGTGCCTGCCGCTTTGATTATGCAAATGCATCACAAGCATTAATAGCATTGCGGCGGGTGCTGGTGTGAATACCGCCCGCCGCAATGTTATTAATGCATGATGCGCCCGCCACTGTGGCGGGCGCATCCTAATGACCACATCGGGACCCCCGCCCTTCAGGCGGGCGGTCCCGTTTACCGCAACCCGCCATCATAATGGGCCCCTTAGAGTGTATATAAATTCAAGTAAGGAAATTTTCTTAGGAGTAAGCATTTTATGTATGTGTGATTTGTATGATATGGTATGTTATTGAGGATTAGTGATTGTTTTGTTTTTGCCCACTGTTATGTGATGAGTACGATTGAAATCACTGTTTCTAGTGAAATTCAATATATTCTGAGAACAGCAAAAAAGGCAAAGAAAATCATTCGTAAAAGGTTCAAATTAAACTGTGTTGTAAAACATTTTTTTATATTATAACTGCATTTTTTCTTCTCTTTCACAGATCCTAATTCTAAAATATGACATTTTCAGAAATTTAGATTATAAAAAACAACTGAAAAAAATATGTAGCATTTTTTATTTCTAGTACTGTGAAGGTAAGTTTAACGAATTATTAAAATTATTAAAATGCACAACGGCCTGTGTTTGCACACAGTTGAACAAAAGGGTAGATGGACAGAGCAGATATGTGTGGAAAGATGCTCTGTGGGCGTTTTAAATTACAGGATAAAGTTAACATCAATAGTGAGTTGTCCCTGGGGCCAACTAACCCACCAGATATGATATGTGCAAAAAGTGCCAGCCAGTGACATTGCAAACAGGTATAAAATAGGACATGGCTTCAGAGCACCTCTATGCATGTTCAAAAGAGAGCCATAGTGGGCTACTAGGGTCCAGGGAGTTTCAGGATTAAAAGAGACAAAATTCTTTAACTTAAAACACGTCACAGAGTGTGTTTGCACATGTCACATCAGGCACCATCCCTTCCCAACTCTATAAACATGTCTTATCACTTTGCCAAAACCTAAGTACTTATATATTTACCTTGTTCTCTCTTTGCAGTACTGACATTACTCTACTCATTACTCATATAGTTAAGGATTGGCCTAGCCATTAACCCTAGTACAAGTTAATTTCTTTATATACTATCTGCAAGAAGCTACAAAGTGTTAACACAGTCTTCAAAACACCCAGTTGATACCTATGTAGTTTTGGAATCTCCCTGTCATAGGACACCGTGTGACCTGAATAAAAAAGATTTTATTGTTACATAATATTTCCCATTGTACCTATTGAGGGACTGCAACCATTTCAATCATGCTTCTTTCAGCATCTTTGGAGACATAACTCTGTGCTTACCTCCTGTCACTCTCATGTAATTTTTCAAACAATGAATTAGCAATATGTTCTTATTGTAACAGTCTGCCAATACCTAAGCACTTTTTGGGCGAATTTAGAAGCATCCTGTGCCAACAATATGTTACTTTTTGTAAAATAGTGATGGCGCAAGACACTCTCATATTTACAAGGAGAGGAAAAGGCACTTTGTGTATCTTTTCTTTCCCATGTAAATACAACCTCATCATATACACGACTTTGCGTTGAAGGGGCATTCCATAGGTGTTGCTGTGTGTGTTTACACAGAACACTCATAGAACAAGACACATCTCCAGATTCATCAGAAACCATGAATCTGGACATGTGTGTAAATGCTGCACCTTCCTCCAATTTATGTAGCAAGGCACAACATGGAGAATTTTTTCATTTATCCTAATTTTTTCTCTTTCAATATATGCTAGAATGCACAGCATCCATTGAAGGAGAGAAATGCCTTCACTAGTTGTTTTTGTGCAGGAAGGTGTGTCTTTCTGCACAAAAACAGACTCCATACGACACAGATATCCTTCCACCATGGTGCAAGGGTGCCTGTGTCACCACATGGCTGCAGCAGTGCAGAGGGAAGCATAAACTTGCAACATATTTATGTACATATGTTGCATCCCTGTGCTTCGGAAGCACCACAGCACACCACAGCACAATGCAGCACTGTGAGAGCTTATAGTGTCATGCTTCAGCACTTCCTTATAGTTCTGCACTTATACATTCACCATACACCACAAATGCATTCTTTCAGTCAATTATGCACTACACATACATCTGTCTAAACTTTCACACACTATCATAAAAATATAGCTCTTTTTTTGACCAGAGTAGTTAGTCATGAAAATAACTTTTGTTTGTTTTTTTTGTTTTATATTTTGTTTGTGGTTTTCTGAACAATTGTTTGATTTTTTTTTTTAGAAGGAAAAAAGACAACTGGAGGAACAAAACAATGAACTTCAGAGGAAAAAAAATAGCACCGATGGTTGTCTAGTGCTCTGCAAACCATATCCACAGATTGTTCACCGTAGCAGAGCAACCTGTTACACTCAATGCAGTATATCTTTGCATTTGCAAATTGGAGACGTATGTCCAGTTGTTAGTTAGATGGAGACGTCGCAGAAGTGCTTGGTAATGCCGGTGGTGGTGGGTTCTCCCGGAGTCTTCTGCATTCCTCATGTGCCAGGTTAACAGGTTAACAGGGTGTAGACATTTCAAATGCTTCAGCATACTTGCGGTCCCGCAGGAGTAATTTTTGTTAGAATCTCCACGTGACAGGACGTGTTTACAAATCTTGCAAGTGACGTTCGTAGCGTTCACTTTCTTCTGTCCTTCTGGAAATGTAAAAAACAATGGAAGTATACTTCTGAGGGCGTGGAGGTTCATGTACAAATCCTTCTTCACTTGAGTGTTCTGAGTCAGAAGATTCCTGCTGTGCTGAAGCCATTTTTTTCTAATCAAAGGAAAACCAGGTGTGCAATGAGCAAAAAATCTCGTTCTTCTTAGTAGAGTTGTTCCTCCAAAGAAGGTCCAAGAAGAATGATTGAAATGGGTGGGGTCCTTCAATAGTTAGAATAGGAAGTGTTATGAACCAATCACATCTCTTTGTTTCTGGTCACATGGGGTCCACGTAGGGTGCGCACATGCAGCACGCACCTAACGCAACTTCCTGAAATTGTATTTAAATGTAATGTAGGTTTATTAAAAGTAAAAGTATATTAATTTTATGATTAGATCAGATAATGTCTTGCCCTCATATTTATATTAAATACATATATATATATCTTTTCAGACATTAAAAAATGTTGTGGGAGTTGCGCACCCACGCGTCGAACATGTATATGACGTCACACAGAAGCGCACGAGCGTTGCATAACGTAATTTGTATATATCCCGTATGCTCTTGGAGTCGCGTACCGGTCGCGTGGCGATCGCGCAGGAAAATACGCACCCAATAAGCGGATCCTACACAACAATCCTAAAACGGCGGCTAGGTTCGCGCAGTGATTGAGAAAGGAATGCTTTGGGTGCGCGACTCCCAAAAAAAATTGAAAAACAAAAATAACAATAAAGAAAATAATATAAATATATTAAAAAAAATATAACAATAAAAAACAATCTTGGAATTTCAATATTTTTAAAAACATTTTTATTTCAATTTGTATTTACAATATGTAATGTAATTTAAAAAATAAAATATCCAAAAATAAATAGTTTGAAAAAATGTTGTAAATCTGTATCAAAAAAATAAATATAACAATTAATACATTTAAAAATGATCGGTGAAAAAAACCTTAGAAATTCACTGAAAAAACCATTGGTTTAAGACATGTTATGGTAAGGAATTAGCATTTAAAAAACCTTTGAAATTCACTGAAATAACCTTAGGTTTCAGACATGTTATATTTAGGAATTAGCATTTAAAAAACCTTAGACATTCACTGAAAAAACCATGGGGCATATTATCAAGGCGGTTTATCTCCGCTTTTTTGGCTTTAAAAGCCAAGAAAGCGGAGATAAAATGATCTCCCTATTACCTAGCTGTCGCTAACACCAGTTAGCGACAGCTAGTAGGAGATAGCGACCATCTGGGCCCCGCTTTCCACGTCAGTGATATTTATCACTAATGACATGCAAAGTGGGCGTGCCAAGATGTTAGCGACTGGAAACAGTCGCTAACATCGCTATCTCCTATTACCATCTTTTGGAGATATTCACGCTAAGCGCGAATGTCTCCAAAAGCTAACACCTGCCCTGAGCAGTTCTTAGCCATGTTATCCAATGGGAGGTGGATAACATGGCTAAGAGCATTTGCTCGGTAATGCATGAATATCGCTGACTTTACAGCAATATTCATGCATTTCGGCCGATTTTTATCGCTGAGGAGATAAACGTTGATAATATCAAGGCTCCTAAGCGATAAAAATCGCCGCAGCTCGGCGATAAAAATATCGCTGCTAAACCAACATAGCGATAATTATCGCTAGTTGTTGGTAATATGCCCCCATAGGTTTTAGGGGTGTTATAGTTAGCTGGACATTTCACTCATACAAAACCATTGAAATTCCTCTGTTATAGTTAGTTGTACTAACTATAACTCACGCACCCGCAGTCTACTGCTGATGATGTCACATATTACATCATTCTTGACATGATCAGTGACATCACTGATGACATCATACACGTTACAATCTGATACACCTCATCATACACTAGTAGAACCTTTCATCACTCACTATAAAACATACAGTACTATATTTACACCATTGACACACCAATACAAGTTTCTAAAAACCCACTCAGTAATTTGAGGATGTACACACATATCTAAACACTTACCTATAGATTCACTCTTACATGTTGAGAAAGATCAACAGAACACTATAAAAAATACTTATTCACCTATGTCGACGATACACACCAACACACATCCTATTCACTTATGCAGTCATACTGCTCACTTATACAAACAATTGATCATATTTACATTTACTCAGCTACACACTTATGCAAACACCACTTTATGTATTCATATAGATAGTAACTCATACTTAGTGTGTTATAAAATCACTATAACAAGTGTACAGTTTTCCATACAGTTAATCAATCAATGAGTCTTATATATATTTGTATACAACAACTGTCACATACACTGCTTTTTATATTTCTACTTTGTAGGACATGTATCATTGTGAAATATATTTACTCATCAACACACCCATAAAGAATTTCACTCACACAAACACTCTTAACCTTATATACCTACTAAATCAACTATTTACACATGTTTGGACAGTCACACACCTCCCACCCAACCTCACACATTTACTCTCTCATACAAATACTCACTTAACTGATTAAAAACTAATATACAGTTTCACATAGCTAGTAATCAACTTATGCAGTCGTTTACACAACAAGAGACAGAGTAATACAGATATTCACACATTTAAATCACTAACCATATTGATTAAAACCTATGATATACTGGCTTTTCAATAAACTTGGGACACGGAGGGCGGCTTTTGGTTTGATGGGTTTAAATCCTATTGTATGCCTGCACAGCACTTTACCTCTGGTAGAGCCAAAGGTGGCCTTGTACTGCTGTTTTCCCTCGCTCTCATGGGTACACATAAAGAGGTTATGGTAGGGACCCCCAACTGTTTAGCAATTGAATATGTGCCCCACAATTCACTTAAACTGCTGGTGGTTAATTTTTATAATTCAGCAGATTGCCGTATGGAAAATGAACATTTGTTCAATCTGAGAGGGTTTTTAGAATATTATCATGAGAGTCAAATCACTAATCACCCGATTATTATTATGGAAGATTTTAATATTCATCTTGGCAATCAGAACTGCCAGGGGGGCAATGATCCCATTTGTTTAGCAAGGTATGCTCCGCAACACTTTGAACATACACGTCCTGGGGGTTGCCTGGAAGAGCTTCTAGCAGAAATGGACCTCCATGAACCAAGTGATACTGTATTATCAAAAATTACCCCTACTTTTACAGCCAAAGGGTGTAACACCCTTATTGATTTTATGTTTATGTCTTTTTCTCTTTTATCAAAGATTATTTCTTATGACACTAGATGGTCTCACCATAGTGACCACAACCCAGTTATCCTTGAATTAGATAGAAGCTGTGGGTTGAAAAAGAATATAGGTTTACAGAGAGAGGAAATTAGTTTGAAACCTACAGATCAAGGTAGGCGGGTAAAATAGGCAAAAGTATTACCTGATTATTTCTTTCAAGAATTAGCCACAAAGGTAGAAGACAAGATGGGAATATGCCTGGATGGGTCGAATGAGGGCTCAGCAGTTTTGGGGGCTTTTGAAAGTATTTGCGCTCGTGTAGCTACGGACCTGACCTGTCCTGACAGACCAGGCCAATTTATAGGAGAGAGGTGGTTCGACAGTAATTGCTCCAGCGCACATCGCAACTTGATGATTGCATTAAAAAAGGTCCCCCCAAGATAAAAACCGAATAGGAGCACTAAGAAAGGTGTATACATTAGCACTTCATACTAGGAAAACTGAAATTAAAAAAGAGGCCTGGGAAGCTTTAACCTCGGTGGAAGTGCTTAAAGATAGCAGTAGATTTTGAACAAGCCATTCTTCTCGGGTGTAGACAACACTCCACTCGAATGTAATATCATAGAGGGACAAAGGCTCTCTAATTTTGAGGCCATTTATGAGACACCTGAATGCGTGGAACAGGCGTTTGTACACGCTACGAGAGGGGCTGCCACATCCTTGTCATTTTCCAAGGAGAGTGTAGAACTGGCATTCAGAAATATGACTAGTAATAAGGCTCCAGGTCCCGAATATTCTGGGCTAAAATTCTGACCAATGTTTTTAATGTTTGTGCTAGACAAGGTTTTCCTTCTTCGTGGTCTTCGTCCATTATTGTTTCTATTTTTAAAAAAGACCAGAGAGGGGATCCTAAATGCTATAGACCCATCTCCCTAATTGATTCGGTAGTCAATGTTTTAGGGAGAGTGATTTTGGGCAAATTGACGGAGTGGCTAGATGAAAACCAAGTTGTGTCTAATATTCAGTATGGTTTTAGAAGCGGTAAGAGGACTCAAGATCAGTGCCTTAATCTATCCTTATTAGCAGGGAAATATACCCTAGCTAAAGAAGGGCAATTACAGCTGGCATTTATGGATCTATCGTCAGCTTTTGATCTGGTTAACAGATCAAAATTGTGGCAAATCTTATCTGAGATGGGGATAGAATCCAGCTTGGTCTCCTTCCTAGCAAATCTGCACCAGAATCTTACTGCTAGGATAAGGATTGATCAAGCAGGTAATTGCACGAGGCACTTTAAGTCAGGCCGGGGAGTAAGGCAAGGCTGTATTTTAGCCCCACTGCTTTTTACCCTTTATATTAATATCTTAGATAAAGTTTTAGATTTGGCTAGTTTGGATGTCCCACTAATAGGTTATGATCGTTGCCCATTACTTCTGTACACCGACAATGCTGTTTTACTAGCACGTACATCGGTCGGCTTACAGAAGCTTTTAGTGCTTTTGGGCTTTTTATGAATTCTTTGGACCTTAGGGTAAACACTGCTAAATCTCATGTAATGACCCTAGGTAGGGAAAAAAGGAGTAATGCTAGAACTTTTTATTGTGAAGGAATAGAATTAACCAGGGTGCCCGTGTTTACCTACTTAGGGGTCCTGTTTGATGAAAGAGGGACCTGGCCCGCACAACATAATGTCAAGATAAATGCGATGAATAGAGCAATTGCGGCAGTGAATGGCTTTGCACAGCGGTTAGGGGCAAAACCGGTAGAGGCTATTTTAAACATATACAAATCCAAGTGTATAGCAATAGCTATGTATGGTTCATCAATTTGGGTGTATAGGTCGATGGAGGGGCTACAGACAGTGGAGAACAAGTTTCTCCGCAATCTATTGTCGGTCCCCCAATCCACTCCAACTTTTGCGGCACACCAAGAATTATGGATGAGCTACATAATGGATAAACTGAAGTTAGCCCTAGTAATTTGCTGGTTGAAAATGTGGCTTAATTCACAACTTGACCTTAATCATAGTTGTATTAGGGATTGTATCTCTTTGGATGGAGCTAACAAAATCACTTGGTTGTATTACATTAAGAATCTGTTAGCTGATGTGGGCTGTCAAGACCTTTTTTGACCACCCGGACAAGATTGTGAGTGCTGACCTGGTGCGGGTCAGAACACAGTTTCTAAGTGTGAGGTCAAACGAGCAAGAAGAGCTGGAGTTAAGAAAACCGTCCGTTAGAGCACATTATCTTTTAAAGACTGTACCTAAGATGGAACCATATTTGGTGTCTGTAAATAGGCCATTCCATCGTTTGCTTTTAACCAGGTTTCAGTTTAATCTTATACACTCCTTTCTAGGTAATTCACAAGGGTGGGGTAAACAATATGAGCTAGGGCCTTGTAACTGCGATAATTTTTCAGTGCAAGATACCATGCATTTCACCATGTTTTGTGCACACTATAATGATATCAGAAGGAAGTTTTTATTCCCTGTTTTAAAGAGAAAGGGATTTATCCAGGTTAAACCGGCTCTAATGTACCTCCAACTCTTAAATGAGCCCTGTGAAATTTTCTATAAAGCAAGTTTTTTTGTAGCAGCTGTGAGACTCAGGAACCGTCGTAATTGATTGCCATTTAGACATCTTAACGGATATATTTATGTTTTTAAATCATGTAGTGTATATTTTTGTATTATAATATGAATTTTATGGAATGCTCGGGCTATATGTATTTTGTAGGGGCCTATATTTTTTATGTTCTGTACTTTATGGTTTTTATTTAACCGAATAAAGTGATTTGACTGACTGACTGACTGACACTAACCATATAGTTAGTGAGACACTTTAAATTAGTCACTTAAACAATCACACTGCTACAAAATCCACCATCCAGACACTTAGACATCCACTCATTCTTTAATGCAGATCACTATATATATAATACATATATAAATATTGAACCAAACCACATTCACTGGGTGATGTCATCAGTGATGTCATTTGCGATGTCATCAGTGATGTCATCAGTGACGTCACAGACCATGTCATGAATGATGTAATATGTGACATCAACAAGAGTGGATTACGGGCCACTAGTTATAGTTAGTACACCTAACTATAACAGATGAATTTCAATGGTTTTGTGCAAGTGAAAAGTCCAGCTAACCTAAGGTTTTTTCAGTGAATTTTATATATATATACTTTCTTACCCGTCGCGTTTTGCTGCGATCCGAAGAAAGGCAATTCAAGGAAACTCGTTATGATAACATTCAATTTACATTGTGTCATTTTTATTGAAATATATTTATTTTAATATGAAAACATTTCAAAGTGTTGTTTTAATTCTATTTATTTATTCAAGTGCTTGTGGATACACGATTTTTAGTTTTTCCGTCTGGTGCGTATTCGAAAGATTATGAGGGCCCTGGGGGGCCGATATTTTTAAAAGAAATGTATGCCAGAAACCTTCACAGGAGTGTACTCAACAACTTCCCAAAGTTTCCTGGCGATCGGATGAATGCTGTTTTAATTCTATTTATTTATTTGAGTGCTTGTGGATACACAATTTTTTGTTTTTCCGTCTTGTGTGTACATCAGTATTTAAAAGATTATGAGGGCCCTGTGGGGCTGATATTTTTAAAAAATGCATGCCAGAAACCTTCGCGGGAGTGTAATCAACAACTTCCCAAAGTTTCATGGCGCTCGGATGAATGGTGTTTATAATTCTATTTATTTATTCGAGTGCTTGTGGATACAGGATTTGTTGTTTTTCCGTCTGGTGCGTACATCAGTATTCGAAATATTATGAGGGCCCTGGGGGGCCAATATTTAAAAAAAAATTATGCCAGAAACCTTCGTGGGAGTGTACTTAACAACTACCCAAAGTTTCATGGCGATCGGATGAATGGTGTATTAATGCATAAAGGACAAACAGACAGACAGACAGACAGACGTACATTCGTTTTAATATATGTATATATATATTCACTGAAAAAAACATAGGTTATAGACCATATATAGTTAGGAATTAGCATTTAAAAAACCTTATTTTACTCACACAAAACCATTGAAATTCCATATATAGTTAGTTGTACTAACTATATATCGCGCGCCCGCAATCCACTGCTGATCATGTCACATATTACATCATTCATGACATGGTCAGTGACATCACTGATGACATCACTGATGACATCTCAAATGACATCACTGATGACATCACTGATGACATCTCAAATGACATCACTGATGACATCACTGATGACATCTCAAATGACATCACTGATGACATCACTGATGACATCACTGATGTCATCTCAAATGACATCTCAAATGACATCACTGATGACATCTCATTTGACATCACTGATGACATCACTGATGACATCTCAAATGACATCACTGATGACATCACTGATGACATCTCATTTGACATTACTGATCACATCACTGATGACATCATTCATGTGATATTATGATGAACCTCTTCAGACTCTTATATAATCTTAGATACACTCAGTATAAACATACACTCACAGACTGTCACTCATCCATGGAGTTACTCACACACCTAGTCAGTCATGCAAAGAATCAATCACACCTCCATTTCCTCAACTATACAGTTATACACACCTTACTTATTCAAACATATACTAAAACATATTTACTCACTTATACAATCCTGGATACAAGTTCACAATGATCCATACAGCCACTCACACATTCACTGGCTCTTATGCACAGTTATTTATATATGTCAACTCTCACATGTACTGTATTTTACATATGTACTTACTTTGACATGTAGCACTGAGATATCCATTCACTCACCAATACACTCATGAACACAGTCAACCGCCCATACAGCTGTTTCCACATGCACTTTTGAACCCATTCATCTAGTGAATCAACTGCTCACACATCTATGCAGAGAGTCATACACCTCCCAGCCACCCACACACACACTCAGTCTCCCATACAAATGCTTGGGCAACCAATCAATAACCCATATAGTTAATCATATAGCTACTGATCAACACATGCAGAAGTTTACAGACCAACAGACATAATGATGCACAAATTAAGACAGTTTAGTCACTAACCCATGCACTCAGTGAGACACATTTAATCAGTCACTCATACAGTCAGTCATGCCCCTACTAAATCCTTCATCAAGACACTTATACATCCACTCATTCTTCAATATGTAAGACATATTTTAACTTTACAGAAAAATACAGTCACTGGATGTTGTCATCAGTGATGTCATCAGTGATGTCATTTGAGATGTCATCAGTGATGTCATCAGTGATGTCATTTGAGATGTCATCAGTGATGTCATCAGTGATGTCACTGACCATGTCATGAATGATGTAATATGTGACATGATCAGCAGTGGATTGCGGGTGCGCGATATATAGTTAGTACAACTAACTATATATGGAATTTCAATGGTTTTGTGTGAGTAAAATAAGGTTTTTTAAATGCTAATTCCTAACTATATATGGTCTATAACCTATGGTTTTTTCAGTGAATTTTCAAGGTTTTGTAAATGCTAATTCCTAACTATATATGGTCTATAACCTATGGTTTTTTCAGTGAATTTCATTGGTTTTTTAAAAGCTAATATCTGTAGCTGTAAAATGTATTCTTCTTTAAATCCAAAAATATATGTTATATGTTTATTAATAATTTTTTTTTTTTAGCTTCCCGTTAGCTCAATTTGATGCCGCGACCCGGTCCGCGAACCAGTAAACGTTCCGTTTGCGCAACTGCCGCGTTAGAAATCAACATCGTGACGCGTCGCGGAAGCGCGACGTATCACGTTGTCGCGTAATGCGTCTTATGACGCGCCGCGTTAGCGCACCCGGAAGTGCTCCGGTACGCGAACTGAGACGCGAAGCGCAGCTCCCCGGAAGCGATCAGGGGCGCGTCGCGAAAGCGCGACGTATCGCGTTGCCGCGTAATGCGTCTTATGACGCGCCGCGTTAGCGCACCCGGAAGTGCTCCGGAGCGCGAACCGAGGCGCGAAGCGCAGCGACCCGGAAGCGATCCGGGGCGCGTTCCGCAGCACGTAACATAAGCGTAATAGGTCATGTGACTTGTTAATAAAACTTTTCATTGGTTCATTTCACTTTTGGTTTCATAATGATGTAAGGCTAGGTCAGGTGACCTAAAAATAACACTTTTCATTGGTTTAGAACTATTGTTTTTCCCTAATGATGAAAACCCCTCCTTCTTTCCTCACTCTGACTTTCATCTTTGTGAGAGGAAGACCTTTTTTGATATTTCAGCAATGGCTTCATTGGTAGCTTCAGCTGGTGGACCCCCACCACCACCACCACCTCCTCATGGGAAGAGAGGACCACCTCCCCAGTTCATCAGCAACACAGAGGAGGAAGAGGATGAGCAAGAGGAAGAGGAGACAGAAGGACCACAGTTTTTACAAGAGCAGCCCCGGGTTTCTCATCGGAAAACCAGTTTTATTTGGCAGTTTTTTTCGATCCCTGAAGGGCAGAAGAAAGTAAATGCCAGATATGTCACCTGCCTCATATGTAAAGAGAAGTTATCTAGAGGCACCTTAAAAAAGTATAGCTTCGGTAACTACACCATGCATCGTCACATGAGCAGGTGGCATCCATTAAACTACAGCCGGGCAGAGATGCGTGACCAGCAGGACAACCCAACAACTCCTGTGGCCAGGTCATCATCACAGATATCTTTGACAGCAGCAGAGGCACGGGAAACCGTGCCAAACATTCAGGACAACTTTGTCCATATGAAGTTTACCTGCTTGTATTGTGGTGCATTACTGTATTGTGGCAATATGAGTATTACCTTAATCAACCGAGCTTATGAAAATCACAATTGCCCTAAACGCCACAGACAGTAATTTTTTTTTTTGCTCCTGTTGAGCCCTTTCCAATGCCTGTTTTTTGTTGTTTCCCCTCCATCAAAAACCCAAAAAAACATAAAACTGTTCAAAAAATACAAAAAAAACAAAAAAATGTCAGAAAAATACAAAAAAAATATAAAACAACAAAAACATTAAAAAAAAAGTTCTTTTCAGAACTACCTCCCCTTTCAAAAAAAATTGCTAGAATGTTTAGCACTCTAGCAAGCTCTATTTCTTTTGGTTCGCTTCCCCGTTCGCTTCCCGGTTCGCGAACCGGGAGCGAACCAAAAAAAAAAAAAAAAGTAGAGTTAGTATAAGGGAAGTAAACAGAGAGTAATGTTAAAAGAAAGACAGCTATAGGGAGTAAACCAGAGATACTGTTTAATAGATCTATTTATCGAAAAAAAGATAGAAGAGGGTATAATTGTGAAAAACAAAATAAAAAAGGAAGTGAAAGAAAAAAAAGAGAGTAGAACAATAACAAAGAAGAGTTTCTTGGAGAATGTGAGTGAATGTTCAAAATAAGATTAAAACATGTGGAATAACAGAGAGAAAAAACAGAAAACATAAAAGAAAAAATAACAGAAAAAGATTAATTGAAACAGCAAAGAAATGTAAATAACATAGAGCCATATCATCAACATAGCCAATAAAAGTTTTGCAGCTTTTATGGGCAGAAATGTGTCGCTAAAGCCGCTTTTGCGGCAGAAAACTGCCGCTAAAACCCCTTTTGCAGCAGTTTTCTGCCAATAAAAACAGCAATAATTTTATTGGCTGTGTTCATAATATGCCCCTTAGTGTGCTTCAACTACACAGAGAAAGCATTATGAACAAGTAGTGAAAGAGTGATCAGTCACAGACACTAAGAGTAATAGAGACGGAGTGAGTGAACAAGAGTGAGGAACTATGAGAAGAGAGGGACTGAGAAAAAGAGTGGAAGGAGTTGAGTAAGTAGGTAATAGAGAAAGGAATGAGGAAAGTAGCAAAGGCAGGAAACTGAGGGTTAAAGAAATGAAGCTGTGGAACTAATAGTAGGTGAATGTGATAGAAATGTAACGAAAAGTGTACAAAACATTTACCTTATAATTGTCGTTAACTTACTCACTTTTTATTTTTATACTTTCAATCTGTGAAAGAGAGAACAAACATTTGAAAAATATTAAAACATGTATTTAAAAATTAGAAAAGACAAGGGAAAAGATTGAAGGACAAACAGTTTTTCAACAACTTTGACACTTACAGAAGCTTCTGCTTCTCCAGGCCCCCTACACAGTCCTAAAGATATACATTTTAAACTAACAGTATCTTGATGCAGATGAAGTGAGGCCTATCTTAAAACATGGTGCATCTTTTGCACTGCTGTTGTCTCACAAAAGTGTCGCAAGACACTAACATTTTAAATGATTGTTTCAGGATGCCAATAAGATGTGTCCTATCCAGAGGTTTGTTTGAGGTGAGGCCTACTCAGGGTTCCAAATGAAATTTCGAGTTGTTGAAGAGAACAGAGGACATAATACATGTGAAGGCCTACCAATGAAGTAAGTCATGTCCACTTCACTCTTGAACAAAGGCCAGACCTCTTCTGTGTCCGTGGACAGACCTAAAGTTCATCTGCACAATGTCATTCGTAAACTTAGGAAACACTGGTGATGTAATTGAAAAATGTGGAGTTTCTTTTCCTCATTTCACAATCACATCACCTGTGTTGCCTTTGGTTAGGTATCTCATAGTGCAGATGGAGTCTAGCATATCAAAGAGTACATAGAAGTTGAGCAGTATATACAACAATTTTGACATTTACAGAAGACTTAGCTTCTTATCTTGTTGGAGATGAAGTCAGGCCTGTCTTGCAACATGGTGCATCTTTTGCATCACTGCTGCATCGGTTTCATGTGGCACGGGTTTTTTACAGCATGACACATCTGCCTAGATGCATCAATTTGTAATTTTGTCGCCTCATAGCAAATCTTTTGCCCCGCCGCTGCATCACAAAAGTGACGCACAGTGACGCAAAATAAGCTTACACCTATCATAAATCTGTCCCTAACATTTTAAATGATTGATTCAGAATGACGATAAGGTGTGGCCTCTCCAGAGGTTTGTTTAAGGTGAGGCCTACTCAGGATTGCATATCAAATTTATGCTTGTTGAAGAATACAGAGGAGATAATACATGTGAAGGCCTACCAATGAAGTAAGTCATGTCCACTTCACTCTTGAACAAAGGCCAGACCTCTTCTGTGTCCGTGGACAGACCTAAACTTCATCTGCACAATGTCATTCGTAAACTTAGGAAACACAGGTGATGTAATTGAAAAATGTGGAGTTTCTTTTCCTGATTTCACAATCACATCACCTGTGTTGCCTTTGCTTAGGTATCTCATAGTGCAGATGTAGTCCAGCATATGAAACAGTACCCAGAAGTGCAGCACTGCATGCAACAACTTTGACACTTACAAAAGCTTCAGCTTCTGCATGCCCCCTACACAGTGCTAATTATATACATTTTAAACTGATGGTATCTTGCTGGAGATGAACTGAAACCTCTCTTGCAACATGGTGCATCTTTTACACAAAAGTGACCCACAGCGGAGCAAAAGAGGCGCACGGCCATCATAAATCTGACCCTAACATTTTAAATGATTGTTTCAAGATGCCGATATGGTGTAACCTATCCACAGATTTGTTTCAGGTAAGTCCTACTCAGACTTGCAGATGAAATTTAGGTTTGTTGAAGAATACAGAGGAGATAATACATGTGCAGGCCTACCAACGAAGTGAGTCATGTCCACTGCACTCTTGAACAAATGTCAGACCTCCTCTGTCTCCAGGAACAGGCCTAAACCTCATCCACACAATGTGATGTGTAATGTTAGGAAACACAGGTAATATAATTGAAAAACGTGCAATTTTTTTTGCTCATTCCACAATCATATCACCTGTGTTTCCTTTGCTTAGGTATCTCATTGTGGAAATGTAGTCTATCATATGAAAGACTACGTAGAATATGAGCATTGTATGCAACAACTTTGACACTTACAGAAGCCTCACCTTCTCCATGCCTCCTACACAGTTCTACATGTACATCATAAATGCAAACAGTACAGAATTAATTATACATGTTAAATGGTTTATTTTTGCTGTTCTCAGAATGTATCAAATTTCACTAAAAACAGTGACTTGAAGGTATTCATCATATAACAGCGGGGAAAAAAAACACAATCAAAATGATTGTGTTTAAAAAACCCATACAACATAACAAATCAGAATTCAGAACTCCTTAAAGTTAACTTACTTTCCATGACGTCGAAGGATGTCCTATGAACAGCTTACACTCTGTTGTGCTGTTATTACTTTCAGCCCGCCACTTTCTGAAAGAAAACCTCCATTGGTTTGGAAAAATATGTTACATACAATAAATGACTTCTCGCTCTCTACCACACGTTTCCACAAGGCCAAATCATGTCAGAGCCATTTATAACTCTTGGAATTCTTGTAAGCCAATCCCGTCATGTTGTATTTCCGCAACTTTCAGAATTAAAATGTTGATCATCATTTTCACAATCCAGGACTACTAATATCTTACCCTTCTTGCTCACTCATGTTCTACATTTCCTATAACACTGATACTGCTTACTATGAAGCAGACTTACACTATCTCTATGACTACTACAATTATTTAATTCTCTACATCACTTTTAATCACAAAGCAATATAAAACAGTAGACAGCATTGCAGACTTACATTCCTTCTACTCCATGTTTTGATTGGCTGCTTGAATTAGCTTATAAAAAGAAATAGTTTTTCTGAACTCATTCAAAGTGCAGTTATTTTTCCAGAACGTCCCGTGTTATGGTAAGAAGTTATGTCTCTGTACTACACTTATCCTCAAGGCCAAATCATGTAGGAGCCATTAGAACTTCTTGAAATTCCTCAGAGTACATCCCGAGATTCTTTCCCTAAAATTTTGGTTTTAAAAACACCAGGTAAGAATTTTTAAGGTCATACGGTAATTTTTAAAAAAAAATTAAAACAGAATCGTTGCAGAATGACCAGCCATTTCTAGACTTTAAATAAGCTGTGTAATGTCCTGATGTTATTGAAGGACCGTCATGATATATAATTGCTACAGTTACAAAAGTCCTTCCTGATATTGACAACTGTGAAGCCACAAAATTTTTAGTTAAAGTTGTCAATTTTGTTCCATCAGGCCTACATCGTTGGAACATTAAAATGACATACTGGCCATATGTTCGTATAAATAATGTTGACATCATTTCAGATTTACATTGGCTACATTCCATGTTGTGATCAGCTGCTTTTACTAGCTTATTAAAAGAGACTGATTTACTGTCTGGCAAAGTTAAATATATAAATCTTTCTGAGTCTACACTAGTAGTACTTGATACCCTACAGTTCTCGCAGTCATGCTGCCATTGATAAGAAAGCCCAAACAGGTGATCTACATCTACACCTTCAGCATGCAATACATCAAGCATATACATTAAAAACTCCTGACAATCTTGCTGAATATTTTGAGAGAATTGTGTTTGACCTGAACATCTGTCTAACAGATGTCGAATTTCAGACACACTTTCTATTTTTGTTCTATCAGTGCTACATTTCTCTAACACAGAATTTAACAAACTGCAAAATCTTTGATCAGAATTGACCACAATCTCTTCTTTTACATTTTTTAGAGAAAACAAAACATTAACCACTACATTAGCATAGCAGTTGACACCAGAACTGTTTTCAAATTGAAAACCAACAACATCTTCAACAGAATCCTTTTTGTTTCTGCTTATAATTTCAGGTTCATCGACTTTTCGTCTTTTTGCTACAACCTCCCTAGTATTGGTCACATTTGTTCGTTTCCGGCCTACCACACGTTTCTCAAACAAAGGATATTGAGGCAAATGTGGCGCATACTCTCTTCTTAACCTATTGTATTCCTTAACACAATCTAGATCCGCACAAATGTTTGTGACATCACACTCAATCAAGTACAATCCCGATAAAGTTCTAACTCGTGACAATGCCACATATGCCATACCCTCCTTGAACACAGAACTGCCAATATTCACCAATGCACTGTCTACACTTAAACCTTGCGATTTATGGATTGTCACCGCATATGCCAAGCAAACAGGAAACTGCTTACGGCGAACATATAAGTCTTTTACAAGCAAAAATCTAGCAGAACAACGACCAATTAGCTGTACTTCCTCAATGCCATCAAATTACATTTTTAAAAATTCAATTCCATCTCTATTTCTGTATTTCACAAAATCAACAACATTACCCATTGATCCATTTACCAGACCTCTTTCAACATGTAAATTCCTTCTTAAAATTATACGGCAGTTCAAGCACACATTCAGAGTCTTTTCAAAACCTGCAGTTTTAGATATAGTCTTCTCTAATGAATCCAATTTTGTTTTCAAATTCTCAGACAAAATAATTGTTGATCCCATATGCTCTACTCTGTCAATAGCTTCCAGTTTCACAATCTCTTGCTTTTCTAAATGCAACATTTTGTTGTTGAAGATGGCACATTCTGCAAGAGTTGGCATCAAACATATTCCAGATTTCTTCTCAGTAATTTTCTGAAAAATATTCTCAGGCACAACATCTTGTTCTGGATATAAATTTGACAGTAATCGTGCATGTAAAGCTTCTTTCCCATGCTCGGTCACTTTTCCAATTCTAACATCTTGTAGAATATTCTTGTAAACTTCATCCTTCGCCTGACGCATATTTTCATGCAGTTCAGCATAATTGAAGTTTAACCATATATTGACGTTGCCAATGCTCCCTAGGCACTTCCTGGTATCTTCATGCGTGAGCATTTTGAACACAGGTTGCCCTTTCACTGGTGTCAGCTGCAGAAGATCTCCGAAAACAATGATGTGTTTGCCACCAAATAACACATCATACTCTGTTTTGAGAACTTCTTGCATTCTCAAATGCACAAAGGCAAGCATGACATTGGAAACCATGCTTACTTCGTCAATGATAAGAAGTTTCATTTTCCTCAAGATTCTTGAAACTTCACAACAAGCATCTCCAGATAGCTTGTGATATTGTAATTTGTTGTCATGCTCCACTGGCAGCATCAGTAAACGATGTAAAGTAATCCCTTTAATGTTATGTGCTGCCAGTCCAGTTGGAGCGGTGACAACACAAGACAGCGATGACTCAGTCCTTTCCTGCAAATAACATGAAATTGCTTTAATAAGGAAACTTTTTCCAGTTCCCGCTTCTCCACTCACGTACAGTCGGACAGGCTTCAACGACGTACATGAGCACTCTTTCTTCTCATGACTTAATCCATGATCAATTTGCATGGTAACTTCGTCATATATTTTCCTCTGCTCAACGTTGAGTTGTCTTTCCAACTCTTCTAAGTTAACCGCATCCTCCTGAGCATGTGCCATGGCTCTTTCCACTTCATTCATAGCAGTGGCAGCTTCATTTTCAATAACAGGTCCTCCTAGTGGATCCTGATTCAAAGAAGCAGAACTCTGACTATCCTGAGAACTGTCTCTGGCAATCTCGGCTGCAATCGTTGCTTCCTGCTCGATTTCCGCATTCAACATTTCTACATATTTGGGAAAAGCAGGACATTCTATGGTCTCCTTGGCGGCAGTGAAAGAGTCTTTGTAACAGAGGAAATCTCCAAGCAGTTCCTCTTCTGCACGCCAAGGCTTGAAAAGTTGCAAAAGTGCTAAATAGAAAAACTCCTTTTTTTCAGGAGATTCGCCACTCAATTTTCGATGGTTTACCAAGTGGCATTTTCTTTGCTTGACCAGACATCCCTCACTTCCAATTACAGCATACACTCCTTTCTCAGTATCTTCTTTGATGTTCCTCTTGAATATGTAATTTTGTAGAACCTCATACAGACAAACATTCTCGAGGTGACTGCTTCGATTTGGATAATATGTATCCAACATGTTGGTCTTCAAAATGTCGGTACTGTTTGGCTCCTTTTCCGCCAAATACTCAATTTCCCGCACAGGTTTCAGAACTCGATTACGTGTTGCAGCAAGACCAAGACTCGCCCAAACGATACTCCTAGATTTGGCATAGAGACTTGCTGAAGACAACCGGTCAGAACATTCGTAAGCTCCGATTTCTCGATGCGACAACATCTTCAGACTGAAACTGTACAACTTCTTACTGAGGCTCTTTTCATGGGAAATGTCCTCCCACATATCCTTCAATTCTGTCTTCTCTTTTTTGGTGATGTAAGATGTTACATACCGAGCCACAGCCATACAGCCACAAACTGTATATCCATGTTAGCATTCCACATGGACAAAATCACCGGGTTGTAATCGTTGATGTACTTGGACTCTTCGTTCCTCTTGAAATTGTATGTGTTTTTAGGTGATTTCTTCATCACATTATGTCGCAGCGAAGACATCAAACTGTTTACTCTTCCTTTAGAAATCACCGGTCGTGGAAAGCCGAAACAACATTTGGTGTAGAACTTGTCCTTGTTTCGGAATTTACGACGACAGTACTTTCCACAACGATGGCTTTGGAAACGTAGAACTTTTTCTCTTAGGCTTTTCTTCTCCTTTGCGTTTGGAACAGCACATGTAGAATACTGTTGTATGAAACTCATCACTGAGTCTTCTGGATCTGTTCCAAATTTAGGTGCATCCTTGATCCACAACAGCATATGTATGTGAGGAGCACCTCTTGCTTGGTACTCCTTTCTCCAGAAGAAATCCAACACCTCTCCAAGAGGTGGATTCTTCTTATTCATGATGAAAGACATCATAGCTTCAAATCTATGATTGAAGTACCGGCATACATTGACTGGATCCAAAGAGCACAGTTCTCCGGGTGTCTTGAATTCGATGTTTTCGATGTTTCCATTTGCCTCTCGTAGAAATTCAAGTAAGTCTTCCCAGCCATACTCGGCACAGCTCAGAGTGAGGAACCATGTGGGAGTTCCTAAGTTCCTCAGCATACATTTTAAATCACCATGACGACGGTACCAGTACTCATTAGTACCACGCTGACACGCCATGAGATTAATCAGGTGAGAATCCAAAATACTGTCTTGGACATTGACTTTATCCATAAAGTCACTTGCCGAGATGTTTTGCATGTGTATACCACTTTTCAAGATGTGGTTCACTGCATATGACAGTCCAGACAGATCGCTTTCAAACAGGAGATGAAACAAATAGGGAATACATTGTCGAAACCTAGCATCTCCTGCATACAATCGCAAAGTCCGGTATTCAGAAGCAGGAATTTGATGAGGTCGCTCATCATATCTTCCTCCCTGACCTGTTGGAAAAAGCTGTGGGAAACACCGAGCTTCCAAACTTTCCTCCCAAATACTAATGGGACTCCCTTTGGCTTGTTTCATTTGAAACAACTCAATAGCATTCCCCATGACTTCCTTGGAATGCAAAGGATGAACACTATAATGTTCATATATTTCTTCACTAGCAGAGGGTTCTACTTTCTCAATTTGACCAGCACACAAATCGCTATCCTCTTCCTCACTTACTTCCTATTCTGCAACATATATATTCTTATAGTACTTATTTTTTTTTTTCAAGTACAATGTTGGCTTTTTGACTTTCCTAACATCCACTAAATCTTGCCATATTTTCTTATTCTTTGTCGGAACCCCATTAACTAAGATAACCAGAGGGTCCTCTTCCACTTTTTCTACTCCAATTGTGTTAATGTTTTTCTTAAAATCTAGAGGCAAATAAACAACTCTTCCCTTTAATCCTCTCTGTAAATCTGATGGAGTCAATTTCCCTGTCTTTGGCTCCATTCTTACAATAGCCTGAAAGGGATGGATACTTTGAATCAAAATAGATTCATAAGTATTTAAATCCTTCAATTCAGAAGGAATCTCAACCAATTCCAGATTATTATGAACTGCTCTAGCAGGCATCTGGTTTTGATTTAATTTGCTACAACAATAAGTACACACACGTTGATCCGATCCCAAATCAAAACAATTTTCTACCATCAAGTATGTTGTGAAATCCTTCCATTCACTATTATTTTCCCTTTCACTTTTTGCATATAAATCCACTAACTTAGTCTGATTCTTATAATAAGTGCGTCGACAACACACACAAGTGAAATTAGGCCTCTCACTTGATTTCACCTGAAACGTCGCAATTTCCCTCTGAAAATTATCTGTACTGGAAACCTGTACACTATCTTCCACATTACCCTCTTCTTCTTGGTCAATTTCAACATTCTCCTCTTTACTTCCAAAGTAACAAAACTCAATTTCTTCACAAACATTCTTCACATCTATTTCAGAACCATGTAAAAGAGCAGAGCATAATTGTTTAAGCATAATTGCTGGACTCTTAGCATAATACAACATTCTAACTAATTTCCTCACTTTATTATGATGCACTGCTAGCATCCTGAAATGATGAAAAACACTCTGGCATACTCTCCTGGAAAGACAAGCCAGTGAATGACCATGCAAACCTGTCACTTCTCTCACTCTGCAAGGATCTAATTCTTGCAACAACTTCATTTTCTGCTTCAAACTTTTCTTATTAAATGTCCGTACAAAATCACAAAGCAAATTGTTGGAATCCTGTCGCACACTGCAAATACTACTACACTTCCAGGTGTACACAGGACCCTTAGGACGTCTTCCTAAAACCTCATTACCTAACACCTCTTCTGTCTCTGTTGTCACAAGTTTTTCTTTTTCAACTGGACAACCATCTTTCACTTCATAAGCTCGACCACTGGTGTCAACTGCATGCACCAAATCATTATCCTGGAAATAACTCTCCTCATTAAAAAATGCCTCACAACTTGAACTATGCATCCATTCTCCGGAAAAAACTTCACAAAAATTACTACGATTAACTATTCTCTTCCATCTACTATTTCTTTTGAAATCATAAATTACCTTGTTTAGCTTCCTAATTCTATTGATTATCAAAATAAATAACTTACGTTTAATTTCAAATGCCTGATCAATAACTTTCTCAACTTTTTTTTTCTCTTATAAAAAACTACTTTCTGTTGACCTTTCTTAATATTTTTTAACAAATTGCCAATTATCCTGTTGCGGAACATTCGTTTACGAATGTCCCTAAACTGTTGTTTCCTTCTACTATCATGCACAGAGTTATCTCTTGCTCTAGCAGTAACATTTTTGATTGGCCTTTCCTTTCCGGTTAAAATGCTTCTCTTTTTCTGGACTGAAACATTTTCTGTAGTAATATTTTTTTTACTACAAATATTTCTTATAAATGTTTTTGTGCTCTTACCCGGTGCTTTCTTGGTGACTTGACAAGTTTTTTTGTTAGAGGACTGCTGCATTATATCATGTACCTGCTGTCTTTGACGTTTTGCAGCCTTTCTAAGTCTTTCTTTAGTTGGCATGCTGAAATCTTGAAATGATCTGCAGTTGAATCTGTGGTAAAATATAATAAAAAATGTTATTAACCACTATTACCAAACAGTAAATCAATAACAGTCATCAAAAACTTAACACACTACTTGACATTTGTAGTGCTTGGCAAATTTAGAATACAGAAATAGCAGAAAAGAAATGGAATTCATATTCATTTTACCTGTGCTGTTTTATATGTGAATCTGATCTAATTTTATGAGCATATTTTAATATTTTATTGAAGACACTACACATAACCTGTTTTTGAAGGTGTCTTTATTTTTAAATGAAACGGTTTACATTTTTACTTTTCATTTATTATAAATTTAAAAAAATAAATGTTTATAGTTCCATAGGCTCAAGCACGTCAGCTTCCCACCCTATGTCATACAATTCTGACAAATCTGCATCCTCATCATGTTCTTCTTCATCCTCAGGATTTAAATCATCCAAGGGATCTACTTCCACTGATGTTTCAATTACGAGTTCAATGATGAGGTCGAGATCAACTGATTGCTGATTGTCGCTCATGTTGATGTTGTCGTTATCTTTAAAGAAAGAGAACAACAATGAGATGTTGCAGAGTAAGGCACAAATCTCAGAGACTATAATAGTAAAATTGTTTTACAAGAGTAACATTTTGCAGCTAATATTTAGCCATGACCAGCGATGCTGAGGAGGTAAGGCCTATGTCCAAGTTTTCAGTGAACAGGACTCATCTCTTCTTAACCTTGGATAAGCCTCACCAACTCTGTGTCCCCTGCTCACACTTAAATGTAAAGTGGCAGATTTATGTTAACTGACACATTCCCAGGGATGCACCAGTTAATGTGCACCGCTGCTCTGCCACCCATGGTGTGCCGCATTTACAATGTGGAGCACCATTGAGTGAAAACAGCACAGATGCGTCACGCATCTGTGCCGCAAAAGCAGCACATTGCAGGAATCACGTCGTAAGCGCAACATGTCTACTGCAATGCACAGGAGCAAGCCACACATTGCATGGTGCATCACTCCTTATGCCTGTTTCAAACAGGCGTAATGATTTGATTCAGCAATGCTATAAAGCTGAGTCAGTGAAATCTTCTAAATTTCACTGTGTTAGTTTTACAGGGCTTTCTTGCAAATTAATGCATACCTTGCAACAAAACACCTATATGAAAACTGACGCAGGTTTCATGTGGCACAGGACTTTACAGCATGACACATCTGCCTAGATGCATCAATTTTTAAACATGTCGCCACATAGCAAATCTTTTGCACCGCCGCTGCGTCACAAAAGTGACGCACAGCGGCACAAAAGAGGCACACGGCTATCATAAATCTGTCCCTAACATGTTAAATGATTGATTCAGGATGACGATAAGGTGTGGCCTATCCAGAGGTTTGTTTA
The DNA here is from genome assembly GCF_964261635.1 of Lissotriton helveticus. Lineage (NCBI taxonomy): Eukaryota > Metazoa > Chordata > Amphibia > Caudata > Salamandridae > Lissotriton > Lissotriton helveticus. Next base: position 1,775,074,611 of record NC_136063.1, read on the forward strand.
AGGTGAGGCCTACTCAGGGTTGCAGATTAAATGGAGATGGGGCACCCCTGAGCCTTGCTGGAGCTGCATGGCACTTGCGATGCAGCTCCAGCAATGCGCCACCTTTACGGCACAGATGCGTCACGCATCTGTGCTGTTTTTGCCCCATGGTGCGCCGCATTGTAAATGCAGCGCACCATGGGTGGCAGAACAGCGGCGCAGGATGACTGGCACATCCCTGGGGATGCACCAGTCATCATAAAACTATCCCTAAGCTTCTTATCTTGTTGGAGATGAAGTGAGGCCTGTCTTGCAACATGGTGCATCTTTTGCATCACTGCTGCAACGGTTTCATGTGGCACGGTTTTTTTACAGCATGACACATCTGCCTAGATGCATCAATTTGTAATTTTGTCGCCACATAGCAAATCTTTTGCACCGCCACTGCGTCACAAAAGTGACGCACAGTGGCGCAAAAGAGGCATACACCTATCATAAATCTGTCCCTAGCATTTTAAATGATTAATTCAGGATGACGATAAGGTGTGGCCTATCCAGAGGTTTGTTTAAGGTGAGGCCTACCTACATTCATGGGGAAATGAATTAAAATGTCCTTAAGACACATGAAAGCGTTTTTTTAAAGCCTTTGCAGCATTTTTGGGTCACTTTTAACATGGCTATGTAACTTAAACAATCAAAATCTAAATTTGCCAAGCACAGGTGGGAGCATATTTACAAGGAATTTGCACCACGGGGAAAGGTCTTACATTAAAATGGAAAAATAACATCAGAGACACTCAAATGCCTTATAAAGAAGCATACACCATTATGTCCTTGTCATAAATGTTAAAAGCATTCCTTTTCCTCAAAAACGATTTTCAAGTCTTAATTTGAAAACACTGCACATGGGGAAATGACTTAAAATGTCCTTAAGACACATGAAAGCGTTTTTTGATTGTCTTTGCAGCATTTTTGGGTCACTTTTAACATGGTTATGTAACTCAAACTATCAAAATGTAAATTTGCCAAGCACAGGTGGGAGCATATTTACAAGGAATTTGCACCACGGGGAAAGGTCTTACATTAAAATGGAAAAACAACATCAGAGACACTCAAATGCCTTATAAAGAAGCAGACACCATTATGTCCTTGTCATAAATGTTAAAAGCATTCCTTTACCTCAAAAACGATTTTCAAGTCATAATTTGAAAACACTGCACATGGGGAACTGACTTAAAATGTCCTTAAGACACATGGAAGCGTTTTTTGATTGCCTTTGCAGCATTTTAGGGTCACTTTTAACATGGCTATGTAACTCAAACATTCAAAATCTAAATTTGCCAAGCACAGGTGGGAGCATATTTACAAGGAATTTGCACCACGGGGAAAGGTCTTACATTAAAATGGGAAAAATAACATCAGAGACACTCAAATGCCTTATAAAGAAGCAGACACCATTATGTCCTTGTCATAAATGTTAAAAGCATTCCTTTACCTCAAAAACGATTTTCAAGTCATAATTTGAAAACACTGCACATGGGGAAATGACTGAAAATGTCCTTAAGACACATGGAAGCGTTTTTTGATTGCCTTTGCAACATTTTAGGGTCACTTTTAACATGGCTATGTAACTCAAACATTCAATATCTAAATTTGCCAAGCACAGGTGGGAGCATATTTACAAGGAATTTGCACCACGGGGAAAGGTCTTACATTAAAATGTGAAAAATAACATCAGAGACACTCAAATGCCTTATAAAGAAGCATACACCATTATATCCTTGTCATAAATGTTAAAAGCATTCCTTTTCCTCAAAAACGATTTTCAAGTCATAATTTGAAAACACTGCACAGCTCCTATGCACAAAAACACCCTGTCAGTACTAATACTTCACATTTTCTCCAATTACAATTTCTCAAAGAAACAAAATCTATTTGTAAAACACTTGAGGCAAAGCAACATTTTAAAAACACAACTTTCTTCATAATTTTCTCCTTAAAGCACACTATTCTCTATCTAAATTAAATAAATCTTTTCTCACCTTAGCAAATACTTTATGAGTTTCAAAACAGTCTCAGAAACACACCACTTTGTCTTTAGCAGAGCAAAAGGTATGCACTCCAGAGTCTGCAGCTATCAAAAGCACAGAAATGCTGTAATTCTTCACACATATCTCTCATGTCACCCAATCAAAACTCTTCCCTCACTTTTTTCAAATCAAAACCTTCCCCCCTCTGCCCTCTCTGCCTTTTTTGCATAGCAACCACCTCTTGGAAGACCTCTGGTGTTTGCAAGTTCACACAACAATGTTTCAATTGAACTCTGGACTCTCAGTGCACCTGCATATCCAGTGCAATCTTTCATTTAATGATTTTTTCTTGACCATTCAAAATACATCTTTCAAAGAACTCATCCATGCACCCTAACTTCAAAATCCACCAATCACTGTTACTGCTTCATTAACACAGAAACTCCACAGTTTTTTTCATTTTAAACTCTTATTTTTTCAACTGCCATTTCATTGCCACACTTCATCTGACTGCAACAGAACCTTCTCTCACCATGTTTTCTGTCTGGATTGTTGGACATAGTTACATCTACTGGGCTCAGAGGTATGCTGATAACAGAAATTTACCTAACCTCAATTTACAAGATGTGGAAATTAAGTGGTTTGGCCACAGAGGATTAAAATGTCACCAATTGATACCATTGGTGAAAACCTTTATGCATTTGCCAAAACCTGACCTGTTAATTGTGCACTGTGGAGGTAATGACTTGGGCACTTTGACTGGGGTAGGTCTGGAAATGCTTTTAAAGGACACCTTTGAGCAATTAATGGCCCTTTTTCCTCAGACTGCCTTGGTATATTCAAATATATGCCAAAGACAGAAATGGAGGTGGTCGAACCAATTTTGTCCACAAATTGAGAAGTCGAGGAAGCATGTAAACAAATCTGTTTCAGCTTACATGAGAGACCATGGAATGGGCTCCATGTACAACAATAACTTGCGTTACTACATGCAAGATATCTACAGAGGAGATGGAGTTCACTTCTCAGATGAGGGCAACAGAATTTTCATTCTGAATTTAAGACTGTGCATTGGTACCTACTTATAAGTACCTAAATGTACCATAAACCCAAAAGCTCTTCTCAGAGCTACCCTACATCTGATCACTCACAATTATTATTTTACTCTAACTTTTTTCACTAATTTTCAACAAAGTACGCTCCCCGGGGCGCTACCCGGTACGCGAACCGGAAGCTAACCTCATGAAATTTAAAAAAAAAATGTTTTTTTTTCGCACATATGGGCCTCCTCAGCCACCCTCAGAAAACCTAGGGGGTCAAGATAAGTCTACCGTGCCCCCTTCTACCCATTCTGAACATTAGTTGCCCTCCATCTTGTATCTTAATTTGACCGAAACACAAAATGGTGGACTCCCGTAATGCTTCACGTTCGCGTACCGGGGCGCTCACCAGTTCGCGTACCGGGGCGCTCCCCGGGAAGCGCTCCATCAAAAAAGGTGGGAAAGTAATTTACAGAAAAACGACTGGAGACACTTTCACCAAATATAGATTAGCTCATACTACATACCAATCCCTATCATTTTCACAAATTTGATTGAAATTCCATTTAGCCATTTAGCCTGTAGACCTCTCTAAATACCGTGAGGTAAATTACTTCACAAAACACATCTGAAGTGTTGGAATTGACAACCAATGAAAATGTTACTTTCATTTTCTACTTTTTTTACCTGACATTTGATTGGTTATATACCTGAATATATATAAAGGAAGAGAAGGAAACACAGCCATTTTGACTACTACTTCCTGGTGTACATTTCAATTGGATTTTCACTAATCACTTCAACTTCTTTGTAAAGGTAAGTTGTTATTTTAAAAACTGAAGTATATTGTGCACTATCAGTTAATATGGTAAACTTTTTCTGATAGTTATATACTATCCCTCTGTAGTAGTTATAGATTTAGATAGACTTCTCTGTTATAGTTATGGATGGAGTTAGGTTTCTCTTGTATAATTATGAATTTACTTACGTTAAATCACATACACTTTTTTATATTCCTACTTCCACTCTGATACTATACACTGCCCAAAGATAAATTCACTGATAAAAACTGCCTATCTAAAATTAATCCCAACAGTGCCCTATCTCTACTAATATATTTTTTTTTAATCCAAATTTCAGGCAACATGGAAGGCGAACAGAAAGTTTCATTTCAAATTGTCCTGCAAGAGAGCAGCCAAGAATTAATTGATCCAAATTATATAGAATTTATGGATGAAACTTGGGACCAAGAACTACTGCAATGTGTGCAAGCAGTAGATAACCTCCTTCAAAATGAGGACATTTTACACACTCAGAGATTACAAGCTATGTTCAATGAAAATGACGACATTTCAGACAGTGAAATGTTAGAAATGTTATTAAATTTTGAAACACAATCACAATAATAAATAATTGCTTAAAAAATAAAGAAATTAAAAAATAATCAACAAAACCAACAATCAATTAACATACAGTATTTGAAAAGTCTATCATTCTTTTTTCCTTATAGTACGCTCCCCAGAACGCTTCCCGGTTCGCGGACCGGGCGCTCCCCACGCAAAAAAACAATTTTATTTTTTATTTTTTTTGCACTGCGGGGCCCTTTTAAAGCCTCCACATCAAACCTAGGGGGTCAGGGAGGATCTACTATGCCCCCTTATGGTCATTTCCCCCTTTTTTTGGCCTCCTCTTGTCTCTCGATCCTACCGAGAGACAAGATGGCGGCCGCTCCGGACTGTTTAGAATGTTGACAGACACCGGAGAGCCAATCAGCTTCGCTACGCGAAGTTCCGTTACGCGTCAGGTACGCGAACCGGAGCGCTGCCTGGAGCGCGCTTACAGATATATATCTTTTTTGAACGTTAATTTCTCAAAATCCACTGGAGCACATATATTGAGACCTAGCAAAGGCACATCGGGCTAACAGTCCCTACAATTTTGCCAAGTTTCGTGCAAATCCATTCAGCCGTTCGGCCTAAAAGTGAGGCCAACCGCCCTATGGAAATTAACATGGGAAAAACACGTTTTGGGACCCCCCTTTTTTCTCGGCCACCCCTTGACGAACCCCCCCCAAATTTCCAAGGGCTGCTCAGAAACAAAATGTTCCATTTTCCTGAAAATTTCAGCCAATTCCGTCCACAAACGCCAAAGTTATTAGACATAGAATTTTCAAAAATCCCATAGGGAAAAAATCCTAACTATATATACCTACTGGCGACTGCCAGTAGGTAATATATATACCACCAGTGTTATGTATTCTTAATGATGTCGAATTTTATTTTTGCAAGTCATGCCCTGTTAACATGTTTTAATGATATTTAATGATTGTGTGATATTTTTCGATAATGTGATCAATTTATATGTGCTTTTACTACCTACTATTTATTTATGGAGTAATATTTATGGATAAGTGGTTTTATACTATTTATTGGCACATTTGCACATGCGAAAATATTTGGATCATTGGAATGATTTAGTACATAGAACATGTGATAATAAGAATACATACAGCAGTTCCAGTGTAATTGACTTGCCTCTCATATAATTTGATGCAGTATGAAAATATAGGTCGGGTCAGTAAGGGGGCACCCTGTCTGATAATCCGGACCTATGCTATGGCTTTTTCAGCAAAGTTACTATTGATTAATTCTTCTATACTAATATAGAAAGTAACAATAACTTTGCTGGTATCTAATCATATAAGTAAATTCAGTAAGTTTACTCTCTCTCCTTACCCAACATCTTAAGTTCACAATTTTATTCCCGGATGGAATTTTCATTGGATATTTATTTTAAGAACTTCAACACTTGCACTTTATTTAGTTATAAGATTGTTCACCTCAAGTAGGGCATTGTTCGTTACTGTAGTCAGGTGTATTGACAAGTCTGTGATCGATTAGGGACTTGATTGGGGTGCAATAGTAAATTATACTAATATTAAGACCAATGACATGATAGGATAGAGCGTGGAATGAAATTTCATAGTCAGACGACCCGTGTTTTAAATTTTAAAAAAATGATTGCACATGTTCTGAAAATAAGATCTATCCAGGGGTTGTTGCTCACTAAATGTATTTGTATAGTTATCATACCAAAATGAAAAATGCTTTTATCATGGTATAATTTGATTAAAAAACTTTCCCAGATCAAGTAACCTTTGCAAAAGAATGTTTGCTTTTGAATAATGTTGAACTTTGCCAGTGCTTATTCATTTGTTTGAACTAAGTGAGACTGAGAAGTCTGTCCACTATGTCTACCTTAGGTCAGGTGACAATCATCACGTGATGTTTAGGGTGTTTAAAATGTTTGTTGGGTAATGCACATGCGTTTAAAGTGAACAAGGTGACTGGGATCGCCGAAACGCGTCTTTTTTGATTTGCACATGCACACCTGCAACTGAAGTGCATTGAAGAGTCCGTCTCTCCTTCGTCACCTGCAAAGCTGCTTGGAGTGTAACTATATATATATATATATGTATTTATAATTATAAGGAGGGAGCCTCGCTGACCCCCTTCAAGCCACTACCTCCCCGGGGCTATGCAAATTTAGGGAGGGGGCCCTCACAGCCCCCTCCTGGAGCCGTTGATAGCCATGGGGACCGCCATCCAGGGCCGGCTCCTGTAATGTCCCGAGGTGCTATAGCTGTTTGCTATAGCAGGGCAGGAGCATGGCTCCCGCCGTGTCATAGCGAACACTGCTTTGGTTTTTAGAAGCGAGAGCAGGAAACCTGCTCTCCCTTCCAAAAACCAAAGCTGGATTGCTTTTGCACAAGGGGAGCTCCCCTTGTGCAAAAGCAAATCCAACTCTTGCAGGAAGCGTGGAGCCGGCAGGACCATGGGGGAATTGGGGCTCCCCCACAGTCCCCAACAGAGAGGCCAGGCCCAGGGGAAAGGGTCCCATAGGCCAGACATGGCCTGGGAGGGGGCTGTATTGCCCTCCTCACCTTTGATTATAATAATAAAAATAAAGTAAAACAGAAAGGCCTACCCCAGGGGATGGGGTCCCCGGGCCATAAGTGGCCTGAGGAGGGGGTCCCGTGGACCCCTTCATTTTTTATGACACATAAAATGGTGGCAGGCCCCGGGGGATAGGGTCCCCGGGAGTGCATACTAAATAATTATAGGAGATAATTTTTTTTGTGTTTCGAGTTTGGAGTCATGACTCCAGCGCAGCTCTCAGCGTGGTCCCCCGTGTAATCGCGATAGAGTAGCAAATTGACCTTAAATAAATAAAATGTGACGATAGTGTTTTATTTGTGAAGATATTTTAAAAAGTTACTGTGATTGAAGTTAATGACAATATTACAATTGAAAGAGTTGTTAAAATATATAAAATTAAAAAATTATAGTTACAGTTTAAAAGTGTGTTATGTTGTAGTGCATTGAGTTTGTGCTTTTGTTTTGTGAATTTGTGGTGGGTGCACAAATCCAAAAGAGCCCTTGTTGTCATTGTGAATTTTTTGTAGCTACATGTAAGTGCCGATGCAGAGCGTTAGGTTGGTGAGAAAGACTCTGTTTCCCTGGTCTGTTAAGTGTACTCCATCAGTCCTGTTTATGCCATCTGTATCAAAACGTAGATTGTTGTTATATATGCAGCCCATCCTGTGGTCTCTTAGGTAAGCAGAAACAGCTTTATTTACCTTATTTCTAGCTTTCTCAATCTGCTGACAGTATTGATTTGACCACTTCCATTTCTATCTTTGGCATTTGTTAGAGTATACAAAGACAGTTTGAGGTAAAAGCAACATCAATTGTGCAAAGGTGTCCTTCATTAGCATTTATAGACCTACCCCAGTCAATGTGCCTAGGTCATTGCCACCACAGTGCACAATCATGAGGTCAGGAGGTTGGAGATGCAAAGAGGTTTTAACCAAAGGTATCAATTGGTGCCACTTTAATCCTCTCTGTGCAATCCATTTAATGTCCACATTTTGCAAAGCTAGGTCTTTGTCAATACCTTTCCATTCTGCATACCTTTTGGCCCAGAAAACATAGCTGTGGCCAAGAATCCACACTGTAAGCATCTTGAAGGGTTGTCTGGAAGTAATGAAAAGATGTCTGTAGCTGAGGTAGTCAGTTGGTAGAATGAGAAGTATATAAAATGGTGGACAAGATGCTGTTTTAAAAAAAGTAGGGAATTGATTGGCTGTTTATGAACATTGTACATTCAAAAATAGGGTGCATTTTACTTTCTTTAAAAAAGCATGTTTTTTATTGGTTAGTAAAACATGTTTGAAAGGTACAGTAGAAAGGATAAGGTCATATTTTGCAAAGTCAACCACACCTGCTGTTTGCATTTGCAACATTGTTTGGTGAACTTGAAAATATGGTCAACTTGTGATCTATCAGTTAAGTTGAATGTTCCATGAACTGTTACTATGGAAACTGGCATAAAGCTAAATGGGGCAAGGGTTGCAACTTAACCGTGGATTTAAAATGGGAAATTGTAATTTATATACAAGTGATATGTTATTACAGTGACATTTCCCAAATCAGTAAAATGTTTAGAAAGGAAGCGTTCTTAAAAAATAGTGTTATTTTTATTTGTAATATATTTTTTTACTCCTGTATAGATTTGCGGCTCTGTCGCATCAGTGCATGGTGGAGTCACAACTCCAAAACATTCCAGAATCTGTTTGGGCACTTTTAGAAGTCAGTTGGGAAGGGTTAATATGTCTAACCAATATAATTGTGTTTTATAATTTGAAATAATGTAGGAAGGTATATGATTTGCTACTTACATGTATTTGTGTGGAGAAAGAGAGGAAAACTTTGCCATTACTGGTTTGACTTGCTGAGAGCAGCGCATGATATTGATTGTGTACAAAAGAAAATTCTTTAAGAGTGTGTGATATTTTAAATTCTACACATCTATTTATAAGGTGATTTTTTTTTAACTTTTGAAATTATTCAAACACTGTTGTTTGAAATATAATATTAAATGTTGAGATGTGTATTGTAGTTTGTTTTATTGTACTTAAATGTTGTTTAAAATACTTTGTATAGTAATAAGTACATTTTGGAAGATGGATTGTGATTATGGTAGTTTGTTTTAGTGTCTGGATATGTATATTTGTAGCATACTGTATAATTTTAGTTGTTGGTTTAAATTTGGAGGGGAGTCCATCAAGTGTTAAGGTGTGCATGAACTTCTTTTTCTTGTATGTTTCTACTTGTGTGTTTATTTTCATATGTTTTATACATTTTAAGGTGCATGATGTATAAGAAAGAGCTGCTTTTTATGTAGTAGTTTCAAGAGTTTGAGTACTGGTACAATGGTGAACATGCAGTTGAAACAAATGGTTTGAAAGATGCTCAAATAATGTGTTATTAATTAAGCTTCTTTTTTCCTAGTCTGTAGGAAGGTATAGTTGAATGATGCCGCATAATTTTAGATAGAACGGTGTAGATGCAGCACAACAGTGTGGTCTGAAAGATGCTCAAATAAGGTGTAATTAATTAGGATTCTTTTTTCTTGTCCGTAGAAATGTATAGTTGAATGATGCCACATAATTTCCGATAGAAAGGTGAAGAGACAGCACAAAACTGTGGTTTGAAAAATGCTCATATAAGGTGTTGTTAATTAGGCTTCTTTTTTCTAGTCTGTAGAAAGGTATAGTTGAATGATGTTGCATAATTTTAGATAGAATGGTGAAGATGCAGCACAAAAGTGTGCTTTGAAAGATGCTTAAATAAGGTGTTATTAATTAGGCTTCTTTTTTCTAGTCTGTACAACGCTATAGTAAAATGATGCTGCATAATTTTAGATAGAAAGGTGAAGATGCAGCACAAAAGTGTGGTTTGAAAGATGCTCATGTGAGGTGTTGTTAATTATGTTTCTATTTTTTCAAGTTTCTAGAAAGGTACTTTTACAGTCATTAATTAACTCAGGCTTTACATCAGTTCTCCTGCAATAACCCAAAAAGTACCCATGCACTTATAAAATCACCCAGTCACTTGGTATGTAGTCATGTAAAGACCCAGACATTATCCCTGCTGTCATGCATTCGCTGAGGTGTTACCCATGTACTCCTTTAATCCCCTTGTACTCTGTGAATCACATACACACTTTTCTTGTACTTATGCAATCATTCAGGCATTAGTCATGTACTTTTAAATTCACCACACACTACTTGTGAACTCCTCTAATCATTCAGGCAGTATCTTAGTAGTTCAGTAATCACCCAGGCGGTACTCATGAACTTACAAAATCACCCACTCACTTGCTATGTACTGTAGTAATTCCCCATATATTACCCTTGCATGCATGGAATCTCTCAGGGTCTAGTTTTGTACTGCCCATTCAGCAAGCGATTTTGCAGGATGTACCTATGCAGTCATATATTTGGTTTAGATATTATGATGATTTGAAAACGTAGAGATATACGTATGCGTACTTTTAACAATATGGGTACAATCATTGAGGAGCACTTGTGAACGTAGTCAGAGGTATGAGCAGGGCCACTGGAATTCTGTGACTGTTTGGCTGTACCTACTATTGCACAAATATACACTATCTGTATTAGACACATAATTCATCATCTGCATTCTAATCTGCAATTTGAACAAAAAAGTCTTGTTTCCCTTTGCAAACCTTGAAGGGTCCCCTGTTACTTATTGCTAAATGTGGGTGTTAAATTGGTACTATTGGTGTGCAATCCACTTGCTACTTTCTGCACCTCACTTGCCTGTTTCTATACCTCTATTGCCTCTTCCTACATGTCTTTTGTCTTCTTCTGCTCTTTATTTGCCTCTTTCTGTAACTCTCTTCCCTCTTTCTGCACCTTTCTTACCTCTTTTTGCAGCTCAGTTGCTTCTTTCTGCATCCGTTTTGCCTGTTTCTGCACCCTTGTTCCCTGTTTGTGGAACTGGCTTGCCTCTTTCTACACCTCTCTTCTCTATTTCTGCACCATTCTTGACTCTTTCTGTACCTTCACCATCTCTGTTGCTTCTTTCTGCAGGTCTGTTTCTCTTTCTGCACTTCTCCTGCCTCTTTCTGTTACCCTCTTGCATCATTCTGCACCTCTTCTAAACACTTTTCCACCTCTTTTTGTTTTTTCTGCACCTCTTTCGCTTTATTGAGCACTTCAGTTGCCTTTTCTGTACCCCTCTTGCATCTTTGTGCACCTATGTTGGTTCCTTCTGTACTGTTCTGTCTTCTTCCTGTTCCTCTATTTCAAATATATGCATCCCTCTTCCCTTTTTCTGGACGCCTCTTCCCTCTTTTTGCAACTCTCGTGCCTCTCTCTGCAGTTCTCTTGCCTCCTTCTCCACCTCATTTGGCTGTTTTGCACCTCTGTTGGTTGTTTTGCAGTGTTCTTCAGTCTGCACCTCTCTTGCAAATTTCTGGACTTCTCTTGCCTCTTTCTGTACCCCTTTTACCCGTTTCTGTATGTGTCTTACCTGTGTCTGCACCTCTATTGCCTGTAATTGTGTAGTGCTTTATATTTGGCTAGGCCCAACTAGATTGCTATGTACTTTAGTAATCCACCACATATTACCCCTGTAGTCATGCAATCACCAAAGCACTAGTTATGTAGTATGCCTGCAGTCATTTAGTCATTCAGTCTGTATCAATACACTCACGTATGCATTCAGGTGGTATTTATACACTTATTTGTGCATTCAACGTCCATGTCTGTACTCATGCAATTAGCTGTTCTTGTACCTGTTTTGCCTATTTCTGCAACTCTCTTGCCACTCTGCAGTTCTCTTGCCGCCTTCTGCACCTCTGTTGCTTCTTTCAGCACTTCTTGCCTCTTTCTGTACTCCTGTTGCTTCATTGTGAAGTTTTCATGCATCTTTCTGCACCTCTCTTGCTTCTTTTTGTACCGCTGTTATCTCTTTTTGTACTTGCCTTCCTTCTTTCATCTTCTATTGCATTTACCCAGTAACTGCCTTTGCACTCATTGAATCTCCCAAGCATTACCCTTAGAATTATGCAATTACTGATGCAGATATTTTAGATTTTATGATGATTTGAAAACATAGAGACATGTATGTGAGGTTGTAACAATACTGAGAGACTTATAGTTGAGTCCAACTCTCTTGCATTTATAAAAACACCCACGTAGTCGCCATGCAGTGTTATAATGATGCAGGCAGCAGATATGTAGTGCTGTAATCCTTCAGACATTAGTGCTGCAATTCTTTTCTTGTGTGTCTGCACTCCTCTTCACTTATTTTGCAGCTCAGGTGTAATTGTTACTATGTTCTAAAAACCATATATGCATTTGTTTGTAGATTTTAAATAGAAGGTGTTTCTTTAGTAATAGATACGAATATTTGTATATAATTATTTTAATAATATTAAATTGTTTCAAATAATTTCCAGGTGTTCTTCATTATTATTAAGAACAATTCACTATGACAAAAAACAAGAAACAAAAGCAGGAATTAGATGAACTACAACATGTGACAAAAAAGTAAAAGTCGTGGTAAGAGAACAAAAGAATTTATAAAAAAAACTTTTAGGCCTAGAAAGGATTTGGAAAATGCTGAAAATAGAAAGAACACTTGTAGAACAAATGACAAATTAATAGAAATTCAGGAAGTGAAAAAAGAATCGATGTTGAAAGAAGAATGAAAGAATATCATAATATTAGAAAACGTATGTATAAAAGTAGGGTTGTACAAAATGTATTAAAAGATATCAAGAAATATAAAAAAAATTGAATTGAAAAGAAGATTGTTCATATTAGTTTTAAAGAGAATGTGAACATTGGATAAACCAATCCATTCTATGAAGGACAATAGTAAAAGGAAAATGTTAATAAACAGAACTAACTTTTGTCAAATATGTTTGGGTGAATGGAAGCACACGTCTAGTTCAGAACCTTTTTTTAATGAAGAGAGCTATTTTCAAAACAATACATTATTTCACGCAGTTGATACCAGTGGTCATGCTTATGAAGTTAAAATTGGTTGCGCAATTGAAAAAGAAAAGATGGTTCCAAGAAATGTGGAAAAAGTGATAGCTGAAGAAGTTCAAGGGAGATGTACACAAGCTCAAGTGTATATGTGGGATTGTAGTAGTATGTTTAGTATACAACAGGAGTCTATTGATATTTTATGGAATTTCTTACGAGACTATACTATAAAAAGTATTAAACAAAAGAGTAAGATGTTGCAAAGAGTAGATCCTTGTAAAGTGCGAAAAAATACTGCCTTGCAAGGTCATTCTCTGGCTTGTCTTTCTAGAAAGCGTGTCAAGGTGTTTTTCATCATTTGAGAATGTTAGCAATACATCACTCTGCAATGCAGAAGTTAGTAAGAATATTGTACTATGTAAAAAGTATTGCATTATTTTTAAGTGAAATAAACAGTGCTCTTTTGCATGGGTCAGTATCGTATGTAAAAAAAAGTTTGTGATGATATAGAATTTTTTTTCTTTAGTACTAAAGAAGAGTGTAGATAAAGTGAGAGTCTGGTAAAAATTAGGTGTTGAAGAAGAGGTGGAAGATAGAACTACTGAGACGTTTGTAGAAGAACTTACAAAGTTTAAAGTAGTTTGTTGTGAAAAACAAAACTATGTTTGTTTTTGTGGTCGACGTACTCACTATAGAAGTCAAACTAGGAATGTTGATGTGTATTTAAAAAGTAAAAAATAAAACAATGATAAGTGGCAGCAATTTGGTGCTTATTTGTTGATGGAAGGTTGTTTTGAGTTGGGTAGTGATCTACGTATTTGTACATATTGTTACAGCAAACTAGAAAGGAACAACATCCAGTTAGAGCTGTACATGATAACGTAGAGTTGGTAGCTATTCCCCCAAAACTTGTAGATTTAAATATGTATGAGTTAATTCTGATTCAATCTGTTCACCCATTTCAGGCTATGTATGAAGCCTAAAACAGGTAAGCTGCATCCAACAGATTGACTAAGAGGTTTAAAAGGAAGAGTTGTGTATTTACCTTTAGATTTTAAGAAAGATTTTGAAACTGTTGGTGTAGAGAGAAAGGAAATTGAACCTGTAGTTATTCTAGTTAATAGAGTACCAAAAACGAGTCGAAATATATAACAAAAGTTAGTAGATGTCACCAAACTTCAAAAAGCAACATTATATGTTACGGAAAACAATATTTTATATAAACATATACATGTAAATGAAGAAGAAATATCTTTAGAAGATGACAGAGAATATTCAACTGGCCATATCGAAAAAGTGGATGTCTCCAGGAGTGAAGAAATGTATGAACATTATAGTGTACATCCTTTACATTCAAAAGAAGTCATTGGAAATACTATTGAATTATTCCAAATGAAGAAAGCAAAGGGAAGTCCTATTAGTGTTTGGGAAAGAAGTTTAGAAGCTTGTTGTTTTCCACAGCTCTTCCTCATTGGAAAAAGTGGGACAATATGATGAACGACCCATGCAGATTCCAGCTTCAGAATACCAGCTGATTGTACTCAGAAAATCCAAAATTTGGACAATGTATTTAAAACATATTTCATCTTTTGTTTGAAAGTGACTTGTCTGCAAGTTCATATGCAGTGAATTACATATTAAAAACAGGAGTTCATGTTCCACATCTTTCTGCAAAGGAATTAATTGACAAAGTACAAGAAAGAGACGATAATTTAGAATCTCAATTGAATAATTTGATGGCGTGTCAACGTGGTACTAATGAGTATTGTTATCGTTGTCAAAGAGAACTTGAATGTATGTTAAGGAACTCAGGAACCCCTATGAGGTTTGTTATGCTAAGCTGTGCTGAATATGCATTGGACGATTTACTTACATTTCTATTAGAAGCAAATTCAAATATCAAAAAACATTGAATTAAAGACTGCTGGAAAACTGTGTTCTTTAGATCCTGTAAATGTGTGCAGATATTTTAATCATAGGTTTCAAGCTATGATGTCTTTTATCTGCAAAAAAATAACCCAATGGAGAAGTTATTGATTTCTTTTGGAGAAAGGAGTACCAAGAAAGAGGTGCTGCACATATACATGCACCTAAATTTGGAACTGATTCTGATGAGTATGTTTCATGTGGTATGGAAATACAAGTCAAAGGACTTCATGTCAGCAGTGAGTCATACTATCACTTGAAAATAACCAAAGAATACTTACAATATAAAAAGAACAGAGAAAATCAAAGTATATTAATCATTACAATCCAGTAATTTTGATGATGTAGAATGCAAATATGGATATCCACTATGTTGCAGATAATTCAATTGCTGTTGCTTGCTATGTGACATCATATATAACAAAATCTGAAAAGACTGCGTTGAAATAATTTTGGGAAGAAATTTCAGAAGAGAAGACTCTTAGTAACAAATTGTACAGCTTTAGTTTGAAGATGCTTGCCAATCGAGAGATTGGATCCTACGAATGTTCGGATCAGTTGACATCTGCAAGTTTATAATCAAAGTCAAGAGAAATCATTTGGGTAAGCCTAGATCTTGCTGCAACACAAAACCGAGTATTGACATCTGTACAAGAAATTGAATACGGACATGTTGGATACGTATTATCCTTAAAGAAGTCCACATCTGGAAAACATATGTCTGTATGAAATACTGCAATATTACAGCTTTAAGAAAAATGTTACAGAAAATACAAATGAACAAAAATATGCAGTAATTGGATGTGATGGATGTTTGGTAAAACATACCAAAGGAAATCTTAGTAATCACAGGAAACTCAGTTGTGATCCTGCAGATGAAAGGGAATTTTTTATTTAGCACTTTTGCAACTCTTCAAGCCTTGGCGGACTGAAATAGAATTACTCGAAGATATTGAGTGCTATGAAGATTATTTTAATGCATGTAAAGATAGCATGAATGCACAGTTTTTCCAAATTATCTACAAATGTTGAATGAAGAGATTGAACATGAAAATACAATTGGAGCCAAAATTGCTAGAGACAGTTCTCAAGATAGTCAAAGTTCTGCTCCACTGAGTCAAGATCCACTAGGAGAACTAATTCTTGATACTGAAGCAGCAATAGCTATGAGTAAAGTAGACACAACGATGCAACAAGCACAGCAGGATCATATGGCGTTGGGAAACTTGGAAGAACAACTAAATATTGAACAGAATGAAATATATAATTAAGTTACAGAACAGATACAGCAAGGTTTTCTTCACGAACAAAAGAATGCAACTGCACATCATTTAAACTGATTCTAATGTATATCAGTGGTCAAACTGGTACAGGAAAAGTTTCTTAATTAAAGTTTTGACCAGTTATCTACAGAAAACCCCTAAATCATATTTATCTTGGATTTGTAACTGCTCCAACTGGGTTAGCAGCACACAATATTCAAGGGATTACATCACATTGTTTACTGATGCTACCAGATGAACATGAAAACAAGTTGGAATATCAAAAGCTATCTGGGGAAGCTTGTTATGAACTTTCAGGATACTAAATAAATTAAAACTTTTTCTTTATCATTGATGAGGTGAGCATGGTCTCAAATGTAATGCTTGTCTTTGTACATTTTAGAATGCAGCAGATTTTAAATACAGATTATGATGTTTTATTTCAAGGAAATCATGTAATTGTATTTGGTGACCTACTGCAACTTACAGTACTGTAAAAGCACAACCAGTTTTTAAAACACTTGTGCATGAAGACACTCAGAAATCTTTGGAAATATTGGAAATGTTAACATTTGGTCTCATTTTGAATATGAAGAGCTTATTAAGAATATGCGACAAACAAGTGATGAACATTATGGAAGCATTCTTCAAGATATAAGAATTGGTGTTTTGATAAAACATGGTAAAGAAGCTTTACAAAGTCGGCTACCTACAAACTTGTTTCCAAATGAAAATGTTGGTCCTGAAATGTACAAAAAAATTGGGGAAAACAAACATAAAATTTGCCTAATGCCAACACTGCAAGAGTGTTCTGCATTCAATCAAGAACATTTGAAGCTGGAAAAACAACAAATAATGAAAATGGAAGCCATTGATAAAATAGAACATGAAGGAATTACTGTTATTCTGTCTGAAAAATTAAAATCAAAATACGAGTCTTTGGAAAAGTCTATATCCAAGACTGCTGTTTTAGAAAAGAATTTATATGTTTGTGAAAATTGTCGGGTAATTTTAAGTTGCAATTTGGATGTAGAAAACGGTTTAGTGAATGCAGCAATAGGAACATTTGTTGATTTTGTTAATTATCCAAACAGAGATGGAATTGAATCCCTGAAGATTAAATGTGATCAGCTTGAAGAGGTAAAACAGATTGGACGTGTGCTGTTCATTTTTTGCTTGTTAAAGACTGGTATGTTCGTGGAAAACAGTTTCCTCTTTCTTTAGCATATGCGGTGACCATCCATAAATCTCAAGGTTTAAGTGTAGACAGTGCTTCGGTAAACATTGGAAGTACAGTGTTTAAAGAGGGTGTGGCATATGTTGCATTGTCTCAAGTAAGAACATTATCTGGATTGTATTTGATTGATTTTAATGACAAATAGTTAGTGCAGATGTAAATTGTGTAAGAGAGCATAATCGGTTAGGAAGACTGTATTCTCCTAACTTAGTTGAATATCCAGTATATGAAAAGTGTGTAGTATGTCCAAAATAAACATATGAGAAACGTGAGGTTGAAAAGAAAAAAAACATTTGAAAGAATGTTCAGGGTGCAAAGAAAAGGAGAATGGACACTGTTGATGATATTGTAGGATACCAGTTAGAAAACAGTTCAGGTATCAATGCTATGCTAATATAATTGTGAACGTCGTGTTTTTTTCTAGAAAAACTTCATCATCAAATTATGGAGAATCAACAAAAACGATATTGTTCTTTGTTGCATAATATTTTTGAAAAATTGTCAACTGATAAAATTAAACTCCAAACTGCTTCTGGCATTCGTCATCTTTTCGATATATGTTCTCGTTCTTCACAATTTACACTTAGGGGCTCATTAGGATGACGGGCGGAAAAGTCCTCCCGCCATCCTGTCGGAATTTGGGACTGCCCGCCATAAGGGCGGGGGTCCCGTGGGGGTATTAGGATGTGCCACAGTCCTGCATCCTGCATTTTTAGCATTGTGGCGGGCGGTGCTCTCTGCACCGCCCGCCACAAGAGCACCGCCCACCACAATGCTAAAAATGTGCATTTCAGCATTTGCATAAACAAAGCGGCAGGCACTGCGCGGTGCCTGCCGCTTTGTTAATGCAAATTAAGGGGGGTACCACAGGTACCCCCCCCGGGGTGCACCCCCCACCTATACTTCACTATGGGGGCCCCAGAGTGAAGACCACATGCCTTTCCATGGCGGCATCGCCGCCGGGAAAAGGCACCTAAGGATGCCCATCATAATATGGCTGGCGGTGTCTGATAGACACCGCCACCATATTATTCCTTTTCCACCCCGGCCGCAAGGCGACCGGGGCGGAAAAGCGGCGGACGGTCTTTCCGTCCGCCGAGGTCCCCCCACCATACTAATATGGCGGGGGGAAAACAAGTGTGGATGTCGGGCGGATTGCCCCCACCAGGCTGGCTGTGGCTACCGCCAGCCTGGCGGGGGCAATCCACCCGACATCATAATGGGTCCCTTAATGAACAACAAGGTGCTCAAGAATTTCTTAAGTTTATGCTTGCAGTATTGGAAAGTTAAGGAATACAAATTGCAAATCTGTTTGGACTACGTTACAGAGGGGAACATAAATGTGAAGACTGTTTTTTTTTTTCTGCCACTGAAATAGACACTGAACGATTCATATATGTGACAATAGCAGATTGCAAAACAGTGTCTTTTGACAAATTAGTAAAATCAGCTAATCAAAATATGGAATGTATTCACTGCAAATCAGAAATTTTGTCAACATTCTTTTTAGAAAGATTTGGACGATGCTACACCGATGTAGAGCAGATAGAACAAAAATAAAACAAAAGTTGGCAAGTCAAGTGTCAATTTCAGGAAGAACTTTTAACCACTTGGATGCTAAGCTACTTGCAGTGCTTCCATGTAATTTCCATTGAAATCAATGGAAACTCCATGACGAGCTGGGCTCGTCATGAGCGTCGAAGGGGTTAAAGCAGTGGCTATTATTTTCCATTATGGACCTAGTACAACATCTGGACACTATACTGTGTATTTAAGATGTAATACAGGATGGACTTATTGTAATGATGGCTATTTTGATTTCAAATGTGGGTTGCCTTCTGAATTACCAAAATCATATTTAATAGTTTTGATAACAAAGTTCTGAAAACATTATTCGGCCTATTGCAAAGATGTGAACATGACTTAATGAATTTATATTGGATATTTTCAATGCAAACAGTTTTGGGAACATCATTCGGCCTATTGAGTAGATGTGAGCAATTTGTGTTTTATCATTTTACTTTTGGTTCAGTGATTTTGATTTTCGAAAATTGTGATAGAAAGAAGTACTTCATACATTTGATGTTTGTATTATATGCAATGAAAATGAGAGTGTTTATTTTTGAAAATGTATAATCTTATTGATTGTAATTTTTTGACCGCTGTTTCGTGATGATCAACAATGAAATCACTGTGTGGGGTGAAATTCAATGGAATCAGAAAACTTGAAAAAAGAAAACATGATTATGTTATGTAATTCTAAGATTATGTTGTGATCTTAACGTATAATATTATTAGCATTAATAGTATTTTTCTTCTCTTTTACGGAAAGTAAAACTAAAGTTTGGAAATATTTTAAATTTAATTTACAACAAAACAATTATAACATAGTTTTAATGACTTTGAGATGCTTCGTACTGTCGCTGCTGTGTTGGGCAAAGGAGCAGGACTACAGGGCCCAGGACGCAGTGGGGCACCGGACAACTCGCCCATCCCCCCTGTAACCGGGGGTTACTTCTCCTCCTCGCGTCTCCTACTTCGCGGGAGACGCTTCGTACTGTCGCTGCTGTGTTGGGCAAAGGAGCAGGACTACAGGGCCCAGGATGCTGTGGGGCACCGGACAACTTGCCCCTCCCCCCTGTAACCGGAAGGCCTAAAAGCAATTAGCCCTTCCCGCACCGCGGTAAGTGCATGGGTGGGTGCCAGGCTAAGCCCGGGCAAAGGGCGGGCCGTCCGTGGCCGTCAGGGGTCAAAGGAGGCCGGGCTGGGCCACGGCATTAATATCTGACAGTCCGGATGAAGTAAGACTTCTGCCCTAAACTAAATTATACAGTGGACTGGATATTATATTTTCGTCCGTATTGTGTCAGGGGCTGGGTGCTGGTTATTATCTGTTGAGTGACACTTGCGCACATTGCTTTATACGTAGGATCCATTATTCCGGCTTTTGGATTGTTTTCTGATAGTGTTTTATGTTTTGTGAAGCAATGTCAGCAATGACAAAACCAGGGGAAACAAAGGAAGGGAAAGGTGTAGTAGGTACCCTGGGCGCTTTCCTAGTAAGAGCCAAATCTGTAATTATAAACGAAATTAAGCTAACTGAACGCAGGTTGTCTTTAGATTCACAATTACTTATAAGAGATAAACCCACTGTAGTAACAAGGGCACAGAAATCAAAACAAAGTGGAAGCTGTCCTGCACCACTGGATACAAAACGAAAGGGACAGATAAATAAAATATCATGTAAACAGTATACATCTAAACCCCCAGTAAAGAAGGGCATGCAAGAGACCATTGAGATAATATCCGAAGTAGCGCCTGAGTTAAGTTGGGATTCTTCCCCGATAGACATAACATCCACACAGATGGCACCGATTATATACCAGGGCATTGAGGAAAATTTTTGGATGAGTTGGAAACAGTGATGAATGTCCATTTACAACCTATTTTACTTAAATTGGCTAATATTGAAAATGTACAGAGAGTCAACACCTAAACATCTGTGTACCCCAAGCTGAATTAAGATCTAGCCTAAACAAGCAAATGGGTACAAATAGAAGTGGGGACGTTGCTATACCAGATTGCCCGGGGCAAAGTATGACACAGGTTGGGATCTCCAAGGGTTACACAAGTCCTCCTGTGGATATAGATGGCTTGACCCAGGAGGTTAATCAAGCAACAAATCCTATGAATAAGAACAAACCCTTAGGGGCAGGAATCCCTCAAAATGAAGGTAGATCACAAAAGTCCACTGCCGCGGAACGCTCCCCAGGCCATCTGTCTGTAAACAGTCAAGATTCAACTCTAAACTTGCCACCCCAAATCACACCTTACATTGTTGTTTTAGCAAATGTGCACCCATTAACCCCAGGGGAAGGGGAAGATTGAGAAATAAATCACTGTACCTTGTAAATGCTAAGACAGGTATTAATCGTAATGTCCTGTTCTTAGAACTCAAGATTGCACGAAGGGTCAGATGGGTTGGACCAGGTGAGAAATCATTGGAGGGGGACTGTATAGTCTTAACCTTTAGGTCACCATGGTTGGTGAGAGCTATAAACGATAGGATGTTCGAGCAAATCATGGATAAATCAAAAGTCTTGATTTTACCATTGGGATTCTTTTACCGCCCTCCTACATGGCAATCCAACTTAACAATAATAGAGTGTCAAAATAAAATAAATCAGCAGCCACAGTTTCCACCATGGTATCACGTAAATCGTTTTGATCCTTTGAGCACCCTAGAAGAGGTTGATTGACCACAAATAAGGACCCCCAGGGGAAAAAATGCTGAAGACACGATTGTATTTCCATTATGTTGTGGGAACATTAGCGAGCTATATCATCTGCTGACCCTTTGGGAGAATATGGTGATTCTCAGCTGTCTCGTAGTAAAAACAAGACATGGGCTTTGGATATTGATTGTGAGGAAAATCAGAATACCATACACGCTGGCCAAACAGTAGAAGGGTTTAGCTCTAGTAAACATCTAGATATAGCAAATAATCAAATCGATAGATGCACCTTTCGTTTAATCTCGTGAAATGTGGCAGGCATCTCAGAAAGATTATTGAATGATTGCAGAATGATGAGGCATGGATGAAATATATTAGATCTTTTGACATCATCTGTCTTCAAAAAACTTGGAGCAGAACTGACCCATGCCTGGACGGATATTATTCAACTGTCGTCCACGCTGAACCTTCACCGGCTGGGAGGGCAAAAGGTGGCCTAATGACTTCTATTTCGGTAAAATACAACTCATTAAAAATAGATAAAATAATGGCTTCTCCATGGTACCAATTGATTTTGATTACTAACTTGTTTTCCGTCCCTCTGCTTTTAATCAATTGGTACTATAATATCTTTAAAACGCAAACTGCATCAATTATTGATGGTTTGCAGATTGAAATCGCCAAAGTGACAGAAAGATTTTCTGCTTTGTGTATCATGTGGTTGGGGGATTTTAATTCTGCTACATGCTATCAAAGTGGGAGTACGGTCTGTGTTTTTTTTATATTAATGAACAACCACTTGCACACTTTAAGCACACTATACAGGGCGATGGATTGAATAATATTGTTGTGGTAAATGATCTCTGTATGCTAGATATGTTGACTAGCGCTCCAACTGTGCCAATTCCAACTTTTCAAGGGACTCGGGGACAAATGAGTGTAATCGATTTTGCGTTAGTTTCCAGTAGGTATGTTCATCTTATTGATGATTTTAGAATAGAAGTAAATCCTGCTAGCGACCATAATAGACTTGTCTTATTGTTGGGTACTGTGGCTGACAGGGAACAGTTTACCGAACAACCGATGACATATAGTCACAACCATGGTTTCAGGCTAAAATGGGATAGGGTAAATCCTAAGAGTTGGAGGAAACAATCTTTAAAGCTAACTTATCCCAAGTAACTACCTGTCTAACGAGCACCTGTGAGCCTGAATCGATAGTACAGAACTTTGAAGTTCTTTGCGAGAGTGTTGCCACATATTTGCTTAAACCTGCCGGGAAGGGTGGTACCCGAGAAAACAAATGGTTTGGTGCTGAATGCTCCGCAGCACAAACATTATTGAAGAAGGCTTTACGCGGAGTCCCTCGGGATAAGGCAATGGTTAAGAAAGCAAGAAGAAATTATAAAGAAACCATTGAAAAAAGGAAAATAGAATTGAAAAAGCAGGCCTGGGATGACCTTGAGAAAGCCTCTGATTTAGGAGATAGTAGGTTATTTTGGGAGGTCATAAATCGCCCCTTCCTTAGTGATGAAAATAGGACCATTATTATGCATATAACTGGGGAGGTTTGGGAGTCCCATTACTCCAAGATTTTTAACCCAAAGGGTACCACTTTGGATAAGGAAAGTGAGAATAATATCCATCTCAATATTGAGACTGCACAACAGCTTAGTCTCTCGCGTTCCTTGGGTGAAGTGGAGGAGGCCTTGAGAAGAGGTATCCCACTCAAGGCTCCAGGTCCTGATGCTGTACCCTTGATGTTTGGGTACCCCTGTTGCTTAATGTTTTTAAGGTGATTATTGTGGGGTGTATTCCATCATCTTGGAAAGAGGCAGTAGTTGTGCCAATCTTTAAAAAAGGTAATAAAAACGACCCCTGTTGTTATAGGCCAATCCCCGTAATAAACGTCTCCTGTAAGCTAGTGGGGAGAGTAATACTGGCCCGCCTAGAGACATGGGCAAACTCCTCTGGACTTATTGTGGATACACAATATGGTTTTAGAAAAGGTAGGGGGACAATGGAGCAGTGTCTCAATCTGGCCCTGATCATGGGTAAGTACATAAAGGTCAGGGGTGTTTCTATGCACCTGGCCTTTATAGACTTATCCAGTGCTTTCGACACTGTGTGAAGGGGGAAATTGTGGCTTCTGATGGAGAATATGGGGTTTGAGGAATCATTGGTCACTCTGTTGCGTAGATTACATGCTGCTACTTCTGTGACCATTGGATATGGCCCTGGGGGCGAAAAACAGGGCCTATTCCATCAACTGAAGGCGTCCGTCAGGGCTGTATTTTGGCCTAATTTTACTTTTTAGTTTACACAAATGGTTTAGAAAATTATTTGGTGGAAAAAGGTTTGGACTTCCCTAAAATAAACGGCAAACACATACCTTTATTATCTTATGCAGACGATACAGTGTTAATGATTTTAACTGCAAATAGTATGCAAATATGCTTGAATGCTTTTAATGAATTTATGCTGGGTTTAGACCTTAAGGTTAACTTTACAAAGTCATTCACAATGGTTTGTGGCCCAAATAGGACCAAAACCCGTAAATTTGTTGTGGATAATAAGGTTATTGAAAAAGTTCCAAATTTTAATTATTTGGGAAATCTTTTTAATAAAACTTTGAATTGGGACCCTCGAATAACAACTCGGGCTCAAAAGACAACTAGATCGATAGAGACCCTTTTCCGTTTTGCAAGCAAATTAGGTCAAAAACCAATTGCGGAATTAAAGATACTGTATAAATCTAAATGCTTGCCAGTTGTGACCTATGGAGCAGGGGTATGGGGATACCACAAAAGCGCACAAATACAAATCATAGAGAACAAGTTTTTAAAACGCCTCCTATCAGTTCCAAAGGATGTATGACGTTACAACTCATACTTTTACAACGCATGCCATTACAACGAATTTTTTACAACGCAAAAACTTTTACAACGCATGTATTTACAACGCATGTTTTTACAACGCAGGTACCTTTACAACGCATACCATTACAACGTAAGTATTGGTAAGTATATATTATTTTTTTTTTATTTAAAATAATTTAAAATAATATAATTTAATTTAATTTAATTTAATTTAATTTAATTTAATTTAATTTAATTTAATTTAATTTTATTTTATTTTATTTTATTTAATTGATTTAATTTAAATTTAATTTTATTTTATTTTTACCTTATACCCCTGTACCCCAAAAACCCAAAACTGACCCTGAACCCTAAAAATACCCCTGTACCCCAAAAACCCAAAACTGACCCTGAACCCTAAAAATACCCCTTTACCCAAAAACCCAAAACTGACCCTGAACCCTAAAAATACCCCTGTACCCCAAAAACCCCAAACTGACCCTGAACCCTAAAAATACCCCTTTACCCAAAAACCCCAAACTGACCCTGAACCCTAAAAATACCCCTTTACCCAAAAACTGAAAACTGACCCTGAACCCTAAAAATACCCCTTTACCCAAAAACTGAAAACTGACCCTGAACCCTAAAAATACCCCTTTACCCAAAAACTGAAAACTGATCCTGAACCCTAAAAATACCCCTTTACCCAAAAACTGAAAACTGACCCTGAACCCTAAAAATACCCCTTTACCCAAAAACTAAAAACTGACCCTGAACCCTAAAAATACCCCTTTACCCAAAAACTGAAAACTGACCCTGAACTCTAAAAATACCCCTTTACCCAAAAACTGAAAACTGACCCTGAACCCTAAAAATACCCCTTTACCCAAAAACTGAAAACTGACCCTGAACCCTAAAAATACCCCTTTACCCAAAAACTGAAAACTGACCCTGAACCCTAAAAATGCCCCTTTACCCAAAAACTGAAAACTGACCCTGAACCCTAAAAATACGCCTTAAAAAACCCAAACATATAAAATTTAAAATATAATTATATACTTACCAATACTTACGTTGTAATGGTATGCGTTGTAAAGGTACCTGCGTTGTAAAAACATGCGTTGTAAATACATGCGTTGTAATGGTTTTTGCGTTGTAAAAGTTTCGTTGTAATGGTAGTGCGTTGTAAAAGTTGCGTTGTAATGGTTGTTTCCCGTTCCAAATAGTGCTCCCAATACTTTTTGTCATTCCGAGGTGGGTCTAGACTTCGTAAGTGACAGTATTCATGTGTCTTTTGAGCTTGAAGGTGTAGGATATTGCACCACTTAATCCGAAATGTTATATTTTTTTCCGTGCAACCAGGGTATCGTTCCCCGCTTGGAACGTATTGAACACTCTCACGTAGCAGCTGTACTGCAATAGTATAGCTGTCACCCTGAACACAAGTAGGTGCTGGTCCCCCAGCAAGTTTTATAAAACTTGCTGGGGGACCAGCACCAACTTGTGCTCAGGGTGACAGCTATACTATTGCAGTACAGCTGCTACGTGAGAGTATTCATTTGTCCCCACTGCTCCTATGGGGAAAAATGTGGTCCTCAGAAGACCTGTTGTTCTCGAAAGAAATCTTAAAAGATTGTGTAAATTTGGATAATGCCATGCAGATTCCATGGCTGCGTTATGTAAAGGAAACCTTTTTTATAATTGGTCTTGGTAATTTTTATGATAACCCAGATTCTATTAAATCAGAAACTAAGATGGTGACCAAGAATGCATATCATACTATATTGGGTTTGTCCAAATATGATAAACAACCACTATATCAAGCAGTCAAATCACATCAACAGTTTTATTTATCTTTTACTACACATACGCAATGGCGTTTTTACTTGACTAGATTACGGCTAAATGCACTGCACTTTTTAGTTGCTTTTCTGAAGCAAGGGGGTTGGTGTGAGAGGCTACCCCCTTCCCCATGTGATAATGAAGCTCAACAATGCACAATGCACTTTGTGCTATTTTGCACACTCTATAAAGCTCCAAGAGATCGTTTTATTAAACCTCTCCTAAGGGAAATTCGACCTTGTAATTTTAACCTGTTCAGTGCTCATGACAAGGTCAGCTCGTCATGGGTTTTACCTGCCCTGTGCTTATGACGAGCTGACCTTGTCATGAACAATGGGAATCCAGGCACCTCAGCACCCAGCGGGAATTGCCTGTAGCATTAAAGGTGTTAAGGAAGGTTTTGAGCACTTAAGATCATTACAAACTGCTGCTGTATGTAGCTCTATTCTTAGCTTTATTAGATTGGCCCATTTAATCAGGAATCGCTATATTGATAGCACGTTTTCTGATATGATATATTGTGTTTGCCACTGAAATCTACTGACATTTCTAGAAATGAAATACTATTGATGATCTATATGAATGCATTTAGTTAAAATGTACCGAGTTTTGGTGATTCTCAGGTATACCAATTGGGTTGGTGTCAGGGGCTAACCCACCTGCACATGTAGTAATGTAATCTGATTGAGCACAGTGCACTTTATATCTTCTTGCTTGCTTTTAAAAGAAGCTATTAAACTCTTCCTGAGGGATATTCGATCTTGACTATATAAGGAAGTCTGGAGCAACAGAGATCGTTACCAATTGTTTTTAATGTATCTTTTTTGCTTGGATTGATTTTTAAGAATTTTTATATGAATATAATGTTTACCGATATTGTGCTTTTTGATATACTGTGTTTTGTGTTTCTGTTTCTTAACCTTTGGATATGAAATACCATTTGTGAATTTGTATGTTAAACTGTATACTTTTATGATTATTTTGAATCGAATAAAGTTATTTATGAGACTATGAGACTTTGATATCTACTTCAATACAGAAGGTAAAATAAAATAAGTTAATACACATGAATTAATGTTTGCAGTCACTTTTATTGCAGTTATTCATTTTTTCAAACTCAATCATCTCACCCTTCAAATCACCTCAGCAGCACTCATACACTCCTTCAAGTACTGATGCACAACCTTTGTACTTAGAAAATCACCCAGGCATTACTAATCCCCACCTTTAATCAGTCTGGTAGTACCCATACACTGCTGCAATCATCCAGACATTAATTCTACAGTCTTCAAATCATGCAAGTATTATCTATACATTTCTTGAATCATCAAAACATTACTCTTCAACTGATGGAGTCATCCAAGCAGTAACCATGCACTCATACAATCACCCAGGCATTACATACACAGTTACACAATCATTGAAACAAGAAAAATTCACTTACAAAATCACCAGGTACTACCAATGCACTTCTGGAATAACCTAGGCACTACTCGTATACTCATGGAATAGCACAGACAGTATCTTTACAGTGCTTGAATCACCCAAGCACTACTCATGCACTCCGATCACTCAGGCACTACTCATCTACTCATGGAATAACCCAGGTACTACCCATGTACTGTTTCAGTCACTCATACACTATCTATGCACTTCTCTAATCACCCAGACACTACACATTCACTCATTCAATTAACCAGCCAAGAGTCATGCACTTTTCCAATTACCCAGGAACAACACATTCACTCATGCAATCACCCAGGCATAACCCATACACTCTTCCAATCACCCAAGGAAAACCCATGTACTCATACAGTCAGCCATGCAGTACCCATGCACTCCTCCAATCACCCAGTTAGTACCCACTCTGCCACTATCCACGCACTAATAAAATCACCCAGGCATTACCCATGCACTCCTCCAATCACTCAGACACTATTCAGGCACTCATGCAATAAGCCAGGCACTACCCATGCACTGCTCCAATCACCCAACCACTATCCGTGTACTCCACTAATCACCCTGACATTACTTATTGAGTCCTTGAATTACCCAGCCAGTAGCCATGCACTCTTTTAATCAGCCACGCACTTTGCAGGCACTCATGCAATGACCCAGGCATTACCCAAACACTCATGTAAGCAGCTATGTACTACTGATGCACTCATGCAATCACCCAGGCACTACCCATGCACTCTTTTAGTTACTCAAGAACTACCTATGTACTTATGCAAACAACCAGGCATTACCTATGCACTCATGCAATCATCCATGTACTACTTTCTATGCACTCATGCAATCACCCTGCCACTACCCAACCACATATAAAGTCACCCAGGCACTACCCATTTACTCATGAAATCACTGAAGCATCACCCATGTACTCTTTCAATCATTTACAAAATCATCCAAACAATACCTATCCACTAACAAAATCAACCAAGCATTACTGATGCACTTCTGCAATCATTCAGGCAGAACTCAACCACTCATGGAATAACCCAGATACTACCCACACACTCCTATAATCACCTATACACTACTCATTCACTCCTTGGATTACTCAGGCAATACCCATGCACTCCAACAACCATCCAGTCACTACTCATACACCTATAAAAAAGCATACACTATATTTATACTCCCCAAAACACTAAGGCAGAACCTATGACCTCATGCAATCACCAAGACACTAACTATGCATTCAGGCAATTACCCAGCCAGTAGCCATGCACTCCTCCAATCACCCAGCCATTACCTATGTACTTATAAAATCACCATGGATTATCCTTGCTCTCCTCCAATCACCTAGGCATGACCCATGCACTCATGCAATCATTCAGGCATTACCCATAAACTCATGCAATCACCCAGGCATTATCCATGCACTTACAAAATCACCTAGGCACTACTCATGCACTTGTCATATTACCCAGGCATTATCCATACAGTTATGCAATCACTCAGGCACTACACATGCACTCATGCAATTACCCAGGCATTATCCATGCTCTCGCCCAATCATGCAGGCCCTACTAATACACTCATGGAAGCACCTACATACTACTGATGCAGACATGCAATCACCCAGGCATTACCCACGCACTCATGCAATCATCCATGTACTACCTATGCACTCATGCAATCACCCTGCCACTACCCAACCACTTATAAAGTCACCCAGGCACTACCCACTTACTCATGAAATCACTGAAGCATCACCCATGTACTCTTTCAATCATTTACAAAATCATCCAAACAATACCTATCCACTAACAAAATCAACCAAGCATTACTGATGCACTTCTGCAATCATTCAGGCAGAACTCAACCACTCATGGAATTACCCAGATACTACCCACACACTCCTATAATCACCTATACACTGCTTATTCACTCCTTTGATTACTCAGGCAATACCCATGCACTCCAACAACCACCCAGTCACTACTCATACACCTGTAAAAAAGCATACACTATATCTACACTCCTCAAAACACTCAGGCAGAACCCATGACCTTATGCAATCACCAAGACACTAACTATGCATTCAGGCAATTACCCAGCCAGTAGCCATGCACTCCTCCAATCACCCAATCATTACCTATGTACTTATAAAATCACCATGCATTATCCTTGCTCTCCTCCAATCACCTAGGCATGACCCATGCACTCATGCAATCATCCAGGTATTACCCATAAACTCATGCAATCACCCAGGCATTATCCATGCACTTACAAAATCACCTAGGCACTACTCATGCACTTGTCATATTACCCAGGCATTATCCATACAGTTATGCAATCACTCAGGCACTACACATGCACTCATGCAATTACCCAGGCATTATCCATGCTCTCGCCCAATCATGCAGGCCCTACTAATACACTCATGGAAGCACCTACATACTACTGATGCAGACATGCAATCACCCAGGCATTACCCACGCACTCATGCAATCATCCATGTACTACCTATGCACTCATGCAATCACCCTGCCACTACCCAACCACTTATAAAGTCACCCTGGCACTACCCACTTACTCATGAAATCACTGAAGCATCACCCATGTACTCTTTCAATCATTTACAAAATGATCCAAACAATACCTATCCACTAACAAAATCAACCAAGCATTACTGATGCACTTCTGCAATCATTCAGGCAGAACTCAACCACTCATGGAATTACCCAGATACTACCCACACACTCCTATAATCACCTATACACTACTTATTCACTCCTTTGATTACTCAGGCAATACCCATGCACTCCAACAACCACCCAGTCACTACTCATACACCTGTAAAAAAGCATACACTATATCTACACTCCTCAAAACACTCAGGCAGAACCCATGACCTTATGCAATCACCAAGACACTAACTATGCATTCAGGCAATTACCCAGCCAGTAGCCATGCACTCCTCCAATCACCCAATCATTACCTATGTACTTATAAAATCTCCATGCATTATCCTTGCTCTCCTCCAATCACCTAGGCATGACCCATGCACTCATGCAATCATCCAGGTATTACCCATAAACTCATGCAATCACCCAGGCATTATCCATGCACTTACAAAATCACTTAGGCACTACTCATGCACTTGTCAAATTACTTAGGCATTATCCATACAGTTATGCAATCACTCAGGCACTACACATGCACTCATGCAATTACCCAGGCATTATCCATGCTCTTGCCCAATCATGCAGGCACTACCAATACACTCATGGATGCACCTACATACTACTGATGCAGACATGCAATCACCCAGGCACTTTCCATGCACTCTTTTAATCACTCAAACAGTGCTCATGTACTTATGCAATCACCCACACACTACTCATGCACCTATAAAATTACCCAGGCATTACCCATGCACTCACTCAGGCACTTCCCATGCCCTCATGCAATCACCCAGGCATTACCCATGCACTCATCCAATTACCCAGGCACTACCCATGCACTGTTTCAATCACTCAAACTCTAAACATGTACTCATGCAATATAACAGGCATTACCATGCACTTATTTCTCTTTTTTAACAGAATAGGTGGTTCTAAAGAGAACCTTTTTTCTTCTTTTTTCATTGTTAAACTTTTTTGTGTTTTTTGATCTATTTGATGGTTTTGTTAGTGTTTTTTTTTTAAACCGGAAAAACAACAGAACAAACTATAAAACGTTGCAATTAAATTGTCATTGCAACAAAAAAAATTAGCAAGTGTGATTTCTAGCGGCAAAAACCACAGCATCAACAGACAGCTCTCCATAACAGAGGACAGTCTTCCATTTGATGCAGTGCTGCTCTAACTTGGCAAATTTGGGACGGATGTCAGGTCCACAAGATGAGGAAGTATATGCTCCCGAGGTGCTTGGACCAGCAACCCGGTCATCCTGCTGCAAAAGTCCTTGCGAGCGAGGATGTTGCTTGCAGGCCAGATGACGAGGTTGGATTGTTTGCAAATGTTTAATCATGCTGGAAGTGCTGCATGAATATTTTTTTCTTACTTCCACATGACAGCACCCTCAGGCACAGTGTGCAGCTCACTTTTCTTGCATTCACTTTCTTTTCCCTATCTAGTACTGTGAAGAATGACCACACGATGGACTGTTTTCTTTTCTTGACCTATTCCTCCAAATCTTCTTCATCAGATGGTAAATTTACTTGAGGAGTTGAAGAAGCCATTTTGTATGATGTTTAAAAAAAACACCAAAACAAGGCCACCAAACCGCTAAGAAAACGCAGCAGGTGTGTCTTCTCTGATGGTGTTGAAGGAATGAAAAAAATGGGCGGGGTCCTTCAAGTTCTTGGATCAAAACCTTGTAAACCAAATAAATGCTTTCTTTTGAAGTCACATGGGAGTCGCGCACCCGTCACATACCAAAAGTGCACCCGACATGACTTCCGGAAAATATATTTAACAATAATATAACTTTATTGCAATTACAAATATATGATTTTTGTAATTAGTGTAGATAATCTCTTGCTTTAATATACATATTAAAGTTGAATACATATACTTTTAAAACATAAATATTTTATGGGTGTCGTGCACCCGGAGCCACCCCCGGAAATATGTATGTGACGTTACATGGGCCGGGCACCACGCACCCATCACATACCAAACACGCATCCTACATGACTTTACCAATATTGCGGCTTGAATCCGCGCACCTACCGAGATATGTATGTGCTTTTTTGCAAGAAAAAGGTATATTTATATTTTAGAAAAAAGAAAACATTATAATATTTTTATAACAAATGAAAACCTAAGAAAAAATATTTTTCAATATTAGATTTTCAAAATATTATTAAAAAAACCTTTGAAATTCACTAAAAAAACATAGGTTTCAGGGATGTTATAGTTAGTAATTAGCATTTAAAAAACCGTTGAAATTCACTGAAAAAACCACAGGTTTCAGGGACGTTATTGTTAGAACTTAACATTTAGAAAACCTTTCTAATTAGCTGTAAAAAACCATAGGTTTCAGGGACATTATAGTTAGTTGGACATTTCACTGATACAAAACCAGAGAAATTCGGCCATTATAGTTAGTTGACTAACTATATCAGTGATGTCATCAGTGATGTCACTGACCATGTCATGAATGATGTAATATGTGACGTTATCAGCAGTGCATTGCAGGGGCACAAGTTATAGCTAGTCAACTAACTATAACGGCCAAATTTCTCTGGTTTTGTATGAGTGAAATGTCCAACTAAGTATAACATCCCTGAAACCGATGTTTTTTTCAGTGATATATATATATATATATATATATATATATATATATATATACATTACCTACTGGCGGTCGCCAGTAGGTATATATAGTTAGGATTTTTTCTCTATGGGTTTTTTGAAAATTCTATGTCTAATAACTTTGCCGTTTGTGGACGGAATTGGCTGAAATTTTCAGGAAAATGGCACATTTTGTTTCTGAGCAGCCTTTGAAAATTTGGGGGGGGTTCGTCAAGGGAGGGCCGAGAAAAAAGGGGGGTCCCAAAACGTGTTTTTAACATTGAGTTTTCCATAGGGCGGTTGGCCTCACTTTTAGCCCGAACGGCTGAATGGATTTGCACGAAACTTGGCAAAATTGTAGGGACTGGTAGCCCGATGTGCCTTTTGTAGGTCTCAATATATGTGCTCCAGTGGATTTTGAGAAATTAACGTTTAAAAAAAGATATATATCTGTAACAGCGGACCGGGCAGCGTCCCAGGACGCGTACTTTTCGCGCAACGGAGCTTTGTGAAGCGAAGCTGATTGGTTCTCTGGCGTCTGTCAACATTCCAAAAAGTCCGTAGCGGCCGCCATCTTGTCTCTCGGTAGGATCGAGAGACAAGAGGAGGCCAAAGCGAAGGGGCAAATGACCATAAGGGGGAATAGTAGATCCTCGCTGACCCCCTACGTTTGATGTGGAGGTTTTAAAAGGGCCCCGCGGGGCAAAAAAAAACCAAAATAATAATAATCGAACGGCTGAATGGATTTGCACGAAACTTGGCAAAATATTAGGGACTGGTAGCCCGATGTGCCTTTGCTAGGTCTCAATATATGTGCTCCAGTGGATTTTGAGAAATTAACGTTAAAAAAAAGATATATATCTGTAACAGCGCACCGCTTCGCGTACTTTTCGCGTTACGGAGCTTTGCGAAGCGAAGCTGATTGGCTCTCCGGTGTCTGTAAACATTCCAAACAGTACGTAGCGGCTGCCATCTTGTCTCTCGGTAGGATCGAGAGACAAGAGGAGGCCAAAGCGAAGGGGCAAATGACCATAAGGGGGCATAGTAGATCCTCGCTGACCCCCTAGGTTTGATGTGGAGGTTTTAAAAGGGCCCCGCGGGGCAAAAAAAAATAATAATAATAATAATCGAACGGCTGAATGGATTTGCACGAAACTTGGTAAAATATTAGGGACTGGTAGCCCGATGTGCCTTTGCTATGTCTCAATATATGTGCTTCAGTGCATTTTGAGAAATTAACGTTCAAAAACAAGATATATATCTGTAACAGCGCTCCGCTTCGCGGAGATAAAATTATATCTGTATTACCTAGCTGTTGCTAACACCAGTTAGCGACGGCTAGTAGGAGATAGCGACCATCTTGGGTCCCACTTTGCATGTGAGTGATATTTATCACTAATGACATGCAAAGTGGGCATGCCAAGATGTTAGCGACTGGAAACAGTCGCTAACATCGCTATCTCCTATTATCAACTTTTGGAAATATTCGAGATAAGCGCGAATATCTCCAAAAAGTAACAGCTGCCCTGAGCAGTTCTTAGCCATGTTATCCAATGGGAGGTGGATAACATGGCTAAGAGCATTAGCTCGGTAATGCATGAATATCGCTGAGTTTTCAGCGATATTAATGCATTGCGGTCGTTTTTTATCGTATTTGCGATAAACCTTGATAATAGCAATGTTTATCTGCGATAATTTCTGACGGTAAAAAAATCTTTGCAATGCATCGTTAGGGATAAATATCGCTTAACTTTGGTAATATGCCCCAACGTCTGTTAACGTTCGATTCGAAGGAAATCAGGAAGTGTTGAAAAACATTGTCTGCGCCATCTTGTCTTTTTTCAAATGCCACACTTTTGTCGTGCACGGCAGCCATTTTAGATGCCTTGACCAGACCCACTCTGTGCACGCTGTCGATCCTTAGCATGGCTCCCTACCCTCGCAAGCATCTCACCCAGGCAGTGGTCACCCCCGCTCTCTGTCTTATGCATGGGTAATAAACCTCCCCCCATCTGCGCTGCTCTTCCCTGAGAATCACACCCTGTGCCCGCCCGACACCTCCCTTTCGCCCTATTCACTACCGCACCCTCTGACACTCCTTTTCCTCTGTGTCCGATTGTCCAGGCCGGTCCTAGGCTATCAGCTAGCCCTGCAGATGTAGTTTATGGCCACAGCTGTAAAGAATCACCCCTCTTCAAAGGAGTTATAGTAGATCAAGGCCCACACTCGATGAGATCCGTCACAGCAGAAGCGTTGCTATTATCTGAAAACCATCCTGTATTGTGATTGGGGAGGGGACCGAGCGTGAAGCGGAAGATTCCAGGGATGACTCTTTGTACATCAAAGTTTTTACAATTATGTGTCACATTAAAAATATATAGCACTCCGACAAAGTAGTAAGATTATAAAACTTTAATAATTTATAAATATATACAAGAAAACAAAAATAGTAATAACATATAAACATTTTTAGGGAAAAACAACGAAGTAGCGGTCGGCTGTGCGAATAGTCCCAACGCAGCACAACGTCCAGATTTCCGGCGGGGGGTGGGTCATCAGTAGCAAACTGTTGTGCGAATAGTTCCAAGGCAGCAGAACGCGCCGAAATCAAGATGACACGAAAGTGATGTCTAGTAAGTTGCCACCCAGCAAATAACGGCGTGGGGCGTCGCGGGGGGTGGGTCATCAGTAGCAAACTGTTGTGCGAATAGTTCCAAGGCAGCAGAACGATGGCACCAAGGTGATGTCCAGTAAGTTGCCGCACTGGTTTTGGTATCCTACAATGCTGCTCCGAATAACGGCGTGGGGCGCCCCGGGGGAGGCGGCGTGAACGGGCCTCTCCAGGTGGAGTCTCATCTGTTTTAGTGGGGCGCCCCTTTACCGTTTCAGTTGCCATTCCGTACGCTTTTGGTCCACTGTGTCAAAATCCGCCATTCAGCTGAGTTGCGCCCACTCTTGCGGTGCAGCGATAGGCGGCTGCCACAGGACTCTCAAAATGGCGGCAGGCTCTTTCCTTTTTGGGCGTGGTCCACTGAAATGGCCCTGGGACACCTTGGAAATCGGACGCTTGTCTGCTAGGTCTTGGACCCCATTCTCGAAAGCGTCCCCTCCGCCTTGAGAATTCATCAAAAGTTTTGGGGGCCCCGACTCCTGCAGGCTTCTGGTGGGGAGCGGCTGCCATGATTGCTCGCGGAATGACCACGACGGAGCTACGAGATGGTGGTGCTCTCATGCTGACGCCAGTTTAGTCTGAAACATCCAGAAACAAGGTGGGGCTTTCATCGTTTGGGGGAAAAAAAAAGTTTTCATCCAATGAAAAGTGTTGTTTTTAGGTCATATGATCAAGCCTTCCATCATTAGGAAACCAAAAGTAAAATGAACCAATGAAAAGTTTTATAAACAAGTCACATGACCTGTTATGCGGCATAGGGTATAAAATGCGGAGAAAATACGTTGGCACGTGAGGCGGCGTCAGTAGCGGACTGATGTGCGAATAGGCCGAAGGCAATACAACGCGCCAAGATCCGGATGGCACCGAGGTGGTGTCCAGCAAGTTGCAGCACTGGTGTGGCCATCCTACAATGCTGAAAGTCGGCGTGGGGCGCCCCGTTGGCCTGTGAGTTTGCGTCAGTAGTGGACCGATGTGCGAATAGGCCGAAGGCAGCACAACGCGCCAAGATCCGGATGGCACCGAGGTGGTGTCTAGTAAGTTGTCGCACTTCTGTGGCCATCCTACAATGTTGAAAGTCGGCGTGGGGCGCCCCGTTGGCCTGTGAGATGGCGTCAGTAGCGGACCGATGTGCGAATGGGGCCAAAGGCAGCGCAACAATATTTTCTGACTGACACCACAAGGCGCTGAGATGCCAAGATCCGGATGGCACCGAGGTGATGTCTAAGTTGCGGACTGATGTGCGAATGGGGCCAAAGGCAGCGTAACAATATTTTTTGTATGGAAGATACCACTAGGCGTTGAGATGCCAAGATTCGGATGGCACTGAGGTGATGTCTAGCAAGTTGCTGTACTGGTGTGGTCATCCTACAATGCTGAAACTCGGCGTGGGTCGCCCCATTAGCCTGTGAGATGGCGTCAGTAGCGGACCGATGTGCGAATAGGCCGAAGGCAGCACAACGCGCCAAGATCCGGATGTCACCGTGGTGGTTTCATAGTTGAGAGGCACTTCATCTGCAGTGGGGCGCCGAGATCCGGATGGCACCGAGGTGATGTCTAGCAAGTTGCTGTACTGGTGTGGTCATCCTACAATGCTGAAACTCGGCGTGGGTCGCCCCATTAGCCTGTGAGATGGCGTCAGTAGCGGACCGATGTGCGAATAGGCCGAAGGCAGCACAACGCGCCAAGATCTGGATGTCACCGTGGTGGTTTCATAGTTGAGAGGCACTTCATCTGCAGTGGGGCGCCGAGATCCGGATGGCACCGAGGTGATGTCTAGCAAGTTGCTGTACTGGTGTGGTTATTCTACAATGCTGAAAGTCGGCGTGGGGCGCCCCATTAGCCTGTGAGATGGCGTCAGTAGCGGACTGATGTGCGAATGGGGCCAAAGGCAGCGCAATAATATTTTCTGAAGAGAAGACACCAAAAGGTGCTGACATTCCAAGATCCGGATGGCACCGAGGTGGTGTCTAAGTTGCGGACTGATGTGCGAATGGGGCCAAAGGCAGCGTAACAATATTTTTTGTATGGAAGATACCACTAGGCGTTGAGATGCCAAGATTCGGATGGCACTGAGGTGATGTCTAGCAAGTTGCTGTACTGGTGTGGTCATCCTACAATGCTGAAACTCGGCGTGGGTCGCCCCATTAGCCTGTGAGATGGCGTCAGTAGCGGACCGATGTGCGAATAGGCCGAAGGCAGCACAACGCGCCAAGATCCGGATGTCACCGTGGTGGTTTCATAGTTGAGAGGCACTTCATCTGCAGTGGGGCGCCGAGATCCGGATGGCACCGAGGTGATGTCTAGCAAGTTGCTGTACTGGTGTGGTCATCCTACAATGCTGAAACTCGGCGTGGGTCGCCCCATTAGCCTGTGAGATGGCGTCAGTAGCGGACCGATGTGCGAATAGGCCGAAGGCAGCACAACGCGCCAAGATCCGGATGTCACCGTGGTGGTTTCATAGTTGAGAGGCACTTCATCTGCAGTGGGGCGCCGAGATCCGGATGGCACCGAGGTGATGTCTAGCAAGTTGCTGTACTGGTGTGGTTATTCTACAATGCTGAAAGTCGGCGTGGGGCGCCCCATTAGCCTGTGAGATGGCGTCAGTAGCGGACTGATGTGCGAATGGGGCCAAAGGCAGCGCAATAATATTTTCTGAAGAGAAGACACCAAAAGGTGCTGACATTCCAAGATCCGGATGGCACCGAGGTGGTGTCTAGCAAGCTATGCAGTTGAGTTGTGTGCGCACTTGCGGCGAATAGGTCGAAGGCAGCATAACAATGTTTTCTGAATAGGAGACACCACAAGGCGTTGAGATTCGGTTACCACCGAGGTGATGTCTAGCAAGTTGCCGCACTGGTGTGGCCATCCTACAATACTGCTCCGAATAACGGCGTGGGGTGCCCGAAGGGGGGGGGAGCCGGCGTGAATGGGCCTTCCTAGGTGGAGGCTCGTCTGCTGTAGTGGGGCGCCCCTTTACCGTTTCAGTTGCCATTCAGCTGAGTTTCGGCTGCTCTTGATGCTACAGCGACAGGCGGCTGCAAGAGGACTCTCAAAATGGCGGCCTGTTCTTTGGATTTGGGCCTGGTCCACTAAAATGGCCCTGGGACACCTTAGAACTCGGACGCTCGATTTTTTTTTCCTTTCCTGTACATGCAAAAAAAGGTAAATGCCCGGTACGTTACACGCTTCATCTGCCACGATGAACTCTCCAGAGGAACCGAAAAAAAATATAGTTGTGGTAACTATACCATGCATCGTCATATGGAGAGGTGGCACCAATTAATTATAGTGCTGCATAAAAGAGAGATTTGGAGGAGAACCCCTGACCTGCTAGTACATTCATCAAAGAAGTGGCACTGAGAGCTTCAGAGGCAAGGGAAACGGTCCCAAATATTTAGAAGAACTTTGGAAAGATTAAAATGACATGTTTAGATTGTGGCAAATTAATTTCATGTGGACAGATGAGTGTTACTCTAATAAATACAGCATATGAACATCATCATAGTCGATGGTTGGTAGAGACATTTTGACTATATCCTGGACCTGCCCGTCCTCGCCCAAAATGGCGCCGGAATAAATGGGACTCGTAACTCCTTGTTGTGTACTGGTTGCAGAACCTTGAAATCACGAGATACGTATGCAGTTTTGAAGCACATGGCGGGCGGGGACGAGAATTGATTGAATATTTCGACATCCCTATTGATATTAAGTTCTGATGTGTTATTGATTACTGTACTGTTGAAAGTTCGAATTAACGTCACCCATGGTACTTGCCCGCAAATGTATATCTAGATAATTTTATTGTAACTGGCCCTGTCGTATTTTAATTATAAAATGTACGTCCACCGATTCCGTAACTGTTAGACACCTTAGTTCTTGCAACCTAATGGCTCGCCCGTTACGTTCCTCTACAGTGTAAATGTCTATTCATCATATACGATTACAGTTTGCTCTGTGGCAGGCCCACGTGGTTATAGGCTCGTATTTGTATAATGAAATTTTCACAATAAAGGTTTTTAAAAGAAAACATGGTAGTAGTATATACATTGGTAAAGTTTTTAATAATAGTGACTGTTTTAGAATCATTAAAAGGCAAGTGAAATAAAGCAGACCAATTACATGAAGGGTAAAAGGTATAATACGAAGGAACGCAGTAAAGATAAATGGTCAAGGGCTGTTGTGTTTTCTATTCCTGCAACATAAAGTGATCGATAAGAATCTCATATTCAGGCTTATCGGCGACTAAGACAGCAGGTCGACCCTCTTTTGCTCAACGGCTCCGTCATGGGACGAAGAAACGCTCTTTTTCTCGAAAAAAGAATATATTTTACCTGCAGGACAGTTGTAAAATTTCCGGGAAAGTACATTAGCCTGGAACATTATAACATATATTTAAGAAAAAATAATGTTCGGAAGTAATGAAAAGCGTAATTTTTAGGTCATATGACCAAGCCTTTCATCATTACAATAAGAAAAGTAAAATGAACCAATGAAAAGTTTTATTAACAAGTCACATGACTTGTTATGCTTACGTTACGCGCTGCGCGCCCCGGATGACTTCCGGATGCGCTAACGCGGCGCGTCATATGACGCATTACGCGACAACGCAGGTACAGAATATAGTCAAAATGTCTCCACCAACCAGCGGTCGGAACACAACCCCTTTCAGCAGGCTAAATAGTTCTGTTAAATGACAACAGAAGGGACAGGCAACAAGAACCATCAGTCAAAGAGGGGAGGGCTAGTTCTTCTCTACCGGGTTACATTGGGGCGCTACCGGAACTGATCGAATTGGTAGTCTACAGTGTTTCTGGATGTTTCAGACTGAAGCTGGGGTTAGCATGAGAGCAGCACCATTTCGTAGCTCCGTCGTGGTCATTCCGCAACCAATCATGGCAGCCGTTCTTTATCGTTATTTTGGGCGGGGTGGGTGGCGGAGCCGAGCTGTTTTGCAGCCATCATTGTGTGGAGCTCAGTTCATCTCACTAGTTTTGTATTTGTCATGAGGGGTTGTTCCTAATGTTTCTATTTTAGCGAGGTCAAAAAGAAATCCCATTAGTGGCCTACTGATTTTGCTCGATTCCTTTTCTTTTTTTTTACACGATTTTTCGTTATCTGCAAAGACTAAACAGAGTATTGCGACTCTGTGTTTGTTTGTAAATAGAGAATGAACCAAAGAGAACTAATTCTAAAACAGTAAATACTTGGATAACAATCAATCAAATGGAGAGAGAAGCAGGCACGACGGATTACAATGGGGGCAAAGGCCTGCGTTAACTACCTTTCACTATCTGCAAAGAGAGAGTACTCCTAATAGAAAGGAGGGGGGGGGGGGGGCACCATTCAAAGCAGATCAGTGTGCATAAACACGAAAATGTTTTCACTTACCACGTACTTGACATTCGACAGCTTATGATATTTGCTATTAAAAAACCATTGAAATTCACTGAAAAAACCATAGGTTATAGACCATATATAGTTAGGAATTAGCATTTACAAAACCTTGAAAATTCACTGAAAAAACCATAGGTTATAGACCATATATAGTTAGGAATTAGCATTTAAAAAACCTTATTTTACTCACACAAAACCATTGAAATTCCATATATAGTTAGTTGCACTAACTATATATCGCGCACCCGCAATCCACTGCTGATCATGTCACATATTACATCATTCATGATATGGTCAGTGACATCACTGATGACATCACTGATGACATCTCAAATGACATCACTGATGACATCACTGATGACATCTCAAATGACATCACTGATGACATCACTGATGACATCTCAAATGACATCACTGATGACATCACTGATGACATCATCCAGTGACTGTGTGTTTCTGTAAAGTTTAAATATGTTTGATATATTGAAGAATGAGTGGATGTATAAGTGTCTGGATGAAGGATTTAGTAGGTGCGTGACTGACTGTGAGTGAGTGAATAAATGTGTCGTACTAAATGCATGGGTTAGTGACTAAACAGTCTGAATGTGTGCATCAGTATGTCTGTTGTGATGTAAACTGCTGCATGTGTTGATCATTAGCTATACGAGAGGCTATATGTGTTATTGATTGGTTGCCCAAGTATTTGTATGGGAGATTGAGTTTGTGTGGGGGTGGCTGGGAGGTGTGTGACTCTGTGCATAGATGTGTCAGCAGTTGATTCACTAGGTGTATGAGTTCAAGAGTGCATGTGGAAACAGCTACATGGGCAGTTGACTGTGTGCATGAGTGTATTGATGAGTGAATGGATATCTCAATGCTACATGTCATAGTAAGTACATATGTAAAACACAGTACATGTGAGAGTTGGCATATATAATTAACTGTGCATGAGAGCCACTGAATGTGTGAGTGGCTGTATGGATCATTGTGAACTTGTATCAGGGATTGTGTAAGAGAGTAAATATGTGTTAGTATATGCTTGAATAAGTAAGGTGTGTATAACTGTATAGTTAAGGAAATGGAGGTGAGATGGTTTCTTTGCATGACTGACTAGGTGTGTGAGTAACTCCATGGATGAGTGACAGTGTGTGAGTGTCTGTATACACTGAGTGTATCTAAGGTTATATTAGAGTCTGAAGAGGTTTATCGTATTAGCACAAGAATGATGTCAAATGAGATGTCATCAGTGATGTCATCAGTGATGTCATTTGAGATGTCATCAGTGATGTCATCAGTGATGTCACTGACCATGTCATGAATGATGTAATATGTGACATGATCAGCAGTGGATTGCGGGTGCGCGATATATAGTTAGTGCAACTAACTATATATGGAATTTCAATGGTTTTGTGTGAGTAAAATAAGGTTTTTTAAATGCTAATTCCTAACTATATATGGTCTATAACCTATGGTTTTTTCAGTGAATTTTCAAGGTTTTGTAAATGCTAATTCCTAACTATATATGGTCTATAACCTATGGTTTTTTCAGTGAATATATATATATATATATGAAACATATACTAACCTATTGTAAAATTAGTATACTAGGTGCACTACTACTGAGTGATACTACTTTTAACATATTATGTGAGTAGCTGTGTTTATGTATGTATCCTTGTGTGTATGCAGGATAAGTGCCTTATTGGTGTATGGTTAGGTGTGTGAGTAGCCATGTGGATGAGTGAGGTGCTGTATGAGTTGTGGTATTGGTGAGTGAGTGGGTGTGTCAGTAGCTGTATGGGTGAGTGAGTGGCACTGTGAGTGGCTCTATGGAAGAATAAGTGGGTATGTAGTGACTGTATGGGTGAGTGAGTGGCTGTTTGAGTGGGTGCTGGGTTAAGTGAGTTGGTGTGTGAGTGGTTGTATACAGCCGCGGTTGGTAGTGGGATGACCTGCAGGGCGGTGACGTGGGGATGGGCAGGGTGGGGGGTAGTAATGTATGGATTACAGAGTTTTACAGGTAAGTAAACATATAAATAAATAAAACAAATTTTGTTGCGCACACTGCATCGCATTTGGGGATGCAGTGCACGCAACAAAATTTGTTTTATTTATTTATATGTTTACTTACCTGTAAAACTCCGTAATCCATACATTACCACCCCCCACCCTGTCCCTCCCCCTCCCCACGTCACCGCCTGCAGGTCATCCCACTACCGACCGCGGCTGGTTGTATTAGAGAGTACGTTTGTGAATACCTGTATGGGTCAGTGCTTGTATGGATGTGTGAATGGGGATGTAAGTGGTTGTGTAGGTGCATGAATGAGTGGCTGTTTTGAGATGCTGTATGGGTGAGTGAGTGGATGTGTGTGACTGTGTAGATAAATAAGCGGGTTTGTGAGCAGCTGTATTGGTGAGTATGTGGCTTTGTGTGTGGTTGTATAGGTGCATCATAGTTGTATAGGTTGTATGAGTGGCTGTCTTAGTAAGTGAATGGTTGTATGAGTGGCTTCATTAGGTGGCGAGTGGGTATGTGAGTGCTTCTATGGAGGAGTGAATGGGTG
Organism: Lissotriton helveticus; assembly: GCF_964261635.1. Classification (NCBI taxonomy): domain Eukaryota; kingdom Metazoa; phylum Chordata; class Amphibia; order Caudata; family Salamandridae; genus Lissotriton; species Lissotriton helveticus. The sequence goes on from NC_136063.1 coordinate 1,775,118,269, forward strand.
TTTGAGTACTGCATGGGTCTCTGAATGGGCATGTGAGTGGTTGTGTTGGAGTGGGCACACAAGAGATTGTATACGGGTGTGAGTGTGTGAGTGGGTCTGTGGTTGATGTCATCATCGATATCATTTGAGATGCCATCAGTGATGTCATGAGTGATGTCACTGACCATGTCATGAGTGATGTAACATGTGAGGTCAGAAGCAGTGCATTGTGGGGCATAAGGTTTTATTTAGGTCAGGTAACTACAACTGCTAAATTTCACTGCTTTTCTATGAGTGCAATCTGAGCCAAACTATAACGTCCATTTAAATATTGTTTTTTTCAGTGAATTTCTAAGGGTTTTTTAATTCTCTTTCCAAATATAACATCCCTGTAACCTTGATTTTTTTAAGTGGATTTTAAGGTTTTTCAAATTAAATATCCCAACTATAACCTCTCTGTAACCTTTAATTTTTTTAACTGAATTTCTATGGTTTATTGACTATTAGTCATGTTCGCAGAGTAGTAGTTGAAGGGGGCGGAGCACCTGATCAGCTCTCACGAATCCCAGTGTATGTGAATTACTGAAAGTAACAGGCTGTCATCCTGGCCCCCTAGGACCCTTAGCATCCAAAGGAGCTTAAACCCCTAATAAGTAGCATGCCAGGAGGTGTGTTCTCAGAGTGGTAGAGAAGCGGCATGAGCTCCGAAGACCTCTTAGCAAGCCCACTGTGTGGTACTTACTAGAGGTCATAAGAGGGGTAGTTGGCCCCCAAGGACCATCAGCCAGCCAAGTGAAGTTCATCCCCTACCAGTTGCGTACCAGGAAGCATGTTTGCAGAGTTGTGGAGAAAGGGGGCATGACCTCCAATAACCTCTCTCTAATCAGCTATGTGGAACTTTCTGGAGGAAACTGGAGGGGTGGTTGGACCCCAAGGACCCTCACGAGCGAAGAAGACTTCAACCCCCAAGTAGGAGTTCGTCAGGAGGCATATTTGCAGAGTGGTGGGGAAAGCGTTATGGCATCTGATAACCTCTCACCAATATACTTGTGTGGAACTTTCTCAAGGTAACTGGAGGAGAGGTAGGCCCCAAAGGACCCCCAGGATTTAAATGGTCTTTATCCCCAGCCAGTAGTGTACCAGGAGGCATGTTTGCATAGTGATGGAGAAAGGGGGCTTATCCTCCAAAGACCTCTAAACAATGCCACTATGTGGGACTTATTGGAAGTACAGGACAGGTTCCTGGCCCCCAAGGACCCCCAACATTCATGGAATTTCATCCCTTAACCAGTAGTGTGCCATGAGGTGTGTTTGTAGAGTGGTGGTGAAAGGGGCTGGGGCCTCTGGAAACTGCCCAGTCCCAGCTTTCTTTTTTCTTTTTTTTTCTTTTTTAGGGGAGTGGTCCATGTGGCCCTCACTTCCCATGGCTGATTTCAGCCCTTGGGACCCCATCCCGAGGGGCCAGGCCTTTGTTGACTAGAGAGGGAGCCCATGTGGTCCTCCTCCCCTTGCCAATTTCAGCCCAAGGGACCCCATCCCCTGGGGCATGGTCTTTTTCAAAACCTTGTTTTAATTAAAGAGAGGGGGGCACATTTAGCCAGAGGGACCTGATCCCCCAGGGTCGGGCTTCTATTCTTGGTGCCCATGTCCCACCCATGGCATCCACTTATAACTGTTCAGAACTGTGGGGGGAGCTTCAAGGCCTGTGGTCCATGCTGGCTAACCACCTCCTGCGAGAGGCACCATTGCTTTAACAGAGAGGGAGCTGCTAAACTGTCGACTCCCTCTCTGTGAAAAACATTCTGCTCCATATCCAGCATGTGAGAACATATTAATTGCTCCCATATGCTGGAAGTGGAGAATTTACTATAGGTTGGCTGGAGAGGCAAAACAACCCGGGACATAGCAGGAGCCAGTCCCTGGGGGTTGGCAGTCCCTAGGGCCATCTATGGCTCCATGAGGGTATCCATGAGGCCCCCAAGTTTTCTACTCTGTTGGACCTGTGCTGGGGAGCTGGCTGTCCCCGGGGCAAGAACACCCTAGGAAGTGGGCTATGTGGACCCCCTCCCAATTACTTTATAACAAGATTGCCCCTGGGTGGTGGTGGTCTCTATCAATCAATCAATCAATCAAAGCATTTGTATAGCGCGCTACTCACCCGGAGGGTCTCAAGGCGCTTGGGTGAAGGGGGTCCGCTACTGCTCGAACAGCCAGGTCTTCAGTTGCTTCCTGAAGGAGAGGTGGTCTTGGGTCAGGCGGAGGTGGATGGGGAGGGAGTTCCACGTCTTGGCATCCAGGTAGGAGAAGGATCTTCCTCCCGTTGTGGCTCTTCGGATGCGGGGCACGGTGGCAAGGGCGTGGCTGGTCGATCGGAGCTGGCGGGTGGGAGTGTAGAAGGTCAGACGTTCGTTGAGGTATCTTGGGCCTTGGTTGTGGAGAGCTTTGTGTGCGTGGGTGAGGAGTTTGAACGTGATTCTCTTGCTGACGGGGAGCCAGTGCAGGTTTCTCAGGTGTACAGAGATGTATGTGGCTGTGTCAGGGAATGTCCAGGATGAGGCGTGCTGAGGCGTTCTGAATGCGCTGGAGTCTTTTCTGGAGTTTGGCTGTGGTTCCAGCGTAGAGGGAGTTGCCGTAGTCCAGACGGCTGGTGACTAGGGCCTGGGTGACCGTCTTCCTGGTTTCGGTGGGGATCCACTGGAAGATCTTGCGTAGCATGCGTAGGATGTTGAAACATGACAAGGAGACGGCATTGACTTGTCTGGTCATGGAGAGGGAGGAATCCAGGATGAAGCCCAGGTTGCGTGCGTGGTCTGTTGGTTTGGGTGCGCTGCCCAGGGCAGTGGGAGACCAGGAGTCGTCCGAGGCGGAGGGCGAAGATCCCAGGATGAGGACTTCCGTCTTATCTGAGCTCAGTTTCAGGCGGCTGTTCATCATCCATTCGGCTACGTCTTTTATCCCTTCGTGTAGGTTGGTTCTGGCGGTGGCGGGGTCGTTGGTGAGGGAGAGGATCAGCTGGGTGTCGTCGGCATAGGAGATGATGTTGAGGTTGTGTTGGCGTGCGTTGGCCGCAAGGGGGATCACGTGTATGTTGAACAGCGTGGGGCTGAGTGATGATCCTTGTGGAACACCGCAGATGACTTCGGTGGCCTCGGATCTGAACGGGGGGAGGCGGACTCTCTGTGTTCTTCCGGTGAGGAAAGAGATGATCCATTCCAGTGCCTTCTCCTGGATTCCGCTGTTGTTGAGGCGCTGCACTAGGGTGCGGTGGCAGACCGTGTCGAACGCCGCGGAGAGGTCCAGGAGGATGAGGGCCGCTGTTTCCCTGTTCTCGAGCAGGGTTCGGATGTCGTCGGTGGCTGCGATGAGGGCGGTCTCGGTGCTGTGGTTGGCCCGGAAGCCGGATTGCGAGTGGTCGAGGGATCAATTCGCCTCGAGGAAGGCAGCCAGCTGTCTGTTGACAGTCTTCTCGATGACTTTTGCAGGAAAAGGAAGGAGCGAGATGGGGCGGTAGTTTTTGAGGTCGGTGGGGTCCGCTGATGGTTTCTTCAGTAGGGCGCTGAGTTCGGCGTGCTTCCAGCTCTCTGGGAAGGTGGCGGTGTTGAAGGAGGCGTTGATGATGTCCTGGAGATGGGGTGCGATGACGGAGTCGGCCTTGTTGAAGATGTGGTGAGGGCATGGATCAGTTGGGGAGCCGGAGTGGATGGAGTTCATCGTGCGGATGGTGTCTTCGGTGTTGACCGGGGTCCAGGCGTGGAGGGTGGTGGTGGGGAGCGTTGGTGTGGTCGTAGGGTGCGTCGGCTGTGTGCTGAAGCTGTTGTGTATGTCTGCAATCTTGCTGTGGAAGAACGATGCGAGCGAGTTGCAGAGGTCTTGCGAGGGAGGAATGTCGTTGTTTCCGGCGCTAGGGTTCGAGAGCTCTTTGACGATGTTGAAGAGTTCCTTGCTGTTGTGGGCGTTGTTGTCCAGGCGTTCCTTGAATGTGGTTCTCTTGGTGGCGTGGATCAGCTGGTGATGTTTTCGAGTGGCAAGCTTGAGGGTGGTCATGTTGTCTGTATTTGGGTCTCTGCGCCAGGCTTTCTCGAGGGCTCTGCAGTTCTTCTTGGAGCTCTTGAGTTCGTCTGTAAACCAGGATGCTTTCTTGGTGCCGGGTCTGGCGGGGGGGGTCTTCAGTGGGGCGAGGTCATCTGCGCAGTTGCTGATCCACCTCGTGAGGTCGTTGGCGGCTTGGTTGGGGTTCGCTGAGCTGGCGGGAGGGTTCTGGCTCAGGGATGTGGCGAGCTGGTCGGCTGTGATCTTGTTCCAGCTCCTGCGGGGAACCTGTTGCGGGTGGTAGTGGGTCGTTGTCCTTTTGAAGCTGAAGTGGACGCAGCTGTGGTCTGTCCAGTGGAGTCCGGTGGTGTGGCTGAAGGAGATGTCCTTGCTGGAGGAGAAGACGGGGTCAAGCGTGTGGCCGGCGTAGTGGGTGGGGGTGGTCACCAGTTGCTTGAGTCCGAGGTTGGGGAGGTTGTCCAGCAGGGTGGTGGTGTTGCGGTCGTTGTTGTTCTCGGTGTTAGTCCATTTTCTATACGTTTTAAGGTTATAGTTTTTCTTATGTTGACCGGGATGAGTATTGCCTCCGGGTCTTGCTGTAGGAGACTATTGTCATCCGCTAGGAGTTGAGCTGCTATTCTAGCTGTCTCCCTTCCTTCTTCACTGTCTGACATTTTACCGTCAGGAAGGTTATTTTGTTTATTTGCAGATCAGGTTTCTATGGAAACAAAGATTAGATGCACAATATTTTGGAACAGTGTATCCTTCAACGTTGAATAAACCAAGAACCATACATAGGAGTCTCCTCCTACGAAGTTTGGCGGATTTACCTTTCACCCACTCCAGACGTCTTTGGAGTATTATGGGAAAAGGGGTCTGTGTGAAAAAGCACGACTGAGTTACTCTAATGTCTTACTTTAGATGTATCGCCTATCCAAACACGTTGGGCGCCATGTAGTGTAGTTCCTATTATCCCAATAGGCTCTGCGCATTGGAATAATATCTACAATAGTATAGACATAGGACTGTGGTTAACTAGGTCTTCTACTGACGATATTAGACTTAAAGTTATGTGTGTGCCAGCTAGCTCAAAGTTCACTAGAAACTTTCTCGAATAGGCAAGGAGGAGTTTAACCTCCCTGGATAGACAAGAAGGGATTTAGTTTCTGACAACCATAGAACATGACAACTTTGCTCTCCCCTAATCAAGAGTATATCTCTAGAGTCGTGTGAAAACAAAAGACAACTTATTTTACTCAGTCAATACGTGCATTCTTAGTTTCACCAGATTGTATAGAAAAGGAAGAGACGGGCGTGTTCAATAAAAAGGTGTTATTTATTGATCAGTCTCCTTTCTCATACAAGAGAAATGAATCGCTATTATTGCAATACTTATAGTTAAGTAAAGTGCATACAGTAAAAACAGAATTATAAAATAATACTGTAAAAGCATTGATATGGTTTCTTAGCCATATGATACTTGAAATGGATAAAAGTTATATACATATATACATTGACTAATCGTACTCAACTGGTGCTTCTAGCTACGCCTACCCCAGTGTACCTGACCTAAGCCTAATACGTGGGCGGGAGTAGATAAGTAGCAGTTTAAGTTAAGTTTGCTTTGCCAAGGATCTGATTCAAGAATTCTCTGTGAGGGGTTATTCAGTTCAGTACCTGGGATTTAGAAGGCTATAGGGCTGGTATCTCAATCTCAGGACTCGATATCCCAGTTGCCCGCAAGGGCGGCTGGAAACGCCGAGGCTGGATTTCTCGGCAAGAGAAAAGGCAGCGTCTCTCTCTCAGCGCGTCAAAAGGGAGGGGCAGCGTCCGTGGGCTTCCTGCATCTGCTGGGCTCCACGGCAATTATCGCTGCTCCAATCTCGTCACCACCGTGTGTTTGCTTAGGGCAATGTCGGTAATATTTATACCTGAAAGGTGCCGAGATTGACGTAAGGATGGACATAAATACGTCAATAAGGATGTCATAAGAACTGGTCGTTCGTACATTCTTTACTGGAGTTCTTGGTTAAATCAAAACAATAGCTGCGGGGGATTTCCCAGGTTGCTGGAGGTTTGATTTGTTTTGAGAACTCGGTATGCTTTCTATGGGGGCTGGGGGAATAGTGCTTGCCTAACGTGGTAGCATGCGCTATGACCTAATCAGAAAACGGGTTTCAGTGCCGTTGTATGGTCACTATTGATTTATTAACTGGACAAGGGTCAGAAACAGGAATATTGATACAGTTCCCATAGGAAATACATCACACTGGAACCTAGATCACCGATTTTTGACCTGCCTTTATCGTTGGTGCCATATGACACTTCCTGAATTTTTTTCAAAAACATGTGGTGGTGATTCTCATTGCACATGGAAAGTTTTGGGGTGATCCATCAAGCGGGGGGTTAAAAATGTGTGATTCCCATGTTAATTCCCATATGAGGTTAATCAACTACAGCCCAAACCCTTAAATGAAATTTCACTGAATTTGACAGAAAAGTGGATTTACATTCAAAGATCACACTTTCACTTATTTGGTGTAAATCCATTCAGTAGGTGTTGAGAAATATAAGTAAATTTAAGTAAATACAAATTTGGACACCTGAGATCGTAGCTAATTTGTGACCATTTACACGTGCCAACAGGAATGCCATGATTGGCTAGCCAGAACCTGAGCAGAGAATTGTGGCTGCCATTTTACCTCATTGGAACAGTGCAGAGGGCTCAAATCAAATGGCAGAAAGTGGCATAACGGTTTATGTTGGCTGTGTCCAGACTCCTTGAGAGGAATAGAGGGGTGTTTGAGGAACCCCTTATGAGTATAATATATTGACGAACAGGGATTTTTCCCACTCATGATATTCACACATTTGCCATGAGAATCAGAGAGCTCAGCTTGTCATGAACCACGGTGCTCCTGTGCTCATGACGAGCTGAGCTCGTCACGATCACGCCCGTTTAATGGAACACTCAGCACAGCAGGGGAATTAGCCCAGGGTGCGAGCGTTCCACGGGCCATGACGAGCTCAGCTCGCCATGAGCACCGAAGCACCGTGGCTCATGACGAGCTGAGCTCGTCATTGGCATGGGAGGGGTTAAAGACTCACACACCCACTTAAAGACCCATTCTGAGACTCATGCACCTACTCACTCATCTGCTCAGAAGCCCAGACACCCACTTACATACTCACTCAAAGACTCATGCACCCACTCACAGACCCACTCAGACACTCACTCACCCTTCTCAATCACTCCCTCAGAGGCGCATGCACCCATAAAATGACCCACTCATATGCTCACAAACTCAGTCACAGATCGAGTCAGATACTCACAAACACACAGTTATAGATCCACTCAGACACTCATGCACCTACTCACTGACCCATTCAGACTAATTCATCTAGACACTCACTCACTTATAGACTAATGCACCAACTCACACATCCATTCAGAGACTCTTGCATCCACTCAGAGACCCACTCAGACTCTCACAGATTCACCCACAGACCAACTTAGACACTCCTGCACCCATTCTCAAATCCGCTCAGATGCTCATGGACCCTCTCACTGACTCACTCAGACATTCATGCAGCCACTCACAGACCCAATAACGTTCCCATTCACAGATCTACTCAGACTCACATACTCACAGATCCACTCAGCGACTCATGCACCCACTGACTGACGCATGAAGACACTCACACACCAACTCACAGACCCGCTTAGACACTCATATACTCGGTCACTGATCCATTCATATTCTCAAACACCCACTAACAGACCCACTCAGATTCTCACACATCTACTCACGGACCCACTCACAGACTCATGCACTTACTCACAGAGCCACTCAGACACTCCTGCTTCCACTCACAAATCCACTGAGAGGCTCATGTACCCACTCAAAAACTCACTCAGAAAATCACACACCTACTTAGGGCCTGATTACAAGTCTTGTGGTCTGAGGACAGCCAGACTCATGTTGGCACAGTGGTGGCTGATCCAGCAACCGCCACACTGGCGGTCTGACTGTCCTATTAGGAATGGGCCAGTCACACTGTCCTGGGACCACCAGCTCCACCAGGTAACCGCCATGCTCTGGTGCTGGAGTAGCAGTCTGGAATATGCTTGCCAGGACCACCATAGTCCCACCAAGCATATTTCAAGTTCCTATCCTCCAGGGTTTATATGGAGGTTCTTCCTCCAAGTAAACCTTGGAGTAGAGGAGACTAAGTGGGCCCTAAAGGCGCCCCTGTGGCTTAACCACAGGTGGATGTACACAGGGGGCACAGCATATGACCCCCTGCTACATGCACATAGGTTCCTACATGGAATGGACTTTGGTGTCCACGCTGTGCAGGAATCTTGTAGTGCGGCCCCATTGCAAAGTCTTTTTTCAAAGGCACTGCAACCTATAAAAAAGACACCACCATAGGACCACCACACAGCCCACCAGAATTTTTGTCAGATCGGTGGCACGGTGGTAAGCACCACTGTGCCACTATTCCATCAAAAATTATGAAGGCCCTACTGTCTTCTCCAATCAAATCTTTCTTACATAGTCACATGGTCTACGCGAATACCTACGTCATTGTGACTACCATCATCATAGGGAAAACAAGAAATACAATTTAAAAGTGGTCATCATTAAAAATGATTACAGAAAGGAAGTTTTAACACAATGTCAGTAAACACCTATTGTCAAACATTGTTCACAATATGTGAATATCTGCATTTTACAATTTTTGAAAAACATGAAATCTTCACAACTTTTGCACAAAACTGGAACACAAGTATTGCAATAAATCAAAACAAATTCACAATGAATTTGTGATGAATAAAACTTAAAAAAAAATAGTAATTAACCCACTGAAACAAATTACAAGGTGTGACATACAGAAATGCAATAATGGGTGATGTAGCATGCACATGTAACATATAATTCAGCAGACATTTGCACAATGACAAAATATTTACTAATTTCCGAATTCAAAGTAACACAGATGAGTACACTATTTTCTGAAAAATGTAGTCTTCTTAAAAAAGGAGATTTTAATCAGAACCTCATGTTCATTTTAGATAAATTAAAACCGTGACATTAAAAATGTACAAATATAAACATAGCATGTGCCCAGTTAAATCTCCACTTGAGAAAAATTGAAATAAAATCTATCTTCTCAGGCTGAGGGAGTAAAAAGCAAAAGTGAATGCATTGTAAATACATTAGAGTAAAATCTGAAATTAATTGAGTTTGACTCAATTCTTAAATGGCAAATCCTTTTAGGAACACAGAGCATGATTCTTTTAAATACACTAAGTATGGAAATCTGCAAAATCAACAGCACCACTGACACACCTACCTGTACACCCATAAACCCAAGAACATACCCACCTAAGAACCAAACAGCATTTACTTTCTTACTCACAAACACACACAAGCTCTGACACAACCACTGACAAACCCACAGAAGCATTCACACAGTCACTCACAGGTCCTCTAACACACTCATACACCACCTCAGATAGCCACTGACACACACACTCACACACTCACTCACAGACCCATACAGGTGCTCACACATCCACTGTGAAACATTACAGATTATAATTATGGAAAAAATGGTTGTCATCAATGGTGTCACTGACCATGTTAGGAGTAATGTTATTTGTGAGGTCATAAGGAGTGCATTGCAGGGACATAAGTTATAGTTAGGTAAGGTAACTATAACTACAGAATTTCACTGGTTTTGGATGAGGGAAATATGAGCCTAACTATACCTTTGTTTTTTTCAGTGAATTTCTAAGTCTTTTTTTAAATTCTCTTTTCTAATTATAATGTCAATGTAACTCTTAGTTATTTCAGTGAATTACCTACTGGCGGTTGACAGTAGTGCATTATAGTCAGGACCTAGTTTCCATTGAAAAATAGTTTTTTCTTTTGCCAATATATTTGGCACAGTTTGGCAAATCTTCATGATATTTTCAAAACTAATGGGGTGCTCAGGTCCTGGAGTGAGGAGATTTATGAACATTATACGATATATCCTCTGCATTCAAAGGAAATCATAGGAAACAGTATAGAAATATATCAATTGAAGGAAGCAAAGAGAACTCCAATGAGTGTAGGTGAAAAAAGTTTAGAAGCTCATTGTTTTCCACAGCTAATCCCCACTGGAGAAGGTGGACGATTTGATGACAAGCTCTACGTATTCCAGCTTCAGAATGCCGATCAACAAGATTGTACTCTGAAGATCCAAGATTTCAATAGAGAATTCCATATATATTCCATCTTCTGAAAACAATGTGTCAGCACTTTTAAATGCAGTGAACCATATATTAAAAACAGGAGTTCATCTTTAACATGTTTCTGCAAAAGAGTTCATCAACAAAGTTCAACAAAGAGATGAAAATTTAGAATGGCGTGTCAACGTGGTACCAATAAATATTGGTATTGTTGTCATGGTGACCTTAACTGCATGTTAAGAAACGTAGGTACATCTACATGGCTTGTAAAACTTATATGTGCTGAATATGCATTGGAAGATTTACTTGAATTTCTATGAGAAGCAAATTCAAATATTAAAAACATTGAATTGAAGACTGCTGGAGAACTCTGTTTCTTGGATCCTGTAATTGTCTGTAGGTATTTTAACCATATGATGTAATTTATCTGCAATAAAAACATTCTGCCTCTTGGAAAAGTAACTGATGTCTTTTGGTGAAAAGTGTACCAAGCCAGAGGCACCTCTTATACACATGCTATTATGGATAAAGAATGGACCAGCATTTGGAACTGATAGTGATGAAACTGTTTTGCCTTTCTTCAAACAGTATGTTACATATGCCATTCCAAGAGATGGCGGAGAAAAGATTTTGAGACAAAAAGTTTTACGCTTTCAAAGCCATTGATGTGGGAAATAGTACAGGGGAAAATACAAGTGTAAAGGGAAATGTTATACAAAATGTCGTTTTGGTTTCCCACGTCCTATAATTTCTAAAGGAAGAGTAAATAGTTTTTTGTTAGCAGTAAGACATACAATAACTCATAAATCTCCCAAGAGTACATACAACTTAAAAAGAAGAGAAGCTTCAAAGTACATTAATGACTATAATCCAGTTATTTTGAAATTTTGGATTGCGAAAAATGGATTTTCAGTATGTTACAGATAATTCATTTGCTGTTGCTTGCTATGTTACATCATATATTACAAAATTTGAAAAGACAGAGATGAAAGAAATGTGGGAAGATATTTCAGCAGACAAGAGTCTTAGGAAGAAATTGTACAGCTTCAGTTTGAAAATGCTTTCCATGGAGCGATTGCATCCTATGAATGTTCAGATCGTTTTCAGCTCAGCCCGATTATATTCAAATTTATGAGGAATCATTTGGGTAAGTCTAGGTCTTGCTTCCACAAAAAATAGAGTTTCAAAATCTTGACAAGAAATCAAATACTCGGCACAGTGTGAACCAGAATGTATTGATATTGTTAAAACTAATGTTTTGGATACATACTATCGCAAAAGGAGTCCACATCTTGAAAACTTATGTCTGTATGAAATAATTCAGCAATTCAGGTTTAAAAAGAATGTTGGAGAAAATATAAAAGAAAGATATGCAGTAACTGGATGTGATGGTTGTCTAGTGAAACATTTCAAAGGTAATCTTATTAATCACAGAACACTGACTTATGATAGTGCATATAAGAGAGAATTTTTCTTGTTAAGAATATACGATAAGCAGGTGATAAAGATTATGGCAATATTGTTAAAGACATAAGAATTGGTGTATTGAGGGAACATAGAAAACAAGCTTTAGAAATTCGACTACTAAGGAACTTGTTTACAACTGGGGAAACAGCAGCTGAAGCAATGTACCATATGCTTGTAGAAACCAAATCTATTGTTTGTCTAATGCCTACACTGCAAGAGTGTTCTACATTTATTCAACAACTTCTCAAACTGGAAAAACAAGAAATTGTGGAAATTAAAGCTATTGACAACATTGAACACCAGTGAGTGACAATTCTTCTTAATAAGTGTTATTTGAATTAGAAGAAGGAAAAATAAATGGGGCAATGGGAAAAGTTGTTGATTTTGTACATTTTCAAAATAGATATTATTATTATTATTATTATAAACCGTGATCAGATTTATGAGTTGAGACAGATTGGGTATTGTGTTGTACGTCTTTTGCTTGTAAAGGACTTGTATGTTCGCAGACAGCAGTTTCCTCTGTCTCTAGCATATGCTGTAACTATTCATCGTTCGAAGAGGGACTGGCATAGGTTGCATTGTCTTAAGTAAGAACATTGTCTGGTTTGTATTTGATAGATTTTGATGAAGAAAATGTTATTGCTAATGCAAACTGTGTAAGAGAGTATAATTTTTTAAGAAGACTTTATGCTCCTGACTTAGGTGAATAACCCATATATCAGAAACGGGTAGTGTGTCCAAAACAGAAATATGCAAAAACAACAGGTGATGGACAGAATGCAGAACAATGTCATACATTTACCCCAGTACAGAGATCTGGGCCTAAATCCATCGTTTTTTTTGCTCACCATGCCTTTCCAGTTTGAACCCAGCCATATGCAAATCAGTCTTGACCCTGTACCTAATGGGAACAGTCCAGCCCGAACTGCCAAGCCAGGTCCTCGCGGGACTGGAAACAAGCATCCAAGGACCGGTTTCAGGCTTTCAGCCCTCATCAGCCTGGATAGCTTGATTCCAGTGGCATGGAGAGCACATGACTCACGTCTGAGCATACCCGTCCCACTCGGGGTGACAAAAGCAAAAACAACAGGTGATGGACAGAATGCAGAACAATGTCATACATTCACCCCAGTACAGAGATCTGGGCCTAAATCCATCGTTTTTTTTGCTCACCATGTCTTTCTAGTTTGAACCCAGCCATATGCAAATCAGTCTTGACCCTGTGCCCCACGGGAAAAGTCCAGCCCGAACTGCCAAGCCAGGTCCTCCCTGGACTGGAAACAAGCATCCAAGGACCGGTTTCGGGCTTTCAGCCCTCATCAGCCTGGATAGCTTGATTCCAGTGGCATGGAGAGCATGGGAATCACGTCTGAGCATACCGTCCCACTCGGGGTGACAAAAGCAAAAACAACAGGTGATGGACAGAATGCAGAACATTGTCATACATTCACCCCAGTACAGAGATCTGGGCCTAAATCCATTGTTTTTTTTGCTCAACATGCCTTTCCAGTTTGAACCCAGCCATATGCAAATCAGTCTTGACCCTGTGCCCCATGGGAGCAGTCCAGCCCGAACTGCCAAGCCAGGTCCTCCCTGGACTGGAAACAAGCATCCAAGGACCGGTTTCGGGCATTCAGCACTCATCAGCCTGGGTAGCTTTATTCCAGTGGCATGGAGAGCACGGGACTCATGTCTGAGCATACCCGTCCCACTCGGGGTGACAAAAGCAAAAACAACAGGTGATGGACAGAATGCAGAACAATATCATACGCTCCGTCCATCATCCCCTTTTGTATTGCTTTGTTCGCCCTAAGTGTGGCAGGGTATGCTCAGACGTGAGTCCCTTGCTCACTTGCCCACTGGATTCAAGATAATAATATTAATGATAATAATAAAGGGGCTTATAAAGCGCCTGGTTACGCCATCCGGCGTGTCCCCGCGCTGTGGAAAAGAGTCTGGAGCATGACAGTAACCAGGATCCATAGGTCCACTCTCATGGAAGAGGCTATTGAGAGAACAAATGAGTTTTAAGAAGTCTCCTAAACCTGATCTCTGATTGTTCCATCCTTAGTTCTAGCGGTAATTTGTTCCAGCTTTGCGCCGCTAATAGGCGAAATGAGCGTCCACCCATTCTCGCTTTCTTAGTCCTGGGGATAACCAGCTGTCCTGTCCCGCCTGATCTCAATGTTCTGCCTGGTCTATATCTCGTAATCAGATTTTCCAGGTACATTGGAGCTTTCTGCCAAAGGCTGCGATGGCAAACCAGAAGGGATTTGAATAATACCCTTTTTTTGACTGGAAGCCAATGAAGGGCTTCAAGGGCAGATTTAGACGCAGCCCTTCTGGGAAGTCTCAGGATCAGACGAGCAGCCGCATTCTGCAGGACTTGAAGACGTCTGATATTCTTTACCGGGACACCCAGAAAGAGGGCATTCCCGTAATCTAATCGGGAAGTAACTAAGGCGTGAGTTACAGTATGTCTGGTCTCTAGTGGGAGTAAATCAAGTGTTTTTTTGAGGGTTTTTAATACACCGAAACATTTCCCTACTAGACGGGGGATGTGGCCTTCAAAAGAGAGGGCAGAGTCCACCCAGACTCCCAGATTCTTGGCCTCTGAACATGGTATAGGGGTGGGGCCCAGACATTGCGGCCACCACTCTGATATCCAATGAGATTTGTCTCTGCCGACCACTAACACCTCAGTTTTTGTACCGTTCAATTTCAAGCAGTTGTTATTCATCGAGGAGGCAAGTTCCTGCATGCATTGCTTAAAATTTGAAGCCTCAGCCCACGGCGCTTGAGATAAAGTGATGAGCAACTGAGTGTCATCAGAGTATGACACTAATTCCACTCCAAACGCCTGCACCACCTCAGCCAGGGGGGACAGGTATAGGTTGAATAAGGTGGGGCTTAGGGCCGATCCTTGAGGGACCCCCTGTTCCAACGCCACCTCTTTGGACTGAAATGATCCTCTTTGGATCTGGAAACTACGCTCTGTCAGAAAGGATTTCAGCCAACCCAGCGCTGGGCCCAAAACGCCAACTCTGTTCAGACACTGTAGCAAGGTGAGATGTTCTACAGTGTCAAACGCAGCGCTGAGGTCCAGCATAATCAGCGCCATGGTGTGTCCGGCATCTGCTCCTTGCCTGATGGTTTCTGTGGCTCTTAGCAGAGCGGTTTCAGTGGAATAGCCTGCCCGGAACCCTGATTGAGAGGTGTGCAGAAGCTTAGCTCTCTCCATATGTGCAGTCAGCTGGATATTGACCACTTTCTCCGCTACCTTCGCAACGTAAGGCAGCAAGGAGATGGGCCTAAGGTTTTCGAGGATATCATGGCTGAGAGTGGTCTTTTTCCTAATAGGTAGTATCACCGCCTTTTTCCATGATAATGGCAGCGTATGAGATGTAAAAGAGATCTCCAGGACGTGCCTAATGTACGGTTCAAGAGTCTCTAAGCTCTCACCCAGTACCCTGGGGGGTGCTGGGTCATTGGGGGACCAGTATTTGATACTACGACAAATACTAGTTAAAATTTCTGGCAGGGGGACTGTAAAGCAGCTCAAATTCTGTGTCACTATACTGTCTCCCGGTGCTTCCTCAAAAGCCAAGCCACTCCCAGGATCACTAGTGAAAGTGGCATAGATGTTCCTGACCTTCGAAGAGAAATAGTCTGCCACTCTATTACATTCTTCTGCTGAGTCATTATCTGGGGTTTTTGAGACTGCTACTGTGGAGATCTCTTTATAGATTCTAAAGAGTTCCTTGGAGGAGTTCTCCGCCTCTCCTATTCTGATTTTATAGTGGGCAGCTTTAGCTCTTCTGAGTAGGCCATGATATTTCTTCTGTCCTTCCCTGTAGAGCTTCCGCTCCTGTGATCTATACTCTCTTCGCCAGCTCCTTTCCATTCTCTTGCAGTCTGTCTTGGCCCTCTGAAGGTCAGGGGTAAACCAGGGAGCAGATCTACTAGCTCTCCTACCCGATGTCTTCAATAAGGGGGGTGCCACTTTATTGAGTGCCTGTAAAATGCGCTCATTTAAGTTTTTGCTAGCGTGTTCACTATCTGACCCTCCCGGGGGGCCCCCTTCCCTGAGCAGCTGGTTGAAAGTGTCCTGCGAGAAATTTTTCCATTTCCTACTAGGGAAGTTATTAGTCTCTCCCTTCATCGGATCTTCTGTGGATAAGGCCATGTTAATAGGCACCAGTGAATGGTCGGACCAGGGGACCGGGAGTGGAGTCCCTACCTCCACCCCCATCCCAACTGGTAAACACTGGGTCTAACAGATGACCCCGTAGGTGAGTGGGGACAGTCGCCTTAAGATCCAGCTGCCTTGATTGTAAATCCTGACATAGTTCCACCGCCTCCTTGTGCCGGGCGTCTTCAAAATGCAGGTTTAAATCACTGAGCACAAGGATTTTGTTCCGCCTAATCGCCAAATGGGCTATGTTGTCTAAGAGACTAGACTTGAAATTCCCAAGTGTTCCGGGAGGTCTATAAAGGAGGATAGCAGTAATAGAAGACTTAGGGCTAAGCTTTAATACAAAGTGCCCTGCTTCACTGTTGCTCATCGATAAGGGAAAGAGGGAGCACTCGTAAGTTGTCTTTGTGATAACTGCGATACCGCCTCCCCTGCCCTCTGGTCGATCGATTCTCGCTATCGAATATCCCGGGGGAGGGCCTCCACTATATCAGGGTCTGAGTTAGGTCCTAGCCAAGTCTCAGTAAGAAATAATACGTCGAGATTTTCATCGAGGAGGAGCTCCGCAATCTCGCCGCTATGTTTCCCGAGGGATCTACAATTTAGTAATCCACCCGTAAGCACTTTGCAATCTGCCTGACTGCCCTGTTGCCTTTTCCCTATGAAGGAGCAGTGTCGGCACTTTCTCAAACGCCATGCCGCCATGGAATGTCTACAAGCCAATACCAGAGGAGGGCGTAGCTGTAATAATTTCTCTTTCCCATACTGGCTGGCTGATGAGGATTATGAATCCGAAACCGGTCCCAGGATGCTTGTTTCCGGTCCAGGGAAGACATGGCTTGGCAGTCCGGGCTGGACTGTTCCAATGAGGCACAGGGTCAGACTGATTTGCATATGGCCATGTCTGAACTGGGGTGGCTGAGTGAGCTAAAGAATGGTGATGGATTAAACCCAGATCAGTTGACTGGGGGTGAGTGTTTGATTTGCTCAAACGCTCCGTCCATCATCCCCTTTTGTATCGCAAAACAGAAATATGTCAAACATTAAACTGAGGTTCAATAAAAGAACACAATTGAAGAGAAATTTGAAGGCATAAAGAAAGAAAAATGGAAAGTGTTGTCAACATTGTAGGATACCAGTTGGAAAACAGTTCAGGTATCAACTGTTAGGCTTATGTGAAATCTTCATCAAGAAATCATGGGAAATCATGAAAAAAGATACTGTTCCATACTACATCATGTATTTCAACAGTTGGTACATGACAGAAATAAACATGCACACTGCTTTTGGCATCTTTTAGATATATGTACTGGTTCATTTACTCTCAATATACAACAAGATGGTTAGGAATTTCTAATGCTTCTGCTTTGAGTATTAGAACATGAAACAATATACAATGAAAACTTATTTGGACTAAGTTACAGATGGGATCAAACGTGTAAAGAGTGTTCATTTACTTTTACCAATCAAATACAAACATCTTAACAACACCTTTCAACAAATTGATTAAAACAGCAAATTAGGATATGAGATGCTCACATTATAGATCAGAGATGTTCGCTATATTACATATAGAAAGATTTGGAAAATATCTAATTTTAATGTTACAATGTTGTAGAGCAAATGGCAGAAATTGGGAAACAAAAAATACGAATTCTAAAAGAAGTCAAATATCTATTTCAGGAAGAACTTTTACAACAGTGGCTATTATTTTTCATGATGGACCAACTACAATATCCGGACACTATACTGTTTATTTAAAGTGTAATAAAGGATTGACGCATTGCAATGATGCCCACTTAGGATTCATTGTTATTTGTGCTAGTTGATATTACATTTTCAAAATTGCAAATAGGTTATATAAATGTTTTCTATATTGTACCTGATGTAAATGAGAGTGCACATTTTGTGAAATGTATTTGTGATATATAACAGAGTTAATATCGGTGAAAGAAGTGATTAACAAAGTGTAGAGAGGAAAATGCATAGCTACACATATTGATAATGATGTTCTATGCTGATTATTTTTTCAACAATCAATTGGATTGTTTTTTCCCCGCTGTTTAATGGTGATGCTACATTGAAATCAGTGTGTATGGTGAGGTTAAGTGGAATATGAGAACAGCAAAAAAGAACGTTATGTTATTCTACATTTATGTTGTGCTCTCAAAACTATAATACTATAATTTGTCTAGTATATTATCTTTGAATAACGTTTTTTCTTCTTCTTCTTTATATTGGCTACTGTTCAAGTTTGAAAACAGTTTTAATGTTGTTTTAGTCAATTCTACTCTAAAATAGTTTTACTGAGTGATGTATGTAAATGACTTCAAAGGTAAGAATAGATATTATAATATGCATAATAAACCGTAAAACCTTTAAAAATTTAATTATATGTTATTTCTTTCTAATATAAATAATATGCATCTTTTAGACTACTTGAAAAGTTTCTTCATATTTCTGAGGAGTATAAGCCTTACTTTTTATAAAAGTACATAGAGCAATATAAGTGAGTTTATTGCAAGTTATGTATTTGTCATTATCCAGAGCAGGTGTCTATTGAACTCAGTATTCAAGAACTTCTAAGATACATACATAGATGAGGGACATCTGATTCTGTGAGTAAATAATATAGTAGAACTGTTAAAATGTATGCACCTGTATGATAAACTACATTGTTTTTAAGTTAGAGTCATCAAATGCACAACATGTGTTAGAATATATGGAGAAGCATATAAATACTAGAATGCATCTGTTTCACCCAACATGTTTTTGAAATTTCAGCACAAGAAGATGTGTGTATTACATTTTTCTTCTTATATAGGATAGGCGGGTATTGCAAGTGCTTTTGATTTTATTTGAAAATGTAACAGTTTTATAAGTATGATATATATTCTCATTTCAAGAAGTATTTCAAGATATATAAGTTGATATGAGTATGTATTGAAGGATAGAATCTATGTATATGGCGCAACCAATCCACTCATCAATAATACAAACACTATCCTTGCAGTCATTCCTTCACTCAGGCACTATGCATACAGCCATCTAATCATCCTGATACTATTCTTGCACTCATGCAATCACCCAGACACACTACTCTACCACTGTCCCAATTACCCAGGCAGTACCCATACATTCAGCTATTCTCCCAGGCACTACCCATGCATTCCTCTACCCGCCCAGGCACATGCACGCATGCAACTAAAATGGCACTATGCATGCACTCATCAATTCACTCAGGGACTACCCATACACTCATTCATTAACCCAGCTACAATCCATCCACTCATTGAATCACCCAGACAGTGCTATTGCATTTATCTCTTTATTCGGGCACTACTCATGCATTCATAAATTCATGCATACACTGCACATGGAATCATACAGACATCGAGGCATTACCCATGCACTCATCCAATCACCTAGGCACTACATATACACTCATTCATTCACCCAGGTAGCACCCATGCATTGATCAATTCACTGAGATACTACCCATGCACTCGGTGAATGAGCAAGGCACTATCCTTGTGCTAATCCATTCACTCAGGTACTACCCATGCACTCATGCTTTCACAAAAGCAGTAGTCATATATTCATCCTATCACCCAGGCACTAGCCATGCACTCATCCACTCACTCAAGCACTGTCCCTCAACTGGAGCATTCACTCACTCAGTACCCATACAGTCATATTTTCCCTCAGGCAGTACTCATACACTCATCCCATCTCCCAGGCACTACCCATGCAATTACCCATGCACTACCCAGACTCTCATTCATACATCCAGATGCTTTTATGTCTGTATTAAATAGCAGCCAAATAAAGCTTTTCTTGAACTTGAACTTGAACATCCAGGTAGTATTCATTGCACTAATCCATTCCCTCAGATACTACCCATGCACTCACCCAATCCCTCAGGCACTATGCTTGCACTCGACCATTCACCTAGTCACTAGTCATGCACTCATGCATTCACTCACACACTACTCATGCACTTATCCAATCATCCAGGCACTATCATTCTACTGAACCATTCACTTACATAGTACTATGCACTCATGCATTCCCTCAGGCAGTACTCATACACTCATCCCATCTCCCAGCCACTACCCATGCAATTACCCATGCACTACCCAGACTCTCATTCATACATCCAGATGCTTTTATGTCTGTATTAAATAGCAGCCAAATAAAGCTTTTCTTGAACTTGAACTTGAACATCCAGGTAGTATTCATTGCACTAATCCATTCCCTCAGATACTACCCATGCACTCACCCAATCCCTCAGGCACTATGCTTGCCCTCGACCATTCACCTAGTCACTAGTCATGCACTCATGCATTCACTCACACACTACTCATGCACTTATCCAATCATCCAGGCACTATCATTCTACTGAACCATTCACTTACATAGTACTATGCACTCATGCATTCACTCAGGCAGTACTCATGCACTCAAGCAATCTCCCACCCACTACCCACGCACTTATACAATCACATAGGCACTACCCATACTCACATTCACTCATTCAGGTAATACCAATGCATTCATTGAATCACTCAGCCATACTGTACACTCATTAAATGAGCAATGCTCTGCACTTGCAGTAATCCATTCACTTAGGCACTGCCAAGCACTCATGCAGTCACACAGGCACTATGCTTGCACTCAACAATTCACCCAGTCACTACCCATGCACTCATACATTCACTCAGGCAGTACTCATACACTCATCTAACCACTCACCCATGCACTCATGCAATCACTGAGTCACAACTCATATGTTCATTAATTGATGCAGGTAGTACCCATGCATTTATTAAATCACTCAGACGCTACCTATGCACTCACTAAATGAGCCATGCACTACCCTTGCAGGAATCTATTCACTCATGCACTACCCATGCACTCATGCATTCACTGAGACATTACTCATGCACTCATTCAATCTCCCAGCCACTACCCATGCACTCATCCAATTATTCAGGCACTACCCATACTCTCATTCATTCATTCATTCAGGTACTATTCCTGCACTCATGGAATAACTCAGGCACTGGCCATGCACTCATCCAATCACACAGGCACCAACCATACACTCATTCATTCACCTAGATGCTATCCATACACTCATGCAATCCCCCAGGCAGTGCTGCTACACTCACCCATTCATCCATGCACTACCCATGCACTCATCTATTCTCTCAGTTACTGCCCATACAGTCATGAATCATTGAGGCAGTACCTATGCATTGATCCAATCACACAGACACCACCCATGAACGCACCCAATGAACCAGGCACTACTCGCGTAGTCATCCAATCAGCCCGGCACTATTCACACGTTCTTCCATTCACTGACACTATACACTCACTCACAAAATCATGCAGCCACTAACCTTGCACTCTTCCATTCACTCAAGCCCTACTCATGTACTCATCCAATCACTCAGACTCTAAGTACGCACTCATTCAATCACACAGACAATTTCCATTGACTCATGTATTCACACAGCATATAACTTTTCTTTTTTAAACCAGAAAAGGTGGTTCCATAAGAACCGTTTTTTTTACAAACTATTTTATGTATTGTTTTCTAACAATTGTGTATTTTGGGGTGTTTTTCTATACTAACAATGAAAAGTTAAACAAAAAAACAAGCACAAAACAACATGTCTGATTTGGGTAAAAAGAATAATTATGAATGGTGGTTGCTCATATTGTCCAACATGGTTTGGACAACCTGTTCTCCAAAACATAGAACAGTAATACTTAGGACAAAAAACTCCTGCCTTTAAAAAATCCAGAAGAGTCAGTGGGATTGACTCTAACCTGCTGCCAGCTCTAAAGTGGAAGGTTGTGCATCATCATTGCCAGCGTTCTGTCTTGCAAGTTGAACTCTTGCAAGCCTGCTGTAATGCATGGTTCTAAGAAGTTTGTGCATCGACGATGTACTGCAGGCATATTTTCTCTCAGAACCAAAAGAGAGCACCTTTTAGTAGATGTTGCATGCCACCTGTGCACATTCACTTTCTTCTCTCTCTCCGGTATGGTAAAAAACTGCCACACAACACTCATATAATCTGATAAAGTATGACTGTTGCTAACCACACCCAAAATTAGAAGAAAGACGGTGGGATCTAGCAAACTTAAGGATGACAGGATCTTTAACCAATTAAACCTCTTTTTTCTTGTGTCATAAGACTCCTACACAGTGCCACCTCGTACAGGACGTGATTTCATAACTTCTTTTAAATTTCCATTTCAACAATATTGGGTCAATCTTATAATATTTTATTTACAAATAACTGTACCTCTTTATTTTAAATAAAGTGAATTTATCTATATTAATACATAATATTACTCAGATAAAACGCGGATCTGGAAGTTGCGATGTACGCGGACGTACAGCAATTCCTGAAGTTATTATAAAAAAAGTTGTAACCACTTTCTTTTATTAATATACAAGTTTATTTACTATCTTAGCAATACTGTTACCTTGAATTTAAGCTTAATATTTTCTACATATATGTATTATTAGTACAAATTTAAAAGAAAAAGTTGTGGCCAGGTCGCGATTCTGCATTTACATTTTTGAAAGCAACAAGGAGGTTTAATTTAATTTAAACTAAAACATTAATGTAATAATCAAGTGTAAATGATACATTACATGAAAGATAACTGTTAAAATTCACGATGGAGCCGAGATTCATACGCAAATCCAGAAGTAAGACCCGGTAATGTACAAGGTGGATTTGCTAATCCGCATATACATCAATGTAATGTTTAACTATAGTTTAGTATAACTTGGACTCGAAGTTTGAGCACCATCCAATGCTTTAACCCAACTTCAAATCAGTGTGAAAGAGAAGTGTGCACGCGTATCATTTTCGCATAATGTAATGTTAGTAACCTATCTTCTGGACTAATGATATACATTTGTTCTTATCATTTTTATCTTGTACTTGTTTTAAGATAAGAACACATTTAATGTATATGTTTAAATTTATGTAAGTGTGTATGTATAGCGCAATCCTAGCTAAAAATCTAAATTGTTGAAAAGAGATGGGGTATGAATTGGAATTATATCGAAGTGTTTTTTTTCCATTTGAAACACAATAGTTCACTTACTGTTTGACCTTAGGTGTTTGATCTCACTCACTAATACTCTCTGTAAATTGACTAAGACCTGATACCTTCAGTCTCTTTGTAGGATGAATGGATAAGACTATTGTTTCACTGGTACTCTGTAATTTGCCCACAGGTAGCACTCATGAGGGAGATAAGAGTCCAGTCTAAATGGTTATGATTCATCTGGTCATTGAAACAAAACACCAATTTCCTAGAAGGTAATCAAAGGTGTTTTTCACTAAAGCCGATGTGGCATCGATATTAAATTTTGATTGACACTTGAAACAAGGTATTATACAATATACATACATATTATTCAAAAGCCACACCAAGTAAGTCTCCAATACCGCTTTGGCTGTGTGTGTTTTCCTTCATGTAAAAAAAGAATTGCACCTTGTATACCGGCCCTTTTATGTTGTAGTAGCCCACTTGGGCACAATTTAGATTTATTGGTGAAGCTGACTTTCAATATGTCTTCAGAATACATGCAGTCAAAAATATGGCATTTGGAGGAGAGGCACGCTGCAGCAAGACAAGATGGCCATCCAGTAACATTCATACTAACATGCTGAGGAACTATCCATTCAAAGAAACACTTTTACCTGCCCTCAGTGATTTTTCAACCTTGCCAGTGGTGTCGGTATCTCCTGGGAGAGGCGGGGTACGTTTGTTAGTCCTTGGTATTGGTCTTCTTGCGATTGTATGCAGCCACCACTCCCATTCGCACATAATTATGGTCATCATTTTAAAAAGCTATGAGCTGTTTTTTGATCAGACTGGAGTGCACCACCAATAATTA
This sequence comes from Lissotriton helveticus, assembly GCF_964261635.1. NCBI lineage: Eukaryota > Metazoa > Chordata > Amphibia > Caudata > Salamandridae > Lissotriton > Lissotriton helveticus. The sequence continues at coordinate 1,775,142,125 of NC_136063.1, forward strand.
CCAGCATGGCATAACCTAATTGAATTTGACAGCTATATTTGGCATGCCTTCTCCACTTCTACTCTCACAGCAATCAGAAACACATTTTATTGTGGTATTTCTATTTTTCTCAAAGGCACATAGGTTTTATTAGGTAGTCACATCAATACTTGGGTTTGTTCATTGGTCTCCAAGGTTATAATTCAATATGTGCGTTAGTTATCAGTGGGTTTCCTCTTCTGTGTGAAAAAAGTCACCTTCAGTCACTTCAGAATTTCTTTGCGCAGTTTTCCCTCAATATAGGAAAAAACCTTCTTTTATTCCTTGCCTCCCCTTTTTTGCTGCATGTTCTACATACTTCAATGCGTGATATTCTTGGTTGACTGTTAACAGTAATTTTAATGCACCATTTTCTTTTCCTGCTGTCTATCAAAATGGAATCAGCTCATTATTCCAAAACACTAACAGATACAAAGATTCTAGTGGAAACGCAAATAGGAGGGCTAAGAAAAAACATCTTCTTCAAATAAATCACAATTGCTGCTGTCATTGGAAGATATTTTTGATGAACTCAGAATTATGAGACCATTTATGGTGGAGACAAGCTCAGTGCCTCACAGAATTGAGGAGAAGTGGTCACAACTTGATTCATGACTTACAGAGGTTGAACAGTGAGTATGTGAAATGTAGGAAATGTTCATTTTCTTACTAAGGAGGCAACCCAATTGAAAAAGTTAACAGAATAATTGCACATTTATTGTATACTGGAGGGTTCTGAAGAGCCTGATATTATAAATTTCTTGAAGCTTCATAATCTAAAAATAGTAGGACTTAAAATCTCTGTTGCCCTTAACATTCAAAGGACACATCAGATTTTTCCTATAAGAGCCTCAAACTCTAACAGATTGAGAGGGATTATTCTTCTTTTTCTTCAATATTCTGATCTAATTACTGTTCTTCCAGCAGCTAAATAACATAAACAAATGCTATGGTATGGTCAAAAAGTTTTCTTCACGTATGATGTTTTCAGGGCCACCGCTGCTCGTCGGAAGGAATTCTTCTAACTCAGACCAATTCTTATATTCATGAACACTTAATATGGCCTCATTCATCCTTGCTTATTCTGGGTCACATATAAAAAGAAGTTAGAAACTTTTGAAAAGCCAGCGGAATTTAAGAAATTCATACACTCTCACAAGAGAGAAGATATGGAACTTAGTAAATCTTAAAATGGCTTCTGTATAATTTATAGATGAATTTTCTTTTTCCTTACAGGTCCCCAGTCTCTTTTTGTCAAACAGATCCAGAGTTTTTCTAGTGTATTTTTGTTCCACTGCTAACTCTATGTCTACCAAGTATCGTCCCCTTTTGTATTTTGTAACAATAGTCTTGCATCCATGCTTCCCCCTTTGTTATCAACATAATCTTTCTTGTTCTTCTTTCATATGACAAAGGTCTTTTGGCTTTTTGTTATCTCTTTTCTTTATTTACCAGTTGGGAGTTCCTATAATCTTTATGTTCTCTCTTCCTCAGTCCTCACTCAAATTTCTATGTTTCTCTTCAAATCTTTATTTTTATCTCTTCATGCGGTCTCTTTTCTTTAACCCTGTCTACTCCACCAGATTCTACCCTACACATTCTTCTTTGTTATGTTTTGTTGATGTCACACGTTTATTAAGTCTTGTTGTTTGATGGTTTTTGCATATTTTTTCAATAAATACTTTACACATTGTTTCATGGAATGTTGAAGGCCTTTGCAATCCGGTTAACAAGCTAAGGGTGCTATTACTACTATCATATCACATTACCACAAAAAAAATATCTTAAAGAACAAGATATTGTTGGTTTTGATAGACAATGGTTGGGGAATATAGCTTTAGTTTTCCCGCTGTAAACAACAAAAATGGTGTTCTAATGCTGTTCCTCAAAATTGTTGAATAAAGTTAAAGCCAATATGGGTAGATGGCTTTTACTAAATATTAGGATTGATGATACCCAGTTTTTTCTTTGTAATGTCTATGGCCCCAACAATTAGATCTGTTATTTTGGAATCTTTTCTCTTCCCTATTAGCCTCATGTAAGCCAGAAAATCTTATAGTAGGTGGTAATTTGCAAAGAGTTAATGAATCGCCTTCTTGACTGTTGCTCTAAGGTAAAGTTCATTCCCAATAAAATGCATAAAACCTTTAAGAAAGCCTTTTCGCCAGAGGGTTAGTTGAAAAACTGAGAACCTTCCACTGTGATGAGTTAGAATGTACTTTTTTCTCCCTTGTTCATTGTTCACACTCTAGAATAGATTATCTATTTATATATTTCTCACTCAGGCTGACCCCCAATTTAATACTCACACGAGATAGGCTCAATCCTCATTTCAGATCACGCTCTATAGTGGCTAATTACCTCAAAATAAAGAAACAAATGTCCAGTATACTAGCCATAACAGACAATAATGGGGTTAGAAACATTAGTGATTCCAAAATACTAGAAGGATTTTTCTGCACAAGAATTGATTACTCCCCTCGCTCAACTCCCAAAGGATAAAGCTACCATGCCTGATGGCCTTGTTGTTCAATTCTACTTCCTAATCTTTAAGCTATTACTCCTAATAAGACATTTTATAATGGTAGGACAAATGCAAGGTGAACAGATTTAGCTTCCTGGTTTTTTAGTGTTTAATCCTTCTGCACTTTGTTCACCTTGAGCACAATACATGCACTTTGGAATGTAGAGGTACGTGCTAATTATGAGGCATTGATTCAGTGGTCATGGCTATATTAGTAGCTTGTTCTCACGTATTGAGCATATGGGCATCGTACACATTGCAATATGAGCATTCTCGTTATGGTAAGGTGTTCTAGAGATGGTTTCAGAATACATTAATTCTTCGGGAGAGTCTGACACGGAGCTCAACACTTTATATATCTTTTGTATCATTTAAATACTGTTCCTTATGCACAACATTAGATTCATTGTATTGTTATTACTTTCACAGTTTCCCTTTTAAAGGGTTTATATAACCCACAATGCATTGGGATAGGAAGATGTTTTCTTGCAACTAAGATTAACACTCGAAACCATGTAAAGCAACATTGTTCTGAAAATAACCACATGCTGCTATTATTATTAATTTGATGAAATATAATCATATGTACATGATTGAACGTGTTTGTACCATTGTGCAATCAAATATTGTTGAAGAAAGAAATGTAAAAGTATAAAAACTGTTGACTCTGCATACTAGTTATATTTTTGGGTGTTTGAACCTTTATGGTCTATGAGTAGTGCGCCTTGTATGTAATGTACATGGTTTTTGTACCGCAAGTAAGGGGATATGTACCAGGACAAGAGCAGATCCTGTCACAGGGCAGTACACACTTGTGGAATTAATTTACATGGTATGTTAAATATTTCCCTTGTTGAGATTAGTAATAAAAAATCGAGTGTAGGCGACACAATATTACAAAGGTGCCAATGATCCACCAGTCCGTGGTCCGATATTATGTCACCCAGTAGGGCTCTGTCTCCTTCATTACATTTATCCAAGGGACCTGATCTGTCTAGAACTACATCATGGGCTAGATTCCAGTCTCCCCCAATGACATAGCTGGATACTCCGATATCCACTAACAGGTGATTCTGGCTAAGAAGATAGGAGCGTTTAGCTCCAGTTGGAGCATCTACTGAGCCCACATAAAGGATCCTATCTCCTATTTTTAACTTATCAAAGACAAATCTACCTTTTGGATCAAACCAGGTCTTAGGGTAGGGATTTGTTCAAGAGAATAGCCACTCCACATTTCTGTGGTTTACCCTTCTTGGAAGAGATTGTGTTGTCAATCTGCATTGATTAACTTTACCCACTCAATCTCGCCATAATTTAGATGATTCCAAAGCATCCAAATTAGTCTCTTGCAGAAGAGCAATATCAGTTCTTTTCATTTGCAGATAAGAGAGTACTTTCTTGCATTTAAGAAAATGTGTAAGTCCATTAACATTCCATAAAGTAATGCATAATGGGTGAGAGGAATAAGAACTGTTAACTGTCACGTGTGTTGAGGAGAGAAAGATATTGGTTTCTAAAGGAAAGCTAATGTGAGGAATAAGAGGTATTACGTTAGGGGGAGGAGAAGCAAAGAAGGAAATAAAGTATATAGGTAAACGTTGCGCAGGGGAGAAAGGATGGATGGGAAAAAGGAGTATTAGAAGAATCCATGCAAGGGAGAAAAGTAGAAAAAGGAAAGGGGAAGGAAGAAAGTAAGTTCTGGGTAAGGGGAAAGATCAAGACTGGGGTCTATAACCCTCTCAGAAATTCCAAGGAGGTTAGAGGGTTGAGGAGGGAGAATAAGAGAGTAGCTTGTATACACACAGGAAGGCAAGCAAGAACGAAGAAAAGCGAGGTTCTAGAGAGCTTGGAGGAAGTATAAGAGGAGAGAAAAGGAGAAAGGGTAAAAGTGCTATGCTGGAATAGTGCAGCACCAGGAAGATATGACTGTTCTCTGAGGGTCTGGACTTTCGGGCTATGCGCACCGGAGGAGCCCCGACAGGCAACAAAGTCAATAGGAAAAGACATATCTGTGTAATAATATTAACTGTATTGATGTTGAGATTATAAGAGTACTCAACATTGGAGTATTTGCCCCATAGTATAAAGATTGAGGTTGAAGGGGTAAGGGATAGAGATAAGCAGGAGTAAAGCACTAAAGGAGAGGAGGAGATCAAAGGAGGGAGAGAGGAAGGGAGAAGAAGGGAAGAGAAGGGGAAGGTCAGTGTCATGTGAAAGTGTCCTATGTGTATTACAATCAAACAAATACTGAATAATATAGTAGTGGTGGCAACTAAATATCAAATATTATCAAAGGCAAGTAGTGTCACAGTTAAATATTATCATAGCTAAATATTAGTACATTTAAATAATATCATAGTTGAATATTAGCACGATTAATTATTAAATATTTTTCTAGTTAGATAAGATCATAAATACTTGTTAAGCAAAGCAAGAGGAGAGGTAAAGGTGTCAGAAGGGATCAAAAAGAGGAGGAACATTATAGTTAAGCCTTGACAAAGCACTATGCTACGCTCGCGTAGTATGCGAAGTTTGCTCTACTTCGCACTACGCAAATTGCACGTAGCACAGTGCAAACATGCGTAGCGTAGTGCAGCGGTAATTTTTTGCTTGCTCGCGGTCCTCAACGTCAAGTTGGCGACCGCGATCATGCAAAATGACATCCTGGCAAGACTTTTTCCTCGTTCACGATCAGCAACCTCAAGTTGCCAATCGCAAGCGTGAAAAATAAACCTCCCGGCGAGCTTTTCAACGCGGGGAGGTCAGGTTTCTTATTGGCAGTGCTCGCCTATGCTCGCGATGAGAAGCTACCAGTCCGCGTTGAGAAAGCTGTCGCTCGAGTAAAAAACTAAAAATCTACTCGAGTGGCAGTAAAAGACAGTTCGCACTGTGCAAGATGCCATTTTCAATGATTGCACAGAGTGGACAAGCATCCGGCACTGTGCAATCATCGTGAACAGCGCACTATGCAGTTCACGTAGCTCTTTGCGTAGCTCGCAGAGTGCGAAGTGCACTTCGCGTAGCTACGCGTAGCGCTAATTCGCAAACTATGCCCAGGGTTCATTATAGTATGTAATCCATAACAAGTAAACAGGGATTTAAGAATATAGTCAGTCATTTTAATTCATGTCATATAAAGTTTTACAATACTAAAAGAGTAAGCAAACAGGCATTGGTAGAAACTGGAAGGGCAATGAAATGTTATCATAGGTGTATACTGTAAAAGGGAGTTGGATGAAATAGGAACATTATAAAGTAGGCAATGTATAAGAAAATGAATAGTTATTCAGGGACTCATCCAGACACCATCTTCGATAGGCAAAGAGGTAGCAGACCTCCATCAATTCACAAATATAGGAAGGCAAAATATTCAATCAAAGTTCAAGACACACCCTCCTCAGATGATGGGAGTGCCAAAGGAGAAGGTGATTTGTCATTGTCTCTTCCCTATGTAAGGACTGCTGTCGTGTATTCCTATAGGTTCTGAATCGATCCCCCTATTCCTGACCCTATTCTGGTTAAACTAACTATCAAGTTAACTAACAGTCAGCCCATGAGGCAAGAACAGCCCCCATGATGCAGATACCGTTATCTGACGCAGTCACACTACGGCACAGGAACGTGTTATCTGATTAGGTCATAACGCTTGAGATCTAATTAGACAAGCGACATTCCTCCAGCCCCTGATAAGGCATACGACGTTCTCATAACAAATCAAACCTATGACAACCTGGAAAATCCGTGCGGCCATTGTTTTGATTTCACAGAGAACTTCAGTAAAAGAATGTGCTAACGAGCAAGTCGTATGACATCTTTATTGACGTATCTATGTCCATCTTTACGTCAATCTCGGCACCTTTAAGGTATAAATATTGCCGATCTTGCCCTATGCAAACACACGCGTGGTGACAAGACGGAGCAGCCACACTTGCCGAAGCCGAGAGCAGAAGCAGACCCCGCTGGCAGCAGCCCCGCCTTCATGACGCGCTGAGAGACGCGCTGCTATCTCAAGCCGAGAGACCCAGCACCGGCGTTTCTGGGCAGCCCTCGCAGGCAGCCTGGAATATCGAGAGCAGAGAAAGAGATACCATTCCTCATTCATCCTAACTTCCAGGTACAGAACTGAATAACCCCTCACAGAGAATTCTTTAGTTATTCACTTGGCAAAAACAAACTTAACTTAAACTGTAACTTTCTATTCCCGCCCACGCATTAGACTTAGGTCAGGTACACGGGGTAGGCGTATTTAGAAACACCAGTTGAGTACGTTTAGTCAAATGTATATGTGTATGTAAATATATTTTAATCATTTTAAACATCATATGGCTCAGAAACCATATCAATGTTTTTACAGTATTATTTTATACTATTGCTTTTAATGTATGCACTTTACTTAACTATAAGTATTGCAATAATATCGATCCATTTCTCTTGTACGAGAAAAGAGACTGATCAATAAATAACACCTTTTATTGAACACGCCCGTCTCTTCCTTTTCTCTACATTCTGATGAGACTAAGAATGCACGTACTGACTGAGTAAAATAATTGCCTTGTGCTCACACGACTCTCGAGATTGACTCTTGATTAGGGGAGAGCAAAGTTGTCATGTTCTATGGTTGTCAGAAACTAAATCCCTTCTTGTCTAATCAGGGAAGTTAATTCCTCCTTGAACATTCGAGAAAGTTTCTAGCGAACTCTGAGCTACGCTGGCAAACCCAAAAATTAAGTCTAGTATCGACAGTAGTAGACCTAGTTAACGTCTGGTCTAGGCCTTTACTGCTGTAGGTACTATTCCAATGCGCAGAGCCTATTGGGAAAATAGGAGCTACACTACATGGCGCCCAACGCGTTTGGAAAGGGCGATAAAACTAACGTAAGACATTTAGAGTAACTCAGTCGTGCTTTCTCACTCAGACCCCTTTTCCCAAATACTCCAAAGACGTCTGGAGTGGGTGAAAGGTAATATCCTCCAAAACCTCGCAGGAGGGAACTCCTATGTATGGTTCTTGGTATAGTCAACGTTGAAGGATAAAAACAGTCCCAAAATATTGTGCATCTAATCTCTGTTTCCATAAAGAAACCTGATCTGCAAACAAACATAATACCATCCTGTCTGTAAAATGGCAGAGAGTGATGATGAAAGAGAGGCAGTTAGATTAGCAACTGAACTCGCAGATGCTGATGCTACCATGCAAGCAGCAGACCCGAATATAACACTCATTCCGGTCATTAAAAGGAGATCTATAACCTTAAAACTTATAGAAAATGGACTGACACCTAGAGGTGGCACAGTCATATTCGTAATCGAGGCACACGAATATCGGCAGACAGAGGTATACTATTCATGGATACATTTTCCAGCAGCAAATGCTGTAACAAAGTACTTCCACTATTACAAAGTAGAGGAACCTCCTGAAACGTACACTCCTTTCGAGGAGGTGGAAGTACCACTCAAATTCCAAGAGCATTTGCTCTTATTTGATGGCGCCCTAAAACATAACAATCACATTACAAGACTCGGTCCTTTAGGAAGACCAGGAGCAACGTGGCCGGTCTTAGCCGGATACACACCACATCCAGACATCGAAAGAATGCCTGCAGCAGAGCTGTTAATACAGCTAAAACAACTACTAAAAATTCATAGACAATTAGTTCAGTATGTAATGCGGACTTCAACAATTCAGCCAGCGATTAAACTTCCACAGCTGACCCCTCACCAGGGGAACACAAATAAAATTACACCACAGAACATCCAATCTTGCTTAGGTAAAGTTCCAGCTAAACGGGAACAGATACCATTCTGGTTGGCACAGAAAATCACCCAAATAGAGGCGGTGTTTCCTGACACCACCCCATTAGAAAAACACAGGATTCTGACTATATGTCTCCCAATGGGAATCGCACCACACATTGAGGACTGTGACACTTGGGGTACAGTCTTTGCTTCCATCTACACAAAAACGCACGGTGTTCCATCCATTTCGGTAATACCAGATGTGCTAAAACAAATTCAAGATGAATACGGTCCAGAACCTGCTTTAACTCTTGGTATGAAATTACTAAAAGACTTCAAGCAGGTCTCGGCTATATTATTAGCCAACATAAAAGGTGAAGCAGCAAACGTGGCGATCCGCCAGAGGTTAAAAGAGACAGATATAGCAGACCAACCAGCTGAAATTGCCAGAATCATAGAAAAATCCTATGAAGAACTAGGCAGAGATAGTCTAGGTGGAATACCAGTAAAACCGCAACTGACTACAAGTCCAGAAAAAATATTTTTTAATAATAATTCACCAAAAAAGAACTGGGATGGAAACAAACAATCCAATCCTAAAGAAAAGAAATTCCAGTCCCGAGGGAGGTCTCCCAGGCGAAGAGAGAAATCTCCAAACCAAAGACAGAGGTCACCGCAGAGTGACCCCTCTGGGAATAGATATAACCTTAGAAATAGGGATAATATTAAAAAACCTGATAGATATCAAGACATTGATACACGTCCCTCTCAATCTTTTCAGACTTCCTCGCAGAAATCGGAAAGAAGAGGACGATCAGAAGAGCACGCCAAGTCCAAAGACAAGGAACCTGCTCAACTAAAAAAGAAATTACAATTTCCAAAAAAGAAGGTAGCCAGTATCAAGGTAGTTAAAAATGCCGAGAATACTGAGGACACAACTAAAAAACGGAGAGTGGGCTCAGACGATGCTAGACAGCGCAGCAGAGGTGAGCATAGCTCGCAAAGTCCTTATGAATCATCTGGAGACAGTGGACACGAATGAATACCTTCAAGTGGAAACTGCAGACACCAGAGTTAGCAAGCCCCACAAGATATACGAGATAACATTACGTATAGAGGGAGATAAGACTAGGAAAATAAGGGGACTCTTTTGGGATAACCTCTCAAAGGGTTATGACATCCTTCTAGCTGAAAAAGACTGGCCACCAGAGTTTGTCAGGGAGTGCCCTCATGGCGAAGAAGTAATTATGCCTGCCTTCTCGAATCAAATCCCGATTCATAAAAAATACACACTTGCTAGAAAGTGGGCAGTGGCCTTAGCACCTGCTTTATATAAAAATCATGTAGGATGGGATGAGGACTCCCCTCCTCACAAAATTCAGTTAAAATCACAACCTACTGCACAAAGGCAGTACCCAATTAAGCAAGAAGCTAAAAAACAGGTAAATGAAATACTAGATCAGCTAGAATACCAGGGGGTGATTGAAACTTGCACCTCACAAATGAACAATCCTTTGTTTCCGGTCTCCAAACCAGACAATTCATATCGTCTAGTTTTGGATTACCGACACCTTAACACATGTTGCAAAACCTTTGCAGTGCAAAACTCACACAGTGCTGCACTAATGAATAACATAGTGCGCAAAAAATACAAAACAACCTTGGACATCTCCAATGGATTCTTTTGTCAAAACATAGCACCAGAGAGCAGATACTTAACTGCATTCTCAGTAAATGGCACTCAAAAACAATTCTGTCGGTTAGCCCAGGGGTACAAGAACAGCCCGGGGGTATTCTCAGCGAGAGTAACAGAATTACTACAACTATATGATGATGAAGCATTATCTTATGTCGATGACATTTACTTAACAGATGATGACTTGGAGACTCACTTGAAAAGGGTGAACACCATAATACTTGGGTTCGCTGCAGAGGGTTACAAATTCAACTTTAAAAAGTCCAGAATTGCCCATCTGACGGTCCTATTCTTAGGATATGAGTTATCAAGTGAAGGCAAAAGCTTGGCTGACAATTTCCTAGAGAAATGTGCCGTAATCCAAGCTCCTAAAACACTAAAAAACCTACAGTCGATTCTAGGTTTCCTAAATTTCGGAAGAACATACATTGCAAATTACGCAGAAAGGGTCAAACCCCTTTATGATCTAATTAAACCAGACTTTAAAAGATCCAGTTGGACTCAAACACACACAGAAATTTTGAGATCCTTACAAACAGACATGCTAATTAAAACAAAATTAGAAACACGTGATAACATACGCAATCTTGTGATTCGAGTCATCCCAGGGAGATGCGGATTCACATACCTGACTTCTAATGAAGGAGAAAAGGTACCAATTGCATTAAAATCACACTTGTACACAGAAACTGAACAGAAATTCAGTAATACAGAAAAAATCATTTGTGCAGTTCAAACCGCAATAGCTAGAGAAAAAGACATAGCTGACGGTAGACATATCACAGTCAGAACAGCAGAATCAGCCTTTGAGGCACTAACAACACCTTGTAATTTACCAACAACAACATTGAATCCAGAATGGATACAATGGGTGAATTCAATCACAACGGATAAAGTATACTACTACTTTGATCCAGAACTAGAAGAATTAAAAAATCTAAAATATGAAAAGACGTATCCTCTGCCAATCGACATTCTTCCTCTACGACATTACGCCTGTGTAATCTATACAGACGGACATGCTCAACCCTCCGTTTGGGGAGAACATGCATACAACCCCACATGTGAGATTACAAAAGAAGTGTGGCGCGGAGGTAAACTAAGACCTCTATTAACAAAATCACACTTAGTAGAAACTAATTCAGAACTACAAACTGAAATAATAGCTTTGAAAATGGCGCTAGATAATGCGGATCGCGAATTCCCGACACTTATAGTGTCAGATTCATATTACTGCAAAAGCATATAACAAGGATTTGCAGACATGGATTCAGAACGGTTACAAAGATGACACAGATGCACCAATAAAGCAGAAACTGCTCTGGGAACAAGTAGCTCTTTTGAAAAAAGAACTACCAAAGACTCACGTGACACACTCACTGAGTCATCAGCGTGATGGCGTTCACGTTGTGGGGAATTCATTGGCTGAAGCAGCCGCAGCGGCAGCCACTAAACCGGCTCCCGTAGATCGAAAAAAGCGTACATTAAAATACATTGACGGTGAAACAATGCTGGCGGTGAAAACGTCATCAAAAGGCGACTGCTCAGCGTTACCGATCAACTATCCACTCAATTATACATACATAATCGATGCGAACTCCGTCCCTTTTGCTCGAATCCCTGGAGTGGGGGATAGAGTGATTCCAAACATGGACAGGAGAAACTTGTTAATCGCAGACGCACACATGGGCGAGGGTCACAGACACCTTAAATTAAAAGATTCTCTGGAAGAATTACAATCACGGTACTGGTGGCCAGGCATGAGCCTGCACTACACCATGTTTGTAAAAAACTGCCCAAACTGCAACAGAGATCGCGGTGGGGAGAGAAGCAGTTTAATACCTCGTCGTATAAAGGCAGATAATATTACCAGCAAAAAGAATGGCTTGCGATTAACATATACAGGCTAGTTTCCACTTATAATGTAGATCACCAGCACTCGGCTGACGTCCGGACTATTATACAAGATTTGCGAGTCTAAATGGCATATACGCTAAGAGCATGTTACGTTCGACCATTGTTTTCACTCTGGCACACCAGCCTGGGGGGAAACATGGCCAAATGAGCACAGCCCAGCGGGAATCTTCTCACTTCCTTCCTGAGGGTACTGGATGGTGTAAAGAAAAAACCAAGGCAGAAAGCAATCTATAATGGAAAGGATATTAGGTTCGGGAGCTGGGTGGGTCAAACATCTAATAAGTGTCCAACGTAGTCTAAATAACTTGCCAAGAAATTCTCTGAAGGGATTCAGTCCGTACGAATTATTATTTGGAACTAGGATGTTGATCTCTGACCTTGATAGTCAGACTTCAGTGGTTAAAGAAAAAAGCTTTGATGTCAAAGACCGTTTGGCTATTTTGCAGGACTTAAACAAAACAAGAAAAGACCTGAGCAACATACAGTTGAAACAACAGCCAACGACCACTGAAGAATCACCACCTGTCCCAGCAAGACCTGTCTGGATTCCAAAAGTCGGGGATCTAGTCAGGGAAAAGATCGCGGTAAAGAAGGAATTTGGGCCTTCCTACAGAAAAGCAGTTCCTGTCTTGTCTGTCAACGGGACAAGATCAGTAGTACTACCGCCACTTGCTGGTAAAAAGGAGAACCGAGTTGTATCCATCGACCTGGTAAAACCACAACATGTGGCCGATAACAAACAGTAGGCCAAGTGGACTCCCAATAAGTAGCAGAACACCAAGGTTTGCTACCAGCACAGAGGTCCTAACAAAAAGGCTCATCACATTCGAAACGCCTGCAGAAGAACAAGAAGGACTATGCAACAATGCAATAGAACTCAGACCTCTGAAAACCCAAATAAAGACATTTAGCAGAGACACACCAATCTATACTGAAGTACCAAGTGAAAATGCAAAAAACAGAAATCCTGAACCAATTGGAACAATTGACAGAACTGCATCCGGTTACTTCATCAACTTCGATGATTCCTCTGACGGCTTCAGTGAATCAAAGACACAGCCATCATCAAAATCCTTTAAAGACAAAGCGAAGGAACTTTTGAAACATCTGAAAGAAACATATCTGGTTTCTCCATGGATTGAATTTTGGGTGGGTTTTGGTGCATTTATCCTCATACTTTGGCTCATCATGGTATTTACTTTGGGACGCTTCATTGAGGGAAAATATGCTAAAATGGACACAGCAAGTCAGAACATCAACTTGGTCCTCAAACCACACACATCTTCACACGTCGAGAAAAGAGAACTTTCTTCAGCCAACTTCACAGCCAATCCTATACCTGGTGGGGTAGCCTGGGACAACACTGACTATGAAATTTATGGTCCGGTCGAGATCCTGAAATATCCACACCAAATCAAGATCTCCTTGAGTGACTTTGCAAAACCAAACTCATTTGCTGATGATTGGGACTTCGAAAGTATTAACAACATGATGTCTGACTTAGTAATGTCTGCTAAATTTACAAAACATGATTATTTGCAAGGTTCTACAAATTATGATAGTATGTATTGCTATAACCATTATGGTAACCATTTTTTACATAAATCTGCACAACCTAGAAATGTTTTAAGTTATAATCAATGGGAACATTGTGCTACACCTCCAAAAGGGAGCTCTAGAACCGTATATGACAAATATTCATATTTTTCAGGTTTTAACACAAGTAATGCTGAAACATTTTATTTTAAATTGTCAAACAAGACAGGGATGAAAACCATGATAACCAACACAAAATTGATATATTCAGATTCATTCTTTGAAAAAATTAATACATTTGGATTTGATTATTGGGACAAAAATGTTGATTTGAAAAGTGTTTGGGGTACAAAAGATTGGCAAGTACAAGGTTTAGAAGCTTTGTTTAGAGCCTGCATGATCCCAGAACAAATGATATTTTTAAATGACACTGTTCAACAAACCACCTGTCTTGGCTTAGCCAAAATCAAAGATTTAATTAAACCGTCTATTCCAAAGCCAACAATGTTTAGCAATAGCTCTGATACAGATGAAGAGATAGACGTAAACCATATACTAAACCAAAACAGAACACATCCTGATTGGAAACAATGGTTGATCTGGCCCACAGATACAAATAACTGTCAAGATAGATTCCTGAATAAAACACAGGGTTTCAAAATGACCAGGCCAGACCCTAGATATCCCCAAAGACATCACCCAGGGATAATAACAACCTACAGTGTGGGCAAATTATGCCTTCAGTGGCTACAAACTTCCACACTGCCTGAAATTAAGCAACACTTACCTTTACTTACTGATGGTGCTGACTTGCGTGATTTCATAATGGGACCACGCAAACAGCGTCAAAAGCGTTTCATAGCAGCCTCTGTATATGCAGCATACAATGAGGCCTGGAAGGTTACTCAAATTGAGACAGCAGAAAGAATACGGGAAATTGACCGTATTAATTTGGAAAAATCGCTATCTGTAGTGGACAATGGGTTAATGACTCTGTCCTCCAGAATTTTTTCATTGGACAGCATTGTGTCTTCAGCAATCGATATATTATCGCAAGACTTACTGTTATTACAACATGGTCAGTCACAATTGCGTTCCATTGTACAGCTTGGCTGGACATTACAAAATCTGCGTTCAGGCTATGTGCCTTGGCGTTTAATCAACACAACGTCACTATTCCAAATCTTTAACCTTACTGATAGACAAATCGGTATGGCGCAAAAGGGTGCTGATTATACAATCTTGAGCATTGAAAAACTAGAAAGATTACCAATGACAATGTCAGAACGACCTGTCAGTGAATTGATAATACACGGAATCATAAATATTCCAATCTCAACCTTCAGGTTTCAATACTGCCAAAAATATATACAGGCTGGCATGTACGAGAAATTGGGAAAGGGGTACCTTAAAACAACTTGGAACCTGCCCTATTCACATGCATGTGTCAGTAATAAAGGACAGAAAGTGTTTCTTAGTGGCAACAATTGTGATATGTCACTAAGCGGCACGCTTCTGTGTAACGGTATTAGTTTGCACGGAGCCTGTGAAGGGAATTCGTACAACCTTTCATGTCACCAGCAAGGCGCACCTGCAACTGAAATAGAACCATTCTTTCAAAGACTCTATAATGGGAGTTACATTCTTATTGTAGACCGCAGATGTTGTAGTCTTATGCCCGGGACTCCTTATCTAGTCACTACGACGGCGAAGGTCAAGTGCTGTGGACGTTCTTTATTCCCCAGCTCCTTTCCAGACAGGGAGGCAAGGGCATGGCCCAGTTTGAAAATTACTTCTATTCGAATAGATACTTTAAGCAGAATGAAAACAGTGCTTCTTCAGACGCCTACAAGGCTCACGTCATCAAAAGAAACGTATGATCTACAAGTCGCAAGGACGACTGCAGAGATACATACATTATTATCAACTAATTCCCCCGTACATTTCGCAGAAATCCTGAGCGAAATCTTAAATATTTCTGATACCAATGGGATCTCAGGGGTATTTAAGACAGTATTTTCGATGGCATTAACACCATTCAAAGCCATACTGGGTATTTTTCCAGATTTCGTCCATTCGATTTTTGGCGGACTTCCCCTGATCCTGGGACTAATTGCAGGAATCCTATTCTTAGTCCTTATTTTTCGTTATGGCAACCCATGTCACAGATCAAACTCTCGCGACAATGGAAGATACGATCCTAGCCATTGGATACCGGGACCGGATATCAAAAATCCTGGGACTCTCCCGGCTTAGAGACCTAAACATGACTTGGTTTCTATCATTTCGACCAATGTGGCAAAGGTGTGTTTTACCTGTACTAAGGTGTCTGCTATGCGGAGAAGAATGCGTGTTAGACACCTGTCTGACGCTACAATCGGATGCGCCAGTGGATGCAGATACACTGTTGGTTCCTACCAAGGTTCACGCTTTGTGCTGCCCTCAAAGGCTGCCAATCCTGATGACGGCATTCCTGGAATCTTCACCACTGCGATTGAAGAGTAGTGAAGTTCAAGATGAAAGCAGCATCGAACAGGTACGACCTTCTGTCAGCAATGCGAATCAGAATGTCAATGCAGACAATCATGCGCACGAATGCATGGTTACCTCTATTTCCGACTTAGTGGAACTTTCCATGAAGCTGTTGACAGTTTTTTCGAAAGCCTGAATGATATGATGTTCTCTCCAGAACAGAAATAGAGACTTTTGAGCAAGCTCGCACACGGCGTTCCCTGAATTCGGCCTTCAACTTTAAAAATAAAGTCACATGAACAATTCTTCCCACCAGTTCACGGACAACAATTTTTTAGCAGCCCCAAATTATTTTTCACAAATTTTTCGGGACACTTATCTTCTGCTTAAAGTAAGAAACTATTCCTAGAGAACTAAGATTCCTATTTTTAGATACTCTATAAACTTTAGTTGCCCGCTGGGATGTTCACAAATATTTTATTATGTGATGAGATGGTCTCGAACTTCCTTTCTGTATAGCTATATTAAGAGCCATTTCATGTGTATTTTTCAAATACCAAATTAGCAATAATGCATACAAATGCGTGTTTACTTTTGCATTTAATTCATAGCTTAAGTGCATACAATATATATGACTGCAATTTTTCAGTATATTTGAAAATTTCAAAATGCATTTATGTATTTTGGGGTGGTAAGGTATACACTATTGTCTATAGTATGTTGTACTATGTTATACTATGCATAGATTAGTAAATATGACCATAGTTAGCGTGGAGTGGGTGTCGTGTATTCCTATAGGTTCTGAATCGATCCCCCTATTCCTGACCCTATTCTGGTTAAACTAACTATCAAGTTAACTAACAGTCAGCCCATGAGGCAAGAACAGCCCCCATGATGCAAATACCGTTATCTGACGCAGTCACACTACGGCACAGGAACGTGTTATCTGATTAGGTCATAACGCTTGAGATCTAATTAGACAAGCAACATTCCTCCAGCCCCTGATAAGGCATACGACGTTCTCATAACAAATCAAACCTATGACAACCTGGAAAATCCGTGCGGCCATTGTTTTGATTTCACAGAGAACTTCAGTAAAAGAATGTGCTAACGAGCAAGTCGTATGACATCTTTATTGACGTATCTATGTCCATCTTTACGTCAATCTCGGCACCTTTAAGGTATAAATATTGCCGATCTTGCCCTATGCAAACACACGCGTGGTGACAAGACGGAGCAGCCACACTTGCCGAAGCCGAGAGCAGAAGCAGACCCCGCTGGCAGCAGCCCCGCCTTCCTGACGCGCTGAGAGACGCGCTGCTATCTCAAGCCGAGAGACCCAGCACCGGCGTTTCTGGGCAGCCCTCGCAGGCAGCCTGGAATATCGAGAGCAGAGAAAGAGATACCATTCCTCATTCATCCTAACTTCCAGGTACAGAACTGAATAACCCCTCACAGAGAATTCTTTAGTTATTCACTTGGCAAAAACAAACTTAACTTAAACTGTAACTTTCTATTCCCGCCCACGCATTAGACTTAGGTCAGGTACACGGGGTAGGCGTATTTAGAAACACCAGTTGAGTACGTTTAGTCAAATGTATATGTGTATGTAAATATATTTTAATCATTTTAAACATCATATGGCTCAGAAACCATATCAATGTTTTTACAGTATTATTTTATACTATTGCTTTTAATGTATGCACTTTACTTAACTATAAGTATTGCAATAATATCGATCCATTTCTCTTGTACGAGAAAAGAGACTGATCAATAAATAACACCTTTTATTGAACACGCCCGTCTCTTCCTTTTCTCTACATTCTGATGAGACTAAGAATGCACGTACTGACTGAGTAAAATAATTGCCTTGTGCTCACACGACTCTCGAGATTGACTCTTGATTAGGGGAGAGCAAAGTTGTCATGTTCTATGGTTGTCAGAAACTAAATCCCTTCTTGTCTAATCAGGGAAGTTAATTCCTCCTTGAACATTCGAGAAAGTTTCTAGCGAACTCTGAGCTACGCTGGCAAACCCAAAAATTAAGTCTAGTATCGACAGTAGTAGACCTAGTTAACGTCTGGTCTAGGCCTTTACTGCTGTAGGTACTATTCCAATGCGCAGAGCCTATTGGGAAAATAGGAGCTACACTACACTGCCAATGACTGAAGTACATGTTTTGAATTGACTTCTTTATATTCAATGGGCTACAAGACAAAGGCCTACCAGATTTTTAGTAATGCAGGGCAATTAATCAATCAACACAGTTCAGGGTACACCCTCCTCTGGTAAAGGGGGTTTTAGAGGAGAGCGTGACTTGTCTCTGTCTCTTTCCTGTGTAAGGGCAGCTACTGCCTGAAGGGCAAGAGCTTGATCTTCCAAGGGGCGAACAGGTTGTTTTTAAGCATTGTCTCCTACTCTAGGATCTTCCTGGATTACTTTGGGACCCAACTGTGGATATCAGGGAATTTTATGATAGGAGTTGGGACCCAAGCTCTTGGGGAAACATAGTACAGTCCGTATTCTGAGGAGAAAGATCGTCTAATAAAGGACGAAGATCTTCTGGGTGAAAGAACTCCTTGGAAATCTCATCTTTGATAATCCGCAAAAGCGCAGTCTCAAAGAGGCCTTACTTGATCTCAAGTTGTCTCAGGAGGGGTCTAAGTGAAAGGAAAGCTTTGCGATGATCATTAGTTTCTTTCGAAAAATCCACTGCCATTCTGATCTCATGGCCTTCAAATATGTACGGGTCATGGGTATGAGCCGCAATGATCAATTGGAGAGCTGTTCATGGTATAGGAAGCATAGGTGGTTGCATATTTTTCCCTGTGTTCGGAGAACCAATGCGATGAGCTCTCTGCATCTCTAATGGTGTATCAAAAGTAAGCTTGAGATGAGTGTGCTACGTGGTACGTAGACACATCCCTGTGTATTGGGCACACTTGTAAGGTTCAGAATGACTGACTCAAAGGAGGTTCAAGGAAAAGAGTTAATGAAGAGTCCACACGAAGATTTCATCATATGGTTGATTTTTAGTAGTTTCACAAATTCTTGTATTTAAAGCGTTACATCACGCCAAACAATTGAATACAATCCAACGAAGTTTTCGAAGTATGCTCCAATGCATTTCGGACTAGTGAAAGTCCTTTATCAAGGAGCGCTGCGGGGGGATACAAAAATGCAACTTAGATCAACGATGCTAGGAAATAAAAAAGTCGAGTGACATGCGGTGTGGGGTGTCACTCGACTTTTTTATTTCCTATGCATCAGGTCTTTGCACTAACTTATGGAAGACGTTGGACTCCTGGGGGTTGCAGTACATGACAATGGCAATCAAAGAACTAAGGTTCTCTTAGGCCCCTGCACTGCAACTATAGTTAGAGACGACAGTAGACATCTTGGTTTACTGAGTATAACTTTCCTTGTGCTTCATTGCATCATTTCTAGGCCATCCTCCTTCAATGTTTCTACAGAAGGAACTTAACTTCAAGATTTCATTTTTGGAGAACACTTGATACCTGAGAGTTCGAGAACAGTTTGTGTACACAGAAGTATTCGGAAAATTAAGTTATGTTGACTCCAAGCAATGTTATAAAATGCAGGATTTGTTGGAATTTGAATTTGTAACATAGAGATACGATTAATGCATACTGTTTGAAATGATAGATAAGTAGTAATGGCAGTTTATTAAAAAAGCTACTTTTCCTTTTAGATCCCCACTTCCATCTGCAGATGTCAGGGGCTGAGCAGAGTGACAAGTCAGAGTGATGATATCTGGTGTCTCTCTTGTCTTTCTTTCCCGTTTCCATTTATACTTGTTGCCGATATTCTCATTGTAAACGTCTGACACGGTGAGAGATGGAAAGGTGTATTGTTCCCGTTGTATCCAAATGACAAGGTTAGTGCTTTCTTTTATTTTCCAACAAATTGCTTTGTTTACAATGTATGTTTGTTGTTTTAGGAATTTCTGTTTTGACATGAGTGTGAGCATTTCTATTCCCAAATAATTCCAATCAACACAGTGTTTGCAAGCGGATAGCTATCTAGCAGGCACTATGTGGATGTTCTATATGTGGATGTTCAGTGCTTCAACTGTATTTTCTATATGATTTTTTTATTTGGTTTATTTACATTGCTTGGTTCTGAACATTACTGCTCATAAATATATAGATATATAACATATATACTTGTAATTAAAGTTTTAATTTTATACAAAATAACATATCTGATTAGCCATTCTATATGTATTGCACCTGTGATAATTATTTTATCCTGCATTTAGTCCCAAAGTTAATTGAGCTAGCCCTTTATTTCTTAACCACATTATCAGGGAACATCAATGAAGCCTGGTATGCCAACTTTACATCAGAGACTAAGGGCTAGATGTAGGTAAATAGGTTTTACCGATTCTAAAATACCGAATTTTACTGATTCGGTATTTTAGAATGGGTAAATCCTATGTAGGTAATTAATCGGTAAAAAATACCGAATCGTTAAGATTCGGTATTTACCGAATCGGTAATTACCGATTTGGTATTTGCCATTCATTCCTATGGGCCTGGAGGCCCATATGAATGAATGTCAATTACCGAATCGGTAATTACCGATTCGGTAAAATTGGGAAAAATTCAAGGGTGGCAGGGTGTCACTTTGACACCCTGTTGCACCCCTCATTAGTGCTGGTGTGCACATGTGGCATACATACATGCCCTAAGGGCATGTATGTCTGTCACATGGCACTAGTGTAAATGCACATTTATGCATTTACATAGGAATTCCTTATTTACCACCAACTAATAGTTGGTGGTAAATAACGAATTCTTAAAGCCCAGAAGCACTGTTTACAGTGCTTCCTACATCTCATTTACCGATTCGGTAGGTAAATGATGATTCGGTAAATACCGATTCGTTATTTACCGAATCGGTAAAATAGCCTCCTACATAGGAAAAGGCTTTTACCGGTCGGTAACTGCCGATTTCTGCCATTACCGACCGGTAAAAGCCTACCTACATCTGGCCCTAAGTACCCAGTGCAATGAACAATAGGAAGCACATGCAAAAATTGCCTTTGAGAGTGTGCATAATATAGAACTGGTATTGTATCTTTATACGGTGTATTAAAAATAACTCTATATTTCTCAGTCTAATAGGTTTAATGTAACTGTAAAGTGTACCTTGTTAGAAGAGTTGGAGGGGTGAATGTTTGCAAGAATCCATTAGCTTTCCCAGAGGTAATGCATTACCGTTTTGTAATAAAGCCAGCTATTACAATAGAGGGAATACTTCAGCAACATTAATCGTCTAAAGTAAGATAACCTCAGGCTTGCTACATGCCTATCAACATGCAGAGCACCCAGCCATAAACAATAATGGGTATAAAGTACTATAGGAAGGAACTTGCGAAAATTGCTGTACAGCATCTGAAAAACAAAATTACAAACTATAAAACTACTGAACAAAATGAGTATGACTATGAACAGTGAAACAGGGTTGAAACCTTACACTGCTGTATTAATTCTTGAGCATGGAGAATAATGCATGATTCTCTAATTAGTTCTTTTGACTCAGTGCATCAAAGACACGTTTTAGTTTGCTCTTTTAATTGAATAATAATGGATTATTGTACCTTTAAATCTGGTAATTGTTCATTTCTCTATATATTTAGCTTGACAAATTGTTCTTCCCATTTTCATTGACACGTTTTAATGGGATTGGATGTTAAGTCGGATCTTTTCACATGTAGCAGATATATTACCTACATATTTCGATGGTTAACATCTTTAATTCCGCTTGCCCTTCTTAAAGATATGCGAGGTTATATTCTGTTCCCATTTATTTCCTCAATTAATCATTGTCCAATGAGAGCTGTCTCAAATATGTCCACTTTGATGTCTAATTATTCATGGTATTCTTTCCCAGCAGCAGTGGATCAAGTAACCTCACAGATAAGTTAAAGCAAAGCCCGAGCAGCTGTTTATATAACCCCACCTCTCATGGTTTCTGAACATCTGTGCCACGTTAAAGAAAACGTCGCACTGCTAGCCATTTCTCCTCAGATTCTCGTGTTTATGATTGACATGCTAACGTCAATCAATAAATTATTATCAGAGCGTGAACAATAGATCTGAGCTAGAGTTCACCAATAAATTAGTTGGTTCGTTTTCTACATTGATCGGAAAATGTCGAACAGGTAAGCATACAGGACATGTTTACTT
This sequence comes from Lissotriton helveticus, assembly GCF_964261635.1. Classification (NCBI taxonomy): domain Eukaryota; kingdom Metazoa; phylum Chordata; class Amphibia; order Caudata; family Salamandridae; genus Lissotriton; species Lissotriton helveticus. Next base: position 1,775,164,239 of record NC_136063.1, read on the forward strand.
TCCAATCTGTGGCAGAAATGCAAGTGCAGACAACAGGGCTGTTAATTGGAGACCCGGTAATAATGGACTGATGTGTAAAACCAGCGGACCTTGAGGAAGAAGAGTAGCTAACACTAGTTTTAGATCAGGCGTCAGAGGCTAATAAGGACAGTAGAACGTTCTATTCACTGCGAGATTAATTTTATATAGAAATCCCTGAGTCCCATTTTAATACTGCTGGGTACTTTCCCTCTCTCAACCATGGTGGGAACTGGAGTTTAAATGAATGAAGAAAGCAGCGGCACTCCCCCTCTTTAACACTCCATGTTGGAGCAACAATTAAGGTGCAAGTTGATGCAATGGGTGGAAAAGGCCCCTCTGTGCAAGGCTGTCCTTCATGTAAAATCCTTAAGCCCTTGCCTTTTTGGGTGGTAATGAGAAAGACTAGATACAAAGACAGTCGCTTGCACTTCCCTAAAGGTGCGGACATTGCTTGTGACTAAATGTGATTCAGAGGCAGGTTAGAAGCTGTGGGGGCTACGGAGGGCAAGTTGCCACCCATTCACTAGTGTCTAGCGACCAAATGGGGTACCCGCAGGCTGGAGGACACTCGTTTAAGGGCAGCTGGTTGTGTCTACAGGTGAGCTCTGAGGTGAAGCCGCGGGTCGCAGAGGAAGCAACAAGCGTCTCTTGAGGGCCTCTGGATGTGGCTGAGGGAATATTTAGGATATCTTTGACCAAAGACACTCTCAGGTTCTCATGAAGGCATGGTGCAGAAATAAAAGAGCAAGCATACATTCCCTTATGGCTGATTGAGAGCATTTTAGGACGAGCGGATTGTAGGAACAGCTTCAGGGCACACCAAAAGCCTCTCAGTGCTTAACTGGGTTGTTTAACTAATCAATGGTGGTGTCTAAAGGTAGATATAGGGAATGCTGAGCAAACCTAGAGGACAAGTGAAGGTGCCAACTGAGAGCTTGCTGGTGGGCCTTGGATGGCCATTAGGGGTTTCTGAGAGTATCGGTTTGAGGTTGTGTGTCTTTCAGGACATCTAGGTCCTCATTTATGAGGTTTTACCATAGGGCAGTGTCGCAGGCCTCCCTGCTGAGCTGCTGTATGGTAAAAGAAAAGTGCAGGAATGCGCCATATCTATCAGATATGGTGCATTCCTGTCCTTTTCCCCTGTGTCCGAGCACTATTGTTGTATAGCATTTTAGGACCCTAGAGTAATTTTCCCGATTCATGCCCTTATATAGGTATAAATCACCATATCCTTATATAGGCATAGAAATCATAACCATATGTAGACATAGCTCATGAAGTCCAAATATGGCATGGCTACTTCCACTAGTTCCGAAAAACCACAACGATTTCTTGGAAAACTCGGCTTCAGCAGCTAGGGACTTCCCCTTGCTTCAATATTGATTTGTCCAAGAACTCATGGAGTTTTCAAAGAACTGAGATTCTTTGATGATGTTATTATGTCCACCTTTACGTCAAACTCGGCATCTTCAAGGTATAAATATGCCCACACTTGCCATAGCAAACACACAGTGGTTTGGAGCAGTTCGACTATCTACTTGCCTGACGCATCCTGCTACTGCAAGTCCTGAAGGAAGCAGACCCTTCAGCAGACGCACTGAGAGAGATGCTGTCTTTTCTCCTGCCGAGAAATCCAGCTCCAGTGTTTCAAAGCTACACTTGCTGGATGTTGGGAAATCGAGTCCTGAGACTGACCTACTTCATTCTAAACCAAGGTACAGAGCTGATTAGACCCTAAGAGAAATCTTGGATAGATTCTCGGCAAAGAATTCTAAATTTATGCCACACCTCAGTTACTTCTTCCCTCGTACTAGACTTAGGTTAGGTGCATCAGGGTAGGGGTATTTCAGAAGCACCAGTTGAGTACTTTTTAGCCTTTGTTTTTTATGTATGTATTTATCTTTGGTCTAGGAACCATATAATGCTTTTACAGTATTATTTTATGATACTCTTCTTACTGTACGCATACTTTGCAACCAGTATCACGATTGCAGCAATTCATTTCTTCTGCTTGAGAAAGAAACCTGTTCAATAAATACTTTTATTGAAAACGCCCATCTCTCTATTTCTCTGCACCTCTGGTGAAATGAAGTATGCACGAATGACTGAGTAAAATATCTATCTATTGTTTCCACGACTCTGAAGATCAGTTTATCTTGGGGAAACAAAGTTGTCATGTATATGCGGTTGTCAGAAACTAAATACCTTCTTGTGAACTCGAGAAAGTTTCTAGTGACCTCTGAGCTCACAATTAAGTCTAATATATTCGATAGAGACCTAGTCGACATAAATCCTACGTCACATCTATAGGATATATTATTCCAATGCGCAGAGCCTATTAGGAATATAGGAACTACACGACATGGCGCCCATCGTTTGGTAAGGCACTAATTTAAACGCTAGATATTAGAGTAACTCAGTCGTGCTTTTCATAGAGACCCCTTTTTCCCTTAAAATACTCCAATAGACCTCTGGAGTGGGTTAAAGGATAAAATATCCGCCATAACTGAGTAGGACGATAATCCTATGTACTAGTTGTTGGTTTGTTCAACGTTGTGCACCTTATCTTTGTTTCCTTAAAACTTGCTCTGCAAACTTTCAGTTAACGAAATGGCCGACGATGATAATCCCGGGGCCAGTGGAACTGCAGTAAATGCAACCAAGTCTTGACGTTACAGGTTTCCGACAAGACAATGCAGATGCTATAATCATCCCGGAAAACGTATGGAAAACAATAGCTATAAATCTTATAGAAAATGGCCTATTACCAAGCGGTGGTAGGGTAATTTTTGTCATAGAGGCACAAGAATATCGGCAGACAGAGGTATTCTATTCATGGATTATCTTTCCACAAGCAAATCCAACAATACATGTGTTCCACTTCTATAAGATAGAGGAACATCCAGCAGAATACGTTCCTTTCGAGGACATTGAAATTCCACTAACTTACCAAGAGCATCAGCTCTGGTTTAAAGGCACCCTACAACATCAAAATCACATTACCAGGCTCGGTACACTAGGTAGACCAGGAGCAACATGGCTGGTACTAGCCAGCTATACACCACATCCTGCCATAGAACAAATGACAGGTCCAGAACTGTTAGCTCAGCTAAAACAATTAATTAAAATACACAGACAGTTGGTTCAATATGTCATGCGGACTCTAACAGTCCAACCTGCTATAAGAATCCCACAACAAACAAACCCTTCATCAAGGGAACACAAACAAAATTACATCACGGACCATACAATCGGTCATCTGTAAATTACCCACAAAAAGGGAACAAATTCCATTCTGGTTAGCTAAAAAATTACTAAAATCAAGGCAGTATTTCCCGATAGTATACCTCATGAGAAACACAGGATTCTAACAATCTGTTTACCAATGGGAATCACACCACACCTGGAGGACTGTGACACTTGGGGTACAGTCTTTGTTGCAATCTACACAATCTACACAAAAACCATCCATGGCGGTAATACCAGACGTCCTGAAACAGATTCAAAATTAATACGGGGCAGAGCCTGCTTTGAATCTAGGTATGAAATTACTTTAAGATTTTAAACAGGTCTCAGCTATAATATTAGCTAATATTAAAGGTGAAGCAGCATCCGTGGCAATCCGCTGAGCAACCATATGAACTGGCAAGAATAATAGAAACATCCTATGAAGAACTAGGAAGAGATTGTTTGGGAGGGAAATCAGTAAAGCCCGAACTAACAGAAAATCCTTAAAAAGTTTATATTAAAAACAATCTCACTACTCCTAAAAAGAAGTGGGAAAATAGTAGACAGACACTTCCTAAGGAGAAGTGTTCTCAATCAAGAGGAAGGTCGCCTCAAAAGGAGCCCTCTGAAAAGAGATATAACCTCAGACAAGGGAAAATTTGAGAAAACCTGATAGATATCAAGATACTGACACACGTTCCACTCATAACTTTCAGACTTCCTCACAGAAGTCAGAAAGAAGAGGACGATCAGAACACAAGGAAGTCCAAAGACGATCAACACGTTCCGAAAAATAAGAAAACTCAATTCACGAAAAAGAAGGTAGCAAGTCTTAAAATCAGACATGCAGAGGATCTTGAGGACACAACTCAAGAAGGGGGAGTGGGCCCAGACAATGCTGAACAGCGCAGCAGAGGTTACCATAGCTCGCAAGATCCTGAATGATCATCTAGAGACAGTGGACCTGAATGAATGCATTCAGGTTGAAACTGTAGATACCAGGGTTAGTGTACCACATATGTTATATGAAGTAACCCTCTGAATAGAGGAGGACATATCTAGGGAAATAAAAGCACTATTTTGGGAAAAACTATCTAAGGGTTTTGACATCCTTCTGACTGAAAAAGACTGGCCACCTGAATTTGTCTGGGAGTGCCCACATGGCGAAGAGATCATTATGCCAGTCTTCTAAAATCATATTCCTATTCATACAAAATACACCTGTGCCAGAAAATGGGCTGTGGCCCAGGCTCCAGCATTATATAAAAATCATGTGGGATGGGATGAGGAGTCTCCTCACCACAAGATCCAGTTAAAAAATCAACCAACTGCTCAGAAGCAGTATCCGGTTAAACAAGAATCTAAAAAACAGGCCAGGGAGATCCTAGATCAACTTGAATACCAAGGGGTAATTGAAACATGCACCTCGTCCATGAACAATCATTTGTTTCCTGTCTCCAAACCTGACAATACATATCATCTAGTTTTGGACTAAAGACATTTAAATTCTTGTTGCAAAACCTTTGCAGTACAAAATGCACAAAGTGCAGCACTGATGAATAACATTGTGCGCAAAAAATATAAAACCACATTAGATATTTCAAACGGTTTCTTCTGTCAAAATATCGCACCTGAAAGCAGGTACTTGACCGCTTTCGCAATTATGGGGACACAGGGTCACTTCTGTCATCTCCCACAGGGATTCAAGAATAGTCCAGGGTTATTTTCAGCTAGAGTAACAGAGTTACTACAAACGTATGATGATGAGGCATTATCATATGTCGATGACATCTATCTTACAGACGATGATTTGGACAGGCACTTGAACAGGGTGAATACCATAATACTCGGCTTCGCCTCTGAAGGGTACAAATTCAATTTTAAGAAATCAAGAATTGCCCACATCAACGTCCTATTCTTAGGATACGAACTTTCAAGTGAAGGCAAAAGCCTGGCAGCAAACTTTTTAGAAAAATGTGCACTACTCCAACCTCCAAAAACTCTGAAAAACTTACAGTCAGTTTTAGGATTCCTTAATTTACACTTTAAACTACGCAGAAAGGGTTAAACCTCTCTACGAACTAATCAAACCTGATTTCAAACAAGCTAATTGGACTCAAAAACACACAGACATTTTGCGTTCAGTGCAAACAGACATGTTAGCAACAACACATTTACAGACACGCGTAAATGAATGAAACCTTGTAATCCGAATCATCCCAGTGAGATGTGGATTCACGTACCTAACCTTTAATGAAGGTGAAAAGGTACCAATAGCTTACAAATCACACTTGTACACACAAGCTGAAATGAAATTCACTTCAACAGAAAAAATTCTGACAGCGGTTCAAACTGCAGTAGCAAAAGAGAGAGCCCTGGGTAAAAGCATAAAAGTCGTTACTCCTGTACCTGCCTTAGAGGCAGTGACAAAGGCAAGCATTCCAAATGCAAAAGCTTTACATCCAAGATGGTTACAATGGGTTAATTCTCTTGCTACAACAGACGTTGAATACGTTTTTGACCCCTACTTGAAGACTGGCTTGTACCCACTGAGATTCTGCCTCTAGAACATTACGGATGTATAATTTATACAGACGGATCAGCACCGCCTGCAATTGGGGGACAACAAGCTTACAGTGCTGCGTGCGCGATTGTTAAGGGTCGCTGGCGCGATGGTAAATTCAGACCTATGGTCACAAAAACTCAATCTCTCAGAGACTGTACGGCTCAGCGAGCTGAACTCCAAACTTTCAAGATGGTGCTTGAAAGTACCAATCGCGAATTCCCCACACTCATAGTGTGCGATTCGTATTACTGTGTCCAGTCTTACAATGAATACTTGCAGAATTGGGTTCAAAACGGTTTCAAAGACTCAAAAGGCGGCACAATCAAGCATAAAATGCTTTGGGAACAAGTAGTTCTTTTATAAAAGTTTTCTGTAGTTATTTCTGTAAAAGAACTACAGAAAACTCACGTGATCCATACATGGAGTCATCAATGTGATGGCGTTCATGTTGCAGGGAATTCATTGGCTGATGAAGCCGCGAAGGCCGCTGTGCAAACGGCTTCCGTAGCTGCAGTCACTCGTTCAAAAACAAAAGTAGACGGTGAAACAATGCTAGCTGTCAATGCCACAAGCAAAGGCTGAGGGGCTGTGTTACCTTTAAACTATCCACTCGAATATACATACATAATTGATTCCAACTCCATTCCTTTTGCTCGAATCCCTGGAGTGGGGGATAGGGTAATTCCAAACAGGAAAAAGTGCTTTGATTCAAGAAGCACTTAAGGGAGAGGGTCTGATACATCAAGGGATCTCAAAATCTCTTGAATTAAAAGAGATGTACTGGTGGCCAGGTATGAGCGCTCACATTTACGAATTTGGAATTAATTGCAATGTGTGCTACAGAAATCACGGCTTAGAGCGTCACCAGATACCTGACTACAGTGTAGCCAGTCCAGTACAGACACCGCTGTTAGATAGCATTAGACTATCCATGCTCAGACGTCCCTATGGACAGAAGCGGTCCCACAAGTATTAGGACAAGATTCATTTGGATGTGGCCTCATCTGATGCCCGAACTGTTATTAAAGATTTGCGAGTCATTATCGGCTCATACACAATCGGCACCCTACATTCTGAACAGGGTCCTGCTTTTAGCTCTCAGGCTTACAAGGATGCCAAGGCCGGCTTGGGCGTTGCATTGCAGTACTCAAGTTCATTCCATCCTTAGGGAAATTCGGTTGTGGAAAGAAAAAAACGTGACATAAAGCAATCTATAACAGCCAGGGTATTAGGTTCGGGTGACGGGTGGGTCAAACATCTAATAACTTGCCAAGAAATTCTCTGGGTGAAATCACTCCATATGAAATCCTTTTTGGTACTAGAATGATGGTTGAAGACCTTAATCGTCATACTTCAGTGGTAGAACAAAAAACATTTGATATCAAAGACCGTTTGGCTGTTTTGCAGGACTTAAATGAAACGAGAAGAAGTCTAAGCAACACAATACAAAAGCCAACGACCACTGAAGAAAAAACACCTGTCACAGCAAGACCTGTCTGGATTCCAAAGATTGAGGATCTGGTCAGAGAGAAAATAGCGGATAAGAAGGAATGTGGGCCTTCTTACAGAAAACCACTACCTGAACTAGCAGTCCACGGATCAAGAACAGTGTTACTGCCGCCCTTTGCTGGAAGAAAGGAGAACCGGTCCGTATAAATTGACCGGGTAAAAGCACCCTATGTGGCTGATAATAAGTAGTAGGCCAAGTGGACTCCAAAGATGTAGCAGGTGACCAAATCTTGCTACCATCCAAGAGGTTCAAACTGAAAGACTCATCACCTTTGAAGAATTTGCAGTGAGAAAAGAAGGACTATGCAACAAAGCCATGAAACTTGTGCCTCTTGAAACCCAAATAACAGTTTGTCAAGAAATTCCCGTCTACAATGATGTAGCATCTGACTATACTAACATGTCAAGGGAACAAGAAGCTCCAGCGATTTCAAATAATCCGGATGCAATACCAACAATGGACAGAACTGCCTCTGGCTATTTCATCAACTTTGATACCTTTTGTGAGGATCCCAGTGAGCCTGAAACAACGCCAACAAACAAAACTTTCAAGGACCAAGTAACAGAACTTTTTCACCAGCTTGCAAATACATATCTGGTTTCACCATGGGTTGAATTTTGGATTGTGTTAGGTGTACTTTTTCTCCTACTTTGGCTCATTCTTGTTTTAAGTTTGGGAAAGCTGATAGATGGAGAATATAGTAAAATGGACACAGCAAGTAAGAACATCAACTTGAAGCCCCACAAGTCATCTCATCGTGAACAAAGAGGCATGTCATCAGTAAACATCACAGCTGTTCCTCTAGCTGGTGGTAAAGAATGGGACAGAACTGATTATGACATTTATGGCCATGTCGAGCTGCCGAAGATTCCTCACCAATTTAAGGTTTCCTTGACTGATTGTGTTTCACCCAGTACATTTCCTAATGATTGGGACTTTGAAACTGTTAATAACATTATGGCAGACTTAGAAATGTCAGCAAAATTTGCAAAACTTGAATACTTAGATGGTTCATCAAATTATGAAGAAATGTATTGTTTTCATCATTTCGTTCATCATTATTTGCACAAATCTGCAAACCCTAGAAATATTTTAACTTATAATCAATGGAAACATTGTCCACTGCCACGAAAGGGTAGCTCAAAAACATTTTCTGAAAAATGTCCATACTTTTCAGGTTTTAATGTCACAAATCCAGAAACCTTTTACTTTAAAAATATTAATAAGACAGGCATGTAAAGTATGTTGACTAATACTAAGCAAATGTATTCTGCGGCCTTTTATGCTCAATTGTCCACATTAGGTTTTGACTTTTGGAAAGACAACATTGAGACAAAAACTGTCTGGGGCACAAAAGACTGTCAGGTACAAGGTTTAGAAGCAGTATTTAGAGCCAGCATCATCTCAGAACAAATATTATTTTTAAATGAAACTGTTCAACAGACAACTTGTCTTGGCCTGGCTAAGATAAAAGACTTAAACAAACCGTCCATACCTAAACCCACAACTGATTGTAATAGAACTACAGATGAGGAGGTAGACGTAAATTATATTTTACAACAAAACAGAACTAATCCTGATTGGAAAAAATGGTTAATCTGGCCCACAGACACAAATAAACAATCAAGACTGATTCCTGAACAAGACACAAGGATTTAAAGTAACTAGCATTTGCATATGGCCATGTCTTAACTGGGGTGGCAGAGTGGGCTAAAGAACGGTGATGGATTAAACCCAGATCTGTTGACTGGGTGTGAGTGTTTGATTGGTTCAGATGCTCCGTCCATCACCACCCTGTTTTGTACCGCTTTGTTTGCGATTAGTTGGCAGGGTATGCTCAGACGTGAGTCCCTTGCTCACTTTGCCACTGGCTTCAAGCAAGCCTGGCTGAAGACGGCTGGAATGCCAGAAACCGGTCCTCGGAAGCTTGTTTCCAGTCCAGGGAAGGTATGGCTTGGCAGTTCGGGCTGGACTGTTCCCATGAGGCACAGGGTCAGACTGATTTGCATATGGCCATGTCTGAACTAGGATGGCTGAGTGGGCTAAAGAACGGTGATGGATTAAACCCAGATCTGTTGACTGGGTGTAAGTGTTTGATTGGTTCAGATGCTCCGTCCATCACCACCCCATTTTGTACCGCTTTGTTCGCCATAAGTTGGCAGGGTATGCTCAGACGTGAGTCCCTTGCTCACTTTGCTACTGGATTCAAGCAAGCCTGGCTGAAGACTGCTGGAATGCCAGAAACCGGTGCTCGGAAGCTTGTTTCCGGTCCAGGGAAGGCATGGCTTGGCAGTTCGGGCTGGACTGTTCCCATGAGGCACAGGGTCAGAATGATTTGCATATGGCCATGTCTGAACTGGGGTGGCAGAGTGGGCTAAAGAACGGTGATGGATTAAACCCAGATCTGTTGAATGGGTGTGAGTGTTTGATTGGTTCAGATGCTCCGTCCATCCCCACCCCCTTTTGTACTGCTTTGTTCACCATAAGTTGGCAGGGTATGCTCAGACGTGAGTCCCTTGCTCACTTTGTCACTGGATTCAAGCAAGCCTGGCTGAAGACGGCTGGAATGCCAGAAACCGGTCCTAGGAAGCTTGATTCCGGTCCAAGGAAGGCATGGCTTGGCAGTTCGGGCTGGACTGTTCCCATGAGGCACAGGGTCAGACTGATTTGCATATGGCCATGTCTGAACTGGGGTGGCAGAGTGGGCTAAAGAACGGTGATGGATTAAACCCAGATCTGTTGACTGGGTGTGAGTGTTTGATTGGGTCAGATGCTCTGTCCATCACCACCCCCTTTTAGATCCAGTTTTTAGTCAGCTATCCAATTGGACCTACATGATGATGAATGATCACAGCTGTTGTGGAATGATGCGAGAAATAGCCTATCTCATTAGGGTCAGCCAGGGTTACTTGCTGTATGCAAGTATTGTTTCCAAAAACTAAGACAGACGCGGAGTCGCCTCTTTGGCCTTGACTGGACATCTCTTCTATATGAATTGATACTTTAAGCAGAATGAAAGACATTCTTTTACAAAAAACTGTGCCACTGACCTCGTCCAGAGAGAAGTATGATCTGCAAGTTGTAAGTTCCTCTGCGGAGATACATGCCTTATTATCAACCAACTGCCCAATACATTTCGCAGAAATGTTAGGTCATATCTTAAACATGTCTGATACCAGTGGTATTGTACATGTATTTAAGACAATTTTGTCGGGACTGTTAGCACCGTTTAAAGCAGTCCTAGGCATTTTTCCTAACTTCGTGCACTCTGTGTTCGGCGGCCTGCCTCTCATCTTGCGACTCGTAGCAGGGATACTATTTTTATTCCTCCTGCTCCGTTATGGCAAGTCGAGTCACCAGCGATACCCAGATTATCATGGAGAACGCTCTTCTGTCAATGCAGTATCGTGAACGCATAACACAGATTCTTGGCTTGGCTCGTATGAGAGATCTGAATACCACGTGGTTGGTGTCATTCAGTCTAATCTGGCAAGATTGCATCTTACCTGTTTTACCATGCCTGCTTTGTGGAGAGGAATGCGTGTTGGATATCTCTCTAACACTTCCATCAGCACTGCCAACGGATGTTGATGCTTTGCTTGGTTCTGTAAATGCTCATGCATTGTGTTGCCCCCAACGGCTACCAATCCTGATGACAGTCTTCATTGAGGTCTCACCGGCAATTCCAGCTGAGGGTAAGATACGCAGACCAACAGGCACACAGGTACCATCTACTGCAAACATTGCTAACGCGGCTGATGCTATGCTTCTCATCTGTGTATGATTGATCTACTTAAAGAAGTGGTTCAACTTTCATCTACTGTGGTAGACGATTTCTTTGCCAGCCTAGACGATTTAATGTTTTCTCCTGACACCGAGAATAACTTTTGAAGTTAGCATACAGCGTTCTTTGAAATCTGAAATTCGACCTTTGCTTTTTTAAAACAAAAACTTCTAACTTTGGAACTCTATATTTCCACGATTTGATTTGACTTTTTCCAAATGAACTTTGGCACAAAACAATCTGCTTAAAGTAGAACTATTCTTAGAGAACAAGAATTCTTTAAATACTTCCTAGAAACAATATTGGCCTTATCAAGCAACCAAAACAGTTTATATATTCTGCTATGGGTTGGTCCCAACCTTTTTTCTGTATTTAGAGCCATTTCATGAATGTAATTTTATCATTACTTTTTAAATGCGTACAGTACAAATGTTCATTTCCGTGTGCAACCATTACAAATGCATTTTTTTTGTATTTTTGGGTGCGATTATAAACACATGCTTTAGAATATGTTTTAGTGCTTGAACTTAGTAATTTTGAACATAATAAAGTCGAGTGGGTGTTGTATAGCATTTTAGGACCCTAGTGTAATTTTCCCGATTCATGCCCTTATATAGGTATAAATCACCATATCCTTATATAGGCATAGAAATCATAACCATATTTAGACATAGCTCATGCAGTCCAAATACGGCATGGCTACTTCCACTAGTTCCGAATATCCACAATGATTTCTTGGATAACTCGGCTTCAGCAGCTAGGGACTTCCCCTTGCTTGAATATTGATTTGTCCAAGAACTCATGGAGTTGTCAAAGAACTGAAACTCTTTGATGATGTTATTATGTCCACCTTCATGTCAAACTCGGCACCGTCAAGGTATAAATATGCCCACAATTGCCATAGCAAACACACGGTGATTTGGAGCAGTTCGACTATATACTTGCCCGACGCATCCTGCTACTGCAAGTGCCGAAGGAAGCCGACCCTCGAGAAGATGCACTGAGAGAGACGCTTTCTTTTCTCCTGCCGAGAAATCCTGCTCCAGTGTTTTCAAGCTACCCTTGCGGGTTGTTGGGAAATCGAGTCCTGAGACTGACCTACTTCGTTCTAAACCAAGGAACGGAGCTGATTAGACCCTAGGAGAAATCTTGGATAGATTCTTGGCAAAGAATACTAAATTTATGCTACACCTCACTTACTTCTTCCCTCATACTAGACTTAGGTTAGGTACATCTGGTTAGGCGTATTTTAGAAGCACCAGTTGAGTACTGTTTAGCCTTTGTTATTTATGTATGTATTTATCTCTGGTCTAGGAACCATATAATACTTTTACAGTATGATTTTATGATACTCTTCTTACTGTACGCATTATACTTTGCAACTAGTATCACGATTGTAGCAGTTAATTTTTTCTGCTTGAGAAAGAAGACTGTTCAATAAATACTTTTATTGAAAACGCCCGTCTCTCTATTTCTCTGCACTTCTGGTGAAACGAAGCATGCACGAATGACTAGGTAAAATATCTATCTATTGTTTCCACGACTCTGAAGATCAGTTTATCTTGGGGAAACAAAGTTGTCATGTTTATGCGGTTGTCAGAAACTAAATCCCTTCTTGTGAACTCGAGAAAGTTTCTAGTGACCTCTGAGCTACCTGACACTCACAATTAAGTCTAATATATTCGATAGAGATCTAGTCGACATAAGTCCTACGTCACATATATAGGATATATTATTCCAATGCGCAGAGCCTATTGGGAATATAGGAACTACACTACACAATGAGCTACTGTGAGCTAACGCAGGCACCTTCGCACCATGGTGCAAGGGTTCTTTCATTGAGGGTATGATTGTTTTTGTGCAGGAAGGGAAACATTCTGCAGTACACATAAAATAAGGAAAAATGAATAGAAATATTTCTCCCCGTTGTGTCTCACTTGCGCTTCCTTTGGGAAGGCGTAAGATTTTGGCGCTGACTATGATTTATGATTTCTCTTAAATCTAGGTCAGTGTCAAAAATCCAGGAATGTTGCTGGGAACGCCCCCAGTAAAGCCCATTTATTTAGTTATTTATATCATTTAAAAAGCCCCTGAATCACCCCGAACGGGGTATCTCCGCGCTAAGGACATATTTTGGTATTTTATGGTATGGTTTTGATATGGAGTGCAAAGTTAAAAAAGTAGAGTTTTTAGTTTTTTTCTGAAACATAGATAGTTGGTGGTGAGACGAATTTCTAGAGGTAGTTGGTTCCATAGCTTGGGAGCCAGGTAGGAGAAAGATTTTCCTCCCAACCTGGCTTGCCTAATGGGAGGAATAACAAGCAGGCCTTTCCCTTCAGAGCAAAGGGAACGTGGTGGTATGTATTTCACTAGCTTATCTGCAAATACGCAGGACCCAACTGGTTCAGGCCTTTAAAAACGATACTGCAGATTTTAAAATGAATTATTTTACGAATAGGTAACCAGTGAAGTTTGTGTAACAGGGGATGTGAAGGAGCCCGATAAGGAGCACTGGTTACCAGACGAGCAGCCGTGTTCTGTACCACCTGAGGACCTTGCAAAGCAGATTCCTTAGCGGAAATCAATAAAGTATTACTAAAATCCAACCGACTGAGTACCAGAGCATGGATCAGGTTTTTACGTGTAGAGACAGGTAAGAAATGGAAAACCTTACGAAGAAGGCTAAGGGGGTGAAAGCAGGCTCTTTTTGTTACAGCTAAATGTTCATCCATATTTAGATCTTTGTCTATTAACACCCCTAGATTTTTAACAACAGCCTTAGGAGATGGTACAGGGCCTAATTCATCTGGCCACCAATTTGGCCTTTTAACATAGAAAACTGTGTTAAAGGATACCATATTTATGAGGCAGCATTAAGCCAGAAAAAGTGGCTTAGTGCTTCCTCGTAAATATGGAGCGTTTGTGACATTCTGGCAGCGCAGTGGGCCTCCTAAATGAGGCCTCAGGTGTCCAATGACTTGCTGATCGTGTTTGAATGTGGATTGACAACTGTCTGCCTGGAAGAGCTCTGACTGGTGTATATGGTGTTCAACTGGGTTGTCAACATTCTGGCTAAGCATCTTTAAGGGGATGCTGGGACTGCCTGACCGTATTCTGAGTTCCTGAGGGAGATCTAGTGGTGTACTTTTATTAGTTAGTCAATTTTGAATATGGAATGAGGGGCGCCTGAAGTATTCGATGTTCAAAAGGAAGCATTTGAATTATGTCTTATCCATAACATCTCAGAGGGATTACAGAGGATCCCTAAGAACTGGTTCAGATAGTGGGCCATGGGTGTATGAAGATTGGCTGGTATGTCTGAAGGAGGATAAATGGTAACTAGGGCATAGTTGAGGTATATGCAAATGCTTTTTGGCTGTTTACTGTGCAATGAGTGTACCTTTTTGCATGTGTGCATTTGCTATGTATGGCTCCCATGGAAAGATATTGTCATGAAAACCATCTAATCAGCTTACTGATCCAGAGTATTGCTAGTTTATCTTTAAAAATGGGCTTCGATGAATGTAGGAAATGTATTGTCTCTTTACAGGAAACCTAGGTACTTAATGAGATTACTTGTGATAGTTTTATCTTTTATTCAGTTCCTGCTGTTTCTTAAAATGGAAAACACGCGCAGGGGGTCCTACAGCCTGGTTCTATGGTAGATTGGTCTAAATTGCCTATTCCTACTTCTAAAGCACAGGCCTTTCATGTAAGCTGGGCCAAAAGTTTTAACACCGGTATTGTTCATTTTTATATGAATAATTTTGCTTCCAAGGATAATCCAAACTATGGCTTACTTTTTAAATTAACTGACAAGCTTGATTGTAAGTACGTCAGTAGGGGATAGGAGCTAAATCAGATCCTTACAGGGGACATTAATGCCAGACCTGGGCGCATATTCCTGGCCTCGGTGGTCAATGTTAGTGAATGTGGCTTTACGGACAAATTCATACAGGTTGGGATCACATGAGTGGGGAGCTATGTTCCCATTTGGTGAATTTTGGTCTCTGCAATGCTATAGAGCATATTACGTCTCCGGCTCTACAGTGGCTACCAACAGCAGAGAGGGGGGTTCTCCTTAGTTATTAATTACATTGCTGTCACTAGCCATTTATTGAATTCGATTGTGGAGGGTTCCATCCATCCCAGTATCTTCGGTGATCACAATCCTTAGTTATCAGTCTGTGACGAACTGTTAAGAAACCCAAGGAAATAGCAGTATGTGGAAGGGACAATGGGAGTAGGCTAGTCTGGAGTTCGATAAATATGGATAACCTACGTAAACGGGGTGCTGGCGATATGACTCTGATTAATAATTTTCTTTTTCCCAAGTGGGGCTCACTAAAGGGTAATGAGCCTTGTGTCCATTTGGGGCATGCAATTAGGGCCTTCCTCATTAAGCCTTAGCAGTAATCAGAGGGAAGTCAACCATCGAGGTTTGACAACATGAGTATACAAGCTAGTATTCGAGTTTTGCAGAGCTTTGCATGAAAACCTAAGGAACAGACAGGTGGTTGTTGAGTGTGGAAGGGAGCATAGAAAAACGAAACTTTCTCTACAGTTTGATATCCGGGATAAATGTGTGCTATATTGTAAGCTCAAAAATACGTCTATGTTTTCGCATGTTATCAACCAAAACAATTGAAATAATCATAACAATAGCAGTGTGAACATGAACGCATGCGTAGGCCACTTTAGAAAGATTTACTCTCCAATATTGAGCAACATCAAAGGAACTGAGCACCCATCTCCTGCTTTTCCTATTGATGTTGAACTTTCTTTAACAAGGTGATTGGGCATTACATAACAGTCCTGCAAAAAAAAACGCCCTTGGTTCTGATGGGGTCTCAATGGATTAATATAATGGTAATCCTGATCTTTAGGTGCTATTTCTCACTAACTTAATTAGCTCCTCTTGTAGAAATGGTATTTCCCCAGTAGTGGCAATCTGACATCATAGCCCCATATTTAAAAAAGGGTAGCCGGATGAGTTTCAGTTGCTACTGACCAATTTCATTTTTAGACTCTATAGTGAAAATTGTTTTTAGAATTGTCTTTGAAATATTGACTGTATGGATATTTGGCAATTGTGTGTTATCTAAGGTACAGTAAGGTTTCAGGGCTGGGCTTGGCATGATGGAGCAGTGCTTTAGTTTACACCTCGTAATAGGCAAATATACGGATGCCAAACATAGTTCAATCCACCTGTACTTTATGGACCTACCCTGTGCCTTCAAACATGTGGTCAAGTCTACGCTTTAGGAGAAACTGGAAACCTTGGGGGTTGACAAGTGTATTGTATCTTTTTTAAGAGCCCTCCATCGTGACCTTCAAGCAACAGTTAGGCAGCAGCAGCCACCTCAGGTAAGCGCCGTGGGGTGGGGCAGGGAGTGTCAGGGGGGAAGCCGACAGACGATGGAATAGGTTTTATTTATTTAATTATACCTATTCTGTCATCAGTCGGCTTCCCACCTCCCACACAGCCCCGCCCCCGCCCACCACATTTACCTGTGCCAGCCATCGCTGCAGTTAGGAATGGAGAGAACAGCGACGGTATTACTTGAGGGGCCCACCAGGGTTGCGTGCTCACCTCATTATTATTTTTATTGTACATTAATGGGCTTGAGGCAGCGTTAACTGTGGAGGATCGGGACAAGCCATTGATAGCACTAGGTCTGTCCTTGTGTTATTCTATGCAAATGATGCTGTATTTTTATCAAGAACCTCTAACTGGCTCAAAACCCTGTTGGATGCCTTTGTTGAATTTAGGGGCCAATTGAGCTTGATAACTAATAGGAGAATAGGGTGGGAAGTAATTTATTTATAATATATTTTTTAAGAATGATTTAGAATTAATTAATTATATGTTAATTACTTTTTGCATAATTTAAATCTGTAGCGGGTTGTGGGTTTATAGGGCAGAAGGGTGGGAAGTAATTTGACTGAAATAATTAATTAATTATTTCATTAATTAGTAATGTAGTATTTAATAATGTTATATTGTTAATTAGGTTAATTAATGTATTAATACTCAATTATAAATTGATTAATAACAATTAATAATTAATTGGTAATTGTGGTAATTGTTTTATTTTTTATTAATTAGTAATTAATTGTATAATAATTATTAATAATTAATTTGTAAATATGCTAATTGTGTATTTTTTTAGGAGTGGGTTGAGGGTTGATAGGGTTGATAGGTTTGATAGGGGAGAAGGGTGGGCAGTAATTTAATTTTAATATAATTTTGATTATATTTATTAAAAGGTATTTTATAGTGATGATTGTGTGAATTAATTTAAATTTGATGGTTATTAATTTTTTTGATAATTGTTATTAGTTAATTAATTATTTGTTAATTAATTATTTTAATTTAGTAATATTTTACAATATTGTAGATGACGTTTATAGGGTAAAATGGTGGGATGTAAACTAAGTTTAAAAAAAAAATTAATTGTAAATTAATACTAGTGGGAATATTAAATTTTACCCTCCCGCTAGCCAACACTTTCTCTACTGTTACATTTGGTGGAGTGGGAATAGTACATTATTCCCACCCGCTATCCAACACTTTCCCTACTGGTGCACTCACTGGAGTGGGAATAGTAGTTTTTACCCACCCGCTATCCAGCACTTTTCCTACTGTTGCACTCACTGAAGTGGGAATAGTCATTGTTACCCACCCGCTATCCAACATATTACCTACTGGTGCATTCGCTTGAGTAGGAATAGTACTTTTTACCCACCCGCTATCCAAAACTTTCCATACTGTTCCACTCGCAGGAGTGGGAATAGTAATTTTTACACTCCCGCTAGCCAACACTTTCCCTACTGGTGCACTCACTAGAGTGGAAACAGTCATTTTTACCCACCCGGTATCCAACACTTTACTTACTGTTGAACTTGCTGGAGTGGCACTAGGACGTTTTTTACCCACCTGCTATCCAACATTTTCCTTACTGTTCCACTCGCTGGAGTGGGAATAGAAATTTGTATCCACCAGCTATCCAACACTTTTCTTACTGTATCACTCGCTGGAGTTGGAATAGTACTTTTATACCCAACGCTATGCAACTTTTTCAGTATTGTTATATTTAATGTGGTGTAAAATATTGTTTAAAAAATAAATACTTATTTTCATGTTTTAATTTGTTATATATATTTTGTTTGTATATTTATTTTATAGGTATACATATATATATATTATAATGAACATCTGAGTACACAACAATTATGTTATTAATATGTTTATTAGATTCAGAATGTTTCTCATATATATGAATTTGTCTTAGTCAAAGAAGGTCTCTTTTTTTTCAAACGCAGCCACTTAAGCACATAAACTCTTTGATTTTCTTATGAGAATGAATTAATGCTTAGTGAGAGTCTGCAGAGATAGAACTCATGATGGAGTTGAATTGTAGAATTTCCATGCAACTTTTTACTGCCATAATTTGACGCATTCTAAGTATTCTTTCCCGGTATGAAATAGATATGTATCTGTGAGTACATAGAAATTTGTTGACATGAAATGATGAAGGATTTTAGCCGATCCACGGCTTGATTATTTGCTTATGTTGCAAATATTTTGAAGAATAATAAAATCCCGCTTTTTTCTAGGTGCCTTAGCCCATCTGTGGGCTTAAAAACATCTAAATGCATTCAAATGTTGAATAATATGATGTATTGAATATCATTTCAAGATGGCGCGCACTATGATCAGAGTGGGGTTAGTCCTTCGTTAGTTTTCATGATCATTGGAAAACTTTATCAACATGCCGGTGTCTGCTTCTGTGTAACACACACTGACAAAGGCAACACGCCGAAACGCGTCTGTGTGAGCTTCCTCGCGAATAAAATCTAGCGTGGTTGGCATATAACCCTCGAGAGCGGTTTTGTCTTCTTTTGTTAAAGCGAAGGAGAATTGGAGCGTTTTTTTTATATATATATATATATATATATATATATATATATATATATATATATATATATATTATCTACTGGCGGTCGCCAGTAGGTAGTTATAGTTAGGACCTAGTTTCCATAGGAAATCTGCAACATTCTATTGGAAATCACTTTGGCGCCGGTTGATGAATCTTCGCGAATTTCTCAAAGAAGATGGCCCGCTCCGCTGCTTCCCTGAAAGTTTTCGGGGCTTCGTCAAGTGGGGGCTGAGAAAAAAGGGGGGTCCCAAAACGTGTTTTCCCCATCATATTTTCCATAGGACGATTAGACACGGCTACAGCCCGAACGGCTGAACGGAATTACAAGAAATTTGGCAAAATGGTAGAGTCTGATTCGCAGATCACGCTTTTGCTCAAATGGTGTAAATCCATCCAGTAGTTCTTGAGAAAATCAAAAGACAAAAAATATATATATCTAGAAGCGCGCACCGTGCGCGAATCGGGTGTGCGTGAGTGGAATCCTGATTTGCTGTTAAACGTCTGTCAACATTCTAATCGGTGGAAACCAGAAAGGGTTGGTCGCCATTTTGTCACTCCGAGGCAGAAGAGAACACAAAAACAAAAGTGCAGAACGTGAAAAGGGGGCAGGTTAGAGACTCCCTGATCCCCTAGTCCTTCTCAGGGGGTCCCTGAAGTACCCCGAAGGCCTAAAAAAAATATATATTTTTTTTAAATCGCGGGGAGCACACACGTTGCACGCACCCTGAGGCAGAAGAGAGCCCAAAAGAAAAGTGAAGAATGTGAAAATGAGGCAGGGTAGAGACTTCCTGACCCCCTAGGCCTTCTCAGGGGGTCCCTGAAGGACCCCGAAGGCCTAAAAAAACAAACTTTTTTGGGGGGGGAAAATCGTGAGGTGCGCGCATGTTGCTCGCACCCTCGATGCAGAAGTGAGTCAAAAACAAAAGTGGAGAACATGAAAAGGGGGCAGGATAGAGACTCCCTGACCCCCTAGGCCTTCTCAGGGGGTCCCTGAAGGACCCAGAAGGGCAAACAAATAAAAAAAAAAAAGAATTCCAGGGTGCGCGCACGTTGTACCCACCCCGAGGCAGAAGAGAGTCAAAAACAAAAGTGGAGAACGGGAAAAGGGAGCAGGGTAGAGACTCCCTGACCCCTAGACCTTCTCAGGGGGTCCCTGCTGAAGGACCCCGAAGGTGAGGTGCGCGCACGTTAGAAAAAAAAATACAGTTAAATAACAAGTTTGAGTGTTTAGATGTTGGTTGGCTCTAAAAAGAGCCGTTGTGTTCATTGAGTGTTTTTTGTACCTACAAGTAAGTACCGATGCAGAGTCTAAAGTTCAAGAGGAAGACTCTGTTTCCCTCATCTGTGAAATGTACACCGTCTCCTCTATAAATGCCATGCATGTTGTAACGCAAGTTGTTGTGGTATATAGAACCCATACCATAGTCTCTGAGGAAAGCAGAAACAGACTTATTCACATGTTTCCTTGCTTACTCAATCTGTGGACAATATTGGTTGGACCAGTTCCATTTTTGCCTATGGCATATATTAGAATATACAAAGGCAGTTTGTGGAAAAAATGACATCAATTGCCCAAAGGTGTTCTTTAAAAGCATTTCCAGACCTACCCCAGTCAAAGTGCCTAGGTCATTGCCACCACA
Source organism: Lissotriton helveticus (assembly GCF_964261635.1). Lineage (NCBI taxonomy): Eukaryota > Metazoa > Chordata > Amphibia > Caudata > Salamandridae > Lissotriton > Lissotriton helveticus. The sequence goes on from NC_136063.1 coordinate 1,775,184,931, forward strand.
GTCAGGGTGTGGGAGAAGCAAAAAGGATTTTACCAATGGCATTAATTGGTGACATCTCAATCCTCTCTAGCCAATCCACATAATATCCACATTTGGTAAATCAAGGTTGAGAAAGCATCTATTTGCTGCATACTTTTCACTCCAGAAAATATAGCTGTGTCCTACAATCCACACTCTAAGCATCTTGAAGGAAGATCTGGTTGTACTCAGATGCGCTCTGGAAATGAAATGGCAGTTTGAAAAGTAGGTGTTTAGAAAAAAATGTGGATGAGATTCAGTGCACTTGAAAAAAAAAAGATTGGTGGTTTCTGAAAATTCAACATTGAAAAATAGGGTGCATGCTACTGGTTTTTTTTAAGGAGAAATGCTAGTGGTTGAGAAAAAGTGATTGAAAGGAACATTGCACAGGATTCGCCTCTGTATTGAAAAGTCAAACACCCTTGCTGGTTTGCTTTGCAGATGAACTTTTCACCTGTGTGTTCAGTTAGGTGTTCTATGGAGTGTTACCATGGTAACAGGCAGAGAGAGCAGTGGGGGAAGGTTGAATATTATGTGAGATTGAAAGTGTTTCAATGTAGAACCAATTAAAATGTTAACTTGGTTTTGAATTTGTGTGGGAAGATATTTGATTGGTTATCTACAAGAATATGTGTATAAAATGAGAGGGAAGCTATGCCATTCAGTGGTTGCCGTGACTGGTGCACAATTCAGAGATTCTGCTTAAGAAAATCTGGCGTGTGATTGGCCCTGTTCTAAAACTACAAAAGCATTTTTAAAGGTGAGTTGTTAATTTGTAAGGGGATCTATGTTGTGCACTTTAAGTGACATTGAAAAATTTATTCTAATGTGTAAGCAGGAGTTTATTTGTATAGAGTCTGATTTTAAATGAGTCTGCTTTTGGAAAAACATTGTGAAAGGAGCATTTGGTTGAGGAGATATTTTTTGCAGTACAGTGCTGTTGTTAAAAATGTAGAGTTTGTACATGAAGTGGTCTAACCACTTATACACTTGTATATCAGGGATAGAATTCTCAGATAGTCTTCTTGCAGTCTAGCAAACATTCTGGGTGTGCTGCACAAATGCCATTGAAAATCTTTCAGTAGCAGATAGTAATCATTTTACTGAATTGCAAGGGATACTGTCATGTGTCTAAGATCACAGTGTAGGTCAGAATTCATTTCAGAAAAATGTGGCAGAATAATTTGCTTAGTTGGTGTGTTTAAAAATATGGGTATACATGTACTCATGAAGTGAGTCAGGCTTTAGAACATGTATTTGTAGAAAGTCCTATACAGCATGTGTGTCAGACTTCTCAATTCCCAAATAGTCTCCATGCTGTGTAATAAAGATCCTGGGTGTGCTGTAGAAATACCATAGCAACTCTCTCTCTAGCATGTAGTAATCATTTCAGTGAATTTTCATTTCTACATTCTCAGTCCCACCTTGACCCCCTACACTGCCTGAACACCACTGCACTGTCCTAAACACTGAAACACTATCTGCACCAAAACCAGCTAAACTCTTTCAACTCTACTGCACTTGTCTAAACCCTGAAACAGCACTCCCAGCAAGACCCCCTTCCACTGTAGTAATCATTTTACTGAATTACTGTCATGCGTCTAAGATCACAGTGTGAGTCAGAATTCATTTCAGAAAAATGTGGCAGAATAATTTGCTTAGTTGATGTGTTTAAAAATATGGCAATACATGTACTCATGAAGTGAGTCAGGCTTTAGAACATGTATTGATAGAAAGTCCTATGCAGCATGTGTGTCAGGCCTCTCAATTCCCAAATAGTCTTCATGCTGTGTAATAAAGATCCTGGGTGTTCCTGTAGAAATACCATAGCAACTCTCTCTGTAGCATGTAGTATTCATTTCAGTGAATTTTCATTTCTACATTCTCAGTCCCACCTTGACCCCCTACACTGCCTGAACACCACTGCACTGTCCTAAACCCTGAAACACCATCTGTACCAAAACCTGCTAAACTCTTTCAACACTACTGCACTGCTCTAAACCCTGAAACAGCACTCCCAGCAAGACCCCCTTCCACTGTAGTAATCATTTTACTGAATTGCAAGGGATACTGTCATGCGTCTAAGACAGCGGTCTTCAATCTGTGGGGCGCGACCCCCAGGGGGGTCGTGGAGTCCTGGGAAGGGGGTCGCAGATTCTGCAGCGTACAGTTCCTGGCATTGAGCTGATCGAGGGTGCTCACGGCGGGGGCCTTATTCACACCGAGGTGTGAAAAACAACAACGCCTCATTAACAAGTAAAAGGTCTTTTAAAGACATGTCAAGTGCTTGGGTGTGACTGTGTGGGTGTCCCTGAAGCTGTTTCAGCCGGGCTCACATACACGAGCTGGGGGGAGCTGGGAAGGGGGCTGGGGGAGCAGGCTGTAGTGTAGCCCTTTGAGTTCAACGGATGTTGCGCGCCTGGAGCTGTGGGTCCCGTGACACGTCCCCCGCTCCCAGCAGGGAGGCGCAGAGATGCCCTCCCATGAGCGGGAATGAAGAAGGAAGACGATGCAGAGAGATACTGATCCCCCCCCATGAGAGAGGCACAGAAAAGGTGGGTGGATGAATGATGGGTGGATGGATGGATGTAAGGCTGAAGGATGGATGGATGTGTGAAAAGGTGGTTGGATGAATGATGAGTGGATGGATGAATAAAAGGGTGGATGGATGAATGATGGATGTATGGATGGAAGGATGAAAGGGTGGATGGATGAAGGATAGATTGGTGAAGGATATATGTATGGATGGAAGAATGAAAGGGTGGACAGATAAAGGATGGATGGATGAAAGTGTGGATGAATGAATGATGGATGGATGGATGGATGGATGTGTAAAAAGATGGGTGGATGAATGATGGGTGAATGGATGGATGAAAGGGTGGATGGTGAATGATGGATGTATGGATGGAAGGATGAAAGGGTGGATGGATGAAGGATAGATTGATGAAGGATAGATGTTTGTACGGAAGGATGAAAGGGTGGTCGGATGAAGGATGTATGGATGAAAGGGTGGTTGGATGTATGTATGGCTAAAAGGTTGCATGGATGAATGATGCATGGATGGATGTGTGAGAATGTGGGGGGATGAATGATGGGTGGATGGATGGATGAAAGAGTAGGTGGATGGATGTATGGATGAAAGGGTGGATGGATGAAGGATGGATGTATGGATGGGAGGATGAAAGGGTGGATGGATGAAGGATGGATGTATGGATGAAAGGATGAAAGGGTGGATGGATGAAGGATAGATGTATGGATGGGAGGATGAAAGGGTGGATGGATGAATGCATAGATAAAAGGTTGCATGGATGAATGATGATTGGATGTGCGAAAAGGTGGGTGGATGAATGATGGGTGGATGGATGGAAGGGTGGATGGGTAAAGGATGGATGTATGGATGGAAGGATGAAAGGGTGGATGGATGAAGGATGGATGTATCGATGGAAGGATAAAAGGGTGGATGGATGTGTGAAAGTGTGGGTAAATGAAAGATGGAGGGATGTGATGAGGTCTAACAGGTGCATTTATGGTTGTCAAAAGTTGATGATGAGGAGTACCAGTTTCTAGCAGCTTTTGTCGGAAGGGGGTCCTTACGCCTAAAAAGGTTTTACAAGGGGGTCTCGGCATCAAAAAGTTTGAAGACCTCTGGTCTAAGATCACAGTGTGAGTCAGAATTCATTTCAGAAAAATGTGGCACAATAATTTGCTTAGTTGATGTTTTTAAAAATATTGGTATACATGTACTCATGAAGTGAGTCAGGCTTTAGAACATGTATTGGTAGAAAGTCCTATGCAGCATGTGTGTCAGGCCTCTCAATTCCCAAATAGTCTCCATGCTGTGTAATACAGATCCTGGGTGTGCTGTAGAAATACCATAGCAACTCTATCTGTAGCATGTAGTAATCGTTTCAGTGAATTTTCATTTCTACATTCTCAGTCCCACCTTGACCCCCTACACTGCCTGAACACCACTGCACTGTCCTAAACCCTGAAACACTATCTGTACCAAAACCTGCTAAACTCTTTCAACTCTACTGCACTGCTCTAAACCCTGAAACAGCACTCCCAGCAAGACCCCCTTCCACTGTAGTAATCATTTTACTGAATTGCAAGGGATACTGGCATGCGTCTAAGATCACAGTGTGAGTCAGAATTTATTTCAGAAAAATGTGGCAGAATAATTTGCTTAGTTGATGTGTTTAAAAATATGGCAATACATGTGCTCATGAAGTGAGTCAGGCTTTAGGACATGTGGTGGTAGAAAGTCCTATGCAACATGTGTGTCAGGCCTCTCAATTCCCAAATAGTCTCCATGCTGTGTAATAAAGATCCTGGGTGTGCTGTAGAAATACCATAGCAACTCTCTCTCTAGCATGTAGTAATCATTTCAGTGAATTTTCATTTCTACATTCTCAGTCCCACCTTGACCCCCTACACTGCCTGAACACCACTGCACTGTCCTAAACCCTGAAACACTATCTGTACCCAAACCAGCTAAACTCTTTCAACTCTACTGCACTGCTCTAAACCCTGAAACAGCACTCCCAGCAAGACCCCCTTCCACTGTAGTAATCATTTTACTGAATTACTGTCATGCGTCTAAGATCACAGTGTGAGTCAGAATTCATTTCAGAAAAATGTGGCAGAATAATTTGCTTAGTTGATGTGTTTAAAAATATGGCAATACATGTACTCATGAAGTGAGTCAGGCTTTAGAACATGTATTGGTAGAAAGTCCTATGCAGCATGTGTGTCAGGCCTCTCAATTCCCAAATAGTCTTCATGCTGTGTAATAAAGATCCTGGGTGTTCCTGTAGAAATACCATAGCAACTCTCTCTGTAGCATGTAGTATTCATTTCAGTGAATTTTCATTTCTACATTCTCAGTCCCACCTTGACCCCCTACACTGCCTGAACACCACTGCACTGTCCTAAACCCTGAAACACCATCTGTACCAAAACCTGCTAAACTCTTTCAACACTACTGCACTGCTCTAAACCCTGAAACAGCACTCCCAGCAAGACCCCCTTCCACTGTAGTAATCATTTTACTGAATTGCAAGGGATACTGTCATGCGTCTAAGACAGCGGTCTTCAATCTGTGGGGCGCGACCCCCAGGGGGGTCGTGGAGTCCTGGGAAGGGGGTCGCAGATTCTGCAGCGTACAGTTCCTGGCATTGGGCTGATCGAGGGTGCTCACGGCGGGGGCCTTATTCACACCGAGGTGTGAAAAACAACAACGCCTCATTAACAAGTAAAAGGTCTTTTATAGACCTGTCAAGTGCTTGGGTGTGACTGTGTGTGTGTCCCTGAAGCTGTTTCAGCCGGGCTCACATACACGAGCTGGGGGGAGCTGGGAAGGGGGCTGGGGGAGCAGGCTGTAGTGTAGCCCTTTGAGTTCAACGGATGTTGCGCGCCTGGAGCTGTGGGTCCTGTGACACGTCCCCCGCTCCCAGCAGGGAGGCGCAGAAATGCCCTCCCATGAGCGGGAATGAAGAAGGAAGACGATGCAGAGAGATACTGATCCCCCCCCATGAGAGAGGCACAGAAAAGGTGGGTGGATGAATGATGGGTGGATGGATGGATGTAAGGCTGAAGGATGGATGGATGTGTGAAAAGGTGGGTGGATGAATGATGAGTGGATGGATGAATAAAAGGGTGGATGGATGAATGTTGGATGTATGGATGGAAGGATGAAAGGGTGGATGGATGAAGGATAGATTGGTGAAGGATAGATGTATGGATGGAAGAATGAAAGGGTGGACAGATGAAGGATGGATGGATGAAAGTGTGGATGAATGAATGATGGATGGATGGATGTGTAAAAAGATGGGTGGATGAATGATGGGTGAATGGATGGATGAAAGGGTGGATGGTGAATGATGGATGTATGGATGGAAGGATGAAAGGGTGGATGGATGAAGGATAGATTGATGAAGGATAGATGTATGTACGGAAGGATGAAAGGGTGGACGGATGAAGGATGTATGGATGAAAGGGTGGTTGGATGTATGTATGGCTAAAAGGTTGCATGGATGAATGATGCATGGATGGATGTGTGAGAATGTGGGGGATGAATGATGGGTGGATGGATGGATGAAAGAGTAGGTGGATGGATGTATGGATGAAAGGGTGGATGGATGAAGGATGGATGGGAGGATGGGAGGATGAAAGGGTGGATGGATGAAGGATGGATGTATGGATGAGAGGATGAAAGGGTGGATGGATGAAGGATAGATGTATGGATGGGAGGATGAAAGGGTGGATGGATGAATGCATGGATAAAAGGTTGCATGGATGAATGATGATTGGATTTGCGAAAAGGTGGGTGGATGAATGATGGGTGGATGGATGGAAGGGTGGATGGGTAAAGGATGGATGTATGGATGGAAGGATGAAAGGGTGGATGGATGAAGGATGGATGTATCGATGGAAGGATAAAAGGGTGGATGGATGTGTGAAAGTGTGGGTAAATGAAAGATGGAGGGATGTGATGAGGTCTAACAGGTGCATTTATGGTTGTCAAAAGTTGATGATGAGGAGTACCAGTTTCTAGCAGCTTTTGTCGGAAGGGGGTCCTTACGCCTAAAAAGGTTTTACAAGGGGGTCTCGGCATCAAAAAGTTTGAAGACCTCTGGTCTAAGATCACAGTGTGAGTCAGAATTCATTTCAGAAAAATGTGGCAGAATAATTTGCTTAGTTGATGTTTTTAAAAATATTGGTATACATGTGCTCATGAAGTGAGTCAGGCTTTAGAACATGTATTGGTAGAAAGTCCTATGCAGCATGTGTGTCAGGCCTCTCAATTCCCAAATAGTCTCCATGCTGTGTAATACAGATCCTGGGTGTGCTGTAGAAATACCATAGCAACTCTATCTGTAGCATGTAGTAATCGTTTCAGTGAATTTTCATTTCTACATTCTCAGTCCCACCTTGACCCCCTACACTGCCTGAACACCACTGCACTGTCCTAAACCCTGAAACACTATCTGTACCAAAACCTGCTAAACTCTTTCAACTCTACTGCACTGCTCTAAACCCTGAAACAGCACTCCCAGCAAGACCCCCTTCCACTGTAGTAATCATTTTACTGAATTGCAAGGGATACTGGCATGCGTCTAAGATCACAGTGTGAGTCAGAATTTATTTCAGAAAAATGTGGCAGAATAATTTGCTTAGTTGATGTGTTTAAAAATATGGCAATACATGTGCTCATGAAGTGAGTCAGGCTTTAGGACATGTGGTGGTAGAAAGTCCTATGCAACATGTGTGTCAGGCCTCTCAATTCCCAAATAGTCTCCATGCTGTGTAATAAAGATCCTGGGTGTGCTGTAGAAATACCATAGCAACTCTCTCTCTAGCATGTAGTAATCATTTCAGTGAATTTTCATTTCTACATTCTCAGTCCCACCTTGACCCCCTACACTGCCTGAACACCACTGCACTGTCCTAAACCCTGAAACACTATCTGTACCCAAACCAGCTAAACTCTTTCAACTCTACTGCACTGCTCTAAACCCTGAAACAGCACTCCCAGCAAGACCCCCTTCCACTGTAGTAATCATTTTACTGAATTACTGTCATGCGTCTAAGATCACAGTGTGAGTCAGAATTCATTTCAGAAAAATGTGGCAGAATAATTTGCTTAGTTGATGTGTTTAAAAATATGGCAATACATGTACTCATGAAGTGAGTCAGGCTTTAGAACATGTATTGGTAGAAAGTCCTATGCAGCATGTGTGTCAGGCCTCTCAATTCCCAAATAGTCTTCATGCTGTGTAATAAAGATCCTGGGTGTTCCTGTAGAAATACCATACCAACTCTCTCTGTAGCATGTAGTATTCATTTCAGTGAATTTTCATTTCTACATTCTCAGTCCCACCTTGACCCCCTACACTGCCTGAACACCACTGCACTGCCCTAAACCCTGAAACACCATCTGTACCAAAACCTGCTAAACTCTTTCAACACTACTGCACTGCTCTAAACCCTGAAACAGCACTCCCAGCAAGACCCCCTTCCACTGTAGTAATCATTTTACTGAATTGCAAGGGATACTGTCATGCGTCTAAGACAGCGGTCTTCAATCTGTGGGGCGCGACCCCCAGGGGGGTCGTGGAGTCCTGGGAAGGGGGTCGCAGATTCTGCAGCGTACAGTTCCTGGCATTGGGCTGATCGAGGGTGCTCACGGCGGGGGCCTTATTCACACCGAGGTGTGAAAAACAACAACGCCTCATTAACAAGTAAAAGGTCTTTTATAGACCTGTCAAGTGCTTGGGTGTGACTGTGTGTGTGTCCCTGAAGCTGTTTCAGCCGGGCTCACATACACGAGCTGGGGGGAGCTGGGAAGGGGGCTGGGGGAGCAGGCTGTAGTGTAGCCCTTTGAGTTCAACGGATGTTGCGCGCCTGGAGCTGTGGGTCCTGTGACACGTCCCCCGCTCCCAGCAGGGAGGCGCAGAAATGCCCTCCCATGAGCGGGAATGAAGAAGGAAGACGATGCAGAGAGATACTGATCCCCCCCCATGAGAGAGGCACAGAAAAGGTGGGTGGATGAATGATGGGTGGATGGATGGATGTAAGGCTGAAGGATGGATGGATGTGTGAAAAGGTGGGTGGATGAATGATGAGTGGATGGATGAATAAAAGGGTGGATGGATGAATGTTGGATGTATGGATGGAAGGATGAAAGGGTGGATGGATGAAGGATAGATTGGTGAAGGATAGATGTATGGATGGAAGAATGAAAGGGTGGACAGATGAAGGATGGATGGATGAAAGTGTGGATGAATGAATGATGGATGGATGGATGTGTAAAAAGATGGGTGGATGAATGATGGGTGAATGGATGGATGAAAGGGTGGATGGTGAATGATGGATGTATGGATGGAAGGATGAAAGGGTGGATGGATGAAGGATAGATTGATGAAGGATAGATGTATGTACGGAAGGATGAAAGGGTGGACGGATGAAGGATGTATGGATGAAAGGGTGGTTGGATGTATGTATGGCTAAAAGGTTGCATGGATGAATGATGCATGGATGGATGTGTGAGAATGTGGGGGATGAATGATGGGTGGATGGATGGATGAAAGAGTAGGTGGATGGATGTATGGATGAAAGGGTGGATGGATGAAGGATGGATGTATGGATGGGAGGATGAAAGGGTGGATGGATGAAGGATGGATGTATGGATGAGAGGATGAAAGGGTGGATGGATGAAGGATAGATGTATGGATGGGAGGATGAAAGGGTGGATGGATGAATGCATGGATAAAAGGTTGCATGGATGAATGATGATTGGATGTGCGAAAAGGTGGGTGGATGAATGATGGGTGGATGGATGGAAGGGTGGATGGGTAAAGGATGGATGTATGGATGGAAGGATGAAAGGGTGGATGGATGAAGGATGGATGTATCGATGGAAGGATAAAAGGGTGGATGGATGTGTGAAAGTGTGGGTAAATGAAAGATGGAGGGATGTGATGAGGTCTAACAGGTGCATTTATGGTTGTCAAAAGTTGATGATGAGGAGTACCAGTTTCTAGCAGCTTTTGTCGGAAGGGGGTCCTTACGCCTAAAAAGGTTTTACAAGGGGGTCTCGGCATCAAAAAGTTTGAAGACCTCTGGTCTAAGATCACAGTGTGAGTCAGAATTCATTTCAGAAAAATGTGGCAGAATAATTTGCTTAGTTGATGTTTTTAAAAATATTGGTATACATGTACTCATGAAGTGAGTCAGGCTTTAGAACATGTATTGGTAGAAAGTCCTATGCAGCATGTGTGTCAGGCCTCTCAATTCCCAAATAGTCTCCATGCTGTGTAATAAAGATCCTGGGTGTGCTGTAGAAATACCATAGCAACTCTATCTGTAGCATGTAGTAATCGTTTCAGTGAATTTTCATTTCTACATTCTCAGTCCCACCTTGACCCCATACACTGCCTGAACACCACTGCACTGTCCTAAACCCTGAAACACTATCTGTACCAAAACCTGCTAAACTCTTTCAACTCTACTGCACTGCTCTAAACCCTGAAACAGCACTCCCAGCAAGACCCCCTTTCACTGTAGTAATCATTTTACTGAATTGCAAGGGATACTGGCATGCGTCTAAGATCACAGTGTGAGTCAGAATTTATTTCAGAAAAATGTGGCAGAATAATTTGCTTAGTTGATGTGTTTAAAAATATGGCAATACATGTGCTCATGAAGTGAGTCAGGCTTTAGGACATGTGGTGGTAGAAAGTCCTATGCAACATGTGTGTCAGGCCTCTCAATTCCCAAATAGTCTCCATGCTGTGTAATAAAGATCCTGGGTGTGCTGTAGAAATACCATAGCAACTCTCTCTCTAGCATGTAGTAATCATTTCAGTGAATTTTCATTTCTACATTCTCAGTCCCACCTTGACCCCCTACACTGCCTGAACACCACTGCACTGTCCTAAACCCTGAAACACTATCTGTACCAAAACCAGCTAAACTCTTTCAACTCTACTGCACTGCTCTAAACCCTGAAACAGCACTCCCAGCAAGACCCCCTTCCACTGTAGTAATCATTTTACTGAATTACTGTCATGCGTCTAAGATCACAGTGTGAGTCAGAATTCATTTCAGAAAAATGTGGCAGAATAATTTGCTTAGTTGATGTGTTTAAAAATATGGCAATACATGTACTCATGAAGTGAGTCAGGCTTTAGAACATGTATTGGTAGAAAGTCCTATGCAGCATGTGTGTCAGGCCTCTCAATTCCCAAATAGTCTTCATGCTGTGTAATAAAGATCCTGGGTGTTCCTGTAGAAATACCATAGCAACTCTCTCTGTAGCATGTAGTATTCATTTCAGTGAATTTTCATTTCTACATTCTCAGTCCCACCTTGACCCCCTACACTGCCTGAACACCACTGCACTGTCCTAAACCCTGAAACACCATCTGTACCAAAACCTGCTAAACTCTTTCAACACTACTGCACTGCTCTAAACCCTGAAACAGCACTCCCAGCAAGACCCCCTTCCACTGTAGTAATCATTTTACTGAATTGCAAGGGATACTGTCATGCGTCTAAGACAGCGGTCTTCAATCTGTGGGGCGCGACCCCCAGGGGGGTCGTGGAGTCCTGGGAAGGGGGTCGCAGATTCTGCAGCGTACAGTTCCTGGCATTGGGCTGATCGAGGGTGCTCACGGCGGGGGCCTTATTCACACCGAGGTGTGAAAAACAACAACGCCTCATTAACAAGTAAAAGGTCTTTTAAAGACCTGTCAAGTGCTTGGGTGTGACTGTGTCCCTGAAGCTGTTTCAGCCGGGCTCACATACACGAGCTGGGGGGAGCTGGGAAGGGGGCTGGGGGAGCAGGCTGTAGTGTAGCCCTTTGAGTTCAACGGATGTTGCGCGCCTGGAGCTGTGGGTCCCGTGACACGTCCCCTGCTCCCAGCAGGGAGGCGCAGAGATGCCCTCCCATGAGCGGGAATGAAGAAGGAAGACGATGCAGAGAGATACTGTTCCCCCCCATGAGAGAGGCACAGAAAAGGTGGGTGGATGATTGATGGGTGGATGGATGGATGTAAGGCTGAAGGATGGATGGATGTGTGAAAAGGTGGGTGGATGAATGATGAGTGGATGGATGAATAAAAGGGTGGATGGATGAATGATGAATGTATGGATTGAAGGATGAAAGGGTGGATGGATGAAGGATAGATTGGTGAAGGATAGATGTATGGATGGAAGAATGAAAGGGTGGACAGATGAAGGATGGATGGATGAAAGGGTGGATGAATGAATGATGGATAGATGGATGGATGGATGGATGGATGTGTAAAAAGATGGGTGGATGAATGATGGGTGAATGGATGGATGAAAGGGTGGATGGTGAATGATGGATGTATGGATGGAAGGATGAAAGGGTGGATGGATGAAGGATAGATTGATGAAGGATAGATGTATGTATGGAAGGATGAAAGGGTGGACGGATGAAGGATGTATGGATGAAAGGGTGGTTGGATGTATGTATGGCTAAAAGGTTGCATGGATGAATGATGCATGGACGGATGTGTGAGAATGTGGGGGGATGAATGATGGGTGGATGGATGGATGAAAGAGTAGGTGGATGGATGTATGGATGAAAGTGTGGATGGATGAAGGATGGATGTATGGATGGGAGGATAAAAGGGTGGATGGATGAAGGATGGATGTATGGATGAGAGGATGAAAGGGTGGATGGATGAAGGATAGATGTATGGATGGGAGGATGAAAGGGTGGATGGATGAATGCATGTATAAAAGGTTGCATGGATGAATGATGATTGGATGTGCGAAAAGGTGGGTGGATGAATGATGGGTGGATGGATGGAAGGGTGGATGGGTAAAGGATGGATGTATGGATGGAAGGATGAAAGGGTGGATGGATGAAGGATGGATGTATCGATGGAAGGATAAAAGGGTGGATGGATGTGTGAAAGTGTGGGTAAATGAAAGATGGAGGGATGTGATGAGGTCTAACAGGTGCATTTATGGTTGTCAAAAGTTGATGATGAGGAGTACCAGTTTCTAGCAGCTTTTGTCGGAAGGGGGTCCTTACGCCTAAAAAGGTTTTCCAAGGGGGTCTCGGCATCAAAAAGTTTGAAGACCTCTGGTTTAAGATCACAGTGTGAGTCAGAATTCATTTCAGAAAAATGTGGCAGAATAATTTGCTTAGTTGATGTGTTTAAAAATATGGCAATACATGTACTCATGAAGTGAGTCAGGCTTTAGGACATGTAGTGGTAGAAAGGTCTATGCAGCATGTGTGTCAGGCCTCTCAATTCCCAAATAGTCTCCATGCTGTGTAATAAAGATCCTAGGTGTGCTGTAGAAATACCATAGCAACTCTCTCTGTAGCATGTAGTAATCATTTTAGTGAATTTTCATTTCTACATTATCAGTCCCACATTGACCCCCTACACTGCCTGAACACCACTGCACTGTCCTAAACCCTGAAACACTATCTGTACCAAAACCTGCTAAACTCTTTCAACTCTACTGCACTGCTCTAAACCCTGAAACAGCACTCCCAGCAAGACCCCCTTCCACTGTAGTAATCATTTTACTGAATTGCAAGGGATACTGTCATGCGTCTAAGATCACAGTGTGAGTCAGTATTCATTTCTGTAAAATGTGGCAGAATGATTTGCTTAGTTGATGTGTTTAAAAATATGGAAATACATGTACTCATGAAGTGAGTTAAGCTTTAGGACATGCAGTGCTTTATACTCCGAGTCCTTGCATGATACTATACATTGCCCAAACACAAGTGTTTTGCTCTAATCTCAGAAATATCAATCCCACCATGACCCTCTACACTGCTTGAACACTACTGTACTGTCCTAAACCCTGAAATACCATCCCTAGCAAAACCTGCTATACTCTTTCAACACTACTGCACTGCTCTAAACCCTGAAACAGCACTCCCAGCAAGACCCACTTTCACTGTAGTAATCAGTATACTGAATTGCAATGGATACTGTCATGTGTCTAAGATCATAGTGTGAGTCAGTATTCATATCAGAAAAATGTGGCAGAATAATTTGCTTAGTTGATGTGTTTAAAAATATGGGAATGCTTGTACTCATGAAATTGATAGAGCTTATTTTGTATTATCTATTAGTAAAAAGAATAATATGAAGTGTTTATATTTTTCTGCAAGGTACAGCAACATAATAAAATTTATTATGGATCAAAATCAGAACAACTTTGAAGTCACTTTTGAAATTTCTAACACTCTGATAGAGGACTTAAATGTACCTTTTGTGGACAGCAGCAATGAAGAACAACCTATTGGTGCAGGAGATTTAACCTGCGATTTTTGGGATGAAAGTTTGGACAATGAATTCATTGAAGCATTAGATGATATTGAGTTTAATGTCACAAGTTTTGAAGTTGATGAAGAAGCTAATGAAATTTCTGATGAAATCATTCTAGATGTTCTATTACAATATGAAATGTTACAAGAATAAATGTATGATTAAAAATTAAAAATGATTTGAGAGAGTCGTCTTGTACAATTGTAATCTTTGAGCTAGTAGCCAAGTCATTGTGGTATAAACTGAGTCTTACAGCATCGTTTTTATTTCCAGGTGTATATTGTTTGACTTTTAGCAAAGTCTCTGTGATTGTTGATTTCCTATTGTACAGAGGTATTCAACAGAATGTCTGTTTGTATGCACTGTGGTAAAAACATGAAGCTATTTAAAATTCAGTAGGTACTCTCCTTGCAGTACTTTAATCAGTCAGTTAGTACCCAAGTACTCATGCAGTGATCCTGACCTTAACACATAGACCACTACAAACCCCTCTCCAATTCACATGCAGTCCTTTAACCACCTACACACTTGTGTTTCACAGTTTTAATTCTCCGGTGAGTATCTAAACACTCCAGCAAACATCCTGTCACTCCTTTTGCACTCCTTTAGTTTATTTTACTGAATTGCAAGGGATACTGTCATTTGTGTAAGATCACACTGTGAGTTAGTATTCATTTTAGAAAAGTGTGGCAGAATAATTTGCTTAGTTGATGTGTTTAAAAATATGGGAATACATGTACTCATGAAGTGAGTCAGGCTTTAGGACATGTAGTGGTAGAAAGTCCTAAGTAGTATGTGTGTTAGGCCTCTTAATTCTAAAACCAGACAAAAAAGAAAAATAATGGAAAAATACGTGGTAAAGATAGTGTGTATAGTAATAGACGAAAAAATCAGTTTGTTGAAATTCGGAAGCGAATGTTTTATAACAGAGTTGTTTTAAATTTATTACAAAATATAAAGAATTGTAAAAGAAAAACAGCTTTTTATAAGAAAAAAAACATATAGAGACAAAAGTTGTTCCTTATAGTATTCAGTAGGATTCGAACACTAGATAAGCCAATCAATTATATGGTGGCCAAAAGTAAGTGGAAAAGACTAATTAATAGAACTAATTTTTGTAATGTTTTTTCAGGATAATGAAAAAATAGTTCAAGTTTGAGCCATTTTTTAATAAAGAGAGTTACCTTCAGAGTAATGATTTGTTGCATGCAATTAACACCAGTGCTCGAGTTTATGAGGTTAAGAATGGTTGTCCGATTGAAAAAGAGAAAATTGTCCCTAGAAATGCAGAAGAGTTGTTAGCTGATGAAGTTTTAGGGAGATGTCCTAAGGCTCCAGTGTACACTTGGAATTGTAGTAGTATTTGTAGTGTACGACAGGATTCAATTGATTTTTTTCGCAATTTCTTACGTAAGTATAGTAAGAAAAGTGTTAAACAAAAGATTAAGATGTTGCATGAATTAGATCCTTGCAAAGTGAGAGAAAAAACGGGTTTGCAAGGTCATTCTCTTTCTTGTCTTTCTAATAAAGTATGTCAGAGTGTTTTTCACCATTTCAGGATGTTAGCAGTACATCATACTGAAATAAGAAAATTAGTGAGAAGGTTGTATTATGCAAAAAAATCCAGCACTAATGTTAAAAAAGTTAAACAGTGCTCTTTTGCATGGATCTGTATTAGATATAATCAACATTTGTGAAGAAATTGAGGTTAGTTACTTTGGTCCTGCAGAAGACAGTGCAGAAACAGATACATTAATAGAAGGAAATGTGGAAGAAATTGTACAGAATTTTAGTACAGAAAATGTTGAGCAAGAAATTACAAGGTTTTAGGTCATTTCAGGTGAAAGGCCAAACTTTTCTTGTATTTGTTGTAGACAAATTCACTATAAAAATCAGACCAGGTTAGTTGATCTATATTTAAAAAGTGAAAAGGAGAATAATAATGAGTGGAAGGAATTTGCAACTTATTTGTTGGTAGAGAATTGTTTTGATTTGGGTTCTGATCAACCTATTTGTAAATATTGTTATAACAAATTAAATTAAAACAAAATGCCTGCTAGAGCTGTACATAATAATCTTGAGTTGGTAAATATTCCTGCTGAACTGATGGATTTAAATACTTATGAGTCTATTCTCATTCAATGTGTGCATCCATTTCAGGCTATTGTTCGCATGGAGCCTAAGACAGGAAAATTGCCTCCTTCAGATTTACAGAGAGGATTAAAAGGAAGAGTTGTATATTTGCCTCTAAATTTAAAGAAAAATGCTGAAACAATTGGTGTAGAAAATGTGGAAGAGGAACCTCTAGTTATTCTAGTTAATGGCGTCTTACGAAGAGTAAGAAAATCTGGCAAGAATTAGTGGATGTTAGGAAAGTGAAAAAGGCAACGTTGTATTTGGTAAACAATGATCAATACTATAAAAATGCATATGTAGGAGAAGAGGAAACAACTGTAGAAGAGGACAGTGATTTGTCAACTGCACAAATTGAAAAAGTGGATGTGTCCAGAATTGAAGAAATGTATGAACATTATAGTGTGCATCCACTTCACTCTAAAGAAGTGATGGGGAATACTATTGAGTTATTCAAAATGAAAGAAGCAAAAGGAAGTCCGATTAGTGTATGGGAAAAAAGCTTGGAAGCTCGTTGTTTCCCTCAGTTATTTCCAACAGGCAAAGGTAGATGATATGATGAACGACCTGTGCAGATTCCTGCATCTGAATCCCAGACGTCAAGATTATATGCAGAAGATCCAAGGTTTCGCCAATGTATTCCATATTTGTTTCATCTTCTGTTTGAGAGTGACTTGTCTGGACTTTCTTATGCAGTGAACCATATACTAAAAAGTGGAGTACATCTGCAAAATGTTTTGGCAAAGGACTTCATGGATAAAGTCCAACAAAAACATACTGTTTTGGAATCACAGCTAATTAATCTCATGGCATGTCAGCGTGGTACTAATGAGTATTGGTACCGTCGTCATGTGGAATTGAAATGTATGCTAAGAAACTTAGGAACTCCTAAATGGTTCCTTACTCTAAGCTGTGCAGAGTATGCTTGGGAAGATTTACTTCAATTTCTTCGAGAGGCAAATGCAAACATAGAAAATATAGAATACAAGACACCTGGAGAACTGTGCTCTTTGGATCCAGTTAATGTATGCAGGTATTCAATCATAGATTTGAAGCTAGGATGTCTTTTATCACAAACAAAAAAAATCCTCCTCTTGGAGAGGTTCTGGATTTCTTTTGGAGAAAGGAGTATCAAGCAAGAGGTGCTCCTCACATACATATGCTGCTATGGATCAAAGATGCTCCCAAATTTGGAACAGATTCAGATGACAATGTGATGAGTTTTATTGAACAATAGTCTACATGTGCAGTACCACAAAGTATAGAACAAAAGAATTTAAGACATCAAGTCTTACGGTTTCAAACCCATCGTTGTGGAAAATACTGTAGTCGAAAGAACAAATCTAAGGATAAGTTCTACACAAAATGTCGATTTTTCATTTCCACATCCAGTATTATCAAAAGGAAGAGTGAACATTTTTATGTCATCTTTGCGACATACTGTCACAAGAAAATCACCGAAAAATACCTACAACTTAAGAAGAAATGAAGAGTCAAAATACATAAATGATTATAACCCAGTCATTTTGTCCATGTGGAATGCTAACATGGATATTCAATATGTTGCAGACAACTCCTTTGCTTTGGCTCAATATGTAACGTCTTACATTACTAAGGGCCAGATGCATCAAGCTAAAAACCGGTCGCAAAGGGGCAGATTCTCAGAATCTGCCCCTTTGCGACCGGTATTTTTGCATTTGGGATGCATCATCCAAAATGCAAAAATCGCTAATAGAGAATTTGCTAAATTGCGATTGTTTGCATTTAAGGAATCTCAAATTGAGATTCCTTAAATGCAATGCATGAAAGTCTCAAAAATAGCGAATTCGCTAATAGGGCACGCAAATTACCACGAAGTACAACTTCGTGGTAATTTGCAAAAACCTAGAAAAATGCACTTTTGTGCATATTTTAAAGTTTCATGTTGCGCACACACATGCCCTAAGGGCATGTGTGTGCGCAACATATGTGCACAGATCAAAATCAGGGGTGCAACAGGGTGTCCTTTGGACACCCCTGCACCCTTGAACTCGCAATCTCAATTTGCGAATCGCTAATTGCGATTCGCAATTTGAGATTGTCTTCCCATTCATTCCTATGGGCCTCAGGGCCCTTAGGAATGAATGGGGAGATATTCATTAATTGCGACTCGCAATTTGTGAGTCGCAATTAAGGAATTCTAAAGTATCGCTATTTATGTAGTGATTGCTTGATGCATTCCATTTTGCTGTTCCTTATTAGCGATTCCTTATTTTTCGCTAATAAGGAATCGCAAAATGGATGCTTGATGCATCTGGCCCTAAATCTGAAAAGACGGAACTAAAGGAAATGTGGGAAGAAATTTCTCATGAAAAGAGCCTAAGTAAGAAATTGTACAGCTACAGTTTGAAGATGTTGTCTCATCGAGAAATCAGAGCATATGAATGTTCAGTTCGCTTATCATCTGCAAGTCTATACTCCAAATCGAGAACAATCATTTGGGTGAGTTTAGATCTTGGAAGAACACGAAACCGAGTTTTGAAATCTGTAGAAGAAATTGAGTATTTAGCAGAGAGAGAACCAAATATGTTGGATACATACTATCCAAATAGAAGTAATCATCTTGAGAACGTTTATCTCTATGAAGTACTGCAAAGCTATACTTTTAAGAGGAATATAACAGAAGATATCAATAAAGAGTATATGTTGTGATTGGATCTGAAGGATGTTTAGTGAAACAAAGAAAAGGACATTTGATTAATCACCGAAAACTCCTGAAAAAAGGGAATTTTACTATTTAGCTCTTTTGCAACTCTTTAAGCCATGGCATACAGAACTGGAACTACTTGGAGATTTTGACAGTTACGAAGATTCATTCAACGCAACTAAAAATACTATAGAATGTTTTTTTTCTTCTAATTATCTGAAAATGAAGAATGGCGAAATACTGCAAGAAACTACAATTGCAGCAGAGATTTCTAGAGACAGTTCTCAAGACAGTCAAAGTTCTGCTTCGTTGAGTCAGGATCCACTAGGAGAACCAATTATTCAAAATGAAGCAGCAACTGCCATGGATGAGGTGGAAACAGCAATGCAACAAGCTCAAGAGGATGTAATAAACTTAGAAGAATTGGAAAAACAACTAAATGTTGAGCAAAAACAAATATACGATCAAGTGACAGAACAGATTGAGCATGGTTTATATCATGATTAAAAAGAGTGCTCATGTACGTCTATTAAACCTGTCCGACTGTACGTGAGTGGAGAAGCAGGAACTGGAAAAAGTTTTCGAATTAAATGAATTGCAACTTATCTACAGAAAAGAACTGAGTCGTCACTCTCTTGTGTTGTTACTGCTCCAACTGGGTTGGCAGCACATAACATTAAAGGGATTACTTTACATCGTTTATTCATGCTGCCAGTAGAGCATGAAAATACATTAGAATACCACAAGCTATCTGGGGAAGCTTGTTGTGAAGTTCCTAGAGTCTTGAAAAAAATGAAGCTTCTCATTATTGATGAGGTAAGCATGGTATCAAATGTAATGCTTGCCTTTGTGCATTTAAGAATGCAACAAATCCTTGAAACAGAGTATGATGTGTTATTTGGAGGCAAACACGTCATAATTTTTGGAGATCTACTACAACTAGTTCCTGTGAAAGGACAGCCAGTATTTAACCCCTTCCATGCTCATGACGAGCTCAGCTCGTCATGCAGTACTCTGCTCGTGTTCTTATGACGAGCTGAGCTCATCATGAACAATGGGATCCTGCAAATGTTAGCACAGAGGGGGAATTGCTGCAGCAGTCTAGGTGTTAAAACAGTTACACATGAAGACACCAGAAAGTGCCTGGGAAGCATTGGAAATGTTAATATTTGGTCATATTTCGAATATTCTGAACTCATTACAAATATGCGACAGGCAAAGGACGCTGTTTATAAAAGTATTCTTGAAGATATAAGAATTGGAAAAGTGAGTGAACATGGCAAAGAAGCTTTACAGGCACGATTACTTACAAATTTGTTTCCAAACTAAAATATTCTCCCAGAGAATATATATAGAAAAATTGCAGAAAAGAAATCAGTGATATGCTTGATGCCAACTCTGCAAGAATGTTCAATATTCAATGAAAAAATGCTAAAGTTAGAAAATCAAGAAAATATAAAACTGGAAGCTATTGATAGAAAAGAGCATGAAGGAGCTACTATTATTTTGTCAGAAAAGTTGAAGTCAAAATTGGATTCTTTAGAGAAATCAATATCTAAAACTGCTAGTAAACAAGCTCTATCCTGAACAGACCCATTAAAGACATGCAGACCCTGGCACTGCTCATCATGCCGATCCTATGCTTAGTTTGCACCCCTTTCATCCGGATTATAGAAAAGTTGAGGTTCCCTTGGAATTTGTATATGAAGGACTCATCTCCCCCGCCTGTCCTCAAGACGGTCGCCCCAGTCATTGACTCCATGAACCCGCTTTGACTGAAGCCCGGTAGAGCTACCTCGCGAGATAACGAGGAGATGGGCTATGGATTCCCTCCTTGGCCTTCACCTACCCAGCCGGACTTTAGGCAAGCACTCCTGCGTCTCTCCTGACTTTATCTCCCCCCTCTCCCTTCCCTCACCCCTCTCCGCTCCTACTCTCTCCAACTTCTGTCCTTTGCCCTCACCTGCCCTTGCCCTTGGTCCCCACCATGTTTGTTTTTTTCTGGAACTTTCTTCCCTCGCCACTTTAGACTGAACTATTTTGTCTGATGCCCGATGGAGCTACCTGGTTTAGCTATAAGGGAGATGGGCCATGGATTCCCTCCTTGGTCGTCACCTACCCAGTCGGTCTTTAGACAGACTTCCTTTCGTCTCTCCTTGTTGTCTCTTCCCTTATCCTCCCTCTCTCACCTCCCCTGTCCCCTCCACTACTTTTCCCTCTCCTTTCTCTCCTCTCCTAATGTATTGCCTATTTTTTTATGCAATGTGTAAATGTTGATCTTTTTCTGTTACATTGTTGATTCTCATGTAAAGCGCTCTGATACCTTCTGGTCTAGCCAGCGCTATATAAAACTCTTTATATAAATTAATAAAATAAATAAATGTATAAATTGTCGGATAATTTTACAACGTAATTTACATGTGGAAAGAGGTTTAGTAAATGGAGCAATGGGTAATGTTGTTGATTTTGTGAATTACCCAAATAGAGAAGACATTGAATTTTTGAAAATCAAATTTGATGAAATTGAAGAAGTACAACAATTGAGTCGTTGTTCAGCTCGATTTTTGCTTGTAAAAGATTTATATGTCTGCCGAAAACCGTCTCCTGTTTGTTTGGCATATGCGGTGACTATTCATAAATCTCAAGGTTTAAGTGTAGATTGTGCTTTGGTGAATTTTGGAAGTACTGTGTTTAAAGAGGGTATGGCATATGTTGCTTTATCTCGAGTCAGAACTTTATCTGGATTATACCTGTTTGATTTTGATGACACAAATATTACTGCAGATGTAAATTGTGTAAAAGAGTATAATAGGTTAAGAAGAGAACATGCTCCCAATTTACCTCAATATCCAGTATTTGAAAAGCATGTGGTAAGTCGAAAAAGAAGATATGAGAAAAAGTGTAGCGAGGTTGCAGAGAAAAGAAAAAAATTAGATGAATCAGTGATAGGAACCAAAGAGAAAAAGGATTTTATTGAAGAGGTTGTTGGTTTTCAGTTTGAAAACAGTTCTGGTGTCAACTACTATGCTAATGTAGTGGTTATTGTTGTTTTTTTCTTGAAACTTTACTACAACAAATTGTTGAAAATCGGGACAAAAGATTTTGTTGTTTGTTGAATTCTGTGCTTGAGAAATGTAGTAGTGATAAAACTAAAATAGAAAATGTTTCTGATATTTTAAATGTGTTAGACATATGTTCTGGTTTAAATCAATTTTCACAGAATATTCAGCAAGATTGTCAGGAATTTCTAATGTCTATGCTTGTTGTATTGCAAGATGAAGGTATAGATATTGACAATCTTTTTGGCCTTTCTTATGAATGGCAACATGACTGCGACAATTGTTCGTTTTCAAGTAGTACTGAAATAGACACTGAAAGATTTATATAGTTGACTTTACCAGACTGCCAATCAGTGTATTTTAATAATCTAGTTAGAAAAGCAAATCAAAACATGGTGTGTACCCAATGTAACTCACAAATGTTATCAACATTATTTATACAAAGATACGGACAGTATGTAATATTAATGCTGCAACGATACAGACCTGATGGAAGAAAACTTTAATAAAAAATGTTGTGGCTTCTCAACTATCAATATCAGGAAGAACTTTTGTAACTGTAGCAATTATTTTCCATGATTGTCGTTCTACAACATCAGGACATTACACAGCTTATTTAAAATGTACAAAAGGCTGGACTCATTGTAATGATACTCAATTGATTTTTAAACAATGTTTGCCTTATTACTTACCAAATTCTTACCTAATGTTTTTACAACCCAAATTTTAGGGAAAATTATTGGCCTGGGAAAATTACTGCTATTAAAAAAGGGTAGTCTGGTGTTGAAAAGTACTTTGTGAGTGAGGGTGATCAGATTCAAAAAATTCTAGTAGTTGACGTAGAGGTAGTGTAAGTGAATCAGATAGTGGGTGATGTGGCTATCACAGGAGATGTTGATCATCAGTGAGGCAGAGGTGTTTTAGATTTGTTGTAGTGGTTGGAGATGTTGGTGACATTGTTTCTTCCCTTGAAGAGGTTTCTTTTAATGGTATACAGCTCCTTGCTAAGATAAAGGATGAGCAGAGTGTTATCAGCATACCAGATGATGTTGAGATTCTGATAGCATGCTAGTTGTTTAAGGTTCTATGTACATGATAAATAGCATCAGGTGGAGGTATAACCATTGTTAGATGGTACAAAAGATGTTGGTGCTTTTGATTCAGAAGTTTGGGAAAGGGACGCTTAAGTACTATTAAGTATCTTCCAAACTAAGGATTTCACACATACTATTTGGCCATGAGGAATGGTATTTAAAACAAACAATGACTATTTCAGGTAAATGTTGATAGCATACGTTTGTACATAACTTT
Source organism: Lissotriton helveticus (assembly GCF_964261635.1). Classification (NCBI taxonomy): domain Eukaryota; kingdom Metazoa; phylum Chordata; class Amphibia; order Caudata; family Salamandridae; genus Lissotriton; species Lissotriton helveticus. Next base: position 1,775,207,970 of record NC_136063.1, read on the forward strand.
ATTTAGAGTGTATAAAAAAGAAGTAATAATGTTTTGTTACTTTGTGATTGTTCGAGATATCCCAGACTTACGTAAGAAATTGCTGTTCGAAAAAATTATTTAAGATATGTTTTTATCTAATTTTTACATTCTTAATGAAAATGTTGAATGTTTTTTTTAAAGACAATCTTATTGATTGTCTTTTTTTTTGCCCGCTGTTATATGATGAGTACTATTGAACTCACTGTTTTCAGTGAAATTCAATATATTCTGAGAACAGCAAAATAAAATACATAACATATTGTACAAATTATTTTGTATTGTGAAATATATATTATAACTCATTTTTTTCTTCTCTTTCACAGATAATATATTTATAAAAAATATATTATTAACTTTTCATTACTTATAAGGTGAGTATTACAAACAAAAAACACTTTTTCATCACTCTCTTACTTCTCTTTCCCTTTTTCACTTTCTTCACTCTGTCTCTTACTCTACTTCCTTTGCTGATCTTACTCTCCTTCCCTCACTCTCTTTACTCTCCTTAATTCACCTTTACACTCCTTCTCTCACCATCAGTACCCTTCCCTCACCGTCACTTACCTTCCACTGCTCCCTCTTTCCTCTGTGTGACCCTCACTTCTCTTTTCTTTCTTCCTCCATCACTACCCTTCTTTTGCTCTACCCCTCACTCTTTTCTCTCTCCCCCTCCCTCTCTTTTCTTCACATAATCCCTCACTCACTTTCAGTCACTCCCCTTCTCTTATTACCTCACTTCCTTTTGCTCACTCCCCTTCCTTTATTCCCTCCCTCACTATACTTTCCTCCATCCGTCTCTAAGTCTCTTCCTCTGTCTCAGTCACTATAACTGCCTCACTCCCTCACAGTCCCTCACTCTCCCTCTCTTTCTCTCTCTCACTATCTCCCTCTCTCTCCACCAATCTTCCTTTTCTTTCCTCTCTCTTTCCATAAATTCTTCTCTCTCACTCACTACTTTTTCCTCTATCTTAATATGCTTCTTTTTCCCTCACTGTCACTGCCCTTCACTCAAACTCACTCCTCTTCTCCTACTTCATATTCTCCTCTCCGTGCATCACTCCCATTCCCTTTCACCTGCTCCCATTCCCTCACTCCCCCTCACTCTCTTTCCATCACTCTATCCATCAGTTCCCTTCCCTTACTCCCCTTTCCTCATTCACTTTTGCTAACTCCCATTCCTTTAGTCCCCCACTCCCCTTCACTCCATTTCTCTCCCCCTCTCTCCCTCTGTCTCACTCAGTCTAACCGCCTCACTCCCTCTCAGTCACTCGCTCACCCTCTCTTTCTCTCTCACTCTATCTCTCTCTCTCTCCCTCACCCTTCCTGTCTTTCCTTTTCTGTTTCCTTCACTCCTACTTTATCCCTCAGTCCCCTTTCCTCTCTCTTAATCCCCTTCCTTCTTTCTCATTCCCCTTTCGTCATCCTCATACCCCTGCTCTCACTGTTACTGCCTTTCACTCACCCTCAGTACTTTTCCCTCACTCACCTTCTCTCACTCCCCTTCCTTCACTCCGCTTTCCTCACTCCCTCACTCCATCTCACTTACTCCCCTTCGTTTATTCCTTCCCTCACATTTTTCATCCATTTTTCTCTCCCTGTCTCCCTCTGTCTCACTCACTCTGAATGCCTCACTCCTTCTCAGTTCCTTGCTCTCCCTCTCTCTCACTCTGTCCCTCTCTCTCTCTTACCCTTAATCTCCTTTCCTCTCTTTCTATCACTCCTCCTCTCTTCCTCACTCACTTTCACTCTCTCTTAATTTTCTTCCTTCTCCCTCATTCACCTTCCCTCACCCTCATACTCCTTCCCTAACCGTCACTCCCCTTCCCCCTCTGCACTTCATCCTATCTGTATTTCTCACCCCTTCACTTTCCCGCTCCCTTTTCCTCACTCCCCCTCGCTCTCCTTCTCTCACTCCATTCCTTACTCCCCTTCTCTCACTCCCCTTTCCTAACTCCCTCAATCCCTTCACTCCACTTCTTTCTCCCTCACTCCTCATCTCTCACTTTTCCTTGCCCCCCTTTTCTCATACCCCTTCCCTCACTGTCACTCCACTTCTCTTACCTTCACTCCCTTTACCCTGCTCTACTTCTCCCTCTCCGTCTCTTACTTCACTTCCCTGTCTCCTTCCCCTGCTCCCTTTTTCTCACTCCCCCTCCCTCACTTTCCTTTCCTTACTGCCCTTCCCTTACTCTTTCACTCCCCTTAACTTACTCCCCTTGTTTCAGTCACTCTTTGACTCCCCTTTCCTCACTCACCATACTACCTTTATCTCTCTCATTTCCTCAATCCCTTCCTCCCCTTCACTCAGTCATTTCAGTCATTCATTTATACACTATACATTCATTCAAAAAAAGTATGACACAGTATATAAGAGATATAGCTCTTCTTTGAGAAGTGAAGTTAGTTCTTATAAAAACTGTTTTTTTTGTCATTTTTTGTTTTAAATTTTTTGGGAACAATTTTATATTTTTGGGGTTTTTTTGTAACAAAAAAATAAACAGGTAACCAAAAACTGCTCAACAGGAACAAAAATAATCAAAGAAAAAAATGAATTGCGGGGGCATGAGTGCTGCCTCATCTTTAGCACAATCAAGTCTATGCTCTGTTCTCCATAGCACAAGATCTCATTGCAGAAGTTGCATCATATGTGGACGTCCGCAAAATCCATCCGGATGTCAAGAGTACTTGTGGATGGAGATGCTGCCGATGAAGATATACTGGGGACAGCAGCTGCAGGATTGTCCCTCAAATGCTGAGTTGAAGCCCGAGCATAATTGTTGGGATGAACATTCTTTAGATGCCGCATCATTGTATGGATACTAAAAGAATAGTATTTGATGGGATCACCTCTTGATAGAACAGATCCACAGATGTTGCAAGTCACCTTTGGGGCATTCACCTTTTTTGCCCTTCAGGGTATGAAAATGTTTTCCAAATAAAAGACTCTTTTGTCTTCTTTACCCTTGGTTGTTCTGGTAAGTAGTCGACTTCAGAGTCTGAAGATTCCTTTGGCAGCTGTTCTGCCATTTTGAAATCTTGTAGAAAAATCCTGAAGATGCTTCTCTCAAAGAAGTGAAACAGATTGTGAGGGAAGTGGGTGGGGTTTTTGAAGATTTGGAAAAGAAACTACTATAAACCAATCAAAAGTGTTGTTTTCAAGTCACATGACTTTACGTGCGCGTACGGGAGCGCGCACGTTGCACAGCCGTCGCATATGAATGACGTTTTACCCGATTTTTGTAAATGCTTTTAAAAACGTGAAAAGGAGGCAAGAAAGAGACCCCCTGACCCCCTAGGCCTTCTCATGGGGTCCCTGAAGGACCCCGAAGGGCAAAAAAAACATTTAAAAAAATAAAAAAAATCGCGAGGTGCGTGTACGTTGCACGCAGCAGTGAGTCAAAAACAAAAGTGGAGAACGTGAAAAGAGGGCAAGGTAGAGACTTCCTGACCCCCTTGGCCTTCTCAGGGGATCCCTGAAGGACCCCGAAGGGCCAGAAAAACATTTTTTTTTATAAAAATAAATCGCGAGAAACCTCCCCCCCAAAAAAATACAGTTAAATAACAAGTTTGAGTGTTTAGATGTTGGTTGGCTCTAAAAAGAGCCATTATGTTCATTGAGTATGTATATATATATAAAATGTATATATATTTATATTCACTTAAAAAACCATAGGTTTCACACACGTTATAGTTAGGAATTAGCATTTAAAAAACATTAGAAATTCACTGAAAAAAACATAGGTTTCACACACGTTATAGTTAGGGATTAGCATTTAAAAAACCTTGCAAATTCACTGAAAAAAACATAGGTTTCACACACAATATAGTTAGGAATTAGCATTTAAAAAACCTTTGAAATTCACTGAAAAAACCATAGGTTTCACACACGTTATAGTTAGGAATTAGCATTTAAGAAACCTTGCAAATTCACTGAAAAAACCATAGGTTTCACACATGTTATAGTTAGCTGGACATTTCACTCATACAAAACCTTTGAAATTCCCCCGTTATAGTTAGTTCAGCTAACTATAACTCGCATGACCGCAATGCACTGCTGATGACGTCACATATTACATCACTCATTACATGGTCAGTGACATTACTCATGACATCACTGATTACTTTTCAGACATTTAAAAAAGTCGATATTTAAGCAAACTATATTATTAACAACGATATTTAGGATCCGATATTTTTGTTCTTACCTGTTTGTAGATAGGAAGTCGATATTGTGTCATGCGATATTTTTACAGCGATATTGTGGCAACTCGATATTCTTCACTGATCTACACTTTCTGTTGGTTAGCCTTACTCCCAGTAATAACTTATAATTTAAATAAATTCTCAATAGATGTTTGGCTCTTGCCAATTCTTGCTTTAGTGCAATGCTCTATCATCATGCTTTCATAGGCTCCCAGAGTTCAGATAATTTCTAGTACATTGTACAGTTTTTTGCAGAAATTCTATCTTTCATGATCTCTGTTTATAGGTGCTAGCTTTATATGTGATAATCTGTCCTCGAAAAGAGGCCTGAAAAGCTTCACACACCATAAAGCAGGGGGGCGTATTTATATTATCATTAAAAACACAGCTGTATAAACGTATGTGTTTCCTCAATCTCATACTAAATCCATAAGCAGACTTTTATCGTACTGCCATCTGACAATATTTCTGCAAGACAAAGGAGACTATACAGTGGTCTGAGAAAGAGTTGGTAAGAATCTTAGACCATCTTCCTTCTAATTGCTTATTTATCTAAAAGAAATGTATTTGTGACACTGTTTTAAACCTTACAGAATAAAATGTAAACTGTGTTAGGCCAGGGTGATCTGCGTGTTATGGATCTATTAGCCCAAAATCTTCCTTCATAGCTTTTATACATTTCGAGGTCTTTGGTTTTGTTGCTTAGCCTTATTTGAGGTATCTAATCTCATTTGTTGTATAAAGTTAAAATACCCCCTCATAAGTATGAGGCTTACCACGTTTATTAACATGTCATGAATCTGTTCTAAAACTTTAGGGCCTATTATGATGGCGGGCGGACCGCATCAGAGCACGGGATCGACCACTGATGTTGTGGCGATCCCACCATTTAAATTAGGATGTGCCCGCCACACTGCAAGGCGCATCCTGGTCCTTTTACATTGCTGGTGGATCTGCTGACAGCACACCCGCTCGCAATGTAAAAGGAGTATGCACAGCATTGCTATACACAACATGGCAGGCACCACGTGGTGCCTGCCACATAGTGCATTGCTATGAGGGGGGTACCATAGGTACCCCCCATGTGCACCCCCCACCCCTCAAGACACTGGGTGCCCATAACGGGCCCCCAACAACAAGAACCGCATGCCTCCCCTTGGTGGCATTGGCGCCATGGAAAGACAAATTTTCGCCAACATCATAATATTGATGGTGGTGTATTGCAGACACTGCCACCATATTGTGACCCTTTTACGCCCGGTCGACGAGTCGACCTGCGGAAAAGCGGCGGACGGTCTTTCGGTCCGCCTCGGACCTCCCAGCCATACTAATATGGTGGGGGGTCAATCAGGCATGTATGGCGGGCAGATTGCCCGCGCCTTGCCAGCGGTGGCTACCGACGGCCCGGTGGGGTGATCTGCCTGCTTTTCTATTGGGCCCGATAGTGTCAATAATGATTGACCCATAATAATTCCAAAAATATGAAAGCCCCCAGCAACTTTAACCTCAATCCAGATCTATCTTGCTTCATCATCCCGGATCAGCTCTTTCACTAGCCAGTCCAAACGACTCGAAAACAGGATACGAACTGCCCTATTAACTGATGCAAAATATGCTTGCAAATATTTCCTTGGCTGTGACAGTTTGGGGGTGTTGGACATAAAATGCATTTCCACTTAAAAGGTTTACCTCAGGAGGAAAGGAACCCAGCAATTTTAGCAATGCCCGGCTTGTATGTGCATTTAAAAGACCATTTACATTACAGGAAATTATCTTTATCCTCTGTGATATTCCTTAGGTTTACTCAAAACACTTTCACTTATAAATAATGTTTTCCTCCTGCCCTTATCTTTAATTTTTCTCCCTGATATATACTTTCCGATTTTTGCTTGATAAAGTTGACTCACACCTCTCCATTCCACATTTACCACAACTACCACCTCACCCCTTCTCTTATTCTGCTCTTATACCTTATCCATTTCTGACCTGCTCTTGTCTTGACCTTGCACCTTTTTAGCTGCTTTACACTCCTCTTCACACCTCCCCTTCCACCCCCACCCCTGCCCCCACCAAAGAGGGGATTGTCCGTTACTCCCCTCTTCAGCCCACCCAACAGTTTTGGCACCTTGACCTGGTGCCTATCTTCAGGTTTATACTCCCACCCCTATTGTGATGTGAAATAACACCTTCACAACCTACAAGAGACCATATTACGGTGCTTAGAAAAGAAAGTTCTTGGTCTATTTATATCTTATACAGACATAAAAATGCCCAGTCATACATTAGCTTATATCCCAAACCATACACTTTAGCAGGTTAACTATATAAGAAAACATATAAATATGATCAGGGCCATATTTGGTGAGCACCATCCTATGGCACATCACCTATTACCCGAAATAGGGCCCAAATTACCTAATCCCAGAAGATCCCTTGAAACAATGGAACACTCCTCAGCTATATGGTTATATTATCCTACCAGCAAAAGAAAAATTCCCATATGCAAAGCTCATGGGTTTACTCCTAACCATATATCAACCAACGACATACTAATTACGACCTGTAAGCTGATCCTAAAGTGCTCTTATAACAAGATTACCCGATCCAAGTTTATAGAAAAAAAGTGCTATTATATAAAAGTGCAAAAGTGCATAAGTGCTGTCTAAAGTGCAAAATAAAGTCTGCAATTGCATAGGATCTAGACCTGATAATGTACAAGAGTGCATTGTTAAAATAAACTTAGTATAAAAGATCCACAAACAAATTGCTAGCTCCATCATAGAACACCTCAAATACTTTCTTTATCCACAGCCCCCGCAATAGCCAGAACATCTACAACCTGTACCCTTAATCACAATATCAAACCCCTGGGTAGCACTAGGTTTGACTTGCCTGAGTCGCCTTTTGTATGGAGCATGAGCTTCCTGAGGAGTGGTACATAGATGGAATTGACCTTTAAATAACATTTTCGATTTGGACTGTTGGATGATAGAAGACTGGGCTTGTGAGCTCTTAAACTGACCAATCAGACCAACAAACTCTCTCTGCCAATGAGCTGCAATTGCCGATATGCCAGAGAAAACTCTCACCCTGGCCCCATCAGATAACAAAACATCTTTTTTCTGAATTGCCTCACTTAAAATGGCTTCTCTTATACAAAAATCTGTATAGTTTACTATGATTGTCCTCGGGTACTTAGACTGCCCAGAACGTCATGCAGGGACCATATTTGCTCTCATTATGGTAAGATCTTCTGGTGCATTCTCGAGTATATGTTCTTTCATCATCATTTCTATATATAAGAATTTATTAGACTGCCCATTTTCATGTTCCTTATCCTCCGGAATTCCTGTAAAACGTTCAATCGTCTTGCATAGTTCTCCATTTCATCCCTTTTCAATTGTGAGGTCTACATTCTTTTTAAAAGTAACAATATCACTGTCTCAGCTCGGAGAATGGTCCTCAATGTCTGATACTTGTTGTTCAAGTTCTTTAATTCATTCTGGAATATGTTGTACCATACCCTCAATTTTATCTTGCCTTTGATGAACAATGGCAATTCCCTGTGCCTGCGAAATTTACAATCTCGTACTTTCACTAGGATAGTTTAGAAAAACTGTTGAACCTGGTGCATCGAGGGATGGCTACCCCTATCCCTTTTTAGCCTAGTTGATATCTCATTAAGTTTCTGTAGGTGTTGATGTCTCATGACATAGACATAGTCCTCTACCTGCAGTCCCTGAAGTAGTTGGCCATGCAAAAGTTCCATGGCATTCGATACATCTGAGTCTTGGGGGAGTACCGCTGGTACGTTTCCTACTGCCATTTCCCCCATTGGATCAATGTTTTTTCCAACCAAAATTTCCGTCGTAACAAAAACCAAAGGGTCGCTAGACAATACTTCATCTGTATCTTGTCCTTTGGAGAGGCAAATTGAACCCTCTGCCACTAGATTGTTTTTTTTTGTAGCAAATAATGGGTAATCTTTATTTGCTTTATCAGCCACATTCCCCTCATTATTTGCTTTAACAGCCACATTCCCCTCCTCAGAACCACTAGATGTAACTATTGGCACAATTCTGATGCTTTGAATATTTTGCAAATTACGAATGGCCTTTTGATTTTTCATCCCAAACAAATTCAAGGTATTATCAGACTCAGATACCAAGACGGCTTCTGCCATAAAATCCATAGATTTCAAATTGTTGGCGGCTAATTCTACGGGGGACCCCATTGAAGCCATTACAGGGGGAGAACCTGTACTAGTGGACAAACCTGGGGATAGCTGCACCATTGATTTCCCTATTGCTCCACTTTTCTTTACAGAGTTCTTCTCTCTCCTCACTGCGAGGATGCATGTTTGCACTGCTTTCCTCTTAGCCCTCTGAATTATGGATGAAGGGCTCAAAGCTGAGCCTGAGACTCCAATTTCTGCTCCCCTCAAAACCATTTGTTGCATACTTTGTCCATCCAGTAGAAAAACAATAGGCTCCTTTTCCTCTATCTTTGTCCTTTTTGTCAAACGTGCAGGAAGTTTTAGATATGCTTGCAGTTATATACTCGTAGGAACTTGTGGAAACTCGTAAAAACTTCTGGTAATCTTGCAGTGGAGAACTTACCCACTGTGGAAAAACCAGAGGAACATTCATATTTTTTTTAAAGGGCATACAGAATAACATGTAAACTCTAAACTGTGATAGGCCAGGGTGATCTGCGTGTTATGGATCGATTAGCCCAAAATCTTCCTTCATAGCTTTTATAAATTTGAAGGTCTTTGGTTTGGTTGCTTAGCCTTATTTGAGGTATCTAATCTCATTTGTTGTATAAAGTTAAAATACCCCCTCACAAGTATGAGGCTTACCACGTTTATTAACATGTCATGAATCTGTTCTAAAACTTTAGGGCCTATTATGATGGCGGGCGGACCGCATCAGAGCACGGGATCGACCAATGATGTTGTGGCGATCCCGCCATTTAAATTAGGATGCGCCGGCCACACTGGCAGGCGCATCCTGGTCCTTTTACATTGCTGGTGGATCTGCTGACAGCAGACCCTCTCCCAATGTAAAAGGAGTATACACAGCATTGCTATACACAACATGGCAGGCACCACGTGGTGCCTGCCACATAGTGCATTGCTATGAGGGGGGTACCATAGGTACCCCCGATGTGCACCCCCTACCCCTCAACACACTGGGGGCCCACAACGGGCCCCCAACAACAAGGACCGCATGCCTCCCCTTGGTGGCATTGGCGCGATGGAAAGACAAATTTTCACCATCATCATAATATGGATGGCGGTGTATTGCAGACAATGCCACCATATTGTGACCCTTTTACGCCTGGTCGACGAGTCGACCGGCGGAAAAGCGGCGGATGGTCTTTCGGTCCGCCTCGGACCTCCCAGCCATACTAATATGGTGGGGGGTCAATCAGGCATGGATGGCGGGCAGATTGCCTGCGCCTGGCCACCGGTGTTTACCGACGGCCCGGTGGGGTGATCTGCCTGCTATCCTATTGGGCCCGATAGTGTCAATAATGATTGACCCATAATAATTCCAAAAATATGAAAGCCCCCAGCAACTTTAACCTCCATCCAGATCTATCTTGCTTCATCATCCCGGATCAGCTCTTTCACCAGCCAGTCCAAACGACTCGAAAACAGGATACGAACTGCCCTATTAACTGATGCAAAATATGCTTGCAAATATTTCCTTGGCTGTGACAGTTTGGGGGTGTTGGACATAAAATGCATTTCCACTTAAAAGGTTTACCTCAGGAGGAAAGGAACCCAGCAATTTTAGCAATGCCCCGCTTGTATGTGCATTTAAAAGACCATTTACATTACAGGAAATTATCTTTATCCTCTGTGATATTCCTTAGGTTTACTCAAAACACTTTCACCTGCCCTTATCTTGAATTTTTCTCCTTGATATATACTTTCCGATTTTTGCTTGATAAAGTTGACTCACACCTCTCCATTCCACATTTACCACAACTACCACCTCACCCATTCTCTTATTCTGCTCTTATACCTTATCCATTTCTGACCTGCTCTTGTCTTGACCTTGCACCTTTTTAGCTGCCGAACACTCCTCTTCACACCTCCCCTTCTACCCCCACCCCTGCCCCCATCAAAGAGGGGATTGTTCGTTACTCCCCTCTTCAGCCCACCCAACAGTTTTGGCACCTTGACCTGGTGTCTATCTTCAGGTTTATACTCCCACCCCTATTGTGATGTGAAAGAACACCTTCACAACCTACAAGAGACCATATTACGGTGCTTAGAAAAGAAAGTTCTTGGTCTATTTATATCTTATACAGACATAAAAATGCCCAGCCATACATTAGCTTATATCCCAAACCATACACTTTAGCAGGTTAACTATATAAGAAAACATATAAATATGATCAGGGCCATAATTGGTAAGCACCATCCTATGGCACATCACCTATTACCCCAAATAGGGCCCAAATTACCTACCTTAAAACAATGGAACACTCCTCAGCTATATGGGTATATTAACCTACCAGCAACAGAAAAATTCCCATATGCAAAGCTCATGGGTTTACTCCTAACCAAATATCAACCAAAGACATACTAATTACGACCTGTAAGCTGATCCTAAAGTGCTCTTATAACAAGATTACCCGATCCAAGTTTATAGAAAAAAGTGCTATTATATAAAAGTGCAAAAGTGCATAAGTGCTGTCTAAAGTGCAAACTAAAGTCTGCAATTGCATAGGATCTGGACCTGATAATGTACAAAAGTTCATTGTTAAAATAAACTTAGTATAAAAGATCCACAAACAAATTGCTAGCTCCATCATAGAACACCTCAATACTTTCTTTATCCACAGCCCCCACAATAGCCAGAACATCTACAACCTGTACCCTTAATCACAATATCAAACCCCTGGGTAGCACTAGGTTTGACTTGCCTGAGTCGCCTTTTGTATGGAGCATGAGCTTCCTGAAGAGTGGTACATAGATGGAATTGACCTTTGAATAACATTTTCGATTTGGACTGTTGGATGATAGAAGACTGGGCTTGTGAGCTCTTAAACTGACCAATCAGACCAACAAACTCTCTCTGCCAATGAGCTACAAATGCCGATATGCCAGAGAAAACTCTCACCCTGGCCCCATCAGATAACAAAACATCTTTTTTCTGAATTGCCTCACTTAAAATGGCTTCCCTTATACAAAAATCTGCATAGTTTACTATGATTGTCCTCGGGTACTTAGACCCCGCAGAACGTCATGCAGGGACCATATTTGCTCTCATTATGGTAAGATCTTCTGGTGCATTCTCGAGTATATGTTCTTTCATCATCATTTTTATATATAAGAAGTTATTAGACTGCCCATTTACATGTTCCTTATCCTCCGGAATTCCTGTAAAACGTTCAATCGTCTTGCATAGTTCTCCATTTCATCCATTTTTAATTTTGAGGTCTACATTCTTTTTAAAAGTAACAATATCACTGTCTCAGCTCAGAGAATGGTCCTCAATGTCTGATACTTGTTGTTCATGTTCTTTAATTCATTCTGGAATCTGTTGTACCATACCCTCAATTTTATCTTTCCTTTGATGAACAATGGCAATTTCCTGTGCCTGCGAAATTTACAATCTCGTACTTTCACTAGGATAGTTTAAAAAAACTGTTGAACCTGGTGCATCGAGGGATGGCTACCTCTATCCCTTTTTAGCCTAGTTGATATCTCATTAAGTTTCTGTAGGTGTTGATGTCTCATGACATAGACATAGTCCTCTACCTGCAGTCCCTGAAGTAGTTGGCCATGCAATAGTTCCATGGCGTTCGATACATCTGAGTCTTGGGGGAGTACCGCTGGGACGTTTCCTACTGCCATTCACCCCATTGGATCAATGTTTTTTCCCACCAAAATTTCCGTAGTAACTAAAACCAAAGGATCGCTAGACAATACTTCATCTGTATCTTGTCCCTTGGAGAGGCAAATTGAACCCTCTGCCACTAGATTGTTTTTTGTTGTTGCAAATAATGTGTAATCTTTATTTGCTTTATCAGCCAAATTACCCTCATTATTCGCTTTAACAGCCATATTCCCCTCCTCAGAACCACTAGATGTAACTATTGGCACAATTCTGATGCTTTGAATATTTTGCAAATTACGAATGGCCTTTTGATTTTTCATTCCAAACAAATTCAAGGTATTATCAGACTCAGATACCAAGACGGCTTCTGCCATAAAATCCATAGATTTCAAATTGTTGGCGGCTATTTCTACGGGGGACCCCATTGAAGCCAATACAGGGGGAGAACCTGTACTAGTCGACAGACCTGGGGATAGCTGCACCATTGATTTCCCTATTGCTCCACTTTTTTTTACAGAGTTCTTCTCTCTCCTCACTGCGAGGATGCATGTTTGCACTGCTTTCCTCTTAGCCCTCTGAATTATGGATGAAGGGCTCAAAGCTGAGCCTGAGACTCCAATTTCTGCTCCCCTCAAAACCATTTGTTGCATACTTTGTCCATCCAGTAGAAAAACAATAGGCTCCTTTTCCTCTATCTTTGTCCTTTTTGTCAAACGTGCAGGAAGTTTTAGATATGCTTGCAGTTATATACTCGTAGGAACTTGTGGAAACTCGTAAAAACTTCTGGTAATCTTGCAGTGGAGAACTTAACCACTGTGGAAAAACCAGAGGAACATTCATATTTTTTTAAAGGGCATGCCTGTTCAAGGATCTCCACTGGTCTCTCAGGACAACTCCTCGACCAGTAAAGACCCCCTTACTTCAGCAAGGCACCTGGCGACTGCCGTCACTCAGCACCGCTCTTGTCATCATAATCTGCTCTGCTCTGCTCTCCTCATAGTGACCAGCATTAGAGATCTACCGCTTTTGCGTTTACTGCTTTCACCGCTTCTGCACCTGGCCGCATCATGTTTCCAGCTCCTTGACCAGTATTTCTTAGCTGGAAGCGGGCTCCCGGTTGGCTTTTTTGGCATGCACCTGACATAATGAGGAGGGGGAGCTTTTGCATGCTCAGCAGTAAGGCACGGGCTCACCCTCGCCACATTCCCTGTTTTTTGGCTTATAAGCAAAAGGAAAGGGAAGCATCTGAATTCTATGCGGCTTTGTCACTATACCTTAATATGGTGTATAACACATGGGATAGGACGATCCTAACTAGATGTAGACAAGGGATCATCATCTGTTAGTTATGCTTCCCTCTTGGCCAATACCATCCCTTTGCTCTCCTTACTTGCCCATGTGATGAGCATTCTTGCCATAGTCTAGTATATTTTAAGTTTTTTGTAAATATAATGTTTTTTTATGCTAAAAGATTTTTAGTCCCTCTTTTGAAGGATGCAGTGTTGATGATATGTAAACCTGTGTTATTTTTCCAAAAACATAATTATCCTGTGCTTTATTTTAGTGTCTGTACTTTTCTTAAATTAATCCTGCATCGAAGGAAATTACTTATGTTTTAAATAAGTGTTACCGTTTTCGCAGGGTTGTTAGCTGATTTTATTCTTTGAATATATATGTATTTTTGATGTGTGGCATGTGCTTTTAGGATTATTTTTTAATGATTGAATATAACTTTTGGAAAGTATAGAAACGTTGGATTCTAGATTTGGTGACTTGCATTGCCCCCTTACTTTTTCTTACCTCGAATAGCCGACAATCATTAATCTTTGGCTAAAATCACAGAACTTCTTCATATTTCTGTGATGGAAAGTTTAGGAATTTGTAGCTACTTGGACAGAAAAGTCCCTTGCATGGTGATGAATGTGTACCCCTGCCCAAACGCAATGATATCTGGATCCTTGGTGCTGATTGTTTTGGTCACAGGTCGAGTACGGATTATGTGTATGCACAATGACATAGGCCTGTCTCCCGGAGTTCAGTACTTTTGGACCAGGAGGTGCAGCCAAGGTAGAACCCTAATTATGGTGAAAGGCAACTGTGTTTATGAGGAGTTATGCAGCATGAGTACGGTGGTGGCAGCATACTGTATAGTGATTAGGAGAATTGAACAGACCTTTTTACTTGTATCACTGGAGTGAGGCCCATATGCTCACTCATGTAAGGTTCTGCAGCTGTGTGCTTAACTCACACTTTGCCTACATCAAACTAGCATGTAGAGCTGTTCAGTGAGTGTGTGTTGTATGTATGTCATGGATGTATCTGTGCATGTGAATAGTACAATGTATGGAAGATCATTTAAGGAGACAAAGGGCTGACAGGAGGAGCATGAGGAGGTAGGAGAATCCCCTTCAAACATATTTGTGGATTGCTGCATTCCTTTGAGCTCAGTGAAACACTTTCTGGAGAAAGGGTGGCCAGGCTCTCCAGCTTATTTCAAAGGGTGCTCTTTATTTGTTTGAGAGATGTCACTGAAACGGGGCCTCGGCACATCTAAGGAAGGAGTAACTATTGGAGACAAATATTACCTTGTGCTAACATCCAGGTGGGAACTTCTGGTCGCTCTCATGGCCTATGTTGTGGGGCTGTCAGATTTGGAGTCACTCCTGCCGCTTTCTGGTGGTAGGGTA